>NC_141548.1:6453750-7147500 GCF_021556685.1 Rattus norvegicus | reverse complement strand
AATTCCTACTAGTGACTGGCCTTAAATTATCACCTTCCTCCATTCTGACCACAGCAGTCTGCTGTCTATAAGGGTGATCACCACTTAATAAATAAAAGGGAAACAGAAGAGTGGTCTTGTTCTGACCCCTTCTACCCAAATGGTGTTACATGTTTGTCCTGAAGAAATGAGGATATGTTTTGCTAGGTATGGGGTGCCAGCTTGTGGAAGTGAGAATTTAGTGCACCTGAGTGATGTCTTCTCCCACAGTTGCCTTGGCTGGAGGAGACCTGAATCATCCCAGTCACAAGCACTCCTCTCTCGAAAGAAACCCAACCTCAGCTTTAAAGGAAATGGACACTTAATATCCAGTGAGATTCGTGCACATCCCTCACTCTTGCATAAGTCCAAAAGACTTTCAGAAAAATGAAAGGGCACTTAGCGCCATTAGAAAATTCATGCCAGAGTCTTCTGTCTAGTCCAATGGAACAATGCCTCGAAATACCCAGCTACAAGTTGTTAATCTATACGCCATGCCGTGAATCATCTAAGGTGATAGTATATTTCATAATGCCCTAGTAGGCACTTAATTGCTTTTTTGTGGATTTTTTGTGATTTTTCATGGTGGTGGTCCACTGTTACTTCAAGAGTTCAAGCAGGAGGGCAGAGGCAGGGAGTAGAACATCCTTGTTTACATAGATAGTTCCATGCTAAATACAAACAAAAAGATCTTGGATTACAAATACAAAACCCCAAATGAACATGTCATTGCAGATGTGTGTCCCTTCTGAGGGCACAGGTTAAAATCAAACTTTATCATGCCAAGAGAACATCCACAAGAAAATTGCTGGAGACACCAGGCAGATTAGAATAGAAGTAATGGTGCTGGAGAGGTAGTTCCACAGTTAATACTAGCTACTCTTCCAGAGGTCCTGAGTTCAATTCCCAGCAACCACATAGTGGCTCACAACCATCTACAGTGAGATCTGGCACCCTCTTCTGGTCTGCAAGCATGCATGCAGGCAGAATGCTCTATACGTCATAAATCTTAAACAAACTAAAATAAAAATAAATAGGTTTGGAAAGCTATGTGTATTATATATAAAAAGTGCAATTACATCTACTGCTATCCTGCATAGATATACAGGGGCCTGCAGCATCCTTCTATTTCTGATAGTTCACCCACCACTTCAATATCTGAGACCAGTGTCACTTATGAAATACTTCATTTAAGTTATAAATGTACCATTGTCATTCAAGCCTGGAAATATTAACTCTTTGAATGAATGTACAGAGAATTTTAGTCAGTATGTTGCCACAGGATCTGTCAGGGGTTGGAGAGATGCTTCACGGATTAAGAGTACCAATTGCTCTCCCAGAGATCCTGAGTTCAAATCCCAACAACCACATGGGTACTTACAGAACTCTGCAATGTGATCTGATACACTCTTCTGGTGTGTTTGAAGATAACTACAATGTACTCACAAGTAGATATTATATACTAAAAAAAAAGGAAAAATAGGACTTCTCAGTTTAATCTGGCAGACCTAAATGTCATGGACTTACTGGATGGAGCAGGGTGGGCTTGATCCTGTAGGAATGTACCCAAGCACTGAAATTGGCACTTTGAGTCACTATGCCCAGTTGTGAAGAGTCCTTTCATGGTTGTGGTGAGCAACTTTGCTTATCCTTTCCTATCAGCCAATTCTTTCTATATAAATGAGATCATTTCTGTAGTGTCTGGTTTCAGGTGAATTCTGATTGGCTCTGTGATTCTGACATTTTTGTGGCTCCAGTTGACTAAAGAGGAAGCCATCCATGGTTTTCTAGGTCTCTGAGTGTTTTACCTCTTTTAAAAATATTAATCAATCATGTTTATTTAAAGTATTAACATCAGAAATTTTTAATGGGAATTATTTTAAAAAATCATTAAACAACCAAATCGATTTTCCTATTCTAGCCATATAAGCCAGCTGGACTTTGTAAGGAAAATGATCTAAAGCATCAGTGTCAAGGACTACAGAAAACTGCCACCCACAGGTAAACTGCCACAGTAAAGTGACTACAGCATGGTTCTGTCATTCATACCAGACAACCCAGAATAAATACCTTATAAAAAGAATTAAAATCTATCCAAACCACTTAAAATACTTAAATGCAGAAACCTTAATTTTCCTTCAGTTGGGCCAGAAACCACCACAGTCGCTATGGTCAGTGTTCCAGGGAGAACGAGTGGAATGTTTAATCTTAGGCCAACCAACATAGCCCTCGACTTTTCAAAGAAATCGTTTACTCAGGTATACTGTAAACAAGGACTGTGGCAACACAGGAAACAAAGGCAGTTGGCAAGTGAAACTTCTAGAAGCTCATGAAAACAATACCATCCAAACTGCAGATGGAAAAGGAGAGACAGGTAGTGCCAGGTTCTCTGCAGTCGTTCGGTCGTGCAGGGTGTCAAACAATCGCTGCTTCCCACACCAGGATGTTAGCCCACAGGAGGGGCTGGCGGGACCTGTCCACTGTGAGGACTGGAGGGCTTTCCAGGAAGGCTGAAGCCTCTCAGGTTAGGAGGCCTCAGTAGAAAGAGGAGCACAGCGATCACCATCCAGGCCATCAAGATCACAGTGATGCTGATGCCACTGTCACCGGAGGGCCCTGGCAATTCCCGAAGGCATTCTGTGTTGGTACAATAGGCCCGGGACTGCCGGAGCAGATTGATGAGTCTTCTCATAGTGCGTTCATGAGAGCAAATACATTCACAGGGATCAAATCCTCCTTCAGTCATGGTTGGTTACCAGCTTGACTTTACTCAACTCTTTAAAGCCACCCAAACAAGTGGTGGGTGGGGAGGGAGGTGGTCTGGAGTGTTCTGGACGCCCCTGTGGCTGCCGCTGCTGCTGGCCGCCACCCTCCTCCCCTCCGGATTAGATAGGCCATGTCACTCTTAGCCGCTAGACCCGTATCTGTGTTTTGCCTTTTGTATGGGTGGGTGGATCACGAGGTTGTCAAGTGTGGGCAGAATCTGGGAGACAGCTTTGCCTATCGAGGTTGGTGTTAGTCTTTGTATGGTTACCAGGAACCAATTCCAGATCCTCTGGAAGAACAGTAAGTGATTTCAACTGCTGTGATATCTTCCCTGCCCCTTCCTCTATACTTTGATCTTTCTTTTTTTTTTTTTTCTTTTCCGGAGCTGGGGACCCGAATCCAGGGCCTTGCGGTTTCTAGGCAAGCGTCTACAACTAAGCTAAATCCCCAACCCCATACTTTGATCTTTCTGTAGTCTCTCTGACTCCATCTGCCATAATGAAGACTTCATCTCATAAAACACTGTGGACAATAGCTACTGTGAAAAATACCATAAGTTGACAGAGCCTCCATTTTCACATAAATATATAAACACATAAATACCTAAAGAAACACAGAGACACACATAAACACACGCACAGAACACACAAAGACACACAGAGACACACACAGCCCAAGTCATCATATTCTTTAGTAATTCTGACCAGAGCCAAGTGGTTATAGGGATAGAAGAAAGTACAATTCCCAGCAATTGCAACTGAATATCATGTAATGCATATTTATGAAATGCATACTTCACAGTATTTTAGGATTCGAGTACATTATACTATCTATCCTTTATTTTCAAAAGTATCGAAAGTTATGAAGAGAATTCAGGACTAGTTCAGACTTGTGTCCATCAGAATCAGAACAGTTTGCTGTTTGAAACTTTCTTTTATTACAACTGTTTCCTAATGTCACATAGGAAAACCGGCTTCAGCCAGAAATGCCTTTAGCTACCACATGCATCTGAATCTCACCCTGGGAAAACCATGAGAATCCATGAGAGAATGTGTGTGGCTCTTTGATGTCCAGCTTTCCTGTAGGTCTCTTCTGGCTTGCACGGATACCACTCCTTGATTCCACCCTCTAAATGGCCGTGCAACCTTCTTGCCTTGCTCTGCTGCTGGTCACTGACAACTTGAGGAAGGTAAAAATTGCCTAGTGTGTTAGTGAAGCAGGCCTTTGAATGTCGCTCTGAGGGGTTTTGGGGAGAGAATCGACTTAAAGCTCACTCTGAATGGTGGTAACACCATAACTCTCAGGCCAGGTGCCTTCACTGAATGGCACAGAGAGGAAGCTAAGAGGTAGAATTTCCCTATTTCTGCTCCCTGCTCCACCCACATGGAAAGAGTCTCATTCACATCCTGCCAGCCAGTCCACTTCTACCAACTGCACCTCTCACAGCTACACTCACCCCTTCTAGGATGGAGTCTGTGCTTCCCGACTCTGAGCCAATGGAACCCTCCTTTCTTAAAATGCTTCTGTGACAGAATGGGAAACACGACCAGTGCAGTCACTGCTTCCTTCTGCCTTTTGCACACTCCTCCCGCCTGGTTCCCTCACAGCCTTCGCAGTCCAATGTGTCTATAAGAAAACAGGCTAAAAATGTCACCTTAATTCTCCTTTGACTTGTCTCTGGGAAGAGCCTTTTGCTACAACAGCCCAGATAGAAGAGTGAAAGAGGAAAAAGAGAAGAGAAGACAGTAGATGGCCTAGGCAAGGGATAACTGAAGTTCTCCTTGTAACACAAGCTACTTCCCAAGATATTACCATTAATCCAGTTTCTGTGTCAATATGACCCCCAAAACCTAACCACCTATCATTAGAGCACATTTGCTGACAAAATTTTGTTGCAGTTAAATTTCTATTATATGTCTTTCAAAACACATCTAAAAGTGGAGTGGGCTTTTCCAGCTAGATTCATGACCTCCTCTCTCCCACACAGCACCCATACTCAAATCACCTGTGACATCTTGTTTCCTAAACACAGGTATGGCTGTCACTTTTACTTTTCTCCATGGGATAGTTTAGGTAGAGTGACCTGACCACACCTGCCAATCAATGATTGGCCTTCTAGCTTTAATGACTTCGAAAAATTTATGTTTGTTGATAATGGAAATCCTCCCACAGTATAAAGTCATTTGCTCCTGCTCTCAAACAGAGGAAAAGAAAGAGAGAGAAGGTCTGCCTGCTAGGCATAGTCAAGGTAGGTCAAGGCCTGTTGGCAGATTTTTCAGCCTGCTGAGGTATGGAACCTTAAGAGAAGGTGTACTTGAGGCTTAAATTTCTATTGACCTTGGTGGTTAAAAACAGAGTAGTTTGGGGGATGGGAACGAATGCATTGTTTATTTTAACAATTTGTTTCTGTCAGCTTGTGGTTATGCTTCCCAGAGTGCTATAGTAAAATAGGGCTTTGAGAAATGTGCTTGTTGTTTCCTTGTACCCACCAGCAGCCCTTTCATAGCTGTCTCTTTCCTCTTCTTTTGGCCTTTCCTCATCTGCCCCTCAGAGAACCTTTCCACTTCCTACCAGTCAGTCCACCAAAGTAGGGCCATGCCGTTTCAGGAAACTGGAATTTCTGAAAAGCCCATTGAATATGGAAAGCAATATCCCCCAGGATATGTCCTGCAGCTCAGAGTAAGATGTTGCAAAAAGAGGATAACTGACTGATCTCCCACTTTGTGCTTTCAAAAAGAACAAATACTTCAAAACCATAGTTTCTTCCGCCTCTCCATTACAGAATCTGATTTCAGCCCTGCACACTGTGCTCTCCTGGATCCATGGATGCTAAGCTGCAGGTTCTGGAGATGCCAACCCCTCAGATGAATTCAATGTCTGCTCAACTCAGTCCATTCATTCACAATTCCTGGAGTCTTTGCGTCCACCGACCCAGACGCCCATCGCCGATCGAGAGTATTCCACGCAGCGGATCGAGTTCCAGCAAGCAGAAGGATCTTCAGTCACAGAGCACATTGCGGAACTTTCCTGACATGCTGGACAGAACTAAGAGGTTAGTGAGAAACAAGTTTGTGAAAAGGATCCTATGTCGCCATCTTCTGGGCAAATACAGAATTACATCCTATTACCTTACTTTGGAGTCTGAGGCTTCCTTCTAGCCTCCCATGTGCCTCTGTTCAAGAATAGATGCAGATATTCACAGCCAACCATTGGACTAAGCCTGGGGACCACAATGAAAGAGTTAGGGAAAAGCCTGAAGGAGATGAAGGGGATTGGAACCCAATATGAAGAACAACAATATCAATTAACTGGAGCCTTAGGAGTTCCTCGGGAATAAACTACCAACTAAAGAGGATATATGGTCCCGGCTATGGCTCCTGATACATATAGTGTAGAGCATGTGTAGCAACAACTGGCTCATCTGACATCTCTGGGAAGGGAGACAACTGGCCCTGTAGAAACTTGATGTCCCAGAGAAGGGGGATGCTAGAGGGGTGAAGTGGAAGTGGGTGGGTAGATGGAGGAGTGCCCTCTTAGAAACAAAGAGGATTGGGAGGGTATGGGGGTTCAAAATGGAGAGACCAATGATGGGGATGACATTTGAAATGTAAACAAATAAAATGACTAGTGTATAATAGATGGTAACAGACGTCTCCATAAGGACTAGATATTCATTATCTGTAACAGGTTCATTGAAAGTCAAAATCCATAACTGTTGTGACTTACTTATTATTGAAATTTCACATAGATGAACACAATCAACATTTTAACTTCTCTCCTTGCACCCATAATAAATCATTAGTTACCTTTATAAAACAATTTAAAAAGCAATTAGGGTTTCTACTCTCTTAGGCTTTGATACAGCGCTCATTTTACTGTCCCTCTCTATGTTCCCTCCATTGCTGCCCTCTCCCTGTCTCTTCACATTTCACATTCCTATCCCTGACAGTGTCCCTCAGCCATCCATGAGTGAACTTGTACTTCCCTAAATGAGGACAGTCTGGCCCACGTCCCTAGACCCTCACACTAAACTGATCATACAGTCACACAGATTGAAGAATCAACAGCTAACACCCACACCCACATTTCAGTGAATATGTATCCCATTTGTCTCTTTCAGTCTGGATTGCCTCATCCAGAATGACTTTTACTAGATCCATTCATTGTCCTGCATAGTGCATGCTTCCTTTTTGCCTTTTGTAATTGTTAAGCAGCAATGCAGTCTGTAAATGCACCACGTTTTCTTTATGCATTCATCCGTTAAGGGACAACTTAAATATTTCCAAATTCTAAGCATTATAAATGAGCTTCACTGAACATGGTTGAGCAAGGGTCTGTATTCTAGGATGAATCAACATCTGGACATGAGACCTGGAGTTGTATCTTAAGGTACAACAATTTTCACCTTCCTGAAGAACCATCATACTGATCTCCGAAGTTGCTGTAGAAGTTTGCCTTTCCACCAGGAGAGTATGAATGTTCCCCTTGCTCCATAACCCAGTCAGCTTGAGTTGTCACATGTGTTATTAACTTTAGTCATACTGACAAGTGTGAAAAGTGATCTCAGAGTAATTTTTATTTGCATTTGCGTGATGTGGAAGGATGATGAATATTTCTTATGAATTTCTGTCATTTGAGTTTCTTTTATTATGAATGTTATGCTTAGATATGTAGCACTTTTTAATTATTTTTCTTCATATACAGTGTTTTAGTTTTTCCAATATATATTTATATTAGCCTGTTGGGCCCTACCTTGGAGTGTTTCCCTTCCCCCTCGCTGTGCCTTTCAGCCTACTATGGCCAGAAGTTGTTTACACCCTTGGCAGCTTCTCTCGGTCCCTGATTTGGGGCCAGGACCTTCCATGGCACCCATTCCTCTTGCTGAGCCTTTCAGCTTATTGATGTTAAGAAGTTGTTTACGCCCCTGTGTTGGGGCCGGGACTTGCCACGATGCAGATTTTTCCTGTTTTCCTATTTTCCTGGTTGGGGTTTTCACCTGCTTTATTGTTTTTCCACGGCTTTTGCCTCTGGTATATAAGGAGATCTCAGTAAAGCGTGGACAGCCTTCTTTTAACACGAATGACCCGAGTGTGTGTTTCTTCTTAACTCTTATAGGCCTATGCCCGGTTCTGAGTGTCCTGATGACACAGGCATCATCAAATGGAGGTCCCACCAAGATTGGAAAAGAGAGGACAACCTGACAAGATGGTCCCAGGAAGCCGGCCAGTGAAGGAGGGACGTATTGGGGAAAATGGGCCAGGAAAAGTCCCAGTAAGCAGGATACAGAAGCACCGTGGGCATTGAAAGCACTTGCAAAGAAAAATAAAGATTTGGGGTACTGGTGAGTAAACCTTGTAAAAAGGGACAAGGTAATAATGGTCAAATGTTTTTGTGTACGTGTTCTTTTAGAGTTATGCTAAAATCTAGAGAAGCAAAGTTAATTCTCATAGATGCTTTTAGTCTTTGGACCCTGATTAGAGACAGTTTACACCCTAGACAAGAGAGAAAATGGTTTGAGAAAAACATTCCTCCCAGACTCTCCAGATCCTTTGGCAAAAGAAGGAAAGTGAGATTAAGCTTTTTAAGAGCTCTCCTAGGGACATCCTGCCTCCTTGCTGGCTCCTATTGGAGAAGTGCTTATTTCTGGTTCTATGTCCTTTAGGTAGGTTATCTGAGTCCTTTTGGTGGGACACCATCTAGCTCCTTCCCTCTATGTCTATTGTCTGTCCTTGTTGCACCAAACTGTCCATGGATGTCAATGTATGTCTGGGTTGTGCTTCTTGTTGCTTGAATGTTTTGTGTTTTATGTTTAAAAGAAAAAATGGTGAAAACTTTAAATGCTGGTTGATTCCCCTTGATTTAGTTTTAAGTCCTTTCAAGAAAGGAACAAATAAATAAAACAGTTTCAATTGACCTTTGGAGCCCAGCATCCTAGATAACTGGTTATCTCTGGTGTTAACTGTCATGTGTGTCTCTGACTGAATCCTGCCTCAATGGAGGAATGTAGCTAGGAGCCTAGGTCTGTCCACTGGGGAAGCTCCCCAGGGGGCTGGCTCAATGTCTACACTAGCTGGCCTTAAAGGTGCCAGCAGCTTCAAAGCTTCTATGGTAATGGAGCTGTTAGCTGTTTCTCTTAGAGAAATCTTTGACTGTGATATTTGGAATCAACAGGTAACAAGGTGCTTCTTTTAAAATGACAGCTAAAGAAGTAAAAATGGTGTTTGATCTAAGTACTAAAGATATGTGTAGTCACTTCATTTTTTTCTGTTTGGTTTTAAATGTATAATAAGCTTTACATGTCTTGGCTATAGGTGACTGGCTTTTAAGTTATTGGGTATGGTTGAAAATTTGTAATATTTGTAATAGAATGTTGGCTTAAAAAAGGAGTCATTCGAGAAAACACGTGGCATGTGCCAACCCAGGGAAACAGGTCTAGATTGGGATAATATTTTAATATAACTCTTATCATGGAAACCGGACTTGTAAAAGAATTTAGGGCAATGTCTCTTTGGTGAGGTATTAGAGCCTGCAATATCGATCCTTCATATGCAAGGCTTGGCCGTCATACTTTATAGCATGAGGAATGGACTTGGTGTTTTGGAGAGACTGGATTTTGGAGGATAGTTTGGTGGAGGGTGAGTTTTGCTTTCCAAAGATATGGCTGTGCTCTGATGTTACAAGGGAAACTTAAAGATTGTGGCTAATGATTGCCAGTGTTACATTGACTACAGTTTACAGTCTGATCCCAGACAGACTCGGGATTCTAACTCACACATATCTGTGCTTAAGAAAAAATCAAACAGGTGGAGATTGTCACAAGGGTTGATGAGGCTATGGAACTTATAAGAGCATGACAGCCTGCTTCCTCCAACTGCTATTTCAAGAAATACATATAGAATTATTATAGATTTAAAAGATTGGTCTTTTTTTTCTTTCCTTTTCTTTTCTTTTTTTTTTTTTGTTTTTTTGTTTTTTTTTTTTTTTTGGTGCTGGGGACCGACCCGGGGCCTTGCTCTACCACTGAGCTAAATTCCCAACCCCTAAGAGATTGTTTTTATACTGTTTCTTGCACTCTTGGGTTGTTGTAAAATATTTCATTTCTTGTGTTTCCTTGGGTTTTGTTTGACTTGACCATACATTTGTATGCCTTTTTGAAAGAAAAATGTACTAATTTTTATTTATTTTGGTGAATTGTTCTTTGGATGACTTTTGTCTGTGGTTCCTCTGAATGCAGTTCCAACGGTGGCCAGAGAGACACCAGATACTGAGTTATAAATGATGGTTAAGCACCCTGTAGGTCCTCAGAGTGAAGCCAGCAGGTTGCCCAGGTCGAACTCCAATTCTAGCTCCCAGTGCACCATGATGTGCTACAGCTTCTCTGCTTCCTCCTGCTCTTCCTTGGCCAGCAGCACCTCTGCATTCTGCCCCTCCATGGCTCTCGCTTGGGTCTCAGTTCCTCCCTCACTTTTGGGGATTTTAACTTTAAGAATGGACAGAAAGTTTACAATTTGATGTTTGCTCTATACCTGAGAAGCTTTTTTGCCAGGAAAAGGGAGTTTCCATTGCACAAAATGGGATGGTAAGACAGAGATTTCAGGAAAAAACATGGGTGAATATATTGAAACCATGACCCCTCTCAAGGCACACTCCATGAAACAACATACTCCAACTTGCATACATTTAAAGGTGAAGGAAAAAAATATTGGCCTCTGGGGAACAGTAACACCTGTAGAAATTGGACTATATGTCACATGCATGGACCCTGGGTTTATACATTTCAGGAAGAAGAATATCCCTCATCCACGGTCTTTAGACCTTTGGCTGTTAACAAAGATGTTCTATCCATTTCAAGGTCTGATACAACTCTCCCTCTCCTCAGCAACTGAGTTGTAATGAAGGAGTGAGAACTCTGAAGCTCTGGAAGGAGAGTGAGCGAATGGGTGTTCCTGGCTCAAAAGTGAGTCTCTGGAAAAGCCACTGCAGAAACTGGTCAGTCTGGGTGGAGGTAGTTAGCAGGTAAGCTATGGCATTTCCCAGTGACATCACCGGTAGTGTCTTCCCTGGAAATTCTCTTGTATCCAGGAGACACTAGAATGTTCTGTGATGTCAGCAGTGTTGTGGTGACACCAACTGCCTGAGCGATTTCCCTTCATTTCCTAATGGGTTCCCGAGGAGGCATGTTCTCCAGGATCCTCAGTCTCTTTCGGAGGGACAATCATATCCATTCAGGCACCAGACCAAGGCAGAGGGAGGCCAGCCTTCTATCATGTTGGAGAAGAAGACGAATGGAAAGGTCCTTGAGGAGGTCAAGTGAGTACTGGGCAGGGCAAGGGGAGCTCCCTGGAGGAGGTTGGTTTGTGTTGGTCCTTCCAGGAGTAGGACGTATGATTTAGAGCCTCAGTCTTCCTAATGGCTGACCCAGACACAATAATTTCTGATCATTAGTTTGACAGAAAACCAACAACTGTTATATGTCAAGGGGCTTTCCTTGGATGTCTTTAGTGTCCTGGGCAGTGTCAAAGAATACCAGGATGAGCCTTTATAAGAATAACAAAGTGTCTCTTCCAGGATCGGCTGTTGAAACACTTCATTCTCAGCAGTGTCCTGTAGATTACTTGGGTAATTGATGCCAAGAGGGATACTCTCCTGGTCATATATCAAGGTCTCAGTTACTTTGTCCTTGAACACACATGATTAGGGATTCAAGATGTTAAGCAGTTTGAACTCAAGGACTTACCTGCCTCACATCAGACATTAGCTGAGAAGGTCCTCCAATTCTTCTTGTTTAGGCCAGCTTTAGAATTTCAGTGACAGAGGAATGGCTTTAGGAGGTGTGGTCTATATCTATGATGGCATATGTCATCATATGGCTATGATGGTGGGAAAAGGGAACTAGCTGAGTTCAGCTTAAAGATAGCTTTCTTGCTCTGTCAGGGATTCACTGTATCTGTAGAACTGTTCATCCTCAGACTTCTGTTTAGAGTAAGCATAGTTTTTCTTGACACTGTGTCCACATATATGCCTGTTTACTGGTGTTTATCTACCTACAGAGTTTGATCAGAAGGCATCGTCCCAACCCTCCACGACACCTGTTGAAGAGGAGAGAATGAAGCGTTTGGAGAACATCAAAATTGCTCTCCAGAAGATGCAGAAGGAGAGAGATGAACTCAGGAGAATCCTGGCCGATTACCCGAGAAAGAATTTAAATGACAGGTAGTCACAATGCAAGTTCTGTTAAATCCACATTTCCTCACATCACAGTAGGCTACAACTCCAGGGTGTCCTCATGGTCAAAATCACTTTCCTGATTGCATCAGAATGTGAAGTTCAGATGGGAATGGGATGGTGGCACAGGCTATTTTAATTCCTACAAACGGAAATCATAGCCTGTGGCCTGATTGAATCACAGTCTGGGAGTGAGGGTAGTAGTGTGTGAGCTCTCATTGTGTGGTTTAAGGAGACTGGACAGGTGTTGGCTAGTGGGAATTTCTAGGTGCTCTGATTATGACCAATCATTGTTGTAATTGACTTGGAGGTGCTTTGGGTTCAATAGTTCCTGTGAAGAGCTGGAGGGACCCAATCCCACTTGCTGCCTCACAGTGTGTGACTGGACTGACAACAGGGGATCATTGGTTTTCTCTGGTTTTATTCATTGTATTTGGAGATAATGCCACATCCTTATATTTAATTGGCATTCTAATTGTATTTGAGAGAGAGAGAGAGAGAGAGAGTGTGTTTTGTGTGAGTTTGTGTGTGTGTATGCATGTGTGAGTGTGTTTGTGTGTATCACTTAAGATCTGGGTATTCTATGTACTGATTTGGCCTGAGAATTATCCTGTGTCAATTTCCATGGCATGATAATGATGAGGGTGAGAGCCTCACTGTGAGCAGTAGAACATTTCACATCTGCTCAGGTGGACGCACATGGGAATCTCCTGGTGCGTGTTATAAATTCTTTTCCCTGTAAATACTGTTCATATTCCTTTGGGTTTTCATGTAGCAATAGATTCTATGATTGAGAATTGTTACCTAAGAACAGGAGAATAGTCTTCATGGGCTTAAGTTGGAGCCTGGATTGTGACACAGGGTCCTCGAATGTTCTTGGCAAGCTAGTCTATTCCTTCAAACCCCCTCAGGGAGCTCAAGCAAATCAGCTCCCTCCTTCTGTTTCCTGGCACTGCTGTCTCCGTGTTCACAATAATAAACTTAATAAATATCAAATGACCCAGTACCAAGAAGCAAGGGCGTGGCATGTCCTAGGCTGGGGTAGTTCAGGATTCAGTCTGAATTCATGTAATTCTTGAATCCTTCATTCATAATGTTATTTCATCCTTGGACCATGCCTTACCACAGGAACAACTTTGAGTCTGAGATGCTCACGATGCAGCACCAGGAAGTGATGACCGACATGAAGAAAATGAGTGAGCAGGTCAATAGAGCTTTGGTCAAATGTACACACCTCACACTGGAAAATGACTGGTACTGGTGAGTAACTTACAAGGTTGTGACAACAGCACAGGGCACAGCATGTGTCAGTCCATTCTTATCTTTGAAGTAAAATGAGGATCAGGCTTTTTAGTGTTTGAAGCAGACAAGGAAGCCTGTGTCTAAGGAAGGCTCTAGGACACACAGGACACAGAAAGATTGGCCTCCAAGCGACATTCTAATAAAATGGACAAATAAGCACACATGGGGATTAAGTCCTCTTCTGGGAAAAACTTGAATCAATGGTGTCAGGTTTTTGAGAAGTGCCCTGAGTCTTCTGGAATGTGGCTCTTTTCTCCATTTGACCTGTCTCTAGGTCATGCTCCATGGCTACTGTGGACTTGGACTATAATCTGGGGCTCTCTTCAGATCAGGACCCTAGAAGGAGTAATGGACTTGGAGACGTGGGAGGAAGTTGGAGACTGGCTGGGAGTCACCATTTTTTCTTTGTGTCTCAGCCGCAGCTTCTGCCCCCTCCTAACTGAGTTGTTTGAGCTGAAGAACAATGCCCAGAGAGCACGGCATGAGAACAGGGAGCTTCTATGGGAACAGATTGCACTGAAAGAGTCTATTAAGGAAACAACAAGGTTCTGTGGGGAAGCCAGTATGAAAATCCGTGTAACAAGCAGCCTCAGGTAGGATGAATGAAGCATCAAGGGCAGGTTTTCCTGATATCTAAGCATAAACCAAGTCAAACCAGTTTAACCTTCTCCACCTTATCCAGACACTCTCCTAGGTCTCATCCAGTTGTTCATCTCTTTGAACATTTACAAAACTCTCTGTGATGTTAGCTTCATGCAAGAAACTGGAGGATTGACAACCAAATCCTCCTGCTCAACTAGAAAATGCATTTCCTTAAGGGGGATCTGTTGATCACACACTGCACACTTACATGCCATTATGCTAGAGGGATGCCATGAGGTAGCCATCTTTGTAGTGCACAGAACTGATTAGAGTTCAGTTCAATTGCCAAAAGAATGGCTCTCATTGTCAATTATGATGGGGCTTGTGGACTTTCTCTCCTTTTCCCCGTACATTGAAAATGGTCCCTCCTGCCTGTCCAAATCGTGATTTCTAGTGACAGAGCTTGAGAAGCAGTTTGTCCGTCCTGTTTTATGTCAGTGTTTTAGTGTTCTTTCCTGTGGCTTATGTCCTGGAGCTGACTGGATGAACAGGGATGTAGGAAAGACTTCTCTCAGGGTGAGGGTTTGTGTGAGATATGTGAGGATTAGAGGGATTTTTTGTCCAGCTCTCTCAACCTAGTGTGCCCAAGAAGTGCATTCTCTACACAGGTTTACTCTATAAGGGAGGGATAGCAGTGTCTAAGCTCTCACTTGACACATTTCCTTTGCCTAATCTGTATTCAACAACTGTTCTTCCAGCCTGATGGCCTCCCCATTCTTTTCTGCTTCTCACTTATGATTTCTGTCTCTCTCTCTCTCTCTCTCTCTCTCTCTCTCTCTCTCTCTCTCTCTCTCTCTCTCCCTTCCCCTCTCCATCTCTCTCTGACTCTGTGTGTGTGGGGGGGTGTTTTTTTGTGTGTTTGTGTCTGTGGGCACATACATGTGTGATCATGTTTATGGCTATGATGCATATTGTACTTTGGAAGTTGTTTGTTTTAATTGTTTGTGATATGGGTGTCTTATATATAGAAGTGTGTGTATATGTGTGTTTTTTCGCATGTGTGTGTGAACTCATCAAGTTTCTGAACGCAGACACATATACATGTATTTATATATATTGTATAAGTCTATATGTACATATTTAGAAACATGTAAAAGTATACACACACACACACACACACACACACACACACACACACAAACACTCTGAGAGAGAGAGAAGAAGAGAAAACCTAATCTTTCCAATTACATTTTAAACTGTTCTTAATGGGGTCTTGATCACTATTCAAACTATTTAAACTGGGAAAACTATTCATCAACATTGACATTACTTGGAGAAAAACTCAGGAATAGGGTACAGGGATGTGAGGAGAGGCTGCTGTGTGAAATCCATGTACCTGAGTGTGGAAACTGATGACTGAGGGCTCTTCTGCCTTCTTTGCTCTCGGTGTATAGTAACAATGGAAGGTCATGTGGCTTGTTGTGTCTTCTCAACATCCTGGTTATGTTAATCATTTCCTGCCACCACTTTCTTTCCAGATTGGCCTAAACTTGGTTGAATATACCTTGGCTTTGGAGTTTGGCCTGGAATTTGTTATTTGAAAGATTAATTTGCTTAGAGTTGAATCTGCAGCACAAGATGTCCAGGAGTTATGCTGAGGTGGAATCACATCTTTGCCTCAGACAGAAACTGAGGCTCAAAATAGTCCACAGCACTCACCCTGTGTTGGGTCTGTGGCACTCTTAACCATTGTTATTCAAAATCATTTGATCTGAGTGAAAATCATCTGTAAGGAGGGTTTAGAACAGTGAGACCCTCAGACATTGCTGGAGGTATCAAATGGGTAGCCCTGTGAGACACCATGTACAACTCTTGTGAAAGTTCAACCTTTTGACACAGGGTTCCAGAAGAAGAAGTAGGTGTGAGCAGAGAAACTGTGGCACATTAGTGTTGTAGGGGTTCACCTCAGAGCAGCCATGAAGTAAAATTATGCAGATGTCCACCAGTCAGAAAGTGAAAAGGTACAATGTTGTCCACCCTTCCATGGACTGTGGCTGAGTTTGATTATACCTGCCAGCATTTGGCTTTGAATTAGCCTTCTCTTACTCGAATTATATCTGATAGCATCCCAGTACAAGTTTTACCTTGGATTGTGGTTATGGAGATTTCCTAGCTGTTTGTGCTGGTAGTTTGGCTCCCCTGTCAGGTACTGTATGGTAAAGGGACCTCATATTGAAAAATGCAGCTCACTTTGCATGCACTGGGAAACAGTGAGCAGAGGACTGAAGAGGCTCACCTGCCCCCACCCAGTGCTCTGTTGCCTGAAATCAGCCTCCTGTGCACAGCCTTGTGACCTTGCTAAGGAGGCTTGGCTAACAGGCCTAGATGTCACATTTCTAATTTCTGATTTTCATGGGAATACACTTTATTGGCTGAGCTGTCTTTAGGCTATGCTCACTGTGTACTTACCCCATTCCAGGTTTTTTTTTCTTATGCCACAATAGTAGACTGGGTGATCTCTTCTATTACCATTAACTGGGAAACTAACCACATTCTGCAAAATACTCTGCTTGTATGTGTGAACAAATATAATTGGGTGAGTTCAAAAGTGTGTATGTCTGGGTATCTGTCTGTCTGTGTCTGTATACATGCATGCCTCCATGGGCAATATAATCTTCTAATGACCAGGATGAGGAGAGCATGGAGGAAAGTCTGCAGGAGCCCCTGAATCAGCAAAAACTGGTCACTGAGCAAAAGGCCTTGTCTGAGAAGATGCAGCATCATTTCGGTGTCACTGAGATGGTTTGAAAGCACAGGATGAGAGGACCCAAGTAGATTCCCTGTACTTATAAACTGTCTTATTGGGTGTGTGACTTTCTCCATAGTTCTCAGCATCTGTCAGCTAGGAGCAGATCAGAATATTATTCTTGTCCATTTTAAAAGACATTCCGTCCATGAAGTGTATGTGATCCATAGAGATTCTGGCTATTGTGTACTGATCCCTCCAGTCTGAGCTCTCTAGTATTATCTGAGCCCAGTGCCTTTAAGTCTCCCCACAAATAGTTTTACGATACCCATAAACAAAGGAGTGGTATAGTTTATTGTCTGCATGAATATGTGCTTTAGAGTTCAATGCCTACCCTCGGCAAGATTTCCATGCCGCATATTCTTGCCAAATATAATATCACTTCAGTGTGCATGTACTTCTTGCGATATTGTTTCTCTGGGTCTTTGCTGATATTGAGGTTGTCAAGTGGACCCCAGGCATATTCCTGCACTGGAGGAATAATAATAGTCTTCATTTCAGAGATGGCCGGGTTTCCAAGGCCTTCCTATTGTTTTCTAGGTTGTTCATATCTCTCCTCAACTGACATTTAGCCATTGCTACATGATATGAAAATATAATGTATATGTATGATTGGATTTATCTGCTCTCCACTGTTCAATTTTTAGCAGTTTTAAAAGCTGAGAAAATATGCAGGCCTGTGGGATCTCTTCCCCTTCTCTCTTGGGCATGAGAGAATGACCTCAGATGAAAGATCATCCTGGATTATCCTGCTGAATTGTGCTGCTGTGTATGGGATAAGTGACATGGCAGGTCCTCACCAGGTCTTTTCCACCCCTAGGTCTGAACACTGCAGCAGAAGGTTTCCCAGGGCACAGAGCAGGACTACAGCTCTCAGAGACAGGACTGTCCACCAGGAGCACAGAGGGTGCAAAGATTGACACCACCTCCCCCATCTCAGTCCTTGTAACCATAGCAATCTTGGGCTGCATTTGAAAGACCTTGAGATGTGGCCTGGAACACGCCTCACATTTAACCTTTTGACGACTTGTCCATCAACAACCAACCACCCGGAATGAGGCGTCTACATTCATCTTGAGGAGATTTTTACCATCTTACCTGCCGTTCTGCTGTGTTTGCAAGGCCAGCAACAGGCTGGAGTTATATGTTGAAAACTGTGTAGCAATTGAATGCTGACTAATTTACTTGTTATATTTGATATTTAGTTTGAAGTTTGGTTTTATGCATTTGGTTTTATTTGTTTAAGTTTGAAGTTTTGTTATTTATTTGTTAACTTTAGTTTTTTAATTAATATGCTATATTCCTAATGCTATATACATTGAACTCATTGACTCCCCACTTTAAAATGTTCTTGAATAAATTAATGCTTGCCTATAAATAAAAATGTGACCTTTAACCCTTCACTCACAAGACCGTCCTGAGTCGTCTGTGGTTCTTCCTCCTGTAGCAGCACAAGTGTAAGGCAACAGTGGTGTTCTGCAAGTCTCATGCAGCTTAGGCTTCATCATCAGTTCACAGCCAGCCAGAGCTGCACAGGAACCTGTGCTCTTGATGTAGACAGTTTGTCATGCTCTGTGGAACCCACTTTCATGATGAAAAATATCCTTGCTTTATCCTTGTGCTCACAAATTTAGCTTCCTTTATAATGACAAACAAAGGAGAAACAGAGAAGTATTTCTCTAATACCTTAGAGGAAATAAAACCATTCAGTATGGGAATATAAAAAGCGATCAGGACACATGGAGCTGTATGCCTCTGCATTCCTTTTAATACAGCATCGGTTATGACTGCAGATTTATTGAATTCCAGCAATTTTGGAGGAACGATACTTTTAAAATTTTTATTAGATACAGTTCTTTATTACATTTTAAACATTATTCCCCTCCCTTGTTTCCTTCCTTAAGCCCCCATTCCCTTCCCTCTCCCTACCCCATATGTGTATCCCCTATACATCCCCCTTATTGTTCACCACTATTCCCCTGCACTGCTCCTGGAACATTTTCTTTATTGTTTTGTTGGTTTGTTTGTTGTTATTCTTTTTCTCCCATTTTTATTAAATTGGGCATTTCTTATTTACATTTCAAATGTTATTCCTTTTCCCAGTTTCCTGTCCATCAGCCCCTTAGCCCCTCCCCTTCCCGATCTAAATGGGTGTACCCTCCCCGTCCAACCCCCATTACTGCCCTCTCCAACATTCCCTACACTGGAGGTTCAACCTTGGTAGTACCAAAGGCTTCCCCTTCCACTGTTGCCCCAACAATGCTATTTACTGTTACCTACGCAGGGTCAGTCCATGTGTAGTCTTTGGGTAGTGGTTTGGTCCCTGGAAGCTCTGGTTGGTTCTTATGGGGTTGCAAGCCCCTTCAGCTCCTTCAGTCCTTTCCCTAATTCCTCCAATGGGTGTCCCGTTCTCAGTTCAGTGGTTTCCTTCTGGCATTTGACTCTGTATTTGACATGTTCTGGCTGTGTCTTTCAGGAGAGATCTATATCCGGTTCATGTCAGCATGTACTTCTTAGCTTCATCCATCTTATCAAGTTTTGGTGGAGATAGAGATATAGATATAGATATAGATATAGATATAGATATAGGTATAGATATAGATATAGATATAGATATAGATATAGATATAGATATAGATATAGATATAGATATAGATATAGATAGATATAGATAGATATAGATAGATATAGATAGATATAGATAGATATAGATATAGTAGATATATACATAGATAGATATGGACCACATGTGGGGCAGGCTCTGAATGGCGTTCCTTCATTCTCTGCTCTAAAATTTGCCTCCCTATCCCCTCCTATGGATATTTTGTTCCCCCTTTAAAGAAGGAGTGAAGCATCCACATTTTGCTCATCCTTCCTGATTTTCATGTGGTTTGTGCCTTAGATCTTGTGTATTTCGAGTATAACCAAGAGGCGAGGATGCAAAAGAATCAAATGAATAGCTTGACGCCAGAGGTTGGTGGTGAACACCAGAGGGAAAGATCATTCTTCCAGAGACAATTGGCAGGTTTCTGGTAATTCAGCTTTACCAGACTACTTGTTTGGGTCCACAGAACTCTCTCAGTTGCCATCAGCAAGGTATGTTATACCCACATACACTGGACAGTGTAGAAGGAGATGTCAAAGCCAGATGTCACATTTACACCTATGTAAATAAAAAACAGAGATCATTTACCCAGAGAGGATTGCATACAGGTAGCCAATGCTCTGATAAATTATGGGAACCTGAATTAACTGACACATGGCCTCCTAGAGTAAGATAAAAGTACCTGCTTGTTTTATTGATACCTTTTCTGGGTGAGTAGAAACTCACTACACCAGACTGAAACTGATCATAGAGCAACTAGAAAGCTCTGCTAGGAACTTTCCCGCTAATTTTGCCACTCACTAGGAATGCTGCCATATAATAGCCCAGCTCTCACGGCCAAAGCCTGTAAAGAACAGTCAAAGATTTATGCATAGTTTGGAGTCTTTGTTGTGCAGAATTCTGGGCAGGTGGAAATAATGAACAAGATGTTAAAGGAAACACTATGGAAACTTTCATTAGAGTCCAGGAAGGGTGGAAAGGCTCTTTTCTTATTTTGGGCCTGCTGTACTCCATACAAGGAGGGATTGAACCATAGAATATTATGTTTAGAATACACCCCCCATTGCTTCTAAGTCTTAGAGATCAGCACTTGGCAGAATTCTTCAACTATTTTATTCTTGAAATCCTGTCCGTCCAGTTCTCTGTAAAGTCTATTACTTTGACTATCAGAGAGACCCAGTAAACCTCTAAATCTATCAACAATATCCCCTAATTTGGACCTGGTGGTAGTGAAACTGCATGAGCCAAGTGGGCATCGAAAAGGACAATGAAAGCAATTTGCAAAGGACCTACGTGGCGATGTTTTACACTCTTACAGTTATGAGTTTAGGTGGAATTTTAACATGGATTCCTCACAACTAGGTCAAGAACGTAGAAGCCACAGATGACAATGCCAAATAGACTCCCTCCAGAACTTCTGGACCTATTAAAGTTGAGCTTTCACCTGACCTCAAGCCCTTCCACTCCCTGTCCAACCTCCTGGATCTTACATTTGGCATGAATACAGGATCATGGTCCAAACTCTAACACCCTCAGGCCTGTCCCTGGGAACTCAGGAAGGTGGACACTAGAGAAGTGACGTCTAATGGAACTGCAGAGGACCAATCTCCGTCCACGTTGTCCTTTGCTCACTGATATCTGGTTATTTTTTTTGAGAAAGGATCCAGAAGTTTATCATCTGAAGTAGGTGCACAACATTTAAAGTTGTATATTCACTGTGTAACTGGGTTCACTATGTTACCAAGATCATTGCAACAAAGGAATTGCGAAACAGAGACTTCGTGAGTACACGTCCACGAATATATGTAAAGAAAGCCGGCTTTGAAGGAATGCACAATAAGAAAATGAAATCCAATATCCAATAAATTAAAGGTCTGGAGGGAAATACTGACTTTTGGGAAACCAGGAAAACCTAGGAAATTGGAATGTATGTCACAGGACTGGATCTGGGAATAAAATTATTATGCAGAAGAATCTTCCACCCTGTGTCCCTTGATCTTTCTCCCCACGCAAGCCCCTGACGCAATCTGCCCTTTCAGAGCAGGTAACTACTAATGGAGCAAAGAGAAATCTCTAGCTTTAGAGGGAGGAGATATGGAAAGGGTTCCAGTGTGTCACTGGAGAGCCTCCTGGAGATGGCACCTCAGAATCTGGTCACCATAAGGAAAGCTGGTTAGCAGGAGGCCCTGGCAGTTCCCGGTGACGTCATCCAAATGCTCTCCTGTAACGTGGCCTTCTTGACAGAGTAGCGTAAACTGCAATAAAAGGATACACTTGAAAGTAAAACTTGGAGGAAAGGCCCTGGCATATCTACATTGTCACTGTGAACTGTGACATTGCTCTCTTGGCTTCTGTGCCCAGACATGAGGGCTCTGAAGCTGTGCTGCATCCTGTGAACTGTGAATGAGCTTGTGTCACACGAAGCATGTGAATGGAGTGAGAAGACAGTAGGAGGACCTTGTGACACTGCCCTCCCAATGGAGACATGGAAGTGTTGGCAATCACAGTGGGTGAGTCTCAAGCTGCACTTTGAGACCCAGCCAGGCTACGTTTCACCTGTCAGCTCACTTCCTGCACATCCACCACAGGCCAAGGGCAGGCTCAGATGAAGCTCTGTTGAAGACAGGTGCTGTCCCTTGTGAGCTGCATCTCAGGGTATGCGGAAGACCATTCAGCCTCCCGTGATGTGGGAGATCAGAGTAGTAAGAGGCAGGCAGAGGGGACAGTTCTGTGTTTGTTTTCTTGGCTACCATAACTACATCTTCCAGGCTAAGAATTTGCTCATGGGAGTCTGCTGTGTCACATGTGTAAAGGCCAAGCTGTCTGAAGTCTCAATAACACAACTGGCTCCAGGCTGCTTTCTCAGTTACTGGGATTTACACGCAGTCCTTCGTACCTTGTCTTCTAGATCCACAAATTCTTTTCTGGCTTCATATGTACAAGGCATATTTTCTCAGTCTCTCTTTCTAGAGACCAGTAGGAACACACATATTGGATAGCCATGCTTATTGTCTAAACTGCCAGGCGTCCAGGTAGGGCATTAGTGGGTACAACATCATATCTCAGCATCTCTTACTGTAAGGGTTGAGCAGAACTCCCCCATCTCATCCTGGGTGACGATGTACATTAGACCCATCAGATTAAATAAAGAATTGAAAGACTTTCCTGGGGGTGAAGTGGTAAGGAAATCATGTTGCTGTACCATAAATGCACTGCTATGAGCAAGCTTCAGACAGCATGGGGGGATGCAGCCTGCAGCAGAGACCACAGGCCTTTGGTGGAGAATGATTCAGTTCAAAACTGGGAAGGGAGAAGGATGGTTGATATTGTTCCAGAAGATCTCACTGCCTCTAAAAAGAGTTTCTTCCAGATCAGTGAGTGATTCTTGTAAAGCAGCTCCTGGACTGGACTACTGAGACCAACCAAGAGCCCTCCAGACTAGTGCTTTCCAACCAAGAGACAAAAGTATCTACTCTGCGAATGATACATAGATACATACACAGAATACCTGATGGATACAGAGTTTCTTCAGTTCCATGAATGAGGGATTCAGCAGGTGAGATGGCTCAGCAGATAAAGGTAATTGTTGCCAACTTCCTACACCTGAGCTCCTTCCCTAGGACCTACATGATTGAAGGAAAGAACAAACCCCTCACAACTTGTCCTCAGATTTTTATGTAGTTGGGTTTTTCCAGATCTTAGTCCACAGAAGTAAAGACATCTGGTTTTCCAATCCTATTTGACACGGGACCAGTACCTTCAACCGAATGTTCCTTCCTGGAAAGCTGCAGCCTGTCAGCGTGGCTCAGTGGTTTGTGAACTGCAAGTTCCCATCTGGGAAGGTGGTCGTGTTCATCCAGCCCACCTGCCCCTATTGCAGAAAGACCCAAGAAATCCTCAGTCAACTGCCTTCCAAACATGGTCTTCTGGAATCTGTGAACATCACAGCCACTAACAACACCAATGAGATTCAAGATTATTTACAACAGCTCACTGGATGGAGAACAGTTCTTCAGGTCTTCATAGGTAAAGAAAGACTGCATAGGCAGACGCAGCGATCTGATCTCCATGCAACAGAATGGGGAGCTGATGACCCGGCTGAAGCAGATTTGAGCTCTGAAGTTAGGAAAAGGGGTGCAGGCAGAGGCCATGCCGAGAGCCATCATCCAGCCATTCCGACGGCCAGTACCCCTGAGAGATGATGTGCATCACAGAGGATGTCACTACTTTTTGGTGATGGGGATTTTCAACAAATTGGCTTTTATTTCTTCTTTTCCTCAGTGCTAAAACTTGTTGCTGTTTGCCTCTAACCATGGGGCTGAGAAGCTTAACAGACAACACTGGCTTGATTTTCCATTCATCATGTGCTGACACGTCTCTGCCTCTAAGCCCATGTTTCCCATCCAGTTGATCTAAATCCCCATTGAATCTGTTTCTGGTTTCCTGCCATGCTGGTCAGCTGAAGTCATTTTGCAGAAGTCCACTTCCTGAATGGTTATTAAATCAATGGATATTGTGAATTTGTTCATGAGCCACACTCAGGCCTTTCCCTCCCTCCTGCATGCACCGTCCCACTTCTCCATTCACAGCTCTCAGCCAGTGTTCTCAACCTTGCCCTCCCACAACCCACAGAAGTCCACACTCGTATGAGGACGCTGTTTGAAAAATCAGATGAAGAGCTTTAGCATACTTGGTCCTCACTGTAGCCATAATAACATAGACGACAGAGCTGATGGTTCATTGATCTCTATTCGTAAAGGAGATTAAGAAAATCCCAAGAAGTTTTATGTTGATCCTAGTCAGAGTACCAGCAAAGTCAAATATGAAATGCAAAATTGCAGAGCTCTCCTTCCAAGAATATCTGTATCAAAACTTGTTTGCAAAACACTGTCCTAAATAATTTCCTCCATTCACACTTTGACATTTTGTTTTGATGTCTTGCTATGACATTTAAGTATCATGGAACTGTAGGTCTCTTCTCTGGTCTCCAGTGAGAAGGACACATTCCTAATAATGATGGATCTGTAGATGACTAAAAAAGAAAAAAGAAGATCAGGATTAAAGTTCTGGGTTTAAGGTGTGACTTCCTACATCAAATATCCAGATTAGAAGTAAATTTGAATTTACAATAAACAGAAATCCCTCACAGATTTCCCCTCTACTTTTGTGGTTTGGTAATCTCAGATGAAGACAATTTAACAACCAAGAATAACCTTTAGAGTCATATTCTCTTCCTCACTAATATTCTTGAACAAATGGCACACTAAAAGATCAAAAGGAAGGGATGGTTATAGTGAAAAGCTACATCTGGGTCAGCTCTAACTCTCTTAGTCAAGGTGACTTTGGATTCGCTCCTTAATGCCCATGGATTGCTCACATAGGACTCTGTAGAGTGTTGTTTCTACTGCCTCACTTTAAGCTCTAGGCAGACCAAGCTATCAACCCTGCCCAGGTCTCTTTGGATTGCACATAAAAGACACATACATTAAGATACTTTCGATGAGATGGCTCAGTGGCCAGGTTCTTCTAAGTCTCCTCCAAATAGGATGCCCTCCTTTTTACTCCCAGCTCAGCACCTCTAAATCTGCCCTCAGCTCAGTTGTTCAGTGTCCTTTAGTCATAGCTCAGCACCCAAATCTGCTCTCAGCTTATTGTGTTTCTAACCTCCTGCCTGCTACACCAAGCCCATCTGGGAGGCCACCAATTGCCACTCAGCCCTAGATCTCAAATGGCTGGTAGTTCTTACTCCCTCTGAAGTATTAAATCCCTTCTCCTCCCTTGTGTCTCCTTGCCTGCCTGGAGGAAAACTAGAAGACCTGACTATGCCACCCAGCTGGTTGGCCAACAGCATCATTATTGAACTATCAGGGATCAGTGTTCACAGGAAGATTCCTGATCTAAGCATCAAAACCACACCCTACAGGACTCAACGCCTTTCTCTGGTTTGGGATAGGAGATAGAGTAGTTAGAATTGGATAATTGAAATTCAAATAATTATGATAGATATGTTACTAATTATGACTGGATAAAAGCCTCCAAGAGAGTGAAAATGAGTAACATGTAAGGCAAAAGGAAAAAGCCCTAATGCAGCAAACACAGTGGACCTGCCAGAAAGACTGGGGTCTTTCTGTGCATCTGAATTTGTACTTGACCTTTTTCCAACCACTTCTTGACCACTCCATGCACCCTAAGAAGAATAGAACAAAAAGGAAAACAAAACAAAATAAAACAAAATAAAATAGAAAACAACCAAAACGAAACAAACTGCAAAAGCAAAAGCAAAAAAAAAAAAAACCCTTGCTAAAACAGGAGGACTGAGGGAAGATTGCTTGAGGTCTTCATTGTTAACTACAACTACAAGCTACCAATGGCTTTCAATGCAAAAAGTATTTATTATTTTACTTGAAGCTTCTGTCTGGGTCAAAGAAACAGGGTTTGGAGGCAGCACCACCAGGAAACTGGAACAAATAATACTATAGAGCTCACCACTGATTATTACCGTGGTGACTGAGGGCACAGCAGAGAATACTGGTGTTAGACAATGGGTCTTGTGGTGTTCTAGATGCTTGCGATATCTATGACTCTGAAGTTAGTTAGAGCCGTCCCCAAGTCAAGGCTAAATGGATTCCTCCATGTCTTTGGAGCACAAGATCTGTCATCCAATTGAGTGACTATGGTTTGTACCTGGGACCTGGCCTCTGTAGTAAGGCTAAGGCTTCTGATGGAAAATCCTCCACCAAAACTCTGGATGGTCCATGGTGGTGCCAGCCAACAACCATGCCCTGCATCCACCCTGCAGCCTCCAGAAGAGGTTTCAAGAAGTCAAAGTTACCAACATTTTATTTGTGGCTTCAGCTTGTTGTCACTTTTTATTTTAAATAAAGTGCAATTTCTGTCATAATTCCTTCTAATTTCTTCCTCACATGAAACTTCACTTTTGACCTCAAATTCTATTCATGAAGTGTTACTTTTATCTGGAGCAGGCTAAGGTTTGTATTTTCCTTTTATACCTTGCTGTGATGGCTAATTGTAGTTGTCTAAATGATGCATTCTGGAGCAATTGACGCCATCAGAATGGCTGGCAGACTGTGTCTTTGGCATTTTCTTGATGGCAGTTGATGTATGGGGACTTAGCCCACTGTGGGTGGTACCAGCCCTAGTAAGGGGAGGAGAGGTCATAGAGAAAGGTAGCTGAGCAGATGAGTAAGCAGAGTTCCTCTCTGTTGTCAAGCTGCTGCCTTTTGTTCTTTTCTTGTATTCCACTGATGATGAACTGTAACTTATGGGGTGAATAAAACCTTCACTTTCCCACATTGGCATTTTTATGTTTCCTATGACAATAGGAAACTAACTTGAACAATCGGAATTTTTTTGAGATCTGCTCTGATAGTCCCTCCTCCTGCAGGTATGGAACCTCAGTTTTTAAATCAATAAACACAGTTCCTGGACACTCTAAACTGTTGAAATATTCGCTCTGCCAACCACATGACACTGCTTAGGTAACTATTAAATTTTTTTCACATGACATTTTTTCCTCCATGTTTTGTTCTCTTTAAAGCTATCTCTCTAAATATGTTAGCTCTTTGTACTTTAAAAGTTGTCCTTTGTCCCATAGTAGAATATTTATAGTCAAATTCATGAGTTTTATAAAGGGGGTGATTTATTGCAGTAAAATTTCTAATCACTATATATTGTATTAATTTTATTAATTCACCAAAAACTGACCTTATTATATTATCTACTTATCCATAAAAATATAAAAGCTTTGATTTATTCAAGTCTTTAATGTCTTTCAGAACATCAGCTGGAAAGTTCTTATATGTATTCAGGATGGATTGTGGGTACTTCATATGTCTTCTTACTAATAGTATGCTTTATAAGTGTGCTTATCAAGGGTGTTTTGTTATATATTTTAAGACTATTTGGAGTAGAATATTTCCCTGATTTCTTTCCCATGGTTTGTTTTGGGTATACAGGAAAGGTAATGAGTTTTGTGGGTTAATTTTGCATTCTACTACTTTTATGAATGTATTTTCAGCTTTAAGAAACTTAAGTTTTTAGAGACAGGTTGTCTCTATTTAGGATCACCTCTAACTAATTCATATTTGTCTTTGCATTTCAAGTATTTTACTCCACATTATTTAATTTTATATTTTCAGATTAGTATAAGGGAAATTTTTCCCAGATTTTCTCATGGTATGATTTGGATTGGCATAAAGGAAGGCTAAGAAATTTTGTGTGTTCCCATTGTATTGTGCTTTTATGAATGTATTTATCAGTCTTAAGAGACGGTGATACATTTTTAGAGTTTTTAAAATAGTATCACGCCATCTGCAAATGAGAAGATTTTGACTTCTTCATTTTTCATTTGGGTTACCCAAGTTCACCACCCACCACTGATGCTTATTGTTATTTATCCCACTTTTCCTCTGGGTTTCTCTCTTGTCTCTTTTCATTGTTACTACTCCCCCACCCTCCTTGTCCATCCTTCCCTGCCTCTACCTAGGTCCCTCCATCCCTCTGCCTCCCATGATTATGTTGTTCCCCCTTCTAAGTGGGTTTCAAGCATCCACAATTTGGCCTTCTAACATGTTACCCTTCATGTGATCAATGATTTGTATAGTGAGTCTTCTGAACTTTTGGGCTAACATCCATTTGTCACTAAATACATCCCATGTTATGTCCTTTTCAATCTCTGTTATTTCACTGTTTTCCAGTTCCATCCCTTTGCCTACAAAGTTCTTGGTGTATTCATCTTTGATACCCGAGTACTGTTCCTCTGTTTAAATAGAGCACACATTCTACATTCATTCCTCAGTTGAGTTGAGGTCTATCGTGGTTGTTTCCAGCATTTGACTAATATAAGTAACGCTGCTATGAACATATTCATCCACACGTCCTTGTCATATGTGGATCATGTTTGAGTATATGCCTGAAGTGAGTGGTAAAGCTGGGTCTTCAGGTAAAGCTATTTGCAATGTTCCCTGATCCTCCACATTGATATCCAGAGTGGCTATACAGCTAGTAATCGCACCAGCAATGGAGGAGTGTTCCACTTTCTCTACATCCCAGCCCAATCTGCTACTGCCTCAGTTTTTTATCTTAGCCATTCTGATTGGTGTAATGAAGAATCTCAGGTTCGTTTTGATTTGCCTTTTTCTGATAAGTAAGGATGTCCAACATTTCTTGTTGTGTTTCTCAGGCATTGAGATACCGCAGTTGAACATTCTTGGTTTAGCTCTCTGTCCCAGTGTAAAAGTTGGGTTATTTGGTTGTCTGGGAGTTTATCTTTTTGAGTACTTTGTATATTTGGAATTTTGGCACTCTCTCAGATATAGGGTTGGTAAAACTCTTCTCCGAATCTGTAGCTTGCTGTTTTACCTATTGGCAGTGTCCTTTGCTTTAAAGAAAGTTTTCAGATTGTTGAGATTTCATACATTTACTGTTGATCTTAGAGCCTGACCCTTTGGTATTCTGTTCTGACAACTTTCTCCTGTGCAAATGTGTTCTAGGCACTTTGCGACACTTTCCCTTCTATTAGCTTCTGCATGTTTGGTTTTATGTGGATTTCCTTGATTCACTTGGACTTGAACTTTGTAGAAAGAGATAGAAATGGATCAATTGGCACTCAACCACATGCAGACCACCAGTTAGGGTAGCGTTGTTTCTTAAAAGGCTTTCTGTTATGTTCAAAATCCTCAGTCATCAGGGAAATGCAAATCAAAACAACTCTGAGATTCCACCTCACACCAGTCAGAATGGCTATGATCAAAAACTCAGGTGTTAGCAGATGCTGGCGAGAATGCGGAGAAAGAGGAACACTCCTCCACTGTTGATTGGATTGCAAACTGGACAACCTCTCTGGAAATCAGTCTGGAGTTTCCTCAAAAATTGAACATTGCACTGCCTGAGGACCCAGCTATACCTCTCCTGGGCATATACCCAAAAGATGCTCCAACATACAACAAAGACACATGCTCCACTATGTTCATAGCAGCTGTATTCATAAGAGCCAGAAGCTGGGAAAACACAGATGCCCTTCAACAGAGGAATGGATACAGAATATGTGGTACATTTACACAGTGGAGTAGTACTCAGCTATTAAGAACAAAGACTTAATAGAAATCTTACGGCCATGGAACGAACTAGAAAATATCATCCTGAGTGAGGTAACCCAATCACAAGAAAGCACACATCATATGCACTCACTGATAAGTGGACATTAGCCCAAAATCTCAGATTACCCAAGATGCAATCCACAGACCACATGAAGCTCAAGAAGGATGACCAAAGTGTGGAAGCTTCAGTCCCTCTCAGAAGGGGGAACAAAAATACTCACAGGAGGAAGTGTGGAGATGAAGTTTGGAGCAGAGACTGAGGAAAGGCTACCCAGGGACTGCCCTAACTGGGGATCCAGTCTATATACATCCACCAACCCAGACAATATTGGTGATGCCAAGAAGTGCGAGCTGACAGGAGCCTGATATAGCTGTCTTCTGAAAGGCACTGCCAGAGCATGACAAATACAGAGGCGGATGTTTGGAGTCAACCATTGAACTGAGAACAATGGAGGAGGCAGAGAAAGGATTGAAGGAGCTGAAGGGGTTTGCAACCCCATAACAACAATAATACCAACCAACTACAGCTCCAGGAGACAAAACCATCATTCAAATGGTACACATGGACAGACCCAGGGCTCCAGCAGCATGTGTAGAAAAAGATTGGCTTGTTGGGCGTCAATGAGAGAAGAAGCCCTTGGTCCTGCGAAGGCTCTATGCCCCAGTGTAGGAGAATGTCAGGGAAGGGTGGCAGGAAGGGTTGGGTGGGGGGGAGAACACCCTCAGAGAAAAGGGTGAGGGGGATGGGGTAGGGGGATATGGGTGTGAAACAGAGAAAGGCTATAACATTTGAATGTAACTAAAAACAAATAAAGAATGAAAAAAATTAAAAGGCATAACAAATGCAAAAGATTGGGGTGCCATTCCATAGTCGTGATGTGTTTCTTCTGTGAGAGCATACTGGTTAAGTCACTTCTCTATGACTGTCTTCTTATTTGAAAGTAAATAATGGGATCATCTGTGGAGTGGTTAGTAAGAAAAAAAGCATTGCCTAACATGAATAGGTCCCTCCAGAGCATGTGCTTAATATTCTAGGTATAGAGCAATTAGCTGTGGAGGGGGGATTAAAAACAAAAACCAAACAAAAAACAAGAACATCAACGATTAACATAAATTTTGAATCCTGGGATTAATGCGTGTGCTGACTTTGATCAGCTTTGTGGATGCTTCTAATAAACACACACGTCCTATCACAGTTCTAGCATTCGCCAGCAGAGAGAGCAGTGAGGTAGTGTGTGCTTCTTCCTTTCCAAGACACCCCATGGCCTCAGGCCTGCATCCAGTGAGCTGGAAGGAAGAGCAGCCTGGTTGAAACTCCTGCTGCCATGGCAGATTCCGCAGGAACATTTTCCTTTGCCCACAAGGAGCCTGTGTGGAGGAGACCTCTTGGCGGCTCCTCAAGGACTCTGCATGTCCTATTCTACAGGGAGAAGCCCAGATAGGTCTTTGAAAAAGGTCAGTGAGTTGTTGGGGGAAGTCTCTGATTGTGTGGCAGAGGACCGGGAATGGCTGAAAGAATGGTTGCTTCCCTGAGGGCAAAGGATAGACCTTCTAGGGCTCTGACCTCCTACTTTATATTTTCACCTGGTGGCTTATTATTCATATTTTCTTAATGGGATACGACTATGGTCTTGGTGAGCATCTTGTTTCTCTGATTCTTAATCAGTGCTTTGTTGTCACAACTTTTTGAGCTTACTCCAGCCCCTGGGACTTATTCATACCTCCAAATTTCTCTGACTTTTGGGATTCCTAATATTAGTGGCAAACTGAGTGACAAAAGCAATGAATTAGCCTGGTGCCCAGTGCATATCGATCTGTGGGTGTATAGATATCATAAGCCTCTAGGATACACTCTAGGAAAGCAGCAGTGTGCTCTTAGGTCCCCTGTGTGACCTCACTTAGCTTTGCCAATTTGTGGGCTTCTATTCTGCTGCTCTCAGAAATGGAAACTCCTGGAATAGATGTATAGTGTCCCATTACCATTGTCATTGTTAGAATATTAGTGGGGGTAAGTTTGTTGAAATATACTCTCAAGAACATTATCCAAATCAGTGCTTCTTGTGTGCTGTCTATATGAAGTACCAAGTTCACAGACAGATCTGCATGAACTTCCCAAAGCCAGCAAATTGGAGCATGAAGAAAGCCCAAGGCATCCATTACCAGCATCCTCGGCACCTGCCCCAGGATGGGTAAATTGTCTTTGGTGGAAGAAGGGATCTACTGTGATAGCTGGCCCTCATATACCCAGAGAAGAATATACTAGGAGATTTGTGGAAGGATTGTGGGAGAGAGTAACCGGGTGTTGGGGGGCAGTGTGCAGCATGCAATGTGAATAAGTAAAATATGTATAAATAAAAAATAGAATAAAGTTCTTTAACAAAATGGGACACAGTGTATTGTTGTACTAACTCTACTATGTTTACACTAGCAAACACTTTAACAACTAGAGTGACTAGACATGATAAAGTAGGATGCCTTTGTCACTTACAAATACTATTTACACAGCAAAGATAAATGCACGACTTGCAGCCCAAAGATCGATTGTTTCCAGCACATCTACGTGACTCTCCTTCCCTTTATCAGGACTCTGGAGGCCTCTGTTCATCCAGGTCTCACGGATCATCCAAAAGGCAGTCCCTTACCAGCTCTGGTCAAGTGCCCTTGTGCTCTTGGCAGACCTCTGCCTCAGGCTGCAGAGGCACTGAAGGGCAGCCTTTTCCATGCATGGGAAGCCATTATTTCAGCCTTTCCAGACTCTCTGCTACTCAACTGGAGACTTCTGCAGAGGCCTGTCAATCTCAAAACCAGAAGCTTGGGTAATCCAAAACCCTAGGATGCCATCCTGCACTCGTGATGTGTTGATTACCTGAGACCATACACGTTAACTCTCTTCTTCATGCCTGTTTTCCTTTTTTGAAAGTAAATAATGTGATCATGTGTGGTGTGGGTGGTATGAGCAAAATCTTTACCATGAAGAATAGGGCCATGAAGAGTGTGGACTTAACATTCTAGGTACAGAGCAAATAGAGGGAATTACCAAAGAAAACAACAGGAATTCTAACAACAATTGCAAAAAATGAAGAGAAAAAAGAAAAAAAAAACTTTATGGGTGCTGGGATTAAAGGCATGTATCAACTCTGACCAGCATTGTAGGTATTTCCAATAAAATATTAAAAAACAAACAACCCTATTATTCTTTTAGCAATTGCAGCAGAGAAGACTGTGAGAGACCATGTGCTGCTACCACCATGCTATGATTCTGTAGCAACAACTTCCTTGGTGATAGGAGCCTGTATGCAGCAGGCCCCTTGGTGGGCCTTCATCTCAAAAAAAGATGCTTCAGTCATCCAAAAGATTGGACTCCAGTATACTTCAGGCCAGGAAAGAAGCCAGCCACCATGAGTGAAAGAACAAAGGAAAAATTACATTGGAAAAATATGTGCCTTATTTGGAAGAAATGACCCTAAACTTCTGAAGCATCCATCATCTCCACTCCTCTGTTTTGAGCTTTGTATAGCGATGTTGTCCAACTCCAGGTGGGAGTCAGAGGCAGAGCCCTTCCCAGAGAAGACAGACGTGTTTTAGACTCTTATGTCTGTGAGGTTAGGAGGTGTCATAGCACAGATTGAGCACACCTAGGATAAGAACACAGAAGCCACAGATGACAATGCCAAATGGACTTTCCCCTGAACTTATGGGCCCACTAAAATTGAGGTTTAACCTGACCTCAGGCCAATCGACTCCCTGCCCATCCTGCTGATTCTTATGTTTGTTAGGAATAAAGTATCAAGGGGCAACCCCCAATATCCTCATGCCTGGACTTGGAAATTAAGGAAGACAGATATTGGACAAGTGATGGCTGTCGGGCTACAATGTAGGAACACGCAGTCCAGGTTGACCTTTACTCACTGATGAGCAATTTAATTGTCTGGCTATATTTGAGAAAGGAATGATGTCCTACTTAATATGTAAAAGAATGGACATAAATTTATGATTTTATATTTGCCCTGTAGTTGATCCCCTATATTCCGAAGAAAAGGGAGTTTTTATTGCAAGAAGTAGGATTATTAACATTGACTTTGTGAAATACATGGACGTGTATGTGGAAATAGTCCTGGCTATCAAGGAATGCACAATAAGCAAATATTATTCAGGTTTTATAAAATTAAAATTACAGGAGAAATATATTGGCCTCTAGGAAACAGGGAAACTTTGGGAATTGGACTGTATGTATGTGCATCGTCTCAGGTGTAGATTTATTATTGATATAAATCGTCCTCATTTGTGGTCCCTAGAGATTTGGGTGCTAACAAAAATCTCTTATCCAATTCAGGGTTGTAACCAACTCTCCCCATCAAGAGCATTGATGACATCCGATGAAGCAGAGAGAAATATCTAACTTTGGAGGAGAAGTTGCCAAAGGATATTCCCTGGGTCACAGGAGAGGCTGCAGAAAAGGGCCCCATAGAAATTGGTTGCTTTTGGGAGAGCTGGGTAGCAGGGAGGCCATAGAACTTCCCAGTGACATCATCAGTAATTTCTTCCTTGGACAATCTCTTGTATCTAAGAGAGCACTAGAATCTTCTGTGACGTCACCAGTGTTGTGGTGACACCAACTGCCTGTGGGATTCCCTCAGTGCCTTTTGGGTTCACAAACAGGCATGTTTCATCAGCTGCTCAAGCTAGTTCAGAAGGAGAGGGGAGACCAAGGAGAGACCAGACTGAGGCAGAAGAAAGCTGGCCTCCTGTCTTGTAAGTATGGAAGAATGAAATCATTCTGGGGAAGGCACAGTGAGTACTGGGTAGAGTCAGGGAACTTCCTCCAGGAGGTAGGTTTGAGCTGTGCCTTTCAGGAGTCGGCCTTACAAGCAGGAGCCTTGGAATTTGTCAATTGCAGACCAAGAGTCAAGAGTCCTGATGATTAATTTGACAGAGGGCCAGGAATTGGCAGGCCTGCAGTTTCTTTTCTATGAGCTTTTTAATTTCTACTGCCAAGGAATGCCAGGAGGAAGCCCTATGAGGATAACAATGTGCCCATTCATGGTTGGGTGCTGAAGCACTTCATCCTCTAGATTACTGTAGGTTACTAAGTCTGTGGTGACAACAACAAGGAAGGATGAACCCCCTAGTCATGAATTGAGGTCGCAGACACTTTAAGCTTGAACACACGATTAGGGTTTGATGGTGCTGTGAACTCCAGGATTTACCTGCTGCACGTCTGATATCTGCTGACAATGTCCCAAATCTTTATGTCTGAGGTAGATTCTATCTTTCAGTATGAGGGATCATGTAATAGTGAGTGAGGCTTATGTATGGCAATGGAGGTTGGGAAGAGGGAAATAGCTTAAGAGTCCACATTAAGGATAGCGTTTCTTCTCTTTCAGGGATTCAACAAGTCTCCAGCCTTTCCTCTTCCTCAACCTCCTTTTTGAGACTCAGAATGGTCTTTTCTACCCATGGGCTATCAAATATGTACATTCACTTGTGTTTATCTATCTACAGGGTTTATTCGGAAGGCATCATCAGAAAATTTCATCAGTAACCATGAAAAGCGTATAAAGAAATTGGAGGAACTAAAACTTGAAATCCAGAAGTGTAAAATTGAGCGGGATGAACTTTCTCGAATCCTGGACCTTTATGTCAATGATGGTTTGAACTACAGGTAGTCATTATGTCCTGTAACCTACTGACTGTCTTGTGCTCTCTCTGCTAAGCCAAGAGACATCAAGAAAGTGTTTCACCTCTCATCCTGGACTTTAAGGAGCCTTGGCAGGTGCTGGCCTGTGAGAGAAGCTAGGTGCTGTGTGTTTAGGGTCAACCTCTCTTGTACTTGACCCTGAGCTCCTTGGAGTTGGATTGGTCTTTTTCAACAGCTGGAAGGACCTGGTCACACTTGCTGCATCTAAGTGTGTGAATGAAATGCCTGAATGTCCTCACTCTTACTGTGATTTTGGTCGTTATACACTGATTCTATGGCACCTCCACGATAAAGTTGGCATTCTAATTATGTTTGTATATGGGTTGGGATGTATGGATGGATGTGAAAGTATTTGTGTGTGTTTTGCTCAGGATCAGGGAGTCTGGGACCTTTGATTGGGTCTGAGGATTTGTTTGATGAACGGTTTGCAGGTCATGATAGTGATAAGTCTGTGGAGGCCGTCATTGATCAACAGAGCACTTTGCTCCTTCTGTTTACCTTGCTGGCACATAGGACTCTCCTGAGGGGAGGAGGTGTTATGAATCCTCTTCCCTGTAAAAAGTAGTTATGGCCTCTGGGAGTCATGTAACAAGGATTGAGAATCTCTGCATTCAAAACAAGAGAAATGTCATCACATCTTTCTGCTGGACCCAAGGCTATGGCACAGACTGGAGGAAACATCTTATACTTCTTACACAACTGTTCAATTCCTTCATGCTTACCTGGCCAGATCTTGAAGGTCTGCTCCCTACATTTGGTCCCCTGGCTCTGCCGTCCAATGCCCAGGATAATTAGTTTAACCAGCACCATTGGAAGGAGCAAGTTTGTGTTATATAAATGGGCTTAGGTAGTCCAGAGAACAGTCTGATTTCATTTATTTATTTATTTATTTATTTATTTATTTATTTATTTATTTATTTATTTTCCTGCTTTGAACTTTCTTTTCTTTTTTTAACTATCCAAGGATGTTTTATTTTGACCTAGAAAAGGTCACTGTGGGAATAAATTCTTGGCACTTGATATTCCCAAACATGCAGCTCTCAGGCATTCCCCCTCCTATACAGAGGGTCTTTGTAGGACCTTATCTCACCAGCCTTTTAAGGAGCCCTTATTTCAAAACAAATGTGTGCTGATTTGCAGAGAAATATTTTCTATGGGAGAGTGATGGTTTGAGTCTCACTGTTGTGTTTTTGCTGTGGTCTTTGAGTTTTCCACTTTCTTCCCTAGCACCCATTCCTTGAATTTGAATTTTTTATTGGCTATTTTTTATTTACACTTCATCTAATTCTGAAATCAAGAGTTCAGACAGTTATTTGTTCCTTGGGTCATGTTCTAACACAGGCTGAGTGTTGAATTGCCAATGCTTAAATCCCAACATGAGATGAGAACGATGGATATGCATAAGATGACCAACTGGATAAGTGATGCCATGGAGAAGTACAAGGAGCTCACACAAGAAAATAATTCCTACCGGTGAGTCACTGACAGAAAGGAGACCCCAGCACTAGGCAGGGAATACTTCTGTCCAGCTATGACTTTGAAAAAAGATCTGGGATCCCTGAGAAACACATGGAAAATTTGTATAGCTGCTGGGTCTTCTATCATCCCTCAGAGGGGATTGGCCCTCCACCTGCCAATGGCTTTAGAATACCATGAACACATAAGCACCCATATGCACCATTTCCTCTGCTTTGATGTATATATACCCTCTAGTGTCAGGATTTTCTGAAGTACTTTGATTCCCGTGGAATGCGGATCGGGATTTGACCTGCCTCTAATTGGTGCTAACATGCAAACGGTGGCTCTATTCTGGAGATGCCTGGGGATGGGGCCCTTGAAGGGATGATTGTACTTGCAGGAGTGGCAGGCAAACAGAAACTGCCTGGGATTTACCATTATTTGTTTTTGATTCAGCATCAGAAACTTCCACCTCCTGAGAGAATGCAATGAATTGAAGAAGAATGTAAGGATTTTGATGAATGAGAACAGAAAACTGCTGGTGGAGCAGACTGAACTGCAAGCATCCTGTGAGATGAGAATGGGAAAGAGGTTCTGTGAGGAGGCCAGCAAGACCATCTACACCGCAGATATTGGATCCTTGTGTCCTGTTACTTTTGAGTAAATCGAATGTATCCTTGTGAATCAAACAGTGATCTCGAACTCGTCACTCTTAAGAACCTTCTTTATTGAAGTGTGATGTAACCATCTGAAATCCCACAGCTCTCAGGCAGGGATGGATCTCTGCATTCTCACAGGGATTGGGCATCATAATTACTTCCCAGTCAGACTGAGATACAAAGACAATTATACTTTCAGTGTAGATTGTGTGTCCAACTCTGAATACCAGCTTCATGATGAAAAAATTATCAATGCTGTATCCTTATCAAATATTTAGCGACCGCTAAAATATACTCTTTTGTGGATGAGAGTGTTGAACATATTAATGGAATATTCATCAGGTGTTCTGAGGTATCTCCCAGGAAATAAAACAATATTATAGGGAGTATAGAAGCAGTCATGAAACAGAATTGCTTGCTTTTGGTTTCCTTCAAACATGATATCAATTATAACTGCACAGAAGAGATAATAAATTGCAAGACCTTTCAGGGGATAGGGTTTTTATGGTTGGTTGTTTTCTTGTTCTTGATTAGGATGATGACTTTTGTTCTTGACAATGTACTATGTTCCATTTGGGATTTCAACTCAAGCAGACCACATAGTTTACAATTCAGTTTCTAGATTTCTTTAAAAGCTGGACAAAATATCCAGGCAAAGGTGCCCTTGAGTTTTCTCCTTTGGTTTTCCCTCCTTTGGGTGCTTTTGTTTTTGTTTGTTGTTGTTGTTGATTTATTTTACATTTATGAGTGTTTTGCCTTCTGTAGGTCTGTGCATGCTGTTCCCCAAAGGCCAGAAGAGGTCATTGGGTTTCACCTGGAACTTAAGTGACAGAGGATTGTTAGGTGCCCTGCAGGCCTTTTGAGAAACAAATTCTCAAATGATGAGCCATCTCTCCAGCCCCTACCGTGGACGTTTGTCCTTCATCGTGTTCCTTATTAGTTGCAATGGATCACACCTGAATAAAGTGTTTCTTGAGATATGTAGGGACACATTTATGGGGTATGCATGCTAATTATCTAAACTTCCAGGCATCTATGTGAAGTTTTTATGTTAGGGTTTCACTGCTGTGAACAGATACCATGACTAAGACAAATGTTATGAAGGACAGCATTTAATTGGAACTGGCTTAAAGGTTCAGATCTTCAGTTCCTTATCATCAAGGTGGGAGCCTGGCAGCATCTAAGCAGATATGGTGCTGTAGGAGCTGAGAGTTCTACATCTTCATCTGATGTTTGCTAGCAGAATACTCAGTTTCAGGCAGCTAGGATGAGGGTCTTAAAGCCCAGACCCACAGCGAAACACCTGACCCAACAAGGAAATACCTACTCCAAAGGAGCCATACCTGATAATAGTACCGCTCCCTGGGCCAAGCATATACAAACCTCATTCCACTCTGAGGCTTCCAGAGGCTTCTTCAAACCTATGAGACTATGGGGGCCACATAGTGGTGTTTCTGAGACTTCTTTTTAAATTCAATTTATCTGATTTTCTTAATCTAGGTCTCATGCAGAATCTTCAGACAAGTGCAAAAGGTAGCCACATTCTTTACCATAAAATCTCCCCAAAGAGTCTCTAAGCAAATATTGAAATTCTTCACAGTATGCTTGGGACAGAGTCACACAATTTAAACCACTTTCAGCAACAAAGTCTTCCATATTTGTTCTAGGATAGCCCATTAAGCCCTATTTAAAGCATTTCCACAGCTTTCCAAATCCAAAGTCCCCATGAAAGAGCACGAGTTGGAACAAATCTGAGGCCAGTGGGAAAATTCCACCACCAACCTCTGAGCACAGAAGGACCCCTCCCTTCCAGGAGGAGTAGAGCTAGTGTAGTTCCTGCAACAGCTGCAAACCAGACTGTTGAAAAAGCCTCCTGTGACTCCCCATCCGACTCCCTCAGAAAGTCCCAGAACAGCCCACTGACTGCCAGTCTATTCGGAGGTTGCCTCTCCCCCCTGATTGTACCCTATATAGTTACCTTTGTCCAAATTCTGCCCCAATTGTTTGAATTCTACCCTAATTGCAAGTATATAACTCCCTGGTAGACTCTGCTCAGGGACTTCTCTCTTTGAAATGGGATGACCCTGATATTTTGGAATGACTAAACTCTTGCCTTTACATAGATTTCCTCCTCTGTGAGTGACATTTCAGGAGGTTCAGGTAGTGGTTCAATTTGTACCTCATATTTTGTGTATTGGCCAGTAAACTCACCTCTTGGAGGAGACCCACAGGAGAGTGGTGAATTGGGGAAGTGACAGCCTGAGCGATGTACCACAGTTGTCTACGTCTCCTCTATCTAGCTTCTTTGTGTTCTGCTTTTGGTTAGATTCATATGTGCAAGCTTAAGGAGGGCTCGGACAGCCTCAGTAACAGGACTTTGATCTGGCCAGTGGCTGGAGCAGAAGGCCTGAGATATCCTGTCCGTGGCATGAACAGGCTGGTCTGTGTACTTCAGCTGCGAAAGAGGGTACTTTGTGTTAGTTGTTCTTTTGTTTTCTGTGTTCTTGGACTTGGACTGATGAAATTTTTTGACATGGGACAGGTTCTTAGGACTAATGATCACTTAATATAACTTAGAGTGGCCTGCTTTTGATGTTAAATGGCCACAGGACCTTCCCAAGGTGTCAGCAGTAGAGGATATAGTGTTTCAGAAGTTTTCCCTCCTCCTCCCTGCTAACACTTCTTTGTCAACGTGAACAAAATCTGAGTCCAGCCTAGCAGTTAGCTCCATCCTTGTTGACAGTGTTAGCTTTGGGGCTGGAGAGATGGCTCGGTGGTTAAGAACACTGACTGCTCTTCCAGATGTCCTGAGTTCAATTCTCAGCAGTCATTTGTTGAGTTTCTTTTTCCCTCAGGACCAGCTCCAGGTTTTACATTTCTCACCGGTTTATCCCCTCTTCCCCTCTCCTTCTGCCTAGGGCAGACACAGTGCAGTCTGGCATCCAGGGTCCATGACAGGAGAGGCCCCAAGTGGTCATATGTATCCATTAACAGAGTTTGCAACTGACTCCTGCTCACATCTTTTGTTCAGTAAATGAATATCCTTCTTGCCAAGAGAAATGCATGCTCCCTGTCCAAGTAAATATGGTCTCTGAGTTTTTAAGATGAAAAAGATTTATTTTATATAAAGAAAGGGGATGCCTCTGGTAGGCTCATGTTGAGGCCTCTCTTCCCCTGAGGGACCAGCCACCGGATGGCATAATGTAGAATAAACTGTATTCAGGACATGACACCAACTCCCCCAAAAAGTTCTTACAGGTTCTCTTCACCACAGACATAGGCCAAGAAACTGGCCCTTGGGCCCACAGGGAACCCACCCAGATTGGTTATTTAATGGGTGTAAGGGTTAGGGATCTCCTCCAGATTTGCCACCAGGCTCTGCAAGCAGGTTTAAACAATAATTGGCCAGTGTTTAGATATGATATGAAATAAGAGAAAACAGAGAACTCTAGTACAGGGCGTTCTTCAATTAGTTAGTGCCAAATATTAGATAAAAGTTACAGATACAAGCTAATAAAAGTTGCAAAGATTATAGAAGAGTGCACATTAGACAAGAAGAATGAATTAGAGCCCCTCTAGCCAACAAAGCCCTGGATCCAGGAGAAAAGACTACCATAGAAATGGCCAATGGCTTATTTATCATAGAAACTGGACTCAGTGACAGCAGGATTGCCTGCTTATTATTGTTGCCACAGCACTGTTGGATAAAGATGCAGATAAGTTAACTTTGCGACTCATCACACACACACACACACACACACACACACACACACACACACACACACAAAATTCTGATTGTTGTTCAGTAATGCCTACAGGCTTCATTTTCAGACTTTCTCAATTTACCATGGCTTACATATTTTCCAGCCACCTGTTTCCCCGAACCGTGCATTTCTGCTGCCCGACCCTGACTTGGACTGTCCACTCCATCAAAGTGATTCTCCTCTGCCAGAGACAGAACAGATCTGGTTTATTAACAAAAGCAGCTTTACCCATGAGGGTCAGAGGAGATCAGGGGCAGTGGTGACACTGGAAATGGAGGTAGTCTGGACTCAGTCTGTTCCTCCAGACACTTGAATTCAAAGGGCCAAGCTAATAACATTAACACAAGCCCTCATCATGGAAAAAGAAACCAATGGCTAGAGATAACACATGGGCTAACAAGGCCGCTAAGGACATAGTCTTAAAGAAAACAGCATCTCTAGATTGGATACTGTTCTATCTGAACCACCTAGATCAACTGATATATGGAGAAAAAGAAATTAAATGGGATGGTGATGATCGACTGAATGTAAGCTAATATTATCCATCTCTTTAACAAGAACTTTTCTCAGAAAGATCCACAGAGTCACTCACTTGGGAGTAAAACGAATGACAAACTTTAAAGCTTATCAGCTGAGCAACACTCCCAGTCACCCCAAATATCCAAACTCCTGACTGAGAGGTAAGAGCCTGGAGGCCTCTACTGGGAAAATTGATTTTATAGAGATTAAGGAAGAAAGACATGGCTCAAAATACCTGCTGGTTTTTGTGGACATTTCCTCCTGGATAGACGGATAGAGATACTAGAAGAGATTTTCCCAGATTTGAAGCACCTAAAGTAATAGGACCAGATAATGGGCCTGCCTTCATATTTCAGAAATGTCAGTGACTAACTAAGATCTTGGGGACAAATTGGAAGCTTCATTATGCATATCATCCCCACAGTTAAGGGCAGGTAGAAAGGATAAATAGAACTCTAAATTAGACCTTAACTAAATTAGCCTTAGAGACTGGATGATGCTCCTTCCCTTTGCCCTATACTAGATGTATATGGCATTCTAGCCCCCGTTGTATCCAGCCTACAGTTGGCAGCTATTACAGAACTGAAAATGATAATTTAATACTTAAGGTCAGCGCTACTCAATAGGCTCATGACTATGTTTGCCCTAAATTATGTGCCCTCAACACCCTGGCAGTCCCCTACATTGGGGAAATTATCCTTCACAGGACCATGAAGTTAGGGTTTTACTGCTGAGAACATATAGCATGACCAAAGTAAGTTTTATAAAGGACAACATTTAATTGGGGCTGGCTTATAGGTTCAGATGTTTAGTTCAATATCTTTAAGGTGGGGACGTGTCACCCTCTAAGCAGGTGTGGTGCTGTAGGAGTTGTGAGTTCTCCATCAGAAGGCTGCTAGCAGAATACTAACACTCAGGCCTTTCTCTGACCCCAGATATCTTAATCAAGCAACTGGCTTTTGAAAATGCTAGTACAGCAGAAAAACACTGTCTCAAAAACCAACCAACCAACCAAACCAACAAAGACAAATTAAAAACAGCAGCAACGGGGTTGGGGATTTAGCTCAGTGGTAGAGCACTTGCCTAACAAGCGTAAGGCCCTCGATATGGTTCTCAGCTCTGAAAAAAAAAAGACAAAATAAAAACAGGAGCAGCAGCAACAATAACAACAACAAACGAAAGAAAGAAAACACCAATGCATACTCTTATGTGACCTTACCTCCAAGTTATTTCTGAATTGTAAATTAAAATGCCTATAGTCAAAAGCTGTGCAGAATTAAGATAGGTGTTCCCTGGTGGTTCCAATTGGGGGTGGGAGACCATGACAGACGGGGTAGAAAGAAGAACATAAATAGAGGAGAAGCCACCATGAGGTAAGAATCTTTAAATAATGGACATGTGAGTGGGCTAATTGGAGTGAAAAGCATCCCAGACAAAACCATGGCAAATTATATAACAGAATTATTGGAAAAATATGCATAATAGTATAGAGGATAGCTATCTGCCCAGTTCTTGTGCTAATTAAGGATTATCATAGATATAAAGCTAGTGTGAATCTTTTATCCAGAAACTAACTGGGCAAAGGATGGGCAGAAATCCATGGTTGGGATCAAATACTTTCTACACACAAAACCAGATTCAGCACCTAGAATTACAATCTTCCCAACCCCAGATAACTACAGACCAGCATAGAAACACAACCAGTAACAGCCAGGGCGTTCAAATCTCTATTAGAGCCCATCAACACTATGACAGAAGGCCCTGAATATGTCAACATGATTGAAGAACAAGAATAAAACAGACTGTAAAACAGCATTTGCACATATGGGAGAGGCCTTTAAAGAGAAAGTAAAGAAATGTGTGAAAACAATAACTGTGGAAGGAAATGAATAAAGAAATCCTAAACAGAGAGATGTGGATGAGTAAAATGTAGGAACTCAAATAGTCTCTCAGAGGCAGACATTAATAACAGACTCCAACAGATGGAATAGAGAACCTCAGGCATTGAAGAGATGATAGAAGGAATGGATACGTAGATAGAGGAAATCTTAAATCCAAAGGGAGGAAAAGAGTGGAGGGGGAAAGGAATAAAGGAAAAGCAAAGGAAGAAAGGAAGGAAGGAAGGAGGGAGGGAGGGAAGGAAGGAAGGAAGGAAGTCAATCCTGGAAGAAAACATCCAAGAAATAGACAGGATTTTTCTGCAAAATAACAAATATAATAAAGACAATAAAGTATATAGGAAGGATGAAAATAAACTTGGGTCAAAGGCAAATAAAACAAAAAACAAAAACAAAAACAAACAAACAAACAAACAAAAATTATCAACAAAATCATAGAAGAAAATGTCCTTAACTTAAACAAGAGACTCATCAAAGTAAAAGGAGCACACAGTATGAAATAGACTGGAGTGGAAAAGAAATTCCCCTGGGCATATATTACCTAAGACAGTAAACATGGAGAACAAATAAGTGTAATAAAAGCTGCAAGGGAAAAAGTACTGGTAACATACAAAGTCAGTCCTCCTATGAGAATCACACATTACTTCTCCCAGAGACTCTAAAAGCCAGAAGAGCCTGGATAGATTCACCGAAGACTAAGAGACCAGACTAATAAAGTTGGATTTTTGTTGACCCAAGGGCCTCCCTTCTTTAATCACATACAATATTATTAGATACTTCCTAAAATTGCCTTCAGAGCTTCTTTGAGGAAGCCTGAGGAGCTTAAGACCTCTGATAAAGTATTTTGTACAAAAGGACCTGCTTCCTTTTTCCTTATTTCTACTACAGCAGGATGGAGGCAAAGTTTTTTGCAAACTACTTTTAATAAGTAGCCCACATCATAGGTAATGGAAGAGAAAAGTTATTAGGATATGGGGGAAGAGGACCTGTTCAGCAATAGTTCTTCAGGAACGAGCTTGTTTTCCTTTGGCAGCAGTTCAGGACAACAGCAAGCAGCAAACCTGACTCCGGAGGGGATTTCTCAGGGGAGGAAAGCAGGAGTGTGGTGGAAACATTGTGGCAGCGGCTGTGCAGACTCAGGAGCTCCTGCTCAAGCTGCAACAAAGCACCCTGTGCTCTGAAGCACAGCAGCTTAGCCAGTTAGCTGGAGACCTGGCTCTCCCACTGCCTGCCTTACCTGGAAACCGCACAGAATACACGAGGACAAACAACTGTGCCCAAGCTGAGCAGGCAGCGCAAAAGCGCCTGTGAAGGACCCGCAGGCACCACCTTAGTCAGCTTCATCAGAGCAGAGAGTCTAAAGTCTTTTCCTCCTTCAAGCATGGCACCCCAGCCCATTTTCTTTCATTCCCTGCCTTTATTTTGATGGCTTCTACTTCCCTTCATAAGTTTGTCGTTTAGTTTCTTTTCTCTCTTTTTTGTTTCTTTGTTACTTTCTTTCTATCAACTAATATAAAGGACCAGCAATTTGATATTTCTAACCTAATATTTGCTGTGGTTTATGCCATGCATATTTGCACATTAAAACTCTTTTTTCTTGCATTTGCCACACTTTAATCGGACTCATTAGCTTAGCTCAATTTCAGTTCTTGGGTTTTCTGAGGTAAGTGAATGTTGGGGTGACCTCATTCCCAACTCCTGATCCTTGTGCCTCTAAAGTCAAATGCTTATGAATTTTCAAAGTTTTCTTTGCCAGTGGATATGTGTGTGTCTGTGCACATATGTGCCACATATTCAGTCCATGTTTGTACCATGGGTCCCAGGTATTGAACTCAGAATATCATACTAGGGTAGCAAGTTCTTTTACCTGCTAAGGACCTTGCTGCTATTGCACAAGTGTGTGTGTGAGTGTGTGTGTCTGTGTGTTTGTGTGTGTGTCTAATTTTCATATATGTATACACCATATATTGCGCCAATCTCTGCCTCTCAATACCATTGTCCTTCCTTTCCTCACCTCTTCTATCATTTCTTTTTATCCCTCTGGACAGTTTCTCGTTGTTGACATCAATTTAAAATGTAGGAACACACACACGCCATTTGAAACCAAGTTAAAATGAAAAAATAAAAATATGCAGTCTTTTTGATCAGTACTCCTTAGCAATAGCTTTTCTTTGATTTTTTTATACAATTGATATATAATAATTAATGGGCAATCAGCTTGCAAATTTTCCTTAATGATTATATCCTTGGAATTTTCATAAATGTTAGTATACTATCTGTGGATAAAAATGTCAACTTTTAATTCCTATAGTGACGGGCCTTAAATTATCACCTTCCTCCATTCTGACCACAGCAGTCTGCTGTCTATAAGGGTGATCACCACTTAATAAATAAAAGGGAAACAGAAGAGTGGTCTTGTTCTGACCCCTTCTACCCAAATGGTGTTACATGTTTGTCCTGAAGAAATGAGGATATGTTTTGCTAGGTATGGGGTGCCAGCTTGTGGAAGTGAGAATTTAGTGCACCTGAGTGATGTCTTCTCCCACAGTTGCCTTGGCTGGAGGAGACCTGAATCATCCCAGTCACAAGCACTCCTCTCTCGAAAGAAACCCAACCTCAGCTTTAAAGGAAATGGACACTTAATATCCAGTGAGATTCGTGCACATCCCTCACTCTGGCGTAAGTCCAAAAGACTTTCAGAAAAATGAAAGGGCACTTAGTGCCATTAGAAAATTCATGCCAGAGTCTTCTGTCTAGTCCAATGGAACAATGCCTCGAAATACCCAGCTACAAGTTGTTAATCTATACGCCATGCTGTGAATCATCTAAGGTGATAGTATATTTCATAACGCCCTAGTAGGTACTTAATTGCTTTTTTGTGGATTTTTTGTGATTTTTCATGGTGGTGGTCCACTGTTACTTCAAGAGTTCAAGCAGGAGGGCAGAGGCAGGGAGTAGAACATCCTTGTTTACATAGATAGTTCCATGCTAAATACAAACAAAAAGATCTTGGATTACAAATACAAAACCCCAAATGAACATGTCATTGCAGATGTGTGTCCCTTCTGAGCGCACAGGTTAAAATCAAACTTTATCATGCCAAGAGAACATCCACAAGAAAATTGCTGGAGACACCAGGCAGATTAGAATAGAAGTAATGGTGCCGGAGAGGTAGTTCCACAGTTAATACTAGCTACTCTTCCAGCGGTCCTGAGTTCAATTCCCAGCAACCACATAGTGGCTCACAACCATCTAAAGTGAGATCTGGCGCCCTCTTCTGGTCTGCAAGCATGCATGCAGGCAGAATGCTCTATACGTCATAAATCTTAAACAAACTAAAATAAAAATAAATAGGTTTGGAAAGCTATGTGTATTATATATAAAAAGTGCAATTACATCTACTGCTATCCTGCATAGATATACAGGGGCCTGCAGCATCCTTCTATTTCTGATAGTTCACCCACCACTTCAATATCTGAGACCAGTGTCACTTATGAAATACTTCATTTAAGTTATAAATGTACCATTGTCATTCAAGCCTGGAAATATTAACTCTTTGAATGAATGTACAGAGAATTTTAGTCAGTATGTTGCCACAGGATCTGTCAGGGGTTGGAGAGATGCTTCACGGATTAAGAGTATCAATTGCTCTCCCAGAGATCCTGAGTTCAAATCCCAACAACCACATGGGTACTTACAGAACTCTGCAATGTGATCTGATACACTCTTCTGGTGTGTTTGAAGATAACTACAATGTACTCACAAGTAGATATTATATACTAAAAAAAAAAAAGGAAAAATAGGACTTCTCAGTTTAATCTGGCAGACCTAAATGTCATGGACTTACTGGATGGAGCAGGGTGGGCTTGATCCTGTAGGAATGTACCCAAGCACTGAAATTGGCACTTTGAGTCACTATGCCCAGTTGTGAAGAGTCCTTTCATGGTTGTGGTGAGCAACTTTGCTTATCCTTTCCTATCAGCCAATTCTTTCTATATAAATGAGATCATTTCTGTAGTGTCTGGTTTCAGGTGAATTCTGATTGGCTCTGTGATTCTGACATTTTTGTGGCTCCAGTTGACTAAAGAGGAAGCCATCCATGGTTTTCTAGGTCTCTGAGTGTTTTACCTCTTTTAAAAATATTAATCAATCATGTTTATTTAAAGTATTAACATCAGAAATTTTTAATGGGAATTATTTTAAAAAATCATTAAACAACCAAATCGATTTTCCTATTCTAGCCATATAAGCCAGCTGGACTTTGTAAGGAAAATGATCTAAAGCATCAGTGTCAAGGACTACAGAAAACTGCCACCCACAGGTAAACTGCCACAGTAAAGTGACTACAGCATGGTTCTGTCATTCATACCAGACAACCCAGAATAAATACCTTATAAAAAGAATTAAAATCTATCCAAACCACTTAAAATACTTAAATGCAGAAACCTTAATTTTCCTTCAGTTGGGCCAGAAACCACCACAGTCGCTATGGTCAGTGTTCCAGGGAGAACGAGTGGAATGTTTAAGCTTAGGCCAACCAACATAGCCCTCGACTTTTCAAAGAAATCGTTTACTCAGGTATACTGTAAACAAGGACTGTGGCAACACAGGAAACAAAGGCAGTTGGCAAGTGAAACTTCTAGAAGCTCATGAAAACAATACCATCCAAACTGCAGATGGAAAAGGAGAGACAGGTAGTGCCAGGTTCTCTGCAGTCGTTCGGTCGTGCAGGGTGTCAAACAATCGCTGCTTCCCACACCAGGATGTTAGCCCACAGGAGGGGCTGGCGGGACCTGTCCACTGTGAGGACTGGAGGGCTTTCCAGGAAGGCTGAAGCCTCTCAGGTTAGGAGGCCTCAGTAGAAAGAGGAGCACAGCGATCACCATCCAGGCCATCAAGATCACAGTGATGCTGATGCCACTGTCACCGGAGGGCCCTGGCAATTCCCGAAGGCATTCTGTGTTGGTACAATAGGACTGGGACTGCCGGAGCAGATTGATGAGTCTTCTCATAGCGCGTTCATGAGAGTAAATACATTCACAGGGATCAAATCCTCCTTCAGTCATGGTTGGTTACCAGCTTGATTTTACTCAACTCTTTAAGGCCGCCCAAACAAGTGGTGGGTGGGGAGGGAGGTGGCCTGGAGTGTTCTGGACGCCCCTGTCGCTGCCCTGCTGCTGGCCGCCACCCTCCTCCCCTCCGGATTAGATAGTCAATGTCACTCTTAGCCGCTAGACCCGGATCTGCGTTTTGCCTTTTGTATGGGTGGATCACGAGGTTGTCAAGTGTGGGCAGAATCTGGGAGACAGCTTTGCCTATCGAGGTTGGTGTTAGTCTTTGTATGGTTACCAGGGACCAATTCCAGATCCTCTGGAAGAACAGTAAGTGATTTCAACTGCTGTGATATCTTCCCTGCCCCTTCCTCTATACTTTGATCTTTCTTTCTTTTTTTTTTTCTTTTCCGGAGCTGGGGACCCGAATCCAGGGCCTTGCGGTTTCTAGGCAAGCGTCTACAACTGAGCTAAATCCCCAACCCCATACTTTGATCTTTCTGTAGTCTCTCTGACTCCATCTGCCATAATGAAGACTTCATCTCATAAAACACTGTGGACAATAGCTACTGTGAAAAATACCATAAGTTGACAGAGCCTCCATTTTCACATAAATATATAAACACATAAATACCTAAAGAAACACAGAGACACACATAAACACACGCACAGAACACACAAAGACACACAGAGACACACACAGCCCAAGTCATCATATTCTTTAGTAATTCTGTCCAGAGCCAAGTGGTTATAGGGATAGAAGAAAGTACAATTCCCAGCAATTTCAACTGAATATCATGTAATGCATATTTATGAAATGCATACTTCACAGTATTTTAGGATTCGAGTACATTATACTATCTATCCTTTATTTTCAAAAGTATCGAAAGTTATGAAGAGAATTCCAGCCTAGTATCAGACTTGTGTCCATCAGAATCAGAACAGTTTGCTGTTTGAAACTTTCTTTTATTACAACTGTTTCCTAATGTCACATAGGAAACCCGGCTTCAGCCAGAAATGCCTTTAGCTACCACATGCATCTGAATCTCACCCTGGGAAAACCATGAGAATCCATGAGAGAATGTGTGTGGCTCTTTGATGTCCAGCTTTCCTGTAGGTCTCTTCTGGCTTGCACGGATACCACTCCTTGATTCCTCCCTCTAAATGGCCGTGCAACCTTCTTGCCTTGCTCTGCTGCTGGTCACTGACAACTTGAGGAAGGTAAAAATTGCCTAGTGTGTTAGTGAAGCAGGCCTTTGAATGTCGCTCTGAGGGGTTTTGGGGAGAGAATCGACTTAAAGCTCACTCTGAATGGTGGTAACACCATAACTCTCAGGCCAGGTGCCTGCACTGAATGGCACAGAGAGGAGGCTAAGAGCTAGAATTTCCCTATTTCTGCTCCCTGCTCCACCCACATGGTAAGAGTCTCATTCACATCCTGCCAGCCAGTCCACTTCTACCAACTGCACCTCTCACAGCTACACTCACCCCTTCTAGGATGGAGTCTGTGCTTCCCGACTCTGAGCCAATGGAACCCTCCTTTCTTAAAATGCTTCTGTGACAGAATGGGAAACACGACCAGTGCAGTCACTGCTTCCTTCTGCCTTTTGCACACTCCTCCCGCCTGGTTCCCTCACAGCCTTCGCAGTCCAATGTGTCTATAAGAAAACAGGCTAAAGATGTCACCTTAATTCTCCTTTGACTTGTCTCTGGGAAGAGCCTTTTGCTACATCAGCCCAGATAGAAGAGTGAACGAGGAAAAAGAGAAGAGAAGACAGTAGATGGCCTAGGCAAGGGATAACTGAAGTTCTCCTTGTAACACAAGCTACTTCCCAAGATATTACCACTAATCCAGTTTCTGTGTCAATATGACCCCCAAAACCTAACCACCTATCATTAGAGCACATTTGCTGACAAAATTTTGTTGCAGTTAAATTTCTATTATATGTCTTTCAAAACACATGTAAAAGTGGAGTGGGCTTTTCCAGCTAGATTCATGACCTCCTCTCTCCCACACAGCACCCATACTCAAATCACCTGTGACATCTTGTTTCCTAAACACAGGTATGGCTGTCACTTTTACTTTTCTCCATGGGATAGTTTAGGTAGAGTGACCTGACCACACCTGCCCATCAATGATTGGCCTTCTAGCTTTAATGACTTCGAAAAATTCATGTTTGTTGATAATGGAAATCCTCCCACAGTATAAAGTCATTTGCTCCTGCTCTCAAACAGAGGAAAAGAAAGAGAGAGAAGGTCTGCCTGCTAGGCATAGTCAAGGTAGGTCAAGGCCTGTTGGCAGATTTTTCAGCCTGCTGAGGTATGGAACCTTAAGAGAAGGTGTACTTGAGGCTTAAATTTCTATTGACCTTGGTGGTTAAAAACGGAGTAGTTTGGGGGATGGGAACGAATGCATTGTTTATTTTAACAATTTGTTTCTGTCAGCTTTGGTTATGCTTCGCACAATGCTATAGTAAAATATGGCTTTGAGAAATGTGCTTGTTGTTTCCTTGTACCCACCAGCAGCCCTTTCATAGCTGTCTCTTTCCTCTTCTTTTGGCCTTTCCTCATCTGCCCCTCAGAGAACCTTTCCACTTCCTACCAGTCAGTCCACCAAAGTAGGGCCATGCCGTTTCAGGAAACTGGAATTTCTGAAAAGCCCATTGAATATGGAAAGCAATATCCCCCAGGATATGTCCTGCAGCTCAGAGTAAGATGTTGCAAAAAGAGGATAACTGACTGATCTCCCACTTTGTGCTTTCAAAAAGAACAAATACTTCAAAACCATAGTTTCTTCCGCCTCTCCATTACAGAATCTGATTTCAGCCCTGCACACTGTGCTCTCCTGGATCCATGGATGCTAAGCTGCAGGTTCTGGAGATGCCAACCCCTCAGATGAATTCAATGTCTGCTCAACTCAGTCCATTCATTCACAATTCCTGGAGTCTTTGCGTCCACCGACCCAGACGCCCATCGCCGGTCGAGAGTATTCCACGCAGCGGATCGAGTTCCAGCAAGCAGAAGGATCTTCAGTCACAGAGCACATTGCAGAACTTACCTGACAGGCTGGACAGAACTAAGAGGTTAGTGAGAAACAAGTTTGTGAAAAGGATCCTATGTCGCCATCTTCTGGGAAAATACAGAATTACATCCTATTACCTTACTTTGGAGTCTGAGGCTTCCTTCTAGCCTCGCATGTGCCTCTGTTCAAGACATAGATGCAGATATTCACAGCCAACCATTGGACTAAGCCTGGGGACCACAATGAAAGAGTTAGGGAAAAGCCTGAAGGAGATGAAGGGGATTGGAACCCAATATGAAGAACAACAATATCAATTAACTGGGGCCTTCAGAGTTCCTCGGGACTAAACTACCAACTAAAGAGGATATATGGTCCCGGCTATGGCTCCTGATACATATAGTGTAGAGCATGTGTAGCAACAACTGGCTCATCTGACATCTCTGGGATGGGAGGCAACTGGCCCTGTAGAAACTTGATGTCCCAGAGAAGGGGGATGCTAGAGGGGTGAAGTGGAAGTGGGTGGGTAGGTGGAGGAGTGCCCTCTTAGAAACAAAGAGGATTGGGAGGGTATGGGGGTTCAAAGTGGAGAGACCAATGATGGGGATGACATTTGAAATGTAAACAAATAAAATGACTAGTGTATAATAGATGGTAACAGACGTCTCCATAAGGACTAGATATTCATTTTCTGTAACAGGTTCATTGAAAGTCAAAATCCATAACTGTTGTGACTTACTTATTATTGAAATTTCACATAGATGAACACAATCAACATTTTAACTTCTCTCCTTGCACCCATAATAAATCATTAGTTACCTTTATAAAACAATTTAAAAAGCAATTAGGGTTTCTACTCTCTTAGGCTTCGATACAGCGCCTCATTTTACTGTCCCTCTCTATGTTCCCTCCATTGCTGCCCTCTCCCTGTCTCTTCACATTTCACATTCCTATCCCTGATAGTGTCCCTCAGCCATCCATGAGTGAACTTGTACTTCCCTAAATGAGGACAGTCTGGCCCACGTCCCTAGACCCTCACACTAAACTGATCATACAGTCACACAGATTGAAGAATCAACAGCTAACACCCACACCCACATTTCAGTGAATATGTATCCCATTTGTCTCTTTCAGTCTGGATTGCCTCATCCAGAATGACTTTTACTAGATCCATTCATTGTCCTGCATAGTGCATGCTTCCTTTTTGCCTTTTGTAATTGTTAAGCAGCAATGCAGTGTGTAAATGCACCACCTTTTCTTTATGCATTCATCCGTTAAGGGACAACTTAAATATTTCCAAATTCTAAGCATTATAAATGAGCTTCACTGAACATGGTTGAGCAAGGGTCTGTATTCTAGGATGAATCAACATCTGGACATGAGACCTGGAGTTGTATCTTAAGGTACAACAATTTTCACCTTCCTGAAGAACCATCATACTGATCTCCGAAGTTGCTGTAGAAGTTTGCCTTTCCACCAGGAGAGTATGAATGTTCCCCTTGCTCCATAACCCAGTCAGCTTGAGTTGTCACACGTGTTATTAACCTTAGTCATACTGACAAGTGTGAAAAGTGATCTCAGAGTAATTTTGATTTGCATTTGCGTGATGTGGAAGGATGATGAATATTTCTTATGAATTTCTGTCATTTGAGTTTCTTTTATTATGAATGTTATGCTTAGATATGTAGCACTTTTTAATTATTTTTCTTCATATACAGTGTTTTAGTTTTTCCAATATATATTTATATTAGCCTGTTGGGCCCTACCTTGGAGTGTTTCCCTTCCCCCTCGCTGTGCCTTTCAGCCTACTATGGCCAGAAGTTGTTTACACCCTTGGCAGCTTCTCTCGGTCCCTGATTTGGGGCCAGGACCTTCCATGGCACCCATTCCTCTTGCTGAGCCTTTCAGCTTCTTATTGTTAAGAAGTTGTTTACGCCCCTGTGTTGGGGCCAGGACTTGCCACGAGCAGATTTTTCCTGTTTTCCTATTTTCCTGGTTGGGGTTTTCACCTGCTTTATTGTTTTTCCACGGCTTTTGCCTCTGGTATATAAGGAGATCTCAGTAAAGCGTGGACAGCCTTCTTTTAACACAAATGACCCGAGTGTGTGTTTCTTCTTAACTCTTATAGGCCTATGCCCGGTTCTGAGTGTCCTGATGACACAGGCATCATCAAATGGAGGTCCCACCAAGATTGGAAAAGAGAGGACACCCTGACGAGATGGTCCCAGGAAGCCGGCCAGTGAAGGAGGGACGTATTAGGGAAAATGGGCCAGGAAAGGTCCCAGTAAGCAGGATACAGAAGCACCATGGGCATTGAAAGCACTTGCAAAGAAAAATAAAGATTTGGGGTACTGGTGAGTAAACCTTGTAAAAAGGGACAAGGTAATAATGGTCAAATGTTTTTGTGTACGTGTTCTTTTAGAGTTATGCTAAAATCTAGAGAAGCAAAGTTAATTCTCATAGATGTTTTTAGTCTTTGGACCCTGATTAGAGACATTTTACACCCTAGACAAGAGAGAAAATGGTTTGAGAAAAACATTCCTCCCAGACTCTCCACAGATGCTTTGGCAAAAGAAGGAAAGTGAGATTAAGCTTTTTAAGAGCTCTCCTAGGCACATCCTGCCTCCTTGCTGGCTCCTATTGGAGAAGTGCTTATTTCTGGTTCTATGTCCTTTAGGTAGGGTATCTGAGTCCTTTTGGTGGGACACCATCTAGCTCCTTCCCTCTATGTCTATTGTCTGTCCTTGTTGCACCAAGCTGTCCATGGATGTCAATGTATGTCTGGGTTGTGCTTCTTGTTGCTTGAATGTTTTGTGTTTCATGTTTAAAAGAAAAAATGGTGAAAACTTTAAATGCTGGTTGATTCCCCCTTGATTTAGTTTTAAGTCCTTTCAAGAAAGGAACAAATAAATAAAACAGTTTCAATTGACCTTTGGAGCCCAGCATCCTAGATAACTGGTTATCTCTGGTGTTAACTGTCATGTGTGTCTCTGACTGAATCCTGCCTCAATGGAGGAATGTAGCTAGGAGCCTAGGTCTGTCCACTGGGGAAGCTCCCCAGGGGGCTGGCTCAATGTCTACACTAGCTGGCCTTAAAGGTGCCAGCAGCTTCAAAGCTTCTATGGTAATGGAGCTGTTAGCTGTTTCTCTTAGAGAAATCTTTGACTGTGATATTTGGAATCAACAGGTAACAAGGTGCTTCTTTTAAAATGACAGCTAAAGAAGTAAAAATGGTGTTTGATCTAAGTACTAAAGATATGTGTAGTCACTTCATTTTTTTCTGTTTGGTTTTAAATATATAATAAGCTTTACATGTCTTGGCTATAGGTGACTGGCTTTTAAGTTATTGGGTATGGTTGAAAATTTGTAATATTTGTAATAGAATGTTGGCTTAAAAAAGGAGTCATTCGAGAAAACACGTGGCATGTGCCAACCCAGGGAAACAGGTCTAGATTGGGATAATATTTTAATATAACTCTTATCATGGAAACCGGACTTGTAAAAGAATTTAGGGCAATGTCTCTTTGGTGAGGTATTAGAGCCTGCAATATCGATCCTTCATATGCAAGGCTTGGCCGTCATACTTTATAGCATGAGGAATGGACTTGGTGTTTTGGAGAGACTGGATTTTGGAGGATAGTTTGGTGGAGGGTGAGTTTTGCTTTCCAAAGATATGGCTGTGCTCTGATGTTACAAGGGAAACTTAAAGATTGTGGCTAATGATTGCCAGTGTTACATTGACTACAGTTTACAGTCTGATCACAGACAGACCTCGGGATTCTAACTCACACATATTTGTGCTTAAGAAAAAATCAAACAGGTGGAGATTGTCACAAGGGTTGATGAGGCTATGGAACTTATAAGAGCATGACAGCCTGCTTCCTCCAACTGCTATTTCAAGAAATACATATAGAATTATTATAGATTTAAAAGGTTGGTCTTTTTTTTCTTTTCTTTTCTTTTTTTTTTTTTTTTTTTTTTTTTGGTGCTGGGGACCGACCCAGGGCCTTGCTGCTCTACCACTGAGCTAAATTCCCAACCCCTAAGAGATTGTTTTTATACTGTTTCTTGCACTCTTGGGTTGTTGTGAAATATTTCATTTCTTGTGTTTCCTTGGGTTTTGTTTGACTTGACCATACATTTGTATGCCTTTTTGAAAGAAAAATGTACTAATTTTTATTTATTTTGGTGAATTGTTCTTTGGATGACTTTTGTCTGTGGTTCCTCTGAATGCAGTTCCAACGGTGGCCAGAGAGACACCAGATACTGAGTTATAAATGATGGTTAAGCACCCTGTAGGTCCTCAGAGTGAAGCCAGCAGGTTGCCCAGGTCGAACTCCAATTCTAGCTCCCAGTGCACCATGATGTGCTACAGCTTCTCTGCTTCCTCTTGCTCTTCCTTGGCCAGCAGCACCTCTGCATTCTGCCCCTCCATGGCTCTCGCTTGGGTCTCAGTTCCTCCCTCACTTTTGGGGATTTTAACTTTAAGAATGGACAGAAAGTTTACAATTTGATGTTTGCTCTATACCTGAGAAGCTTTTTTGCCAGGAAAAGGGAGTTTCCATTGCACAAAATGGGATGGTAAGACAGAGATTTCAGGAAAAAACATGGGTGAATATATTGAAACCATGACCCCTCTCAAGGCACACTCCATGAAACAACATACTCCAACTTGCATACATTTAAAGGTGAAGGAAAAAAATATTGGCCTCTGGGGAACAGTAACAACTGTAGAAATTGGACTATATGTCACATGCATGGACACTGGGTTTATACATTTCAGGAAGAAGAATATCCCTCATCCACGGTCTTTAGACCTTTGGCTGTTAACAAAGATGTTCTATCCATTTCAAGGTCTGATACAACTCTCCCTCTCCTCAGCAACTGAGTTGTAATGAAGGAGTGAGAACTCTGAAGCTCTGGAAGGAGAGTGAGCGAATGGGTGTTCCTGGCTCAAAAGTGAGTCTCTGGAAAAGCCACTGCAGAAACTGGTCAGTCTGGGTGGAGGTAGTTAGCAAGTAAGCTATGGCATTTCCCAGTGACATCACCGGTAGTGTCTTCCCTGGAAATTCTCTTGTATCCAAGAGACACTAGAATGTTCTGTGATGTCAGCAGTGTTGTGGTGACACCAACTGCCTGAGCGATTTCCCTTCATTTCCTAATGGGTTCCCGAGGAGGCATGTTCTCCAGGATCCTCAGTCTCTTTCGGAGGGACAATCATATCCAGGCAGGCACCAGACCAAGGCAGAGGGAGGCCAGCCTTCTATCATGTTGGAGAAGAAGACGAATGGAAAGGTCCTTGAGGAGGTCAAGTGAGTACTGGGCAGGGCAAGGGGAGCTCCCTGGAGGAGGTTGGCTTGTGTTGGTCCTTCCAGGAGTAGGACATATGATTTAGAGCCTCAGTCTTCCTAATGGCTGACCCAGACACAATAATTTCTGATCATTAGTTTGACAGAAAACCAAGAACTGTTATATGTCAAGGGGCTTTCCTTGGATCTCTTTAGTGTCCTGGGCAGTGTCAAAGAATACCAGGATGAGCCTTTATAAGAATAACAAAGTGTCTCTTCCAGGATCGGCTGTTGAAACACTTCATTCTCAGCAGTGTCCTGTAGATTACTTGGGTAATTGATGCCAAGAGGGATACTCTCCTGGTCATATATCAAGGTCTCAGTTACTTTGTCCTTGAACACACATGATTAGGGATTCAAGATGTTAAGCAGTTTGAACTCAAGGACTTACCTGCCTCACATCAGACATTAGCTGAGAAGGTCCTCCAATTCTTCTTGTTTAGGCCAGCTTTAGAATTTCAGTGACAGAGGAATGGATTTAGGAGGTGTGGTCTATATCTATGATGGCATATGTCATCATATGGCTATGATGGTGGGAACAGGGAACTAGCTGAGTTCAGCTTAAAGATAGCTTTCTTGCTCTGTCAGGGATTCACTGTATCTGTAGAACTGTTCATCCTCAGACTTCTGTTTAGAGTAAGCATAGTTTTCCTTGACACTGTGTCCACATATATGCCTGTTTACTGGTGTTTATCTACCTACAGAGTTTGATCAGAAGGCATCGTCCCAACCCTCCACGACACCTGTTGAAGAGGAGAGAATGAAGCGTTTGGAGAACCTCAAAATTGCTCTCCAGAAGATGCAGAAGGAGAGAGATGAACTCAGGAGTATCCTGGCCGATTACCCGGGAAAGAATTTAAATGACAGGTAGTCACAATGCAAGTTCTGTTAAATCCACATTTCCTCACATCACAGTAGGCTACAACTCCAGGGTGTCCTCATGGTCAAAATCACTTTCCTGATTGCATCAGAATGTGAAGTTCAGATGGGAATGGGATGGTGGCACAGGCTATTTTAATTCCTACAAACGTAAATCATAGCCTGTGGCCTGAATCACAGTCTGGGAATGAGGGTATAGTGTGTGAGCTCTCATTGTGTGGTTTAAGGAGCCTGGACAGGTGTTGGCTTGTGGGAATTTCTAGGTGCTCTGATTATGACCAATCATTGTTGTAATTGACGTGGAGGTGCTTTGGGTTCAATAGGTCCTGTGAAGAGCTGGAGGGACCCAATCCCACTTGCTGCCTCACAGTGTGTGACTGGACTGACAACAGGGGATCATTGGTTTTCTCTGATTTTATTCATTGTATTTGGAGATAATGCCACATCCTTATATTTAATTGGCATTCTAATTGTATTTGAGAGAGAGAGAGAGAGTATGTGTTTTGAGTGAGTTTGTGTGTGTGTATGCATGTGTGAGTGTGTTTGTGTGTATCACTTAAGATCTGGGTATTCTATGTACTGATTTTGCCTGAGAATTGTCCTGTGTCAATTTCCATGGCATGATAATGATGAGGGTGAGAGCCTCACTGTGAGCAGTAGACCATTTCACATCTGCTCAGGTGGACGCACATGGGAATCTCCTGGTGCGTGTTATAAATTCTTTTCCCTGTAAATACTGTTCATGTTCCTTTGGGTTTTCATGTAGCAATAGATTCTATGATTGAGAATTGTTACCTAAGAACAGTAGAATAGTCTTCATGGGCTTAAGTTGGAGCCTGGATTGTGACACAGGGTCCTCAAGTGTTCTTGGCAAGCTAGTCTATTCCTTCAAACCCCCTCAGGGAGCTCAAGCAAATCAGCTCCCTCCTTCTGTTTCCTGGCACTGCTGTCTCCGTGTTCACAATAATAAACTTAATAAATATCAAATGACCCAGTACCAAGAAGCAAGGGCGTGGCATGTCCTAGGCTGGGGTAGTTCAGGATTCAGTCTGAATTCATGTAATTCTTGAATCCTTCATTCATAATGTTATTTCATCCTTGGACCATGCCTTACCACAGGAACAACTTTGAGTCTGAGATGCTCACGATGCAGCACCAGGAAGTGATGACCGACATGAAGAAAATGAGCGAGCAGGTCAATAGAGCTTTGGTCAAATGTACACACCTCACACTGGAAAATGACTGGTACTGGTGAGTAACTTACAAGGTTGTGACCCCAGCACTAGGCACAGCATGTGTCAGCCCATTCTTATCTTTGAAGTAAAGTGAGGATCAGGCTTTTTAGTGTTTGAAGCAGACCAGGAAGCCTGTGTCTAAGGAAGGCTCTAGGACACACAGGACACAGAAAGATTCTCCTCCAAGCGACATTCTAATAAAATGGACAAATAAGCACACATGGGGATTAAGTCCTCTTCTGGGAAAAACTTGAATCAATGGTGTCAGGTTTTTGAGTAGTGCCCTGAGTCTTCTGGAATGTGGCTCTTTTCTCCATTTCACCTGTCTCTAGGTCATGCTCCATGGCTACTGTGGACTTGGACTATAATCTTTGACTCTCTTTAGATCAGGACCCTAGAAGGAGTAATGGACTTGGAGATGTGGGAGGAAGTTGGAGACTGGCTGGGATTCACCATTTTTTCTTTGTGTCTCAGCCGCAGCTTCTGCCCCCTCCTAACTGAGTTGTTTGAGCTGAAGAACAATGCCCAGAGAGCACGGCATGAGAACAGGGAGCTTCTATGGGAACAGATTGCACTGGAAGAGTCTATTAAGGAAACAACAAGGTTCTGTGGGGAAGCCAGTATGAAAATCCGTGTAACAAGCAGCCTCAGGTAGGATGAATGAAGCATCAAGGGCAGGTTTTCCTGATATCTAAGCATAAACCAAGTCAAACCAGTTTAACCTTTCTCCACCTTATCCAGACACTCTCCTAGGTCTCATCCAGTTGTTCATCTCTTTGAACATTTACAAAACTTTCTGTGATGTTAGCTTCATGCAAGAAACTGGAGGATTGACAACCAAATCCTCCTGCTCAACTAGAAAATGCATTTCCTTAAGGGGGATCTGTTGATCACACACTGCACACTTACATGCCATTATGCTAGCGGGATGCCATGAGGTAGCCGTCTTTGTAGTGCACAGAACTGATTAGAGTTTAGTTCAATTGCCAAAAGAATGGCTCTCATTGTCAATTATGATGGGGCTTGTGGACTTTCTCTCCTTTTCCCCGTACATTGAAAATGGTCCCTTCTGCCTGTCCAAATCGTGGTTTCTAGTGACAGAGCTTGAGAAGCAGTTTGTCCGTCCTGTTTTATGTCAGTGTTTTAGTGTTCTTTCCTGTGGCTTATGTCCTGGAGCTGACTGGATGAACAGGGATGTAGGAAAGACTTCTCTCAGGGTGAGGGTTTGTGTGAGATATGTGAGGATTAGAGGGATATTTTTGTCCAGCTCTCTCAACCTAGTGTGCCCAAGAAGTGCATTCTCTACACAGGTTTACTCTATAAGGGAGGGATAGCAGTGTCTAAGCTCTCACTTGACACATTTCCTTTGCCTAATCTGTATTCAACAACTGTTCTTCCAGCCTGATGGCCTCCCCATTCTTTTCTGCTTCTCACTTATGATTTCTGTTCTTTCTCTCTCTCTCTCTCTCTCTCTCTCTCTCTCTCTCTCTCTCTCTCTCTCTCTCTCTCCCTTCCCCTCTCCATCTCTCTCTGACTCTGTGTGTGTGGGGGGGTGTTTTTTTGTGTGTTTGTGTCTGTGGGCACATACATGTGTGATCATGTTTATGGCTATGATGCATATTGTACTTTGGAAGTTGTTTGTTTTAATTGTTTGTGATATGGGTGTCTTATATATAGAAGTGTGTGTATATGTGTGTTTTTTCACATGTGTGTGTGTGAACTCATCAAGTTTCTGAACACAGACACATATACATGTATTTATATATATATTGTATAAGTCTATATGTGCATATTTAGAAACATGTAAAAGTATACACACACACACACACACACACACACACACACACACAAACACTCTGAGAGAGAGAGAAGAAGAGAAAACCTAATCTTTCCAATTACATTTTAAACTGTTCTTAATGGGGTCTTGATCACTATTCAAACTATTTAAACTGGGAAAACTATTCATCAACATTGACATTACTTGGAGAAAAACTCAGGAATAGGGTACAGGGATGTGAGGAGAGGCTGCTGTGTGAAATCCATGTACCTGAGTGTGGAAACTGATGACTGAGGGCTCTTCTGCCTTCTTTGCTCTCGGTGTATAGTAACACTGGAAGGTCATGTGGCTTGTTGTGTCTTCTCAACATCCTGGTTATGTTAACCATTTCCTGCCACCACTTTCTTTACAGATTGGCCTAAACTTGGTTGAATATACCTTGGCTTTGGAGTTTGGCCTGGAATTTGTTATTTGAAAGATTAATTTGCTTAGAGTTGAATCTGCAGCACAAGATGTCCAGGAGTTATGCTGAGGTGGAATCACATCTTTGCCTCAGACAGAAACTTAGGCTCAAAATAGTCCAAAGCACTCACCCTGTGTTGTGTTGTGGCACTCTTAACCATTGTTATTCAAAATCATTTGATCTGAGTGAAAATCATCTGTAAGGAGGGTTTAGAACAGTGAGACCCTCAGACATTGCTGGAGGTGTCAAATGGGTAGCCCTGTGAGACACCATGTACAACTCTTGTGAAAGTTCAACCTTTTGACACAGCAATTCCAGAAGAAGAAGTAGGTGTGAGCAGAGAAACTGGGGCACATTAGTGTTGTAGGGGTTCACCTCAGAGCAGCCATGAAGTAAAATTATCCAGATGTCCATCAGTCAGAAAGTGAAAAGGTACAATGTTGTCCAGCCCTTCCATGGACTGTGGCTGAGTTTGATTATACCTGCCAGCATTTGGCTTTGAATTAGCCTTCTCTTACTCGAATTATATCTGATAGCATCCCAGTACAAGTTTTACCTTGGATTGTGGTTATGGAGATTTCCTAGCTGTTTGTGCTGGTAGTTTGGCTCCCCTGTCAGGTACTGTATGGTAAAGGGACCTCATATTGGAAAATGCAGCTCACTTTGCATGCACTGGGAAACAGTGAGCAGAGGACTGAAGAGGCTCACCTGCCCCCACCCAGTGCTCTGTTGCCTGAAATCAGCCTCTTGTGCACAGCCATGTGACCTTGCTAAGGAGGCTTGGCTAACAGGCCTAGATGTCACATTTCTAATTTCTGATTTTCATGGGAATACACTTTATTGGCTGAGCTGTCTTTAGGCTATGCTCACTGTGTACTTACCCCATTCCAGGTTTTTTTTTCTTATGCCACAATAGTAGACTGGGTGATCCCTTCTATTACCATTAACTGGGAAACTAACCACATTCTGCAAAATACTCTGCTTGTATGTGTGAACAAATATAATTGGGGGAGTTCAAAAGTGTGTATGTCTGGGTATCTGTCTGTGTCTGTATACATGCATGCCTCCATGGGCAATATAATCTTCTAATGACCAGGATGAGGAGAGCATGGAGGAAAGTCTGCAGGAGCCCCTGAATCAGCAAAAACTGGTCACTGAGCAAAAGGCCTTGTCTGAGAAGATGCAGCATCATTTCGGTGTCACTGAGATGATTTGAAAGCACAGGATGAGAGGACCCAAGTAGATTCCCTGTACTTATAAACTGTCTTATTGGGTGTGTGACTTTCTCCATAGTTCTCAGCATCTGTCAGCTAGGAGCAGATCAGAATATTATTCTTGTCCATTTTAAAAGACATTCCGTCCATGAAGTGTATGTGATCCATAGAGATTCTGGCTATTGTGTACTGATCCCTCCAGTCTGAGCTCTCTAGTATTATCTGAGCCCAGTGCCTTTAAGTCTCCCCACAAATAGTTTTACGATACCCATAAACAAAGGAGTGGTATAGTTTATTGTCTGCATGAATATGTGCTTTAGAGTTCAATGCCTACCCTCGGCAAGATTTCCATGCCGCATATTCTTGCCAAATATAATATCACTTCAGTGTGCATGTACTTCTTGCGATATTGTTTCTCTGGGTCTTTGCTGATATTGAGGTTGTCAAGTGGACCCCAGGCATATTCCTGCACTAGAGGAATAATAATAGTCTTCATTTCAGAGATGGCCGGGTTTCCAAGGCCTTCCTATTGTTTTCTAGGTTGTTCATATCTCTCCTCAACTGACATTTAACCATTGCTACATGATATTAAAATATAATGTATATGTATGATTGGATTTATCTGCTCTCCACTGTTCAATTTTTAGCAGTTTTAAAAGCTGAGAAAATATGCAGGCCTGTGGGATCTCTTCCCCTTCTCTCTTGGGCATGAGAGAATGACCTCAGATGAAAGATCATCCTGGATTATCCTGCTGAATTGTGCTGCTGTGTATGGGATAAGTGACATGGCAGGTCCTCACCAGGTCTTTTCCACCCCAAGGTCTGAACACTGCAGCAGAAGGTTTCCCAGGGCACAGAGCAGGACTACAGCTCTCAGAGACAGAACTGTCCACCAGGAGCACTGAGGGTGCAAAGATTGACACCACCTCCCCCATCTCAGTCCTTGTAACCATAGCAATCTTGGGCTGCATTTGAAAGACCTTGAGATGTGGCCTGGAACACGCCTCACGTTTAACCTTTTGACGACTTGTCCATCAACAACCAACCACCCGGAATGAGGCGTCTACATTCATCTTGAGGAGATTTTTACCATCTTACCTGCCGTTCTGCTGTGTTTGCAAGGCCAGCAACAGGCTGGAGTTATATGTTGAAAACTGTGTAGCAATTGAATGCTGACTAATTTACTTGTTATATTTGATATTTAGTTTGAAGTTTGGTTTTATGCATTTGGTTTTATTTGTTTAAGTTTGAAGTTTTGTTATTTATTTGTTAACTTTAGTTTTTTAATTAATATGCTATATTCCTAATGCTATATACATTGAACTCATTGACTCCCCACTTTAAAATGTTCTTGAATAAATTAATGCTTGCCTATAAATAAAAATGTGACCTTTAACCCTTCACTCACAAGACCGTCCTGAGTCGTCTGTGGTTCTTCCTCCTGTAACAGCACAAGTGTAAGGCAACAGTGGTGTTCTGCAAGTCTCATGCAGCTTAGGCTTCATCATCAGTTCACAGCCAGCCAGAGCTGCACAGGAACCTGTGCTCTTGATGTAGACAGTTTGTCATGCTCTGTGGAACCCACTTTCATGATGAAAAATATCCTTGCTTTATCCTTGTGCTCACAAATTTAGCTTCCTTTATAATGACAAACAAAGGAGAAACACAGAAGTATTTCTCTAATACCTTAGAGGAAATAAAATCATTCAGTATGGGAATATAGAAAGCGATCAGGACACATGGAGCTGTATGCCTCTGCATTCCTTTTAATACAGCATCGGATATGACTGCAGATTTATTGAATTCCAGCAATTTTTGAGGAACGAAACTTTTAAAATTTTTATTAGACACAGTTCTTTATTACATTTTAAACATTATTCCCCTCCCTTGTTTCCTTCCTTAAGCCCCCATTCCCTTCCCTCTCCCTACCCCATATGTGTATCCCCTATACATCCCCCTTATTGTTCACCACTATTCCCCTGCACTGCCCCTGGAACATTTTCTTTATTGTTTTGTTGGTTTGTTTGTTGTTATTCTTTTTCTCCCATTTTTATTAAATTGGGCATTTCTTATTTACATTTCAAATGTTATTCCTTTTCCCAGTTTCCTGTCCATCAGCCCCTTAGCCCCTCCCCTTCCCGTTCTAAATGGTTGTACCCTCCCCGTCCAACCCCCATTACTGCCCTCTCCAACATTCCCTACACTGGGGGTTCAACCTTGGTAGTACCAAGGGCTTCCCCTTCCACTGTTGCCCCAACAATGCTATTTACTGCTACCTACGCAGGGTCAGTCCATGTGTAGTCTTTGGGCAGTGGTTTGGTCCCTGGAAGCTCTGGTTGGTTCTTATGGGGTTGCAAGCCCCTTCAGCTCCTTCAGTCCTTTCCCTAATTCCTCCAATGGGTGTCCCATTCTCAGTTCAGTGGTTCGCTTCTGGCGTTTGACTCTGTATTTGACATGTTCTGGCTGTGTCTTTCAGGAGAGATCTATATCCGGTTCATGTCAGCATGCACTTCTTAGCTTCATCCATCTTATCAAGTTTTGGTGGAGATATAGATATAGATATAGATATAGATATAGATATAGATATAGATATAGATATAGATATAGATATAGATAGATAGATATAGATAGATATAGATATAGTAGATATATACATAGATAGATATGGACCACCTGTGGGGCAGGCTCTGAATGGCGTTCCTTCATTCTCTGCTCTAAAATTTGCCTCCCTATCCCCTCCTATGGATATTTTGTTCCCCCTTTAAAGAAGGAGTGAAGCATCCACATTTTCATCATCCTTCTTGAGTTTCATGTGGTTTGTGCCTTAGATCTTGTGTATTTCGAGTATAACCAAGAGGCGAGGATGCAAAAGAATCAAATGGATAGCTTGACGCCAGAGGTTGGTGGTGAACACCAGAGGGAAAGATCATTCTTCCAGAAACAATTGGCAGGTTTCTGGTAACTCAGCTTTACCAGACTACTTGTTTGGGTCCACAGAACTCTCTCAGTTGCCATCAGCAAGGTATGTTATACCCACATACACTGGACAGTGTAGAAGGAGATGTCAAAGCCAGATGTCACATTTACACCTATGTAAATAAAAAACAGAGATCATTTACCCAGAAGGATTGCATACAGGTAGCCAATGCTCTGATAAATTATGGGAACCTGAATTAACTGACACATGGCCTCCTAGAGTAAGATAAAAGTACCTGCTTGTTTTATTGATACCTTTTCTGGGTGAGTAGAAACTCACTACATCAGACTGAAACTGATCATAGAGCAACTAGAAAGCTCTGCTAGGAACTTTCCCGCTAATTTTGCCACTCACTAGGAATGCTGCCATATAATAGCCCAGCTCTCACGGCCAAAGCCTGTAAAGAACAGTCAAAGATTTATGCATAGTTTGGAGTCTTTGTTGTGCAGAATTCTGGGCAGGTGGAAATAATGAACAAGATGTTAAAGGAAACACTATGGAAACTTTCATTAGAGTCCAGGAAAGGTGGAAAGGCTCTTTTCTTATTTTGGGCCTGCTGTACTCCATACAAGGAGGGATTGAACCATAGAATATTATGTTTAGAATACACCCCCCATTGCTTCTAAGTCTTAGAGATCAGCACTTGGCAGAATTCTTCAACTATTTTATTCTTGAAATCCTGTCCGTCCAGTTCTCTGTAAAGTCTATTACTTTGACTATCAGAGAGACCCAGTGAACCTCTAAATCTATCAACAATATCCCCTAATTTGGACCTGGTGGTAGTGAAACTGCATGAGCCAAGTGGGCAACGAAAAGGACAATGAAAGCAATTTGCAAAGGACCTACGTGGTGATGTTTTACACTCTTACAGCTATGAGGTTAGGTGGAATTTTAACATGGATTCCTCACAACTAGGTCAAGAACGTAGAAGCCACAGATGACAATGCCAAATAGACTCCCTCCAGAACTTCTGGACCTATTAACGTTGAGCTTTCACCTGACCTCAAGCCCTTCCACTCCCTGCCCAACCTCCTGGATCTTATGTTTGGCATGAATACAGGGTCATGGTCCAAACTCTAACACCGTCAGGCCTGTCCCTGGGAACTCAGGAAGGTGGACACTAGAGAAGTGACGTCTAATGGAACTGCAGAGGACCAATCTCCGTCCACGTTGTCCTTTGCTCACTGATATCTGGTTATTTTTTGGAGAAAGGATTTGAAAGTTTATCATTTGAAGTAGGTGCACAACATTTAACGTTGTATATTCACTGTGTAACTGGGTTCACTATGTTACCAAGATCATTGCAACAGAGGGATGCAAAACAGAGACTTTGTGAGTACACATCCATGAATATATGTAAAGAAAGACACCTTGGAAGGAATGCACAATAAGAAAATGAAATCAATATCCAATAAATTAAAGGTCTGGAGGGAAATACTGCCTTTTGGGAAACAGGAAAACCTAGGAAATGGGAATGTATGTCACAGGACTGGATCTGGGAATATAATTATTATGCAGTAGAATGTCTTCCATCACGTGTCCCTTGATCTTTTCTCCCCATGCCAGGCCCCTGACGCAATCTGCCCTTTCAGAGCATGAAACTACTAATGAAGCAAAGAGAAATCTCTAGCTTTAGAGGGAGGAGATATGGAAAGGGTTCCATTGTGTCACTGGAGAGCCTCCTGGAGATGGCACCTCAGAATCTGGTCACCATAAGGAAAGCTGGTTAGCAGGAGGCCCTGGCAGTTCCCAGTGACATCATCAGTGGACCCTTCCCTGAACAATCTCTTGTATCCAGGAGAGCCCTGGCATCTTCTGTGATGTCACAAGTGTTGTGGTGGCACCAACTGCCTGTGGGATGTTCCTTCAGTGTCTCTATGGTTCACTGATTGACCTGTTGTCCAGGCTAAGCCGGCCATTTGGGAGAAAGAACAAAGTGCATGAAGAGATGAGAGTTGGGGAGAAGGAAGCTGCCCTTCTGTCTTGTTGTAAAAAAGGAAGAAATAAATGGTCCACGGGAAAGCTCAGTGAGCTCTGGGCAATGGGTGAGGAGGTTCCTTGAGGAGAGAGCTTAAGCTGAGCGTTCCAGGTATGGAAATCTGGAGCCGGGAGCTTATAAGAAGCAGCTGGACTTCCCTGCTTGTTATGGTTCCTGGAAGTCAGAGACTTTACATCATTAATTTCTCTATTTCAGATGCCAGTTGTTGGGAAGGGCACCACTGTTTTCCTGAGAGCTCATGGCTTTTACTCCTTTTATCTAGAAGACAAAGGTCCTTAGGAAGAAGGGAGAGACTAGTGTGGTATCCTCGGCTCAGAGCTGACTCTTCCCCCTTTGGATTGGTTCAGTTTGTGTCTGACACTAATATCTGGGAGAGAGAAGACTTCTAGATGAGACCTCATCATCTCAGGCTTTCCACTAGAGTTATTCTGACTACCATTCCCTGATAGTGGTCCCCTTAGATTTCTGAGTCAACACGTGTGAGTGTCTTGCAGTTTTCTAGTGCAGTGAAGAACTGTTAGTCAGTGAACCAGAACCAGGACTGGCTCCTTCCTGACTTCTCTAGGTGTCCTGAGTAGTAAGTGGGTGTACTAAACGATCATGTTCTACCAATACAAGGCATCTATATCTACAGTCCTGGGGTCTAGAGAGATCTATCTGTGATTCTGGGCATCACCACAGCAAATGATTGCTGAAGGAGTTTGTAGCTTTCATCCTGGTTATGTACCACAGGCTAGGGTGTTCTGAAGCCAAGTCCCATCCTGTGCAGCTGTGAATAGGCCTGAGGAGGCTGTCTCCTTGGTTTTCTGAAGTATTACTAAGGGAGCCAGAGTAAATCAGCACCCACTGCTCAACAGAGCTCTGGGAATGTTGACATCCTCAGCTTCAGCTACATATTAAGCTAGGTCAAAAGATCACCTATCAGGTCCATTCTTAAATATCCTTCAGGGTGCTAGGGTTGGACTGTAATGAAGTAGTATGCAGGAGAGGTGCTGGCCCTCAGCTGCTCTATGTCAGTGTATGTGGGAAACACCTGAACTCTTCTATTACAGATCAGAGAGATGAGCTGCAATCACATTCAGTAGACTGTGTACATTCCTGGGCTTTGACTTTGACCATGCAGGTCTGTTGTTTCTCACTGCATTGTTCATGTGGCCAAGTTGTGGGAAAGTCCCACTCACAATTGTTTCCCATCCTCCGTCCTAGGATCTTAGATTTTAGCACAACACTTCACATCTTATCTTCTAGATCCACGGTCCTAACTTTACTTCAACATGCATGTCTCTATTATCTGTACACCGTGTGTGTGTGTGTGTGTGTGTGTGTGTGTGTGTGTGTGTGTGTGTGTGTGTGGTTAGTTTGCATACAACTTTAGGGAAACCTTGCCACTGAAATCCTCTAGGAGTCTATGTAAGTAATCTGTAAATTGTGGATCAGGCAAAATCCAAATGCTCTCCCGCAACGTGGCCTTCTAGAAAGAGTAGCATAAACTGCAATAAAAGGATATACTTGAAAGTAAAACTTGGAGGAAAGGCCCTGGCTTATCTACATTGTCACTGTGAACTGGGACATGGCTCTCTTGGCTTCTGTGCCCAGACATGAGGGCTCTGAAGCTATGCTGCCTCCTGTGGAACTGTGAGTGAGCTTGTGTCACACGAAGCATGTGAATGGAGTGAGAAGACAGTAGGGGGACATTGTGACACTGCCCCCCAATGGAGACATGGAAGTGTTGACAATCACAGTGGGTGAGTCTCAAGCTGCACTTTGAGACCCAGCCATGCTACGTTTCACCTGTCAGCTCACTTCCTGCACATCCACCACAGGCCAAGGGCAGGCTCAGATGAAGCTCTGTTGAAGACAGGTGCTGTCCCTTGTGAGCTGCGTCTCAGGGTATGCGGAAGACCATTCAGCCTCCTGTGATGTGGGAGATCAGAGTAGTAAGAGGCAGGCAAAGGGGACAGTTGTGTGTTTGTTTTTCTGTGCTACCATAACTACATCTTCCAGGCTAAGGATTTGCTCATGGAAGTCTGCTGTGTCACATGTGTAAAGGCCAAGCTGTCTGAAGTCTCAATAACACAACTGGCTCCAGGCTGCTTTCTCAGTCACTGGGATTTACACGCAGTCCTTCATACCTTGTCTTCTAGATCCACAAATTCTTGTCTGGCTTCATATGGACAAGGCACTTTATATGTCTTCTTACTAATAGTATGCTTTATAAGTGTGCTTATCCAGGGTGTTTTGTTATATATTTTAAGACTATTTTGAGTAGAATATTTCCCTGATTTCTTTCCCATAGTTGGTTTTTGGTATACAGGAAAGGTAATGAGTTTTGTGTGTTATTTTGCATTCTACTACTTTAATGAATGTATTTTCAGCTTTAAGAAACTTAATTTTTTAGAGACAAGTTGTCTCTATTTAGGATCACCTCTAACTAATTCATATTTGTCTTTGCATTTTAAGTATTTCAATCCACATTATTTTATTTTATATTTTCAGATGATTATGAGGGGAATTTTTCCCAGATTTTCTCATGGTATGATTTGGATTGGCATAAAGGAAGGCTAAGAAATTTTGTGTGTTCACATTGTATTGTGCTTTTATGAATGTATTTATCAGTCTTAAGAGATGGTGATATTGGGGTTGGGGATTTAGCTCCGCGGTAGAGCGCTTGCCTAGCGAGCCCAAGGCCCTGGGTTCGGTCCCCAGCTCCGAAAAAAAAAAGAAAAGGAAAAAAAAAAAGAGAGAGATGGTGATACATTTTTAGTTTTAAAAATAGTATCACGTGGGGGTTGGGGATTTAGCTCAGTGGTAGAGCGCTTGCCTAGGAAGCGCAAGGCCCTGGGTTCGGTCCCCAGCTCCGGAAAAAAAAAAAAAAAAAAAAAAAGAACAAAAATAGTATCACGTCATCTGCAAATGAAAAGATTTTGACTTCTTCGTTTTTCATTTGGGTTACCCAAGTTCACCACCCACCACTGATGCTTATTGTTATTTATTCCACTTTTCCTCTGGGTTTCTCTCTTGTCTCTTTTCATTGTTGCTACTCCCCCCACCCTTTGTCCATCCTTCCCTGCCTCTACCTAGGTCCCTCCATCCTTCTGCCTCTCATGATTATGTTCTTCCCCTTCTAAGTGGGTTCAAGCATCCACAATTTGGCCTTCTGACATGTTACCCTTCGTGTGATCAATGAATTGTATAGTGGGTCTTCTGAACTTTTGGGCTAACATCCATTTGTCACTAAATACATCCCATGTTATGTCCTTTTCGATCTCTGTTACTTCACTATTTTCCAATTCCATCCTTTTGCCTATGAAGTTCTTGGTGTATTCATCTTTGATACCCGAGAACTGTTCCTCTGTTTGAATAGAGCGCACTTTCTATATTCATTCCTCAGTTGAGTTGAGGTCTATCGTGGTTGTTTCCAGCATTTGACTAATATGAGTAAGGCTGCTATGAACATATTCATCCACACGTCCTTGTCATTTGTGGATCATGTTTGAGTATATGCGCTGAAGTGGGTGGTAAAGCTGGGTCTTCAGGTAAAGCTATTTGCAATGTTCCCTGATCCTCCACATTGATATCCAGAGTGGCTATACAGCTAGTAATCGCACCAGCAATGGAGGAGTGTTCCACTTTCTCTACATCCCAGCCCACTCTGCTGCTGCCTTAGTTTTTATCTTAGCCATTCTGATTGGTGTAATGAAGAATCACAGGTTCGTTTTGATTTGCCTTTTTCTGATAACTAAGGATGTCGAACATTTCTTGATGAGTTTCGTAGGCACTGAGATCCTCAGTTGAGAATTCCTGGTTTAGCTCTCTGACCCAGTGTAAAAGTCGGGTTATTTGTTACTCTGGGAGTTTACCTTTTTGAGTATTTTGTTTATTTTGAATTTTGGCACTCTCTCAGATGTAGGGTTGGTAAAACTCTTCTACGAATCTGTAGCTTGCTGTTTTGTCCTACTGGCAGTGTCCTTTGCTTTAAAGAAAGTTTTCAGATTGTTGAGATTTCATACATTTACTGTTGATCTTAGACCCTGACTCTTTGGTATTCTGTTCTGAAAACGTTCTCCTGTGCAAATGTGTTCTAGAAACTTTGTGACACTTTCCCTTCTACTAGCTTCTGCATGTTTGGTTTTATGTGGATTTCCTTGATTCACTTGGACTTGAACTGTGTAGAAAGAGAGAGAAATGGATCAATTGGCACTCAACTACATGCAGACCACCAGTTAGGGTAGCATCATTTCTTAAAATGCCTTCTTATGTTCAAAATTCTCAGTCATCAGGGAAATGCAAATCAAAATAACCCTGAGATTCCACCTCACACCAGTCAGAAAGGCTAAGATCAAAAACTCAGGTGTCAGCAGATGCTGCTGAGAATGCGGAGAAAGAGGAACACTCCTCCACTGTTGGTAGGATTGCAAACTGGATAACCTCTCTGGAAATCAGTCTGGAGGTTCCTCAAAAATTGAACATTGCACTGCCTGAGGACCCAGCTATACCTCTCCTGGGCATATACCCAAAAGATGCTCCAACATACAACAAAGACACATGCTCCACTATGTTCATAGCAGCCGTATTCATAAGGGCCAGAAGCTGGGAAAAACCCAGATGCCCTTCAACAGAGGAATGGATACAGAAAATGGGGTACATTTACACAGTGAATACTACTCAGCTATTAAGAACAATGACTTCATGGAAATCTTATGGCAATGGAAGGAACTAGAAAATATCATCCTGAGTGAGGTAACCCAATCACAAGAAAACCCACATGGTATGCACTCACTGATAAGTGGATATTAGCCCAAAATCTCAGATTACCCAAGATGCAATCCACAGACCACATGAAGCTCAAGAAGGATGACCAAAGTGTGGAAGCTTCAGTCCTTCTCAGAAGGGGGAACAAAAATACTCACAGGAGGAAGTGTGGAGATGAAGTCTGGAGCAGAGACTGAGGAAAGGCTACCCAGGGACTGCCCTAACTGGGGATCCAGCCTATATACATCCACCAGACCCAGACAATATTGGTGATGCCAAGAAGTATGAGCTGACAGGAGCCTGATATAGCTGTCTTCTGAAAGGCACTGCCAGAGCATGACAAATACAGAGGCGGATGTTTGGAGTCAACCATTGAACTGAGAACAATGGAGGACGCAGAGGAAGGATTGAAGGAGCTGAACGGGTTTGCAACCCCATAACAACAATAATACCAACCAACTACAGATCCAAGAGACTAAACCACCATTCAAATGGTACAAATGGACAGACCCAGGGCTCCAGCAGCATGTGTAGAAAAGGATTGGCTTGTTGGGCATCAATGAGAGAAGACGCCCTTGGTCCTGCGAAGGCTCTATGCCCCAGTGTAGAAGAATGTCAGGGCAGTGTGGCAGAAAGGGTTGGGTGGGTGGGAGAACACCCTCAGAGAAACAGGGTGAGGGGGATGGAGTAGGGGGGATATGGGTGTGAAACAGAGAAAGGCTGTAACATTTGAATGTAACTAAAAACATATAAAGAATAAAAAAATTTAAAAAGGCATAACAAATGCAAAAGATTGTGGTGCCATTCCATAGTCGTGATGTGTTTCTTCTGTGAGAGCATACTGGTTAACTCACTTCTCTATGACTGTCTTCTTATTTGAAAGTAAATAATGGGATCATCTGTGGAGTGGTTAGTAAGAATAAAAGCATTGCCTAACATGAATAGGTCCCTCCAGAGCGTGAGCTTAATATTCTAGGTATAGAGCAATTAGCTGTGGAGGGGGGATTAAAAACAAAAACCAAACAAAAAACAAGAACATCAACGATTAACATAAATTTTGAATCCTGGGATTAATGCGTGTGCTGACTTTGATCAGCTTTGTGGATGCTTCTAATAAACACACACGTCCTATCACAGTTCTAGCAGTCGCCAGCAGAGGGAGCTGTGAGGTAGTGTGTGCTTCTTCCTTTCCAAGACACCCCATGGCCTCAGGCCTGCATCCAGTGAGCTGGAACTAAGAGCAGCCTGGTTGAAACTCCTGCTGCCATGGCAGATTCGCAGGAACATTTTCCTTTGCCCACAAGGAGCCTGTGTGGAGGAGACCTCTTGGCGGGTCCTAAAGGACTCTGCATGTCCTATTCTACAGGGAGAAGCCCAGATAGGTCTTTGAGAAAGGTCAGTGAGTTGTTGGGGAAGTCTCTGATTGTGTGGCCGAGGGCCTGGAATGGCTGAGAGAATGGCTGCTTCCCTGAGGGCAAAGGATAGACCTCCTAGGGCTCTGACCTCCTACTTTATATTTTCACCTGATGGCTTATTATTCATATTTTCTTAATGGGATACGACTATGGTCTTGGTGAGCATCTTGTCTCTCTGATTCTCATTCAGTTCTTTGTTGTCACAGACTTTTTGAGCTTACTCCAGCCCCTGGGACTTATTCATACCTCCAAATTTCTCTGACTTTTGGGATTTCTAATATTTGTGGCAAAGTGAGTGACAAAAGCAATGAATAGCCTGGTGTTCAGTGCATATGGATCTGTGGGTGTATAGATACCATAAGCCTCTAGGATACACTCTAGGAAAGCAGCAGTGTGCTCTTAGGTCCCCTGTGTGACCTCACTTAACTTTGCCAATTTGTGGGCTTCTATTCTGCTGCTCTCAGAAATGGAAACTCCTGGAATAGATGTATAGTGTCCCATTACCTTTGTCATTCTTAGGATATTAGTGGGAGTAAGTTTGATTGAAATATACTCTCAAGAACATTATCCAAATCAGTGCTTCTTGTGTGCTGTCTACATGAAGTACCAAGTTCACAGACAGATCTGCATGAACTTCCCAAAGCCAGCAAATTGGAGCATGAAGAAAGCCCAAGGCATCCATTACCAGCATCCTCAGCACCTGCCCCAGGATGGGTAAATTGGATTTGGTGGAAGAAGGGATCTACTGTGATAGCTGGCCCTCATACACCCAGAGAAGAATATACTAGGAGAGTTGGGGAAGGATTGTGGGAGAGAGTAACCGGGTGTCAGGGGGCAGTGAGCAGCATGCAATGTGAATAAGTAAAATATGTATAAATAAAAAATAAAATAAAGTTCTTTAACAAAATGGGACACAGTGTAATGTTGTAGTGACTCTACTATGTTTACACTAGCGAACACTTTAACAACTAGGGTGACTAGACATGATAAAGTAGGATGCCTTTGTCACTTACAAATACTATTTACACAGCAAAGATAAATGCACGACTTGCAGCCCAAAGATCAATTGTTTCCAGCACATCTATGTGACTCTCCTTCCCTTTATCAGGACTCTGGAGGCCTCTGTTCATCCAGGTCTCACGGATCATCCAAAAGGCAGTCCCTTACCAGCTCTGGTCAAGTGCCCTTGTGCTCTTGGTAGACCTCTGCTCAGGCTGCAGAGGCACTGAAGGGCAGCCTTTTCCATGCGTGGGAAGCCATTATTTCAGCCTTTCCAGACTCTCTGCTACTCAACTGGAGACTTCTGCAGAGGCCTGTCAATCTCAAAACCAGAAGCTTGTCAATCCAAAACCCTAGGATGCCATCCTGCACTCATGATGCATTGATTACCTGAGACCATACACGTTAACTCTCTTCTTCATGCCTGTTTTCCTTCTTTGAAAGTAAATAATGTGATCATGTGTGGTGTGGGTGGTAAGAGCAAAATCTTTACCATGAAGAATAGGGCCATGAAGAGTGTGGACTTAACATTCTAGGTACAGAGCAAATAGAGGGAATTACCAAAGAAAACAACAGGAATTCTAACAACAATTGCAAAAAAAAGAAGAGAAAAAAGAAAAAAAACTTTATGGGTGCTGGGATTAAAGGCATGTATCAACTCTGACCAGCATTGTAGGTATTTCCAATGAAATATTAAAAAACAAACAACCCGATTATTCTTTTAGCAATTGCAGCAGAGAAGACTGTGAGAGATCATGTGCTGCTACCACCATGCTATGATTCTGTAGCAACAACTTCCTTGGTGATAGGAGCCTGTATGCAGCAGGCCCCTTGGTGGGCCTGTCATCTCAAAAAAAGATGCTTCAGTCATCCAAAAGATTGGACTCCAGTATACTTCAGGCCAGGAAAGAAGCCAGCTACCATGGGTGAAAGAAGAAAGGAAAAATTACATTGGAAAAATATGTGCCTTATTTGGAAGAAATGACCCTAAACTTCTGAAGCATCCATCATCTCCACTCCTCTGTTTTGAGCTTTGTATAGCGATGTTGTCCAACTCCAGGTGGGAGTCAGAGGCAGAGCCCTTCCCAGAAAAGACAGACGTGATTTTCACTCTTACGTCTGTGAGGGTAGGAGGCGTCATAGCACAGATTGAGCGCACCTAGGAGAAGAACACAGACGCCACACATGACAATGCCAAATGGACTTTCCCCTGAACTTATGGACCCACTAAAATTGAGGCTTAACCTGACCTCAGGCCCTTCGACTCCCTGCCCATCCCGCTGATTCTTATGTTTGCTATGAGTAAAGTATCAAGGGGCAACCCCCGATATCCTCATGCCTGGACTTGGAAATTAAGGAAGACAGATATTGGAGAAGTGATGGCTGTCGGGCTACAATGTAGGAACACGCAGTCCAGGTTGACCTTTACTCACTGATGACCAATTTAATTGTCTGGCTATATTTGAGAAAGGGATGATGTCCTACTTAATATGTAAAAGAAGGTATAGAAATCTAATATTTTATATTTGCCCTCAAGTTGATCCCCTATTTTCCCAAAAAAAGGGAGTTTTTATTGCAAAAAGTAGGATTATTAACATTGACTTTGTGAAATACATGGACGTGTATGTTGAAATAGTCCTGGCTATCAAGGAATGCACAATAAGCAAATATTATTCAGGTTTTATAAAAGTAAAATTATAGGAGAAATATATTGGCCTCTAGGAAACAGGGAAACTTTGGGAATTGGACTGTATGTATGTGCATTGTCTCAGGTGTAGATTTATTATTGAGAGAAATCTCCCTCATTTGTGGTCCCTAGAGATTTGGGTACTAACAAAAATCTCTTATCCAATTCAGGGTTGTAACCAACTCTCCCCATCAAAAGCATTGATGACATCCGATGAAGCAGACAGAAATATCTAACTTTGGAGGAGAAGTTGTCAAAGGATATTCCCTGGGTCACAAGAGAGGCTGCAGAAAAGGGCCCCATAGAAATTGGTTGCTTTTGGGAGAGCTGGGTAGCAGGTAGGCCATAAAACTTCCCAGTGACATAATCAGTAATCTCTTCCTTGGACAATCTCTTGTATCTAAGAGAGCACTAGAATCTTCTGTGACGTCACCAGTGTTGTGGTGACACCAACTGCCTGTGGGATTCCCTCAGTGCGTTTTGGGTTCACAAACAGGCATGTTTCAACAGCTGCTCAAGCTCATTCAGAAGGAGAGGGGAGACCAAGGAGAGACCAGACCGAGGCAGAAGAAAGCTGGCCTTCTGTCTTGTAAGTACGGAAGAATGAAATCATTCTGGGGAATGCACAGTGAGTACTGGGTAGAGTTGGGGAACTTCCTCCAGGAGGCAGGTTTGAGCTGTGCCTTTCAGGAGTAGTCCTTACAGGCAGGAGCCTTGGAATTTGTCAATTGCAGACCAAGAGTCAAGAGTCCTGATGATTAATTTGACAGAGAGCCAGGAATTGGCAGGCCTGCAGCTTCTTTTCTATGAGCTTTTTAATTTCTACTGCCAAGGAATGCCAGGAGGAAGCCCTATGAGGATAACAATGTGCCCGTTCATTTTTGGGTGCTGAAGCACTTCATCCTCTAGATTACTGTAGGTTACTAAGTCTGTGATGACAACAACAAGGAAGGATGAACCCCCTAGTCATGAATTGAGGTCGCAGACACTTTAATCTTGAACACACGATTAGGGTTTGATGGTGCTGTGAACTCCAGGATTGACCTGCTCCACAACTGATATCTGCTGACAATGTCCCAAATCTTTATGTCTGAGGTAGATTCTATCTTTCAGTATGAGGGATCATGTAATAGTGAGTGAGGCTTATGTATGGCAATGGAGGTTGGGAAGAGGGAAATAGCTTAAGAGTCCACATTAGAGATAGCTTTTCTTCTCTTTCAGGGATTCAACAAGTCTCCAGCCTTTCCTCTTCCTCAACCTCCTTTTTGAGATTCAGAATGGTCTTTTCTACCCATGGGCTATCAAATATGTACATTCACTTGTGTTTATCTATCTACAGGGTTTATTCAGAAGGCATCATCAGAAAATTTCATCAGTAACCATGAAAAGCGTATAAAGAAATTGGAGGAACTAAAATCTGAAATCCAGAAGTGTAAAATCGAGCGGGATGAACTTTCTCGAATCCTGGACCTTTATGTCAATGATGGTTTGAACTACAGGTAGTCATTATGCCCTGTAACCTATTGACTGTCTTGTGCTCTCTCTGCTAAGCCAAGATTTCCTCACATCCAGAAAGTGTTTCACCTCTCATCCTGGACTTTAAGGAGCCTTGGCAGGTGCTGGCCTGTGAGAGAAGCTCGGTGCTGTGTGTTTAGGGTCAACCTCTCTTGTACTTGACCCTGATCTCCTTGGAGTTGGATTGGATTTTTTCAACAGCTGGAAGGACCTGGTCACACTTGCTGCATCTAAGTGTGTGAATGAAATGCCTGAATGTCCTCACTCTTACTCTGATTTTGGTCGTTATACACTGATTCTATGGCACCTCCACGATAAAGTTGGCATTCTAATTATGTTTGTATATGGGTTGGTATGTACGTATGGATGTGAAAGTATTTGTGTGTGTTTTGCTCAGGATCAGGGAGTCTGGGACCTTTGATTGGGTCTGAGGATTTGTTTGATGAACGGTTTGCAGGTCATGATAGTGATGAGTCCGTGGAGGCCGTCATTGATCAACAGAGCACTTTGCTCCTTCTGTTTACCTTGCTGCAAATAGGGCTCTCCTGAGGGGAGGAGGTGTTATGAATCCTCTTCCCTGTAAAAAGTAGTTACGGCCTCTGGGAGTCATGTAACAAGGATTGAGAATCCCTGCTTTCAAAACAAGAGAAATGTCATCACATCTTTCTGTTGGACCCAAGGCTATGGCACAGACTGGAGGAAACATCTTATACTTCTTACACAACTGTTCAATTCCTTCATGCTGACCTGGCTAGATCTTGAAGGTCAGCTCCCTCCATTTGGTCCCCTGGCTCTGCCGTCCAATGCCCAGGATAATTAGTTTAACCAGCACCATTGGAAGGAGCAAGTTTGTGTTATATAAATGGACTTGGGTAGTCCAGAGAACACTCTGATTTCACTTATTTATTTATTTATTTATTTATTTATTTATTTATTTATTTATTTATTTATTTTCCTGCTTTGAACTTTCTTTTCTTTTTTTAACTATCCAAGGATGTTTTATTGTGACCTAGAAAAGGTCACTGTGGGAATAAATTCTTGGCACTTGTTATTCCCAAACATGCAGCTCTTAGGCTTTCCCCCTCCTATACAGAGGGTCTTTATAGGACCGTATCTCACCAGCCTTTTAAGGAGCCCTTATTTCAAAACAAATGCATGCTGATTTGCAGAGAAATATTTTCTATAGGAGAGTGATGGTTTGAGTCTCACTGTTGTGTTTTTGCTGTGGTCTTTGAGTTTTCCACTTTCTTCCCTAGCCCCCATTCCTTGAATTTGAATTTTTTATTGGGTATTTTTTATTTACACTTCATCTAATTGTGAAATCATGAGTTCAGACAGTTATTTGTTCCTTGGGTCATGTTCTAACACAGGCTGAGTGTTGAATTGCCAATGCTTAAATCCCAACATGAGATGAGAATGATGGATATGCATAAGATGACCAACTGGATAAGTGATGCCATGGAGAAGTACAAGGAGCTCACGCAAGAGAACAATTCCTACCGGTGAGTCACTGACAGAAAGGAGACCACAGCACTAGGTGGGGAATACTTCTGTCCAGCTATGACTTTGAAAAAAGATCTGTGATCCATGAGAAACACGTGGAAAGTTTGTATAGCTGCTGGGTCTTCTATCATCCCTCAGAGGGGATTGGCCCTCTACCTGCCAATGGTTTTAGAATACCATGAACACATAAGCACCCATATGCACCATTTCCTCTGCTTTGATGTGCACATACCCTCTTAGTGTCAGGATTTTCTGAAGTACTTTGATTCCCATGGAGTGCGGACTCGGGATTTGACCTGCCTCTAATTGGTGCTAACATGCAAACTGTGGCTCTAGTCTGGAGATGCCTGGGGATGGGGCCCTTGAAGGGATGATTGTACTTGCAGGAGTGGCAGGCAAACAGAAACTGCCTGGGATTTACCATTATTTGTTTTTGATTCAGCATCAGAAACTTCCACCTCCTGAATGAACGCAATGAATTGAAGAAGAATGTAAGGATTCTGATGAATGAGAACAGAAAACTGCTGGTGGAGCAGACTGAACTGCAAGCATCCTGTGAGGAGGGAAAGAGGTTGTGTGAGGAGGCCAGCAAGACCATCTACACCGCAGATATTGGATCCTTGTGTCCTGTTACTTTTGAGTAAATCGAATGTATCCTTGTGAATCAAACAGTGATCTCGAACTCGTCACTCTTAAGAACCTTCTTTATTGAAGTGTGATATAACCATCTGAAATCCCACAGCTCTCAGGCAGAGATGGATCTCTGCATTCTCACAGGGATTGGGCATCATAATTACTTCCCAGTCAGACTGAGATACAAAGACAATTGTACTTTCAGTGTAGATTGTGTGTCCAACTCTGAATACCAACTTCATGATGAAAAAATTTATCAATGCTGTATCCTTATCAAATATTTAGCGACCGCTAAAATATACTCTTTTGTAGATGAGAGTGTTGAACATATTAATGGAATATCCATCAGGCTTTCTGTAGTATCTCCCAGGAAATAAAACAATATTATAGGGAGTATAGAAGCAGTCATGAAACAGAATTGCTTGCTTTTGGTTTCCTTCAAACATGATATCAATTGTAACTGCACAGAAGAGACAATAAAGACCTTTCAGGGGATAGGGTTTTTATGGTTGGTTGTTTTCTTGTTCTTGATTAGGATGATGACTTTTGTTCTTGACAATGTACTATGTTCCACTTGGGATTTCAACTCAAGCAGACCACATAGTTTACAATTCAGTTTCTAGATTTCTTTAAAAGCTGGACAAAATACCCAGGCAAAGGTGCCCTATGAGTTTTCTCCTTTGTTTTTCCCTCCTTTGGGTGCTTTTGTTTTTGTTTATTTTTGTTGTTGATTTATTTTATATTTATGAGTGTTTTGCCTTCTGTAGGTCTGTGCATGCTATTCCCCAAAGGCCAGAAGAGGTCACTGTGTTTCACCTGGAACTTAAGTGACAGAGGATTGTTAGGTGCCCTGCATGTCTTTTGAGAAACAAATTCTCAAATGATGAGCCATCTCTCCAGCCCCTACCGTGGACGTTTGTCCTTCATCGTGTTCCTTACTAGTTGCAATGGATCATACCTGAACAAAGTGTTTCTTCAGATATGTAGGGACACATTTATGGGGTCTGCATGCTAATTATCTAGACTTCCAGGCATCTATGTGAAGTTTTTAGTTAGGGTTTCACTGCTCTGAACAGATACCATGACTAAGACAAATGTTATAAAGGGCAGCATTTAATTGGAGCTACTTAAAGGTTCAGATCTTCAGTTCTTTATCATCAAGGTGGGAGCCTGGCAGCATCTAAGCAGATATGGTGCTGTAGGAGCTGAGAGTTCTACATCTTCATGTGATGTTTGCGAGCAGAATACTCAGTTTGAGGCAGCTAGGATGAGGGTCTTAAAGGCCAGACCCACAGCGAAACACCTGACCCAACAAGGAAATACCTACTCCAAAGGAGCCATACCGTATAATAGTACCACTCCCTGGGCCAAGCATATACAAACCTTCACATTCCACTCTGAGGCTTCCAGAGGCTTCTTCAAACCTATGAGACTATGGGGGCCACATCTAGACATAGCACAATGCAAAATCCATTAGGTCAACTTCCAGAATTCCCATAGTTCATAGCAGTCTTAAAAATGTTCAGTGTAAAGTTGAACGTTTCATCTGAGATTGATACACTAAAGTCAGGGCTTTGTGGGCAAAGCTGCTGACTTCTGCTGCTCGGAGGTGCTGGAATTGCTCACCTCATTCTATTCCATTATCACTAGCTTCCTGTTTTCCACTCCTTCCCTGCCTCAGCTTGCCTGTCCTGGATCTTCCTGTGTAGATTGACCTTGAACTCAGATCTTCATGCCTGTCTCAACGCCCTGGCAGTCCCCTACATTGGGTAAATGATCCTTCAGAGGACGGTGAAGTTAGGGTTTTACTGCTGTGAACATATAGCATGACCATTGAAAGTCTTATAAAGGACAGCATTTAATTGCAGTGGCTTACAGGTTAAGATGTTTAGTCCAATATCTTTAAGGTGGGGGCGTGTCACCCTCTAAGCAGGTGTGGTGCAGTGGGTGTTGTGAGTTCTACATCTTCATCAGAAGGCTGCTAGCAGAATACTAACATTCAGGCCTTTCTCTGACCCCAGATATCTTAATCAAGCAACTGGCTTTTGAAAATGCTAATACAGTAGTGAAACACTGTCTCAAAAACCAACCAACCAACCAAACAAGCAAAGACAAATTAAAAATAGCAACAACAACAAACGAAAGAAAGAAAACACCAATGCATACTCTTATGTGACCTTACCACCAACTTATTTCTGAATTGTAAATTAAAACGCCTATAGTCAAAAGCTGTGCAGAATTAAGACAGGTGTTCCCTGGTGGTTCCAGCTTGGGGGTGGGAGGAGACCATGACAGACAGGGGTAGAAAGAAGAACATAAATAGAGGAGAAGCCACCAGGAGGTAAGAATCTTTAAATAATGGCCGTGTGAGTGGGCTAATTGGAGTGAAAAGCAGCTCAGACAAAACCATGGCAAATTACACAATGGAACTTTTGGAGAAATATGCATAATAGTACAGAGGATAGCTATCTGCTCAGTTCTTGTGCTGATTAAGGATTATCATAAACATAAAGCTTGTGTGCACCTTTTATCCAGAAACTAAATGGACAAAGTATGGGCAGAAATCCATGGTTGAGATCAAATACTTTCTACCACACAAAACCAGATCCAGCCCCTAGAATTACAATCTTCCCAACCCCAGATAACTACAGACCAGCATAGAAACACAACCAGTAACAGCCAGGGCATTCAAATCTCTATTAGAGCCCATCAACACTATGACAGAAGGCCCTGAATATGTCAACATGACTGAAGAACAAGAATAAAAAAAAAGATTGTAAAACAGCATTTGCACATATCATAGAGGTCTTTAAAGAGAAAAATAAAGAAATCTGTGAAAACACTAACTGTGGAAGGAAATGAATGAAGGAAACCTAAACAGAGAGATGTGGATGAGTAAAATGTAGGAACTCAAATAGTCTCTCAGAGGCAGACCTTAATAACAGACTCCAACAGATGGAATAGAGAACCTCAGGCATTGAAGAGATGATAGAAGGAATGGATACGTAGATAGAGGAAATCTTAAATCCAAAGGGAGGAAAAGAGTGGAGGGGGGAAAGGAATAAAGGAAAAGCAAAGGAAGAAAGGAAGTAAGTAAGTAAGTAAGTAAGTAAGAGAATCCTGGGAGAAAACATGCAAGAAGTAGGATTTTTCTGCTAAATAACAAATATAATAATAAAATGATAAAGACAATAAAGTATATAGGAAGGATGAAAATAAACTTGGGTCAAAGGCAAATAAGACAAAAAAACAAAAATAAAAATCAAAAACAAGAAAAAAAAACCATTCTCAACCGAAATCATAGAAGAAAATGTCCTTAACTTAAGCAAGAGACTTATCAAAGTAAAAGGAGCACACAGTATGAAACAGACTGGAGTCGAGAAGAAATTCCCCTGTGCGTATATTACCTAAGACAGGAAACATGGAGAACAAATAAAGTGTAATAAAAGCTGTAAGGGAAAAAGGACTGTTCACATACACAGTCAGTCCTCCCATGAGAATCACACATTACTTCTCGCTAGAGACTCTAAAAGCCAGAAGAGCCTGGATAGATGCACTGAAGACTAAGAGAGCAGACTGATAAAGTTGGATTTTAGTTGACCCAAGTGCCTCTCTTCTTTTATCACATACAATATAATTAGATACTTCCTAAAATTGCCTTCAGAGCTTCTTTGAGGAAGCCTGAGGAGCTTAAGACCTCTGATAAAGTATTTTCTACAAAAGGACCTGCTTGCTTTTTTCTTATTTCTACTACAGCAGGATGGAGGCAAAGTTTTTTGCAAACTACTTTTAATAAGTAGCCCACATCATAGGTAATGGAAGAGAAAAGTTATTATGATATGGGGAAGAGGACCTGTTCAGCAATAGTTCTTCAGGAACGAGCTTGTTTTCCTTTGGCAGCAGTTCAGTACAGGGCAAGCAGCAAACATGACTCAGGAGGGGATTTCACAGGGGAGGAAAGCAGGAGTGTGGTGGAAACATTGTGGCAGCGGCTGTGCAGACTCAGGAGCTCCTGCTCAAGCTGCAACAAAGCACCCTGTGCTCTGAAGCACAGCAGCTTAGCCAGTTAGCTGGAGACCTGGCTCTCCCACTGCCCGCCTTACCTGGAATCCGCACAGGATCCAAGAGGACAAACAACTGTGCCTAAGCTGAGCCGGCAGGGTAAAAGCGCCTGTGAAGGACCTGCAGGCACCACCTTTGTCAGCTTCATCAGAGCAGAGAGTCTTTTCCTCCTTCAAGCATGGCACCCCGCCCATTTTCTTTCACTCCCTGCCCTCATTTTGATGGCTTCTACTTCCCTTCATAAGTTTGTCGTTTAGTTTCTTTTTTCTCTCTTTTTTTTGCTTCTTTGTTACTTTCTTTCTTTCAACTAATATAAAGGACCAGCAATTTGATATTTTTTAACATTTATTTATTTATTTATTTATTTATTTATTTATTTATTTATTATGTATATATCATACAGCTTTCTGCCTGCATGTATGCACCTGCAGACCAGAAGAGGGCACCAGACCTGATTATAGATGGTTGAAAGCCACCATGTGGTTGCTGGGAATTGAACTCAGGATCTCTGGAAGAGCAGACAGTGCTCTTAACCTCTGAGCCATCTCTCCAGCCATTTTTTTTTAAGATTTATTTATTATAAGTGCACTGTAGCTGTCTGCAGACACACCAGAAAGGGCATCAGATCTCATTACAGGTGGTTGTGAGCCACCATGTAGTTGCTGGGATTTGAACTCAGGACCTCTGGAAGAGCAGTCAGTGCTCTTAACCACTAAGCCATCTCTCCAGCCCGCAATTTGATATTTCTAACCTAATATTTGTTGTGGTTTATGCCATGCATACTTGCACATTAAAATTCTTTTTTCTTACATTTGCCTCACTTTAATCGGACTCATTAGCTTAGCTCAATCTCGGTTCTTGGGTTTTCTGAGGTGAGTGAATGTTGGGGTGACCTCATTTCCAACTCCTGATCCTTCTGCCTCTAAAGTCAAATGCTTATAATTTTCAAAGTTTTCTTTGTCAGTGGATATGTGTGTGTGTCTGTGCACATACGTGCTACAATTTTCAGTTCATGTTTCTACCATGGGTCCCAGGTATTGAACTCAGATAATCACACTAGTGCAGCAAGTTCTTTACCTGCTGAGTACCTTGCTGCTATTGCACGTGTGTGTGTGTGTGTGTGTCTAATTTTCATATATGTATATACCATATATTGTGCCTATCTCTGCCTCTCAATACCATTGTCCTTCCTTTCCTTACCTCTTCTATCATTTCTTTTTATCCCTCTGGACAGTTTCTCTTTGTTCACATCAGTTTAAAATGTAGGAACACACACACACTGTTTGAAACCAAATTAAAATGAAAAAATAAAAATATGCAGTCTTTTTGATCAGTACTCCTTAGCAATAGCTTTTCTTTGATTTTTTATACAATTGATATATAATAATTAATGGGCAATCAGCTTGAAATTTTTCCTTAATGATTATATCCTTGGATTTTCATAAATGTTTCATAAATGTTATTATACTATCTGCAGATAAAAATGTCAACTTTTCATTCCTACAGTGACAGGCCTTAAATTATCACCTTCCTCCATTCTGACCACAGCAGTCTGCTGTCTCTAAGGGCGATCACCACTTACTGCTCAATAAAAGGGGAACAGAAGAGTGGTGTTGTTCTGACCCCTTCTAGCCAAATGGCCCTTATGTGTTTGTCCTGAAGAAATGTGGATATGGATTACTAGGTATGGGCTGCCACCTTGTGGAAGTGAGAATTCAGTGCACCTGAGGGATGTCTTCTCCCACAGTTGCCTTGGCTGGAGGATTCCTGAATCATCCCAGTCACAAGCACTCCTCTCTCAAAAGAAACCCAACCTCAGCTTTAAAGGAAACGGACACTTAATTTCCAGTGAGATTCGTGCACATCCCTCACTCTGGCATAAGTCCAAAGGACTTTCAGAAAAATGATAGGGCACGTAACGCCATTAGAAAATTTATCGCTTCTCAGCCTTTTGGCTAAGATCAAGTGTAGAAAATTCATGCCAGAGTCTTCTGTCTAGTCCAATGGAACAATGCCTCGAAATACCCAGCTACAAGTTGTTAATCTATACGCCATGTCATGAACCATCTAAGGTGATAGCATATTCATAACGCCCTAGTATGCCCTAGTAACAAACATAATTGCTTGTTTGTGGATTTAGGACACAAAGAAGAAAGTGCCTTTCATGGTGGTGGTCCACTGTTAGTTCAAGAGTTCAAGCAGGAGGGCAGAGGCAGGGAGGAGAACATCCTTGTTTACATAGATAGTTCCATGCTAAATACAAACAAAAAGATCTTGGATTACAAATACAAAACTCAAAATGAACATGTCGCTGCAGATGTGTGTCCCTTCTGAGTGCACAGGTGAAGATCAAACTGTATCATACCAAGAGAACATTCATAAGAAAATTACTGGAGACATCAGGCAGATTAGAATAGAAGTAATGGTGCCAGAGAGGTGGTTCCACAGTTAATACTGGCTACTCTTCCAGAGGTCTGGAGTTCAATTCCCAGTAACCACACAGTGGCTCACAACCATCTAGAGTGAGATCTGGCGCCCTCTTCTGGCCTGTAAGCATGCATGCAGGCAGAATGCTGTATACGTCATAAATCTTAAACAAACTAAAATAAAAATAAATAGGTTTGGAAAGCTCTGTGTGTTTTATGTAAAAAGTGCAACTACATCTACTGCTATCCTGCATAGATATCCAGTGGCCTGCGGCGTCCTCTATTTCTGATCGTTTACTCACCACTTCAATATCTGAGACCAGTGTCACTTATGAAATACTTCATCTAAGTTATAATGCACCATTGTCATTCAAGCCTGGAAATATTAACCCTTTGAAGGAATGTATAAAGCGTTTTAGTCAGTATGTTGTCACAGGATCTGTCAGGGGTTGGAGAGATGGTTCAGGGATTAAGAGTACCAACTGCTCTCCCAGAGATCCTGAGTTCAAATCTCAACAACCACATGGCTACCTACAGCCATCTGCAATGGGACCTGACGCCCTCTTCTGGTGTGTTTGAAGATAGCTACAATATACTCACACAAGTAAAAAGTATGAAAAAAAAAAGGGAAAAAACGGGACCTCTCAGTATAATCTGGCAGAACTAAACATCATGGACTTGCTGGGTGAAACAGGGTGGCCTTGATCCTACAGGAATCTACCTACTTCTTTATCCCAAGCACTGAAATTGGCACTTTGAGTCACTATGCCCAGTTGTGAAGAGTCCTTTCATGGTCGTGCTGAGCAACTTTGCTTATCATTTCCCAACAGCCACTTCTTTCTATGTAAATGAGACCATGTCTGTAGTGTCTGGTTTCAGGTGAATCCTGATTGACTGTGTGATTCTGACATTTTTGTGACTCCAGTTCACTAAAGAGGAACCCATCCATGGTTTTCTAGGTCTCTGAGTGTTTTACCTCTTTTAAAAATATTAATCAATCATGTTTATTTAAAGTATTACCATCAGAAATTTTTAATGGTAATTAAAAAAAAATCAGTAAACAACCAAATCGATTTTCCTATTCTAGCCATATAAGCCAGCTGGACTTTGTAAGGAAAATGATCTAAAGTATCAGTGTCAAGGACTACAGAAAACTGCCACCCATAGGTAAAATGCCACAGTAAAGTGACTACGGCATGGCTCTGTCACTCATACCAGACAACCAGAATATACCTTATGAAAAGAATTAAAATCTATCCAAACCACTTAAAATACTTAAATGCAGAAACCTTAATTTTCCTTCAGTTGGGCCAGAAACCACCACAGACGCTATGGTCAGGGTTCCAGGGAGAACAAGTGGAAAGTTTAAGCTTAGGCCAACCAACACAGCCCTCGATTTTTCAAAGAAATCATTTACTGGGGTATACTGTAAACAAGGACTGTGGCAACACAGGAAACAAAGGCAGTTGGCAAGTGCAACTTCTAGAAGCTCATGAAAACAATACCATCCACACTGCAGATGGAAAAGGAGAGACAGGTAATGCCATGTTCTCTTCAGTCGTTCAGTCGTGCAGGGCATCAAACAATCGCTGCTTCCCACACCAGGATGTTAGCCCACAGGAGGGGCTGGCGGGACCTGTCCACTGTGAGGACTGGAGGGCTTTCCAGGAAGGCTGAAGCCTCTCAGGTTAGGAGGCCTCAGTAGAAAGAGGAGCACAGCGATCACCATCCAGGCCATCAAGATCACAGTGATGCTGATGCCACTGTCACCGGAGGGCCCTGGCAATTCCCGAAGGCATTCTGTGTTGGTACATTAGGCCCGGGACTGCTGGAGCAGATTGATGAGTCTTCTCATAGTGCGTTCATGAGAGCAAATACATTCACAGGGATCAAATCCTCCTTCAGTCATGGTTGGTTACCAGCTTGATTTTACTCAACTCTTTAAAGCCACCCAAACAAGTGGTGGGTGGGGAGGGTGGTGACCTGGAGTATTCTGGACGCCCCTGTCGCTGCCCTGCTGCTGGCCGCCACCCTCCTCCCCTCCGGATTAGATAGACCATGTCACTCTTAGCCACTAGACCCGGATCTGTGTTTTGCCTTTTGTATGGGTGGGTGGATCACGAGGTTGTCAAGTGTGGGCAGAATCTGGGAGACAGCTTTGCCTATCGAGGTTGGTGTTAGTCTTTGTATGGTTACCAGGAACCAATTCCAGATCCTCTGGAAGAACAGTAAGTGATTTCAACTGCTGTGATATCTTCCCTGCCCCTTCCTCTATACTTTGATCTTTCTTTTTTTTTTTTTTCTTTTCCGGAGCTGGGGACCCGAATCCAGGGCCTTGCGGTTTCTAGGCAAGCGTCTACAACTAAGCTAAATCCCCAACCCCATACTTTGATCTTTCTGTATGGCCCATCTGCCATAATGAAGACTTCATCTCATAAAACACTGTGGACAATAGCTACTGTGAAAAATACCATAAGTTGACAGAGCCTCCATTTTCACATAAATATATAAACACATAAATACCTAAAGAAACACAGAGACACACATAAACACACGCACAGAACACACAAGACACACAGAGACACACACAGCCCAAGTCATCATATTCTTTAGTAATTCTGTCCAGAGCCAAGTGGTTATAGGGATAGAAGAAAGTACAATTCCCAGCAATTTCAACTGAATATCATGTAATGCATATTTATGAAATGCATACTTCACAGTATTTTAGGATTCGAGTACATTATACTATCTATCCTTTATTTTCAAAAGTATCGAAAGTTATGAACAGAATTCCAGCCTAGTATCAGACTTGTGTCCATCAGAATCAGAACAGTTTGCTGTTTGAAACTTTCTTTTATTACAACTGTTTCCTAATGTCACATAGGAAAACCGGCTTCAGCCAGAAATGCCTTTAGCTACCACATGCATCTGAATCTCACCCTGGGAAAACCATGAGAATCCATGAGAGAATGTGTGTGGCTCTTTGATGTCCAGTTTTCCTGTAGGTCTCTTCTGGCTTGCACGGATACCACTCCTTGATTCCTCCCTCTAAATGGCCGTGCAACCTTCTTGCCTTGCTCTGCTGCTGGTCACTGACAACTTGAGGAAGGTAAAAATTGCCTAGTGTGTTAGTGAAGCAGGCCTTTGAATGTCACTCTGAGGGGTTTTGGGGAGAGAATCGACGTAAAGCTCACTCTGAATGGTGGTAACACCATAACTCTCAGGCCAGGTGCCTGCACTGAATGGCACAGAGAGGAAGCTAAGAGCTAGAATTTCCCTATTTCTGCTCCCTGCTCCACCCACATAGTAAGAGTCTCATTCACATCCTGCCAGCCAGTCCACTTCTACCAACTGCACCTCTCACGGCTACACTCACCCCTTCTAGGATGGAGTCTGTGCTTCCCGACTCTGAGCCAATGGAACCCTCCTTTCTTCAAATGCTTCTGTGACAGAATGGGAAACACGACCAGTGCAGTCACTGCTTCGTTCTGCCTTTTGCAGTCTCCTCCCACCTGGTTCCCTCACAGCCTTTCCAGTCCAATGTGTCTCCAAGAAAACAGGCTAAAGATGTCACCTTAATTCTCCTTTGACTTGTCTCTGGGAAGAGCCTTTTGCTACATCAGCCCAGATAGAAGAGTGAAAGAGGAAAAAGAGAAGAGAAGACAGTAGATGGCCTAGGCAAGGGATAACTGAAGTTCTCCTTGTAACACAAGCTACTTCCCAAGATATTACCACTAATCCAGTTTCTGTGTCAATATGACCCCCAAAACCTAACCACCTATCATTAGAGCACATTTGCTGACAAAATTTTGTTGCAGTTAAATTTCTATTATATGTCTTTCAAAACACATCTAAAAGTGGAGTGGGCTTTTCCAGCTAGATTCATGACCTCCTCTCTCCCACTCAGCACCCATACTCAAATCACCTGCGACATCTTGTTTCCTAAACACAGGTATGGCTGTCACTTTTACTTTTCTCCATGGGATAGTTTAGGTAGAGTGACCTGACCACACCTGCCCATCAATGATTGGCCTTCTAGCTTTAATGACTTCGGAAAATTTATGTTTGTTGATAATGGAAATCCTCCCACAGAATAAAGTCATTTGCTCCTGCTCTCAAACAGAGGAAAAGAAAGAGAGAGAAGGTCTGCCTGCTAGGCATAGTCAAGGTAGGTCAAGGCCTGTTGGCAGATTTTTCAGCCTGCTGAGGTATGGAACCTTAAGAGAAGGTGTACTTGAGGCTTAAATTTCTATTGACCTTGGTGGTTAAAAAAGGAGTAGTTTGGGGGATGGGAACGAATGCATTGTTTATTTTAACAATTTGTTTCTGTCAGCTTGTGGTTATGCTTCCCACAGTGCTATAGTAAAATAGGGCTTTGAGAAATGTGCTTGTTGTTTCCTTGTACCCACCAGCAGCCCTTTCATAGCTGTCTCTTTCCTCTTCTTTTGGCCTTTCCTCATCTGCCCCTCAGAGAACCTTTCCACTTCCTACCAGTCAGTCCACCAAAGTATGGCCATGCCGTTTCAGGAAACTGGAATTTCTGAAAAGCCCATTGAATATGGAAAGCAATATACCCCAGGATATGTCCTGCAGCTCAGAGTAAGATGTTGCAAAAAGAGGAAAACTGACTGATCTCCCACTTTGTGCTTTCAAAAAGAACAAATACTTCAAAACCATAGTTTCTTCCGCCTCTCCATTACAGAATCTGATTTCAGCCCTGCACACTGTGCTCTCCTGGATCCATGGATGCTAAGCTGCAGGTTCTGGAGATGCCAACCACTCAGATGAATTCAATGTCTGCTCAACTCAGTCCATTCATTCACAGTTCCTGGAGTCATTGCGTCCACCGACCCAGACGCCCATCGCCGATCGAGAGTATTCCACGCAGGGATCGAGTTCCAGCAAGAGAAGGATCTTCAGTCACAGAGCACATTGTGGAACTTTCCTGACATGCTGGACAGAACTAAGAGGTTAGTGAGAAACAAGTTTGTGAAAACGATCCTATGTCGCCATCTTCTGGGCAAATACAGAATTACATCCTATTACCTTACTTTGGAGTCTGAGGCTTCCTTCTAGCCTTGCATGGGCCTCTGTTCAAGACATAGATGCAGATATTCACAGCCAACCATTGGACTAAGCCTGGGGACCACAATGAAAGAGTTAGGGAAAAGTCTGAAGGAGATGAAGGGGATGGAACCCAATATGAAGAACAACAATATCAATTAACTGGAGCCTTCAGAGTTCCTCGGGACTAAAGTACCAACTAAAGAGGATATATGGTCCCGGCCATGGCTCCTGATACATATAGTGTAGAGCATGTGTAGCAACAACTGGCTCATCTGACATCTATGGGAAGGGAGGCAACTGGCCCTGTAGAAACTTGATGTCCCAGAGAAGGGGGATGCTAGAGGGGTGAAGTGGAAGTGGGTGGGTAGATGGAGGAGTGCCCTCTTAGAAACAAAGAGGATTGGGAGGGTATGGGGGTTCAAAGTGGAGAGACCAATGATGGGGATGACATTTGAAATGTAAACAAATAAAATGACTAGTGTATAATAGATGGTAACAGACGTCTCCATAAGGACTAGATATTCATTATCTGTAGCAGGTTCATTGAAAGTCAAAATCCATAATTGTTGTGACTTACTTATTATTGAAATTTCACATAGATGAACCCAAGCAACATTTTAACTTTTCTCCTTGAACCTATAATAAATCATTAGTTACCTTTATAAAACAATTTAAAAAGCAATTAGGGTTTCTACTCTCTTAGGCTTCGATACAGTGCCTCATTTTAGCTGTCCCTCTCTATGTTCCCTCCATTGCTGCCTCGCCCTGTCTCTTCACATTTCACATTCCTATCCCTGACAGTGTCCCTCAGCCATCCATGAGTGAACTTGTACTTCCCTAAATGAGGACAGTCTGGCCCACGTCCCTAGACCCTCACACTAAACTGATCATACAGTCACACAGATTGAAGAATCAACAGCTAACACCCACACCCACATTTCAGTGAATATGTATCCCATTTGTCTCTTTCAGTCTGGATTGCCTCATCCAGAATGACTTTTACTAGATCCATTCATTGTCCTGCATAGTGCATGCTTCCTTTTTGCCTTTTGTAATTGTTAAGCAGCAATGCAGTGTGTAAATGCACCACGTTTTCTTTATGCATTCATCCGTTAAGGGACAACTTAAATATTTCCAAATTCTAAGCATTATAAATGAGCTTCACTGAACATGGTTGAGCAAGGGTCTGTATTCTACGATGAATCAACATCTGGACATGAGACCTGGAGTTGTATCTTAAGGTACAACAATTTTCACCTTCCTGAAGAACCATCATACTGATCTCCGAAGTTGCTGTAGAAGTTTGCCTTTCCACCAGGAGAGTATGAATGTTCCCCTTGCTCCATAACCCAGTCAGCTTGAGTTGTCACATGTGTTATTAACCTTAGTCATACTGACAAGTGTGAAAAGTGATCTCAGAGTAATTTTGATTTGCATTTGTGTGATGTAGAAGGATGATGAATATTTCTTATGAATTTCTGTCATTTGAGTTTCTTTTATTATGAATGTTATGCTTAGATATGTAGCACATTTTAATTATTTTTCTTCATATACAGTGTTTTAGTTTTTCCAATATATATTTATATTAGCCTGTTGGGCCCTACCTTGGAGTGTTTCCCTTCCCCCTCGCTGTGCCTTTCAGCCTACTATGGCCAGAGTTGTTTACACCCTTGGCAGCTTCTCTCGGTCCCTGATTTGGGGCCAGGACCTTCCATGGCACCCATTCCTCTTGCTGAGCCTTTCAGCTTCTTCTTGTTAAGAAGTTGTTTACGCCCCTGTATTGGGGTCGGGACTTGCCACGATGCAGATTTTTCCTGTTTTCCTATTTTCCTGGTTGGGGTTTACACCTGCTTTATTGTTTTTCCACGGCTTTTGCCTCTGGTATATAAGGAGATCTCAGTAAAGCGTGGACAGCCTTCTTTTAACACGAATGACCCGAGTGTGTGTTTCTTCTTAACTCTTATAGGCCTATGCCCGGTTCTGAGTGTCCTGATGACACAGGCATCATCAAATGGAGGTCCCACCAAGATTGGAAAAGAGAGGACAACCTGACAAGATGGTCCCAGGAAGCCGGCCAGTGAAGGAGGGACGTATTGGGGAAAATGGGCCAGGAAAGGTCCCAGTAAGCAGGATACAGAAGCACCGTGGGCATTGAAAGCACGTGCAAAGAAAAATAAAGATTTGGGGTACTGGTGAGTAAACCTTGTAAAAAGGGACAAGGTAATAATGGTCAAATGTTTTTGTGTACGTGTTCTTTTAGAGTTATGCTAAAATCTAGAGAAGCAAAGTTAATTCTCATAGATGCTTTTAGTCTTTGGACCCTGATTAGAGACAGATTACACCCTAGACAAGAGAGAAAATGGTTTGAGAAAAACATTCCTCCCAGACTCTCCACAGATGCTTTGGCAAAAGAAGGAAAGTGAGATTAAGCTTTTTAAGAGCTCTCCTAGGGACATCCTGCCTCCTTGCTGGCTCCTATTGGAGAAGTGCTTATTTCTGGTTCTGTGTCCTTTAGGTAGGGTATCTGAGTCCTTTTGGTGGGACACCATCTAGCTCCTTCCCTCTATGTCTATTGTCTGTCCTTGTTGCACCAAGCTGTCCATGGATGTCAATGTATGTCTGGGTTGTGCTTCTTGTTGCTTGAATGTTTTGTGTTTCATGTTTAAAAGAAAAAATGGTGAAAACTTTAAATGCTGGTTGATTCCCCCTTGATTTAGTTTTAAGTCCTTTCAAGAAAGGAACAAATAAATAAAACAGTTTCAATTGACCTTTGGAGCCCAGCATCCTAGATAACTGGTTATCTCTGGTGTTAACTGCCATGTGTGTCTCTGACTGAATCCTGCCTCAATGGAGGAATGTAGCTAGGAGCCTAGGTCTGTCCACTGGGGAAGCTCCCCAGGGGGCTGGCTCAATGTCTACACTAGCTGGCCTTAAAGGTGCCAGCAGCTTCAAAGCTTCTATGGTAATGGAGCTGTTAGCTGTTTCTCTTAGAGAAATCTTTGACTGTGATATTTGGAATCAACAGGTAACAAGGTGCTTCTTTTAAAATGACAGCTAAAGAAGTAAAAATGGTGTTTGATCTAAGTACTAAAGATATGTGTAGTCACTTCATTTTTTTCTGTTTGGTTTTAAATGTATAATAAGCTTTACATGTCTTGGCTATAGGTGACTGGCTTTTAAGTTATTGGGTATGGTTGAAAATTTGTAATATTTGTAATAGAATGTTGGCTTAAAAAAGGAGTCATTCGAGAAAACACGTGGCATGTGCCAACCCAGGGAAACAGGTCTAGATTGGGATAATATTTTAATATAACTCTTATCATGGAAACCGGACTTGTAAAAGAATTTAGGGCAATGTCTCTTTGGTGAGGTATTAGAGCCTGCAATATCGATCCTTCATATGCAAGACTTGGCCGTCATACTTTATAGCATGAGGAATGGACTTGGTGTTTTGGAGAGACTGGATTTTGGAGGATAGTTTGGTGGAGGGTGAGTTTTGCTTTCCAAAGATATGGCTGTGCTCTGATGTTACAAGGGAAACTTAAAGATTGTGGCTAATGATTGCCAGTGTTACATTGACTACAGTTTACAGTCTGATCCCAGACAGACCTCGGGATTCTAACTCACACATATCTGTGCTTAAGAAAAAATCAAACAGGTGGAGATTGTCACAAGGGTTGATGAGGCTATGGAACTTATAAGAGCATGACAGCCTGCTTCCTCCAACTGCTATTTCGAGAAATACATATAGAATTATTATAGATTTAAAAGATTGGTCTTTTTTTTCTTTTCTTTTTTTTTTTTTTTTTTTTGTGCTGGGGACCGACCCGGGGCCTTGCTCTACCACTGAGCTAAATTCCCAACCCCTAAGAGATTGTTTTTATACTGTTTCTTGCACTCTTGGGTTGTTGTGAAATATTTCATTTCTTGTGTTTCCTTGGGTTTTGTTTGACTTGACCATACATTTGTATGCCTTTTTGAAAGAAAAATGTACTAATTTTTATTTATTTTGGTGAATTGTTCTTGGGATGACTTTTGTCTGTGGATCCTCTGAATGTAGTTCCAACGGTGGCCAGAGGAGGACACCAGATACTGAGTTATAAATGATAGTTAAGCACCCTGTAGGTCCTCTGAGTGAAGACAGCAGGTGCTCAGGTGTGCACCATGATGTGCTACAGCTTCTCTGCTTCCTCCTGCTCTTCCTTGGCCAGCAGCACCTCTGCATTCTGCCCCTCCATGGCTCTCGCTTGGGTCTCAGTTCCTCCCTCAATTTTGGGGATATTAACTTTAAGAATGGACAGAAAGTTTACAATTTGATGTTTGTTCTATACCTGAGAAGCTTTTTTGCCAGGAAAAGGGAGTTTCCATTGCACAAAATGGGATGGTAAGACAGAGATTTCAGGAAAAAACATGGGTGAATATATTAAAACCATGACCCCTCTCAAGGCACACTCCATGAAACAACATACTCCAACTTGCATACATTTAAAGGTGAAGGAAAAAAATATTGGCCTCTGGGGAACAGTAACAACTGTAGAAATTGGACTATATGTCACATGCATGGACACTGGGTTTATACATTTCAGGAAGAAGAATATCCCTCATCCACGGTCTTTAGACCTTTGGCTGTTAACAAAGATGTTCTATCCATTTCAAGGTCTGATACAACTCTCCCTCTCCTCAGCAACTGAGTTGTAATGAAGGAGTGAGAACTCTGAAGCTCTGGAAGGAGAGTGAGCGAATGGGTGTTCCTGGCTCAAAAGTGAGTCTCTGGAAAAGCCACTGCAGAAACTGGTCAGTCTGGGTGGAGGTAGTTAGCAAGTAAGCTATGGCATTTCCCACTGACATCACCGGTAGTGTCTTCCCTGGAAATTCTCTTGTATCCAGGAGACACTAGAATGTTCTGTGATGTCAGCAGTGTTGTGGTGACACCAACTGCCTGAGCGATTTCCCTTCATTTCCTAATGGGTTCCCGAGGAGGCATGTTCTCCAGGATCCTCAGTCTCTTTCGGAGGGACAATCATATCCATGCAGGCACCAGACCAAGGCAGAGGGAGGCCAGCCTTCTATCATGTTGGAGAAGAAGACGAATGGAGGAGGTCAAGTGAGTACTGGGCAGGGCAAGGGGAGCTCCCTGGAGCAGGTTGGCTTGTGTTGGTCCTTCCAGGAGTAGGACGTATGATTTAGAGCCTCAGTCTTCCTAATGGCTGACCCAGACACAATAATTTCTGATCATTAGTTTGACAGAAAACCAAGAACTGTTATATGTCAAGGGGCTTTCCTTGGATCTCTTTAGTGTCCTGGGCAGTGTCAAAGAATACCAGGATGAGCCTTTATAAGAATAACAAAGTGTCTCTTCCAGGATCGGCTGTTGAAACACTTCATTCTCAGCAGTGTCCTGTAGATTACTTGGGTAATTGATGCCAAGAGGGATACTCTCCTGGTCATATATCAAGGTCTCAGTTACTTTGTCCTTGAACACACATGATTAGGGATTCAAGATGTTAAGCAGTTTGAACTCAAGGACTTACCTGCCTCACATCAGACATTAGCTGAGAAGGTCCTCCAATTCTTCTTGTTTAGGCCAGCTTTAGAATTTCAGTGACAGAGGAATGGCTTTAGGAGGTGTGGTCTATATCTATGATGGCATATGTCATCATATGGCTCTGATGGTGGGAACAGGGAACTAGCTGAGTTCAGCTTAAAGATAGCTTTCTTGCTCTGTCAGGGATTCACTGTATCTGTAGAACTGTTCATCCTCAGACTTCTGTTTAGAGTAAGCATAGTTTTTCTTGACACTGTGTCCACATATATGCCTGTTTACTGGTATTTATCTACCTACAGAGTTTGATCAGAAGGCATCGTCCCAACCCTCCACGACACCTGTTGAAGAGGAGAGAATGAAGCGTTTGGAGAACATCAAAATTGCTCTCCAGAAGATGCAGAAGGAGAGAGATGAACTCAGGAGAATCCTGGCCGATTACCCGGGAAAGAATTTAAATGACAGGTAGTCACAATGCAAGTTCTGTTAAATCCACATTTCCTCACATCACAGTAGGCTACAACTCCAGGGTGTCCTCATGGTCAAAATCACTTTCCTGATTGCATCAGAATGTGAAGTTCAGATGGGAATGGGATGGTGGCACAGGCTATTTTAATTCCTACAAACGTAAATCATAGCCTGTGGCCTGATTGAATCACAGTCTGGGAGTGAGGGTAGTAGTGTGTGAGCTCTCATTGTGTGGTTTAAGGAGACTGGACAGGTGTTGGCTTGTGGGAATTTCTAGGTGCTCTGATTATAACCAATCATTGTTGTAATTGACGTGGAGGTGCTTTGGGTTCAATAGGTCCTGTGAAGAGCTGGAGGGACCCAATCCCACTTGCTGCCTCACAGTGTGTGACTGGACTGACAACAGGGGATCACTGGTTTTCTCTGATTTTATTCATTGTATTTGGAGATAATGCCACATCCTTATATTTATTTGGCATTCTAATTGTATTTGAGAGAGAGAGAGAGAGAGAGAGAGAGAGAGAGAGAGAGAGAGAGAGTGTTTTGTGTGAGTTTGTGTGTGTGTATGCATGTGTGAGTGTGTTTGTGTGTATCACTTAAGATCTGGGTATTCTATGTACTGATTTGGCCTGAGAATTATCGTGTGTCAATTTCCATGGCATGATAATGATGAGGGTGAGAGCCTCACTGTGAGCAGTAGAACATTTCACATCTGCTCAGGTGGACGCACATGGGAATCTCCTGGTGCGTGTTATAAATTCTTTTCCCTGTAAATACTGTTCATGTTCCTTTGGGTTTTCATGTAGCAATAGATTCTATGATTGAGAATTGTTACCTAAGAACAGGAGAATACTCTTCATGGGCTTAAGTTGGAGCCTGGATTGTGACACAGGGTCCTCGAATGTTCTTGGCAAGCTAGTCTATTCCTTCAAACCCCCTCAGGGAGCTCAAGCAAATCAGCTCCCTCCTTCTGTTTCCTGGCACTGCTGTCTCCGTGTTCACAATAATAAACTTAATAAATATCAAATGACCCAGTACCAAGAAGCAAGGGCGTGGCATGTCCTAGGCTGGGGTAGTTCAGGATTCAGTCTGAATTCATGTAATTCTTGAATCCTTCATTCATAATGTTATTTCATCCTTGGACCATGCCTTACCACAGGAACAACTTTGAGTCTGAAATGCTCACGATGCAGCACCAGGAAGTGATGACCGACATGAAGAAAATGAGTGAGCAGGTCAATAGAGCTTTGGTCAAATGTACACACCTCACACTGGAAAATGACTGGTACTGGTGAGTAACTTACAAGGTTGTGACCCCAGCACAGGACACAGCATGTGTCAGCCCATTCTTATCTTTGAAGTAAAGTGAGGATCAGGCTTTTTAGTGTTTGAAGCAGACCAGGAAGCCTGTGTCTAAGGAAGGCTCTAGGACACACAGGACACAGAAAGATTGGCCTCCAAGCGACATTCTAATAAAATGGACAAATAAGCACACATGGGGATTAAGTCCTCTTCTGGGAAAAACTTGAATCAATGGTGTCAGGTTTTTGAGAAGTGCCCTGAGTCTTCTGGAATGTGGCTCTTTTCTCCATTTGACCTGTATCTAGGTCATGCTCCATGGCTACTGTGGACTTTGACTATAATCTGGGACTCTCTTCAGATCAGGACCCTAGAAGGAGTAATGGACTTGGAGACGTGGGAGGAAGTTGGAGACTAGCTGGGAGTCACCATTTTTTCTTTGTGTCTCAGCCGCAGCTTCTGCCCCCTCCTAACTGAGTTGTTTGAGCTGAAGAACAATGCCCAGAGAGCACGGCATGAGAACAGGGAGCTTCTATGGGAACAGATTGCACTGGAAGAGTCTATTAAGGAAACAACAAGGTTCTGTGGGGAAGCCAGTATGAAAATCCGTGTAACAAGCAGCCTCGGGTAGGATGAATGAAGCATCAAGGGCAGGTTTTCCTGATATCTAAGCATAAACCAAGTCAAACCAGTTTAACCTTTCTCCACCTTATCCAGACACTCTCCTAGGTCTCATCCAGTTGTTCATCTCTTTGAACATTTACAAAACTTTCTGTGATGTTAGCTTCATGCAAGAAACTGGAGGATTGACAACCAAATCCTCCTGCTCAACTAGAAAATGCATTTCCTTAAGGGGGATCTGTTGATCACACACTGCACACTTACATGCCATTATGCTAGCGGGATGCCATGTGGTAGCCGTCTTTGTAGTGCACAGAACTGATTAGAGTTCAGTTCAATTGCCAAAAGAATGGCTCTCATTGTCAATCATGATGGGGCTTGTGGACTTTCTCTCCTTTTCCCCGTACATTGAAAATGGTCCCTCCTGCCTGTCTAATACGTGGTTTCTAGTGACAGAGCTTGAGAAGCAGTTTGTCCGTCCTGTTTTATGTCAGTGTTTTAGTGTTCTTTCCTGTGGCTTATGTCCTGGAGCTGACTGGATGAACAGGGATGTAGGAAAGACTTCTCTCAGGGTGAGGGTTTGTGTGAGATATGTGAGGATTAGAGGGATATTTTTGTCCAGCTCTCTCAACCTCGTGTGCCCAAGAAGTGCATTCCCTACACAGGTTTACTCTATAAGGGATGGAGAGCAGTGTCTACGCTCTCACTTGACACATTTCCTTTGCCTAATCTGTATTCAGCAACTGTTCTTCCAGCCTGATGGCCTCCCCATTCTTTTCTGCTTCTCACTTATGATTTCTGTTCTCTCTCTCTCTCTCTCTCTCTCTCTCTCTCTCTCTCTCTCTCTCTCCCTCTCTCCATCTCTCCATCTCTCTCTGACTCTGTGTGTGGGGGGTGTTTTTTGTGTGTTTGTGGGTACATATATGTGTGGTCATGTTTATGACTATGGTGCATATTGTACTTTGGAAGTTGTTTGTTTTAATTGTTTGTGATATGGGTGTCTTATATATATAAGTGTGTGTATATGTGTGCTTTTTCACATGTGTGTGTGAAGTCATCAAGTTTCTGAACACAGACACAGACACATATATATATATTTATATATATTGTATAAGTCTATATGTGCATATTTAGAAACATGTAAAAATACACACACACACACACACACACACACACACACACACACACCACAAACACTCTGAGAGAGAAAGAAGAAGAGAAAACATAATCTTTCCAATTACATTTTAAACTGTTCTTAATGGGGTCTTGATCACTATTCAAACTATTTACACTGGGAAAACTATTCATAAACATTGATATTACTTGGAGAAAACTTGAATAGGGTACAGGGATGTGAGGAGAGGCTGCTGTGTGAAATCTATATACCTCAGTGTCGAAACTGATGACTCAGGGCTCTTCTGCCTTCTTTGCTCTCAGTGTATAGTAACACTGGAAGGTCATGTGGCTTGTTGTGTCTTCTCAACATCCTGGTTATGTTAATCGTTACCTGCCACCACTTTCTTTCCAGATTGGCCTAAACTTGGTTGAATATACCTTGGCTTTGGAGTCTGGCCTGGAATTTGTTAATTGAAAGATTAATTTGCTTAGAGTTGAATCTGCAAGCAGAAGATGTCCAGGAGTTATGCTGAGGTGGAATCACATCTTTGCCTCAGACAGAAACTTAGGCTCAAAATCGTCCAAAGCACTCACCCTGTGTTGTGTTGTGGCACTCTTAACCATTGTTATTCAAAATCATTTGATCTGAGTGAAAATCATCTGTAAGGAGGGTTTAGAACAGTGATGACCCTCAGACATTGCTGGAGGTGTCAAATGGGTAGCCCTGTGAGAAGCTGTGTACAACTCTTGTGAAAGTTCAACCTTTTGACACAGCGATTCCAGAACAAGAAGTAGGTGTGAGCAGAGAAACTGTGGCACATTAGTGTTTAGTGGTTCACCTCAGAGCAGCCATGAAGCAAAATTACCCAGATGTCCATCAGTCAGAAAGTGAAAAGGTACAATGTTGTCCAGCCCTTCCATGGACTGCGGCTGAGTTTGATTATACCTGCCAGCATTTGGCTTTGAATTAGCCTTCTCTTACTCGAATTATATCTGATAGCATCCCAGTACAAGTTTTACCTTGGATTGTGATTATGGAGATTTCCTAGCTGTTTGTGCTGGTAGTTTGTTTCCCCTGTCAGGTACTGTATGGTAAAGGGACCTCATATTGAAAAATGCAGCTCACTTTGCATGCACTGGGAAACAGTGAGCAGAGGACTGAAGAGGCTCACCTGCCCCACCCCCCAGTGCTCTGTTTCCTGAAATCAGCCTCCTGTGCACGGCCTTGTGACCTTGCTAAGCAGGCTTGGCTAACAGGCCTAGATGTCACATTTCTAATTTCTGATTTTCAGGGGAATACACTTTATTGGCTGAGCTGTCTTTAGGCTATGCTCACTGTGTACTTACCCCACTCCAGGTTTTTTTTTTTTCTTATGCCACAATAGTAGACTGGGTGATCCCTTCTATTACCATTAACTGGGAAACTAACCACATTCTGCAAAATACTCTGCTTGTATATGTGAACAAATATATTTGGGTGAGTTCAAAAGTGTGTATGTCTGGGTGTCTGTCTGTCTGTGTCTGTATACATGTATGTCTCCATGGACAATATAATCTTCTAATGACCAGGATGAGGAGAGAATGGAGGAAAGTCTGCAGGACCCCATGAATCAGCAAAAACTGGTCACTGAGCAAAAGGCCTTGTCTGAGAAGATGCAGCATCATTTCGGTGTCACTGAGAGGATTTGAAAGCACAGGATGAGAGGACCCAAGTAGATTCCCTGTACTTATAAACTGTCTTATTGGGTGTGTGACTTTCTCCATAGTTCTCAGCACCTGTCACCTAGGAGCAGCTCAGAATATTTTTCTTGTCCATTTTAAAAGAAATTCCGTCCATGAAGTGTATGTGATCCATAGAGATTCTGGCTATTGTGTACTGATCCCTCCAGTCTGTGCTCTCTTGTATTATCTGAGCCCAGTGCCTTTAGGTCTCCCCACAAATAGTTTTACGATACACATAAACAAAGGAGTGGTATAGTTTATTTTCTGCATGAGTATCTCCTTTAGACTTCAATGCCTACCCTCGGCAAGATTTCCATGCAGCATATTCTTGCCAAGTATAATATCACTTCAGTGTGCATGTACTTCTTGAGATATTGTTTCTCTGGGTCTTTGCAGATTTTGAGGTTGTCATGTGGACCCCAGGCATATTCCTGCACTGGAGGAATAATAATAGTCTTCATTTCAGTGATGGCCAGACTTCCAAGGCCTTCCTATTGTTTTCTAGTTTGTTCATATCTCTCCTCATCTGACATTGAGACATTGCTACATGATATTAAAATATAATGTATATGTATGATTGGAATTATCTGCTGTTCACTGTTTAATTTTTAGCAGTTTTAAAAGCTGGGAAAATATGCAGGCCTGTGGGATCTCTTACCCTTCTCTCTTGGGCATGAGAGAATGACCTCAGATGAAAGATCATCCTGGATTATCCTGCTGAATTGTGCTGCTGTGTATGGGATAAGTGACATGGCAGGTTCTCACCAGGCCTTTTCCACCCCTAGGTCTGAACACTGCAGCAGAAGCTTTCCCAGGGCACAGAGCAGGACTACAGCTCTCAGAGACAGAACTGTCCACCAGGAGCACTGAGGGTGCAAAGATTGACACCACCTCCCACATCTCAGTCCTTGTAACCATACCAATCTTGGGCTAAATTTGAAAGACCTTGAGATGTGGCCTGGAACACGCCTCACGTTTAACCTTTTGACGACTTGTCCATCAACAACCAACCACTCCGAGTGAGGCAGGTCTACATTCCTCTTGAGGAGATTTTTACCATCTTACCTGCCGTTCCGCTGTGTTTGCAAGGCCAGCAACAGGCTGGAGTTATATGTTGAAGAAACAGCAGTTATTGAATGCTGACTAATTTACTTGTTATATTTGTTTTTAGTTTGAAGTTTGGTTTTATGCATTTGGTTTTATTTGTTTACATTTGAAGTTTTGTTATTTATTTGTTAACTTTAGTTTTTTAATTAATATGCTATATTCCTAATGCTATATACATTGAGCTCATTGACTCCCCACTTTAAAATGTTCTTGAATAAATTAATGTTTGCCTAAAAATAACAATGTGACCTTTAACCCTTCACTCACAAGACCGTCCTGAGTCGTGTGTGGTTCTTCCTCCTGTAACAGCACAAGTGTAAGGCAACAGTGGTTTTCTGCAAGTCTCCTGCAGCTTAGGCTTCACCATCAGTTCACAGCCAGCCAGAGCTGCACAGGAAACTGTGCTCTTTATGTAGACAGTTTGTCGTGCTCTGTGGATCCCACATTCATGGCGAAAATTATCCTTGCTTCATCCTTGTGCTCACAAATTTAGCTTCCTTTATAATGACAGACAAAGGAGAAACACAGAAGTATTTCTCTAATACATTAGAGGAAATAAAACCATTCAGTAGGGGAATATAAAAAGCGATCAGGACACACGGAGCTGTATGCCTCTGCATTCCTTGTAATATAGCATCGTTTATGTCTGCAGATTTATTGAAATCCAGCAATTTTGGAGGAACGGTATTTTTAAAATTTTTATTAGATATATTTCTTTACTTACATTTCAAACTTTATTCCCCTTCCTTGTTTCCTTCCTTAAGCCCCCATTCCCTTCCCTCTCCCTTCCCCATATGTGTATCCCCTATACATCCCCCTTATTGTTCACCACTATTCCCCTGCACTGCCCCTGGAACATTTTCTTTATTGTTTTTGTTGGTTTTTTTGTTGTTATTCTTTTTCTCCCATTTTTATTAAATTGGGCATTTCTTATTTACATTTTAAATGTTATTCCTTTTCCCGGTTTCCTGTCCATCAGCCCCCTAACCCTTCCCCTTCCCGTTCTAAATGGGTGTCCCCTCCCCGTCCAACCCCCATTACTGTCCTCTTCAACATTCCCAACACTGGGGGTTCAACCTTGAAAGTACCAAGGGCTTCCCCTTCCACTGTTGCCCCAACAATGCTATTTACTGTTACCTACGCAGGGTCAGTCCATGTGTAGTCTTTGGGCAGTGGTTTGGTCCCTGGAAGCTCTGGTTGGTTTTTATGGGGTTGCAAGCCCCTTCAGCTCCTTCAGTCCTTTCCCTAATTCCTCCAATGGGTGTCCCGTTCTCAGTTCAGTGGTTCGCTTCTGGCATTTGACTCTGTATTTGACATGTTCTGGCTGTGTCTTTCAGGAGAGATCTATATCCGGTTCATGTCAGCCTGCATTTCTTAGCTTCATCCCTCTTATCTAGTTTTGGTGGATATCTATATCTACATCTATATCTATATCTATATCTATATCTATATCTATATCTACCTATATATCTATGTATATCTATATATCTATACCTATCTATCTATATCTATCTATCTATATCTATATCAATCTCTCTCTATATCTCTATATCTATATATATCTATATCTATCTATCTATCTATATATATATATCTATATATATATAGATATATATATATATATAGATAGATATATATATGTGTGTGTGTGTGTAGACCACATGTGGGGCAGGTTCTGAATGGCTGTTCGTTCATTCTCTGCTCTAAAATTTGCCTCCCTATCCCCTCCTATGGATATTTTTGTTCCCCCTTTAAAGAAGGAGTGAAGCATCCCCTTTTGCTCATCCTTCCTGATTTTCATGTGGTCTGTGCCTTAGATCTTGTGTATTTCGAGTATAACCAAGAGGTAAGGATGCAAAAGAATCAAATATATAGCTTGACGCCAGAGGTTGGTGGTGAACACCAGAGGGAAAGATCATTCTTCCAGAAACAATTGGCAGGTTCTGGTAACTCAGCTTTACCAGACTACTTGTCTTGGGTCCACAGAACTCTCTGAGTTGCCAACACAAAGGTATGTTATACCCACATACACTGGACAGTGTAGAAGGAGATATCAAAGCCAGATTTCACATTTACACCTATGTAAATAAAAAACAGAGCTCATTTACCCAGAGAGGATTGCATACAGGTAGCCAACGCTATGATAAATTATGAGAACCTGAATTAACTGACACATGGCCTCCTAGAGTAAGATAAAAGTACCTGCTTGTTTTTATTGATACCTTTTCTGGGTGAGTAGAAGCTCACTACATCGGACTGAAACTGATCATAGAGCAACTAGAAAGCTCTGCTAGGAACTTTCCCCCTAATTTTGCCACTTACTAGAAATGCTGCCATATAATAGCCCAGCTCTCACAGCCAAAGCCTCTGAATAACCGTCAAAGATGTATGCACAGTTTGGAGTCTCTGTTGTGCAGAATTCTGGGCAGGTGGAAATAATGAACAAGACATTAAAGGAAAGACTATGAAAACTCTCATTAGAGTCCATGAAGGGTGGAAAGGCTCTTTTCTTATTTTGGCCCTGCTGTACTCCATACAAGGAGGGATTGAGCCATATAATAATATGTTTAGAATACACCCCCCCCATTGCTTCTAAGTCTTAGAGGTCAGCACTTGGCAGAATTCTTCAACTATTTTATTCTTGAAATCCTGTCCTTCCAGTTCTCCATAAAGTCTATGACTTTGACTATCAGAGAGACCCAGTGAACCTCCAAATCCATCAACAATATCCCCTAATTTGGACCTAGTGGTAGTGAAACTGCATGAGCCAACTGGGCATCGAAAAGGACAAAGCAATTTGCAAAGGACCTACGTGGCGATGTTTTACACTCTTACAGCTATGAGGTTAGGTGGAATTTTAACATGGATTCCTCACAACTAGGTCAAGAACGTAGAAGCCACAGATGACAAGGCCAAATAGACTCCCTCCAGAACTTCTGGACCTATTAACGTTGAGCTTTCACCTGACCTCAAGCCCTTCCACTCCCTGCCCAACCTCCTGGATCTTACATTTGGCATGAATACAGGATCATGGTCCAAACTCTAACACCCTCAGGCCTGTCCCTGGGAACTCAGGAAGGTGGACACTAGAGAAGTGACGTCTAATGGAACTGCAGAGGACCAATCTCCGTCCACGTTGTCCTTTGCTCACTGATATCTGGTTATTTTTTGGAGAAAGGATTTGGAAGTTTATCATTTGAAGTAGGTGCACAACATTTAAAGTTGTATATTCACTGTGTAACTGGGTTCACTATGTTACCAAGATCATTGCAACAAAGGGATGCAAAACAGAGACTTTGTGAGTACACATCCATGAATATGTGTAAAGAAAGACACCTTGGAAGGAATGCACAATAAGAAAATGAAATCCAATATCCAATAAATTAAAGGTCTGAAGGGAAATACTGACTTTTGGGAAACAGGAAAACCTAGGAAATTGGAATGTATGTCACAGGAATGGATCTGGGAATAAAATTATTATCCAGAAGAATCTTCCACCCCATGTCCCTTGATCTTTCTCCCCATGCCAGGCCCCTGACGCAATCTGCCCTTTCAGAGCATGTAACTACTAATGCAGCAAAGAGAAATCTCTAGCTTTAGAGGGAGGAGATATGGAAAGGGTTCCATTGTGTCACTGGAGAGCCTCCTGGAGATGGCACCTCAGAATCTGGTCACCATAAGGAAAGCTGGTTAGCAGGAGGCCCTGGCAGTTCCCAGTGACGTCGTCAGTAGACCCTTCCCTGAACAATCTCTTGTATCCAGGAGAGCCCTAGCATCTTCTGTGATGCCACAAGTGTTGTGGTGGCACCAACTGCCTGTGGGATGTTCCTTCAGTGCCTCTATGGTTCACTAATTGACCTGTTGTCCAGGCTAAGCAGCCGTTTGTGAGAAAGAACAAAGAGCATGAAGAGATGAGAGTTGGGGAGAAGGAAGCTGCCCTCCTGTCTTGTTGTAAAAAAGGAAGAAATAAATGGTCCTTGGGAAAGCTCAGTGAGCTCTGGGCAATGGGTGAGGAGGTTCCTTGAGGAGAGAGCCTTGAGCTGAGGCTTCCAGGTATGGAAATCTGGAGCCGGGAGCTTATAAGAAGCAGCTGGACTTCCTGCTTGTTATGGTTCCTGGAACTCAGAGCCTTTACATCATTAATTTCTCTATTTCAGAAGCCAGTTGTTGGGAAGGGCACCACTGTTTTCCTGAGAGCTCATGGCTTTTACTCCTTTTATCTAGAAGACAAAGGTCCTTAGGAAGAAGGGCGAGACTAGTGTGGTATCCTCGGCTCAGAGCTGACTCTTCCCCCTTTGGATTGGTTCAGTTTGTGTCTGACACTAATATCTGGGAGAGAGAAGAACTTCTAGATGAGACCTCATCATCTCAGGCTTTCCGCTAGAGTTATTCTGACTACCATTCCCTGATAGTGGTCCCCTTAGATTTCTGAGTCAACATGTGTGAGTGTCATGCAGTTTTCTAGTGCAGTGAAGAACTGTTAGTCAGTGAACCAGAACCGGGACTGGCTCCTTCCTGACTTCTCTAGGTGTCCTGAGCAGTAAGTGGGGGAACTAAACGATCATGTTCTACCAATACAAGGCATCTATATCTACAGTCCTGGGATCTAGAGAGATCTATCCATGATTCTGGGCATCTCCATAGCAACTGAGTGCTGATGGAGTTTTCATCCTGGCTTCTATACCTCAGACTAGGGTGTTCTGAAGCCAAGTTCCATCCTGTGCAGCTGTGAATATGCCTGAGGAGGCTGTCTCCTTGGTTTTCTGAAGTATTACTAAGGGAGCCAGAGTAAATCAGCACCCACTGCTCAACAGAGCTCTGGGGATGTTGACATCCTCAGCTTCAGCTACATATTCAGCTAGGTCAAAAGATCACCTATCAGGTCCGTTCTTAAATACCCTTCAGGGTGCTAGGGGTGGACTGTAATGAAGTAGTATGCAGGAGAGGTGCTTGCCCTCAGCTGCTACATATCAGTGAGTGTGGGAAACACCTGAACAGGTGTTTACAGATCAGAGAGATGAGCTGCAATCTCATTCAATAGACTGTGTGCATTCCTGGGGTTTGGCTTTGACCATGCAGGTCTGTTGTCTCATACTTCATTGTTCATGTGGCCAAGTTGTGGGAAAGCACCACTCACAATTGTTTCCTATCCTCCGTCCTAGGGTCTTAGATTTTAGCACAACACTTCACATCTTACCTTCTAGATCCACTGTCCTAACTTTACTTCAACATGCGCGTCTCTATTATCCTTGCACCGTGTGTGTGTGTGTGTGTGTGTGTGTGTGTGTGTGTGTGTGTGTGTGTATACAGTTAGTTTGCATACAACTTTAGGGAAACCTTGCCACTGAAATCCTCTAGGAGTCTATGTAAGTAATCTGTAAACTGTGGATGGGGCAAAATCCAAATGCTCTCCCGAAACATGGCCTTCTAGAAAGAGTAGCATAAACTGCAATAAAAGGATACACTTGAAAGTAAAACTTGGAGGAAATGCCCTGGCATATCTACATTGTCACTGTGAACTGTGACATTGCTCTCTTGGCTTCTGTGGCCAGACATGAGGGCTCTGAAGCTATGCTGCCTCCTGTGAACTGTGAATGAGCTTGTGTCACACGAAGCATGTGAATGGAGTGAGAAGACAGTAGGAGGACATTGTGACACTGCCCTCCCAATGGAGACATGGAAGTGTTGACAATCACAGTGGGTGAGTCTCAAGCTGCACTTTGAGACCCAGCCAGGCTACGTTTCACCTGTCAGCTCACTTCCTGCACATCCACCACAGGCCAAGGGCAGGCTCAGATGAAGCTCTGTTGAAGACAGGTGCTGTCCCTTGTGAGCTGCATCCCAGGGTATGCGGAAGACCATTCAGCCTCCTGTGATGTGGGAGAGCAGAGTAGTAAGAGGCAGACAAAGGGGACAGTTCTGTGTTTGTTTTTCTGGGCTACCATAACTACATCTTCCAGGCTAAGGATTTGCTCATGGAAGTCTGCTGTGTCACATGTGTAAAGGCCAAGCTGTCTGAAGTCTCAGTAACACAACTGGCTCCAGGCTGCTTTCTCAGTCACTGGGATTTACACGCAGTCCTTCATACCTTGTCTTCTAGATCCACAAATTCTTGTCTGGCTTCATATGGACAAGGCACTTTATATGTCTTCTTACTAATAGTATGCTTTATAAGTGTGCTTATCCAGGGTGTTTTGTTATATATTTTAAGACTATTTTGAGTAGAATATTTCCCTGATTTCTTTCCCATAGTTGGTTTTTGGTATACAGGAAAGGTAATGAGTTTTGTGTGTTATTTTGCATTCTACTACTTTAATGAATGTATTTTCAGCTTTAAGAAACTTAATTTTTTAGAGACAAGTTGTCTCTATTTAGGATCACCTCTAACTAATTCATATTTGTCTTTGCATTTTAAGTATTTCAATCCACATTATTTCATTTTATATTTTCAGATGATTATGAGGGGAATTTTTCCCAGATTTTCTCATGGTATGATTTGGATTGGCATAAAGGAAGGCTAAGAAATTTTGTGTGTTCCCATTGTATTGTGCTTTTATGAATGTATTTATCAGTCTTAAGAGATGGTGATATTGGGGTTGGGATTTAGCTCCGCGGTAGAGCGCTTGCCTAGCGAGCCCAAGGCCCTGGGTTCGGTCCCCAGCTCCGAAAAAAAAGAAAAGGAAAAAAAAAAGAGAGATGGTGATACATTTTTAGTTTTAAAAATAGTATCACGTCATCTGCAAATGAAAAGATTTTGACTTCTTCATTTTTCATTTGGGTTACCCAAGTTCACCACCCACCACTGATGCTTATTGTTATTTATCCCACTTTTCCTCTGGGTTTCTCTCTTGTCTCTTTTCATTGTTGCTACTCCCCCACCCTCCTTGTCCATCCTTCCCTGCCTCTACCTAGGTCCCTCCATCCTTCTGCCACCCATGATTATGTTCTTCCCCTTCTAAGTGGGTTCAAGCATCCACAATTTGGCCTTCTGACATGTTACCCTTCGTGTGATCAATGAATTGTATAGTGGGTCTTCTGTACTTTTGGGCTAACATCCATTTGTCACTAAATACATCCCATGTTATGTCTTTTTCGATCTCTGTTACTTCACTATTTTCCAGTTCCATCCTTTTGCCTATAAAGTTCCTGGTGTATTCATCTTTGATACCCGAGTACTGTTCCTCTGTTTGAATAGAGTGCACTTTCTATATTCATTCCTCAGTTGAGTTGAGGTCTATCGTGGTTGTTTCCAGCATTTGACTAATATGAGTAAGGCTGCTATGAACATATTCATCCACACATCCTTGTCATTTGTGGATCATGTTTGAGTATATGCGCTGAAGTGGGTGGTAAAGCTGGGTCTTCAGGTAAAGCTATTTGCAATGTTTCCTGATCCTCCACATTGATATCCAGAGTTGATATTGATATACAGCCAGTAATCGCACCAGCTATGGAGGAGTGTTCCAGTTTCTCTACATCCTAGCCCACTCTGCTGCTGCCTCAGTTTTCTATCTTAGCCATTCTGATTGGTGTAATGAAGAATCTCAGGTTCGTTTGATTTACCTTTTTCTGATAACTAAGGATGTTGAACATTTCTTGATGAGTTTCTCAGGCATTGAGATACCTCAGTTGAGAATTCTTGGTTTAGCTCTCTATCCCAGTTTAAAAGTCGGGTTATTTGTTTGTCTGGGAGTTTTCCTTTTTGAGTATTTTGTTTATTTTGAATTTTGGCACTCTCTCAGATGTAGGGTTGGTAAAACTCTTCTCCGAATCTGTAGCTTGCTGTTTTACCTATTGGCAGTGTCCTTTGCTTTAAAGAAAGTTTTCAGATTGTTGAGATTTCATACATTTACTGTTGATCTTAGAGCCTGACTCTTTGGTATTCTGTTCTGACAACTTTCTCCTGTGCAAATGTGTTCTAGGAACTTTGCGACACTTTCCCTTCTATTAGCTTCTGCATGTTTGGTTTTATGTGGATTTCCTTGATTCACTTGGACTTGAACTTTGTAGAAAGAGATAGAAATGGATCCATTGGCACTCAACTACATGCAGACCACCAGTTAGGGTAGCATCATTTCTTAAAATGCCTTCTGTTATGTTCAAAATCCTCAGTCATCAGGGAAATGCAAATCAAAACAACCCTGAGATTCCGCTTCACACCAGTCAGAAAGGCTAAGATCAAAAACTCAGGTGTTAGCAGATGCTGGCGAGAATGCGGAGAAAGAGGAACACTCCTCCACTGTTGGTAGGATTGCAAACCGGGCAACCTCTCTGGAAATCAGTCTGGAGTTTCCTCAAAAATTGAACATTGCACGGCCTGAGGACCCAGCTATACCTCTCCTGGGCATATACCCAAAAGATGCTCCAACATACAGCAAAAACACATGCTCCACTATGTTCATAGCAGCCGTATTCATAACAGCCAGAAGCTGGGTAAACCCAGATGCCCTTCAACAGAGGAATGGATACAGAAAATGGGGTACATCTACACAGTGAATACTACTCAGCTCTTAGGAACAATGACTTCATGAAAATCTTACGGCAATGGAAGGAACTAGAAAATATGATCCTGAATGAGGAAACCTAATGACAAGAAAACCCACATTGTATGCACTCACTGATAAGTGGACATTAGCCACAAATCTCAGATTACCCAAGATGCAATCCACAGACCACATGAAGCTCAAGAAGGATGACCAAAGTGTGGAAGCTTCAGTCCCTCTCAGAAGGGGGAACAAAAATACTCACAGGAGGAAGTGTGGAGATGAAGTCTGGAGCAGAGACTGGAGGAAAGGCTACCCAGGGACTGCCCTAACTGGGGATCCAGTCTATATACATCCACCAACCTCAGACAATATTGGTGATGCCAAGAAGTGTGAGCTGACAGGAGCCTGATATAGCTGTCTTCTGAAAGGCACTGCCAGAGCATGACAAATACAGAGGCAGATGTTTGGAGTCAACCATTGAACTGAGAACAATGGAGGACGCAGAGGAAGGATTGAAGGAGCTGAAGGGGTTTGCAACCCCATAACAACAATAATACCAACCAACTACAGCTCCAAGAGACTAAACCACCATTCAAATGGTACACATGGACAGACCCAGGGCTCCAGCAGCATGTGTAGAATAGGATTGGCTTGTTGGGCATCAATGAGAGAAGACGCCCTTGGTCCTGCGAAGGCTCTATGCCCCAGTGTAGGAGAATGTCAGGGCAGGGTGGCAGGAAGGGTTGGGTGGGGGGGGAGAACACCCTCAGAGAAACAGGGTGAGGGGGATGGGGTAGGGGGATATGGGTGTGAAACAGAGAAAGGCTATAACATTTGAATGTAACTAAAAACAAATAAAGAATAAAAAAATTTAAAAAGGCATAACAAATGCAAAAGGTTGGGTTGCCATTCCATAGTTGTGATGTGTTTCTTCTGTGAGAGCATACTGGTTGTCACTTCTCTATGACTGTCTTCTTATTTGAAAGTAAATAATGGGATCATCTGTGGAGTGGTTAGTAAGAATAAAAGCATCGCCTAACATGAATAGGTCCCTCCAGAGCGTGAGCTTAATATTCTAGGTATAGAGCAATTAGCTGGGGGGATTAAAAACAATAAACAAACAAAAAAAGAACATCAACGATTAAAATAAATTTTGTATGCTGGGATTAAGGCGTGTGCCAACTTTCATCAGCTTTGTAGATGCTTCTAATAAACACACACACACACGTCCTATCACAGCTCTAGCAGTCGCCAGCAGAGGGAGCTGTGAGGTAGTGTGTGCTTCTTCTTTTCCAAGATATCCAAGGCCTCAGGCCTGCATCCAGTGTGCTGGAAGGAAGAGCAGTCTGGTTGAAACTCCTGCTGCCATGGCAGATTCTGCAGGAACATTTTCCTTTGCCCACAAGGAGCCTGTGTGGAGGAGACCTCTTGGCGGGTCCTCAAGGACTCTGCATGTCCTATTCTACAGGGAGAAGCCCAGATAGGTCTTTGAGAAAGGTCAGTGAGTTATTGGGGGAAGTCTCTGATTGTGTGGCAGAGGGCCGGGAATGGCTGAAAGAATGGTTGCTTCCCTGAGGGCAAAGGATAGACCTTCTAGGGCTCTCACCTCCTACTTTATATTTTCACCTGGTGGCTTATTATTCATATTTTCTTAATGGGATACAACTATGGTCTTGGTGAGCATCTTGTTTCTCTGATTCTTAATCAGTGCTTTGTTGTCACAACTTTTTGAGCTTACTCCAGCCCCTGGGACTTATTCATACCTCCAAATTTCTCTGACTTTTGGGATTCCTAATATTAGTGGCAAACTGAGTGACAAAAGCAATGAATTAGCCTGGTGCCCAGTGCATATGGATCTGAGGGTGTATAGATATCATAAGCCTCTAGGATACACTCTAGGAAAGCAGCAGTGTGCTCTTAGGTCCCCTGTGTGACCTCACTTAACTTTGCCAATTTGTGGGCTTCTATTCTGCTGCTCTCAGAAATGGAAACTCCTGGAATAGATGTATAGTGTCCCATTACCTTTGTCATTGTTAGAATATTAGTGGGGGTAAGTTTGTTGAAATATACTCTCAAGAACATTATCCAAATCAGTGCTTCTTGTGTGCTGTCTATATGAAGTACCAAGTTCACAGACAGATCTGCATGAAATTCCCAAAGCCAGCAAATTGGAGCATGAAGAAAGCCCAAGGCGTCCATTACCAGCATCCTCAGCACCTGCCCCAGGATGGGTAAATTGGATTTGGTGGAAGAAGGGATCTACTGTGATAGCTGGCCCTCATACACCCAGAGAAGAATATACTAGGAGACTTGGGGAAGGATTGTGGGAGAGAGAAACCGGGTGTCAGGGGGCAGTGAGCAGCATGCAATGTGAATAAGTAAAATATGTATAAATAAAAAAATAAAATAAAGTTCTTTAACAAAACGGGACACAGTGTATTGTTGTACTAACTCTACTATGTTTACACTAGCAAACACTTTAACAACTAGAGTGACTAGACATGATAAAGTAGGATGCCTCTGTCACTTACAAATACTATTTACACAGCAAAGATAAATGCACGACTTGCAGCCCAAAGATCGATTGTTTCCAGCACATCTATGTGACTCTCCTTCCCTTTATCAGGACTCTGGAGGCCTCTGTTCATCCAGGTCTCACGGATCATCCAAAAGGCAGTCCCTTACCAGCTCTGGTCAAGTGCCCTTGTGCTCTTGGTAGACCTCTGCTCAGGCTGCAGAGGCACTGAAGGGCAGCCTTTTCCATGCGTGGGAAGCCATTATTTCAGCCTTTCCAGACTCTCTGCTACCCAACTGGAGACTTCTGCAGAGGCCTGTCAATCTCAAAACCAGAAGCTTGGGTAATCCAAAACCCTAGGATGCCATCCTGCACTCATGATGTGTTGATTACCTGAGACCATACACGTTAACTCTCTTCTTCATGCCTGTTTTCCTTCTTTGAAAGTAAATAATGTGATCATGTGTGGTGTGGGTGGTATGAGCAAAATCTTTACCATGAAGAATAGGGCCATGAAGAGTGTGGACTTAACATTCTAGGTACAGAGCAAATAGAGGGAATTACCAAAGAAAACAACAGGAATTCTAACAACAATTGCAAAAAAAAGAAGAGAAAAAAGAAAAAAAACTTTATGGGTGCTGGGATTAAAGGCATGTATCAACTCTGACCAGCATTGTAGGTATTTCCAATAAAATATTAAAAAACAAACAACCCTATTATTCTTTTAGCAATTGCAGCAGAGAAGACTGTGAGAGATCATGTGCTGCTACCACCATGCTATGATTCTGTAGCAACAACTTCCTTGGTGATAGGAGCCTGTATGCAGCAGGCCCCTTGGTGGGCCTGTCATCTCAAAAAAAGATGCTTCAGTCATCCAAAAGATTGGACTCCAGTATACTTCAGGCCAGGAAAGAAGCCAGCCACCATGAGTGAAAGAACAAAGGAAAAATTACATTGGAAAAATATGTGCCTTATTTGGAAGAAATGACCCTAAACTTCTGAAGCATCCATTATCTCCACTCCTCTGTTTTGAGCTTTGTATAGCAATGTTGTCCAACTCCAGGTGGGAGTCAGAGGCAGAGCCCTTCCCAGAAAAGACATACGTGTTTTAGACTCTTACGTCTGTGAGGTTAGGAGGCATCATAGCACAGATTGAGCACACCTAGGAGAAGAACACAGAAGCCACAGATGACAATGCCAAATGGACTTTCCCCTGAACTTATGGACCCACTAAAATTGAGGTTTAACCTGACCTCAGGCCATTCGACTCCCTGCCCATCCTGCTGATTCTTATGTTTGTTAGGAATAAAGTATCAAGGGGCAACCCCCAATATCCTCATGCCTGGACTTGGAAATGAAGGAAGACAGATATTGGAGAAGTGATGGCTGTCGGGCTACAATGTAGGAACACGCAGTCCAGGTTGACCTTTACTCACTGATGACCAATTTAATTGGCTATATTTGAGAAGGAATGATGTCCTACTTAATATGTAAAAGAAGGGACAGAAATTTATGATTTTATATTTGCCCTGTAGTTGATCCTCTATATTCCCAAGAAAAGGGAGTTTTTATTGCAAGAAGTAGGATTATTAAAATTGACTTTGTGAAATACATGGATGTGTATGTGGAAATAGTCCTGGCTATCAAGGAATGCACAATAAGCAAATACTATTCAGGTTTTATAAAATTAAAATTACAGGAGAAATATATTGGCCTCTAGGAAACAGGGAAACTTTGGGAATTGGACTGTATGTATGTGCATCGTCTCAGGTGTAGATTTATTATTGATAGAAATCTTCCTCATTTATGGTCCCTAGGGATTTGGGTGCTAACAAAAGTCTCTTATCCAATTCAGGGTTGTAACCAACTCTCCCCATCAAAAGCATTGATGACATCCGATGAAGCAGAGAGAAATATCTAACTCTGGAGGAGAAGTTGCCAAAGGATATTCCCTGGGTCACAGGAGAGGCTGCAGAAAAGGGCCCCATAGAAATTGGTTGCTTTTGGGAGAGCTGGGTAGCAGGTAGGCCATAGAACTTCCCAGTGACGTCATCAGTAATCTCTTCCTTGGACAATCTCTTGTATCTAAGAGAGCACTAGAATCTTCTGTGATGTCACCAGTGTTGTGGTGACACCAACTGCCTGTGGGATTCCCTCAGTGCCTTTTGGGTTCACAAACAGGCATGTTTCACCAGCTGCTCAAGCTAGTTCAGAAGGAGAGGGGAGACCAAGGAGAGACCAGACTGAGGCAGAAGAAAACTGGCCTTCTGTCTTGTAAGTACGGAAGAATGAAATCATTCTGGGGAAGGCACAGTGAGTACTGGGTAGAGTCGGGGAACTTCCTCCAGGAGGGAGGTTTGAGCTGTGCCTTTCAGGAGTTGGCCTTACAAGCAGGAGCCTTGGAATTTGTCAATTGCAGACCAAGAGTCAAGAGTCCTGATGATTCATTTGACAGAGAGCCAGGAATTGGCTGGCCTGCAGCTTCTTTTCTATGAGCTTTTTAATTTCTACTGCCAAGGAATGCCAGGAGGAAGCCCTATGAGGATAACAATGTGCCCATTCATGGTTGGGTGCTGAAGCACTTCATCCTCTAGATTACTGTAGGTTACTAAGTCTGTGGTGACAACAACAAGGAAGGATGCACCCCCTAGTCATGAATTGAGGTCGCAGTCTCTTTAAGCTTGAACACACGATTAGGGTTTGATGGTGCTGTGAACTCCAGGATTTACCTGCTCCACGTCTGTTATCTGCTGACAATGTCCCAAATCTTTATGTCTGAGGTAGATTCTATCTTTCAGTATGAGGGATCATGTAATAGTGAGTGAGGCTTATGTATGGCAATGGAGGTTGGGAAGAGGGAAATAGTTTAAGAGTCCACATTAAAGATAGCTTTTCTTCTCTTTCAGGGATTCAACAAGTCTCCAGCCTTTCCTCTTCCTCAACCTCCTTTTTGAGACTCAGAATGGTCTTTTCTACCCATGGGCTATCAAATATGTACATTCACTTGTGTTTATCTATCTACAGGGTTTATTCGGAAGGCATCATCAGAAAATTTCATCAGTAACCATGAAAAGCATATAAAGAAATTGGAGGAACTAAAACTTGAAATCCAGAAGTGTAAAATCGAGCGGGATGAACTTTCTCGAATCCTGGACCTTTATGTCAATGATGGTTTGAACTACAGGTAGTCATTATGCCCTGTAACCTATTGACTGTCTTGTGCTCTCTCTGCTAAGCCAAGAGACATCAAGAAAGTGTTTCATCTCTCATCCTGGACTTTAAGGAGCCTTGGCGGGTGCTGGCCTGTGAGAGAAGCTAGGTGCTGTGTGTTTAGGGTCAACCTCTCTTGTACTTGACCCTGAGCTCCTTGGAGTTGGATTGGATTTTTTTCAACAGCTGGAAGGACCTGGTCACACTTGCTGCATCTAAGTGTGTGAATGAAATGCCTGAATGTCATCACTCTTACTCTGATTTAGGTCATTATACACTGATTCTATGGCACCTCCACGAAAAAGTTGGCATTCTAATTATGTTTGTATATGGGTTGGTATGTACATATGGATGTGAAAGTATTTGTGTGTGTTTTGCTCAGGATCAGGGAGTCTGGGACCTTTGATTGGGTCTGAGGATTTGTTTGATGAACAGTTTGCAGGTCATGATAGTGATGAGTCCGTGGAGGCTGTCATTGATCAACAGAGCACTTTGCTCCTTCTGTTTACCGTGCTGGCACATAGGACTCTCCTGAGGGGAGGAGGTGTTATGAATCCTCTTCCCTATAAAAAGTAGTTACGGCCTCTGGGAGTCTTGTAACAAGGATTGAGAATCCCTGCTTTCAAAACAAGAGAAATGTCATCACATCTTTCTGTTGGACCCAAGGCTATGGCACAGACTGGAGGAAACATCTTATACTTCTTACACAACTATTCAATTCCTTCATGCTTCCCTGGCCAGATCTTGAAGGTCAGCTCCCTCCATTTGGTCCCCTGGCTCTGCCGTCCAATGCCCAGGATAATTAGTTTAACCAGCACCATTGGAAGGAGCAAGTTTGTGTTATATAAATGGACTTGGGTAGTCCAGAGAACACTCTGATTTCACTTATTTATTTATTTATTTATTTATTTATTTATTTATTTAATTTTCCTGCTTTGAACTTTCTTTTCTTTTTTTAACTATCCAAGGATGTTTTATTGTGACCTAGAAAAGGTCACTGTGGAAATAAATTCTTGGCACTTGTTATTCCCAAACATGCAGCTCTTAGGCTTTCCCCCTCCTATACAGAGGGTCTTTATAGGACCGTATCTCACCAGCCTTTTAAGGAGCCCTTATTTCAAAACAAATGCATGCTGATTTGCAGAGAAATATTTTCTATAGGAGAGTGATGGTTTGAGTCTCACTGTTGTGTTTTTGCTGTGGTCTTTGAGTTTTCCACTTTCTTCCCTAGCCCACATTCCTTGAATTTGAATTCTTTATTGGGTATTTTTTATTTACACTTCATCTAATTGTGAAATCATGAGTTCAGACAGTTATTTGTTCCTTGGGTCATGTTCTAACACAGGCTGAGTGTTGAATTGCCAATGCTTAAATCCCAACATGAGATGAGAATGATGGATATGCATAAGATGACCAACTGGATAAGTGATGCCATGGAGAAGTACAAGGAGCTCACGCAAGAGAACAATTCCTACCGGTGAGTCACTGACAGAAAGGAGACCACAGCACTAGGTGGGGAATACTTCTGTCCAGCTATGACTTTGAAAAAAGATCTGTGGTCCATGAGAAACACATGGGAACATTCTATAGCTGCTGGGTCTTCTATCATCCCTCAGAGGGGATTGGCCCTCTACCTGCCAATGGTTTTAGAATACCATGAACACATAAGCACCCATATGCACCATTTCCTCTTCTTTGATGTGCACATACCCTCTTAGTGTCAGGATTTTCTGAAGTACTTTGATTCCCATGGAGTGCGGACTCGGGATTTGACCTGCCTCTAATTGGTGCTAACATGCAAACTGTGGCTCTAGTCTGGAGATGCCTGTGGATGGGGCCCTTGAAGGGATGATTGTACTTGCAGGAGTGGCCGGCAAATAGAAACTGCCTGGGATTTACCATTATTTGTTTTTGATTCAGCATCAGAAACTTCCAACTCCTGAATGAATGCAATGAATTGAAGAAGAATGTAAGGATTCTGATGAATGAGAACAGAAAACTGCTGGTGGAGCAGACTGAACTGCAAGCATCCTTTGAGGAGGGAAAGAGGTTCTGTGAGGAGGCCAGCAAGACCATCTACACCGCAGATATTGAATCCTTGTGTCCTGTTACTTTTGAGTAAATCGAATGTATCCTTGTGAATCAAACAGAGATCTCGAACTCGTCACTCTTAAGAACCTTCTTTATTGAAGTGTGATATAACCATCTGAAATCCCACAGCTCTCAGGCAGGGATGGATTCTGCATTCTCACAGGGATTGGGCATCATAATTACTTCCCAGTCAGACTGAGATACAAAGACAATTGTACTTTCAGTGTAGATTGTGTGTCCAACTCTGAATACCAACTTCATGATGAAAAAATTATCAATGCTGTATCCTTATCAAATATTTAGCGACCGCTAAAATATACTCTTTTGTAGATGAGAGTGTTGAACATATTAATGGAATATCCATCAGGCTTTCTGTAGTATCTCCCAGGAAATAAAACAATATTATAGGGAGTATAGAAGCAGTCATGAAACAGAATTGCTTGCTTTTGGTTTCCTTCAAACATGATATCAATTGTAACTGCACAGAAGAGATAATAAAGCCCTTTCAGGGGATAGGGTTTTTATGGTTGGTTGTTTTCTTGTTCTTCTTGATTAGGATGGTGACTTTTGTTCTTGACAATGTACTATGTTCCATTTGGGATTTCAACTCAAGCAGACCACATAGTTTACAATTCAGTTTCTAGATTTCTTTAAAAGCTGAACAAAATATCCAGGCAAAGGTGCCCTATGAGTTTTCTCCTTTGTTTTTCCCTCTTTTGGGTGCTTTTGTTTTTGTTTATTTTTGTTGTTGATTTATTTTATATTTATGAGTGTTTTGCCTTCTGTAGGTCTGTGCATGCTATTCCCCAAAGGCCAGAAGAGGTCACTGTGTTTCACCTGGAACTTAAGTGACAGAGGATTGTTAGGTGCCCTGCAGGTCTTTTGAGAAACAAATTCTCAAATGATGAGCCATCTCTCCAGCCCCTACCATGGACATTTGTCCTTCATTGTGTTCCTTATTTGTGGCAATGGATCATACCTGAACAAAGTGTTTCTTCAGATATGTAGGGACACATTTATGGGGTCTGCATGCTAATTATCTCAACTTCCAGGCATCTATGTGAAGTTTTTAGGTAGGGTTTCACTGCTGTGAACAGATACCATGACTAAGACAAATGTTATAAAGGGCAGCATTTAATTGGAGCTACTTAAAGGTTCAGATCTTCAGTTCTTTATCATCAAGGTGGGAGCCTGGCAGCATCTAAGCAGATATGGTGCTGTAGGAGCTGAGAGTTCTACATCTTCATGTGATGTTTGCGAGCAGAATACTCAGTTTGAGGCAGCTAGGATGAGGGTCTTAAAGGCCAGACCCACAGCGAAACACCTGACCCAACAAGGAAATACCTACTCCAAAGGAGCCATACTGTATAATAGTACCGCTCCCTGGGCCAAGCATATACAAACCTTCACATTCCACTCTGAGGCTTCCAGAGGCTTCTTCAAACCTATGAGACTATGGGGGCCACATCTAGACATAGCACAATGCAAAATCCATTAGGTCAACTTCCAGAATTCCCATAGTTCATAGCAGTCTTAAAAATGTTCAGTGTAAAGTTGAATGTTTCATCTGAGATTGATACACTAAAGTCAGGGCTTTGTGGGCAAAGCTGCTGACTTCTGCTGCTCGGAGGTGCTGGAATTGCTCACCTCATTCTATTCCATTATCACTAGCTTCCTGTTTTCCACTCCTTCCCTGCCTCAGCTTGCCTGTCCTGGATCTTCCTGTGTAGATTGACCTTGAACTCAGATCTTCATGCCTGTCTCAACGCCCTGGCAGTCCCCTACATTGGGTAAATGATCCTTCAGAGGACGGTGAAGTTAGGGTTTTACTGCTGTGAACATATAGCATGACCATTGAAAGTCTTATAAAGGACAGCATTTAATTGCAGTGGCTTACAGGTTAAGATGTTTAGTCCAATATCTTTAAGGTGGGGGCGTGTCACCCTCTAAGCAGGTGTGGTGCAGTGGGTGTTGTGAGTTCTACATCTTCATCAGAAGGCTGCTAGCAGAATACTAACATTCAGGCCTTTCTCTGACCCCAGATATCTTAATCAAGCAACTGGCTTTTGAAAATGCTAATACAGTAGTGAAACACTGTCTCAAAAACCAACCAACCAACCAAACAAGCAAAGACAAATTAAAAATAGCAACAACAACAAACGAAAGAAAGAAAACACCAATGCATACTCTTATGTGACCTTACCACCAACTTATTTCTGAATTGTAAATTAAAACGCCTATAGTCAAAAGCTGTGCAGAATTAAGACAGGTGTTCCCTGGTGGTTCCAGCTTGGGGGTGGGAGGAGACCATGACAGACAGGGGTAGAAAGAAGAACATAAATAGAGGAGAAGCCACCAGGAGGTAAGAATCTTTAAATAATGGCCGTGTGAGTGGGCTAATTGGAGTGAAAAGCAGCTCAGACAAAACCATGGCAAATTACACAATGGAACTTTTGGAGAAATATGCATAATAGTACAGAGGATAGCTATCTGCTCAGTTCTTGTGCTGATTAAGGATTATCATAAACATAAAGCTTGTGTGCACCTTTTATCCAGAAACTAAATGGACAAAGTATGGGCAGAAATCCATGGTTGAGATCAAATACTTTCTACCACACAAAACCAGATCCAGCCCCTAGAATTACAATCTTCCCAACCCCAGATAACTACAGACCAGCATACAAACACAACCAGTAACAGCCATGACATTCAAATCTCTATTAGAGCCCATCAACACTATGACAGAAGGCCCTGAATATGTCAACATGACTGAAGGACAAGAATAAAAAAAAGATTGTAAAACAGCATTTGCACATATCATAGAGGTCTTTAAAGAGAAAAATAAAGAAATCTGTGAAAACACTAACTGTGGAAGGAAATGAATGAAGGAAACATAAACAGAGAGATGTGGATGAGTAAAATGTAGGAACTCAAATAGTCTCTCAGAGGCAGACCTTAATAACAGACTCCAACAGATGGAATAGAGAACCTCAGGCATTGAAGAGATGATAGAAGGAATGGATACGTAGATAGAGGGAAAATGTTAAATTCAAAGGGAAGAAAAGAGTGGAGGGGGAAAGGAATAAAGGAAAAGTAAAGGAAGAAAGGAAGGAAGGAAGTAAGTAAGTAAGTAAGTAAGTAAGAGAATCCTGGGAGAAAACATGCAAGAAGTAGGATTTTTCTGCTAAATAACAAATATAATAATAAAATGATAAAGACAATAAAGTATATAGGAAGGATGAAAATAAACTTGGGTCAAAGGCAAATAAGACAAAAAAACAAAAATAAAAATCAAAAACAAGAAAAAAAAACCATTCTCAACCGAAATCATAGAAGAAAATGTCCTTAACTTAAGCAAGAGACTTATCAAAGTAAAAGGAGCACACAGTATGAAACAGACTGGAGTCGAGAAGAAATTCCCCTGTGCGTATATTACCTAAGACAGGAAACATGGAGAACAAATAAAGTGTAATAAAAGCTGTAAGGGAAAAAGGACTGTTCACATACACAGTCAGTCCTCCCATGAGAATCACACATTACTTCTCGCTAGAGACTCTAAAAGCCAGAAGAGCCTGGATAGATGCACTGAAGACTAAGAGAGCAGACTGATAAAGTTGGATTTTAGTTGACCCAAGTGCCTCTCTTCTTTTATCACATACAATATAATTAGATACTTCCTAAAATTGCCTTCAGAGCTTCTTTGAGGAAGCCTGAGGAGCTTAAGACCTCTGATAAAGTATTTTCTACAAAAGGACCTGCTTGCTTTTTTCTTATTTCTACTACAGCAGGATGGAGGCAAAGTTTTTTGCAAACTACTTTTAATAAGTAGCCCACATCATAGGTAATGGAAGAGAAAAGTTATTATGATATGGGGAAGAGGACCTGTTCAGCAATAGTTCTTCAGGAACGAGCTTGTTTTCCTTTGGCAGCAGTTCAGTACACGGCAAGCAGCAAACATGACTCAGGAGGGGATTTCACAGGGGAGGAAAGCAGGAGTGTGGTGGAAACATTGTGGCAGCGGCTGTGCAGACTCAGGAGCTCCTGCTCAAGCTGCAACAAAGCACCCTGTGCTCTGAAGAACAGCAGCTTAGCCAGTTAGCTGGAGACCTGGCTCTCCCACTGCCCGCCTTACCTGGAATCCGCACAGGATCCAAGAGGACAAACAACTGTGCCTAAGCTGAGCCGGCAGGTTAAAAGCGCCTGTGAAGGACCTGCAGGCACCACCTTTGTCAGCTTCATCAGAGCAGAGAGTCTTTTCCTCCTTCAAGCATGGCACCCCGCCCATTTTCTTTCACTCCCTGCCCTCATTTTGATGGCTTCTACTTCCCTTCATAAGTTTGTCGTTTAGTTTCTTTTTTCTCTCTTTTTTTTTGCTTATTTGTTACTTTCTTTCTTTCAACTAATATAAAGGACCAGCAATTTGATATTTTTTAACATTTATTTATTTATTTATTTATTTATTTATTTATTTATTTATTATGTATATATCATACAGCTTTCTGCCTGCATGTATGCACCTGCAGACCAGAAGAGGGCACCAGACCTGATTATAGATGGTTGAAAGCCACCATGTGGTTGCTGGGAATTGAACTCAGGACCTCTGGAAGAGCAGACAGTGCTCTTAACCTCTGAGCCATCTCTCCAGCCATTTTTTTTTAAGATTTATTTATTATAAGTGCACTGTAGCTGTCTGCAGACACACCAGAAAGGGCATCAGATCTCATTACAGGTGGTTGTGAGCCACCATGTAGTTGCTGGGATTTGAACTCAGGACCTCTGGAAGAGCAGTCAGTGCTCTTAACCACTAAGCCATCTCTCCAGCCCGCAATTTGATATTTCTAACCTAATATTTGTTGTGGTTTATGCCATGCATACTTGCACATTAAAATTCTTTTTTCTTACATTTGCCTCACTTTAATCGGACTCATTAGCTTAGCTCAATCTCGGTTCTTGGGTTTTCTGAGGTGAGTGAATGTTGGGGTGACCTCATTTCCAACTCCTGATCCTTCGGCCTCTAAAGTCAAATGCTTATAATTTTCAAAGTTTTCTTAGTCAGTGGATATGTGTGTGTGTCTGTGCACATACGTGCTACAATTTTCAGTTCATGTTTCTACCATGGGTCCCAGGTATTGAACTCAGATAATCACACTAGTGCAGCAAGTTCTTTACCTGCTGAGTACCTTGCTGCTATTGCACGTGTGTGTGTGTGTGTGTGTGTGTGTGTGTCTAATTTTCATATATGTATATACCATATATTGTGCCTATCTCTGCCTCTCAATACCATTGTCCTACCTTTCCTCACCTCTTCTATCATTTCTTTTTATCCCTCTGGACAGTTGCTCTTTGTTCACATCAGTTTAAAATGTAGGAACACACACACACTGTTTGAAACCAAATTAAAATGAAAAAATAAAAATATGCAGTCTTTTTGATCAGTACTCCTTAGCAATAGCTTTTCTTTGATTTTTTATACAATTGATATATAATAATTAATGGGCAATCAGCTTGAAATTTTTCCTTAATGATTATATCCTTGGATTTTCATAAATGTTTCATAAATGTTATTATACTATCTGCAGATAAAAATGTCAACTTTTCATTCCTACAGTGACAGGCCTTAAATTATCACCTTCCTCCATTCTGACCACAGCAGTCTGCTGTCTCTAAGGGCGATCACCACTTACTGCTCAATAAAAGGGGAACAGAAGAGTGGTGTTGTTCTGACCCCTTCTAGCCAAATGGCCCTTATGTGTTTGTCCTGAAGAAATGTGGATATGGATTGCTAGGTATGGGCTGCCACCTTGTGGAAGTGAGAATTCAGTGCACCTGAGGGATGTCTTCTCCCACAGTTGCCTTGGCTGGAGGAGACCTGAATCATCCCAGTCACAAGCACTCCACTCTCAAAAGAAACCCAACCTCAGCCTTAAAGGAAACGGACACTTAATTTCCAGTGAGATTCGTGCACATCCCTCACTCTGGCATAAGTCCAAAGGACTTTCAGAAAAATGATAGGGCACGTAACGCCATTAGAAAATTCATCGCTTCTCAGCCTTTTGGCTAAGATCAAGTGTAGAAAATTCATGCCAGAGTCTTCTGTCTAGTCCAATGGAACAATGCCTCGAAATACCCAGCTACAAGTTGTTAATCTATACGCCATGTCATGAACCATCTAAGGTGATAGCATATTTCATAATGCCCTAGTATGCCCTAGTAACAAACATAATTGCTTGTTTGTGGATATAGGACACAAAGAAGAAAGTGCCTTTCATGGTGGTGGTCCACTGTTAGTTCAAGAGTTCAAGCAGGAGGGCAGAGGCAGGGAGGAGAACATCCTTGTTTACATAGATAGTTCCATGCTAAATACAAACAAAAAGATCTTGGATTACAAATACAAAACCCCAAATAAACATGTCATTGCAGATGTGTGTCCCTTCTGAGCGCACAGGGTAAGACCAAACTTTATCATGCCAAGAGAACATTCATAAGAAAATTACTGGAGACATCAGGCAGATTAGAATAGAAGTAATGGTGCCAGAGAGGTGGTTCCACAGTTAATACTGGCTACTGTTCCAGAGGTCCGGAGTTCAATTCCCAGTAACCACACAGTGGCTCACAACCATCTATAGTGAGATCTGGCGCCCTCTTCTGGCCTGTAAGCATGCATGCAGGCAGAATGCTGTATACGTCATAAATCTTAAACAAACTAAAATAAAAATAAATAGGTTTGGAAAGCTCTGTGTGTTTTATGTAAAAAGTGCAACTACATCTACTGCTATCCTGCATAGATATCCAGTGGCCTGCGGCGTCCTCTATTTCTGATCGTTTACTCACCACTTCAATATCTGAGACCAGTATCACTTATGAAATACTTCATCTAAGTTATAATGCACCATTGTCATTCAAGCCTGGAAATATTAACCCTTTGAAGGAATGTATAAAGCGTTTTAGTCAGTATGTTGTCACAGGATCTGTCAGGGGTTGGAGAGATGGTTCAGGGATTAAGAGTACCAACTGCTCTCCCAGAGATCCTGAGTTCAAATCTCAACAACCACATGGCTACCTACAGCCATCTGCAATGGGACCTGACGCCCTCTTCTGGTGTGTTTGAAGATAGCTACAATATACTCACACAAGTAAAAAGTATGAAAAAAAAAAGGGAAAAAACGGGACCTCTCAGTATAATCTGGCAGAACTAAACATCATGGACTTGCTGGGTGAAACAGGGTGGCCTTGATCCTACAGGAATCTACCTACTTCTTTATCCCAAGCACTGAAATTGGCACTTTGAGTCACTATGCCCAGTTGTGAAGAGTCCTTTCATGGTCGTGCTGAGCAACTTTGCTTATCATTTCCCAACAGCCACTTCTTTCTATGTAAATGAGACCATGTCTGTAGTGTCTGGTTTCAGGTGAATCCTGATTGACTGTGTGATTCTGACATTTTTGTGACTCCAGTTCACTAAAGAGGAACCCATCCATGGTTTTCTAGGTCTCTGAGTGTTTTACCTCTTTTAAAAATATTAATCAATCATGTTTATTTAAAGTATTACCATCAGAAATTTTTAATGGTAATTAAAAAAAAATCAGTAAACAACCAAATCGATTTTCCTATTCTAGCCATATAAGCCAGCTGGACTTTGTAAGGAAAATGATCTAAAGTATCAGTGTCAAGGACTACAGAAAACTGCCACCCATAGGTAAACTGCCACAGTAAAGTGACTACGGCATGGCTCTGTCACTCATACCAGACAACCAGAATATACCTTATGAAAAGAATTAAAATCTATCCAAACCACTTAAAATACTTAAATGCAGAAACCTTAATTTTCCTTCAGTTGGGCCAGAAACCACCACAGACGCTATGGTCAGGGTTCCAGGGAGAACGAGTGGAAAGTTTAAGCTTAGGCCAACCAACACAGCCCTGATTTTTCAAAGAAATCATTTACTGGGGTATACTGTAAACAAGGACTGTGGCAACACAGGAAACAAAGGCAGTTGGCAAGTGAAACTTCTAGAAGCTCATGAAAACAATACCATCCACACTGCAGATGGAAAAGGAGAGACAGGTAATGCCATGTTCTCTTCAGTCGTTCGGTCGTGCAGGGCATCAAACAATCGCTGTTTCCCACACCAGGATGTTAGCCCACAGGAGGGGCTGGCGGGACCTGTCCACTGTGAGGACTGGAGGGCTTTCCAGGAAGGCTGAAGCCTCTCAGGTTAGGAGGCCTCAGTAGAAAGAGGAGCACAGCGATCACCATCCAGCCATCAAGATCACAGTGATGCTGATGCCACTGTCACCGGAGGGCCCTGGCAATTCCCGAAGGCATTCTGTGTTGGTACAATAGGCCCGGGACTGCCGGAGCAGATTGATGAGTCTTCTCATAGTGCGTTCATGAGAGCAAATACATTCACAGGGTCAAATCCACCTTCAGTCATGGTTGGTTACCAGCTTGATTTTACTCAACTCTTTAAAGCCACCCAAACAAGTGGTGGGTGGGGAGGGTCGTGACCTGGAGTATTCTGGACGCCCCTGTCGCTGCCCTGCTGCTGGCCGCCACCCTCCTCCCCTCCGGATTAGATAGACCATGTCACTCTTAGCCACTAGACCCGGATCTGTGTTTTGCCTTTTGTATGGGTGGGTGGATCACGAGGTTGTCAAGTGTGGGCAGAATCTGGGAGACAGCTTTGCCTATCGAGGTTGGTGTTAGTCTTTGTATGGTTACCAGGAACCAATTCCAGATCCTCTGGAAGAACAGTAAGTGATTTCAACTGCTGTGATATCTTCCCTGCCCCTTTCTCTATACTTTGATCTTTCTTTTTTTTTTTTCTTTTCCGGAGCTGGGGACCCGAATCCAGGGCCTGGCGGTTTCTAGGCAAGCGTCTACAACTAAGCTAAATCCCCAACCCCATACTTTGATCTTTCTGTAGTCTCTCTGACTACATCTGCCATAATGAAGACTTCATCTCATAAAACACTGTGGACAATAGCTACTGTGAAAAATACCATAAATTGACAGAGCCTCCATTTTCACATAAATATATAAACACATAAATATAAAGAAACACAGAGACACACATAAACACACGCACAGAACACACAAGACACACAGAGACACACACAGCCCAAGTCATCATATTCTTTAGTAATTCTGTCCAGAGCCAAGTGGTTATAGGGATAGAAGAAAGTACAATTCCCAGCAATTTCAACTGAATATCATGTAATGCATATTTATGAAATGCATACTTCACAGTATTTTAGGATTCGAGTACATTATACTATCTATCCTTTATTTTCAAAAGTATCGAAAGTTATGAAGAGAATTCCAGCCTAGTATCAGACTTGTGTCCATCAGAATCAGAACAGTTTGCTGTTTGAAACTTTCTTTTATTACAACTGTTTCCTAATGTCACATAGGAAAACCGGCTTCAGCCAGAAATGCCTTTAGCTACCACATGCATCTGAATCTCACCCTGGGAAAACCATGAGAATCCATAAGAGAATGTGTGTGGCTCTTTGATGTCCAGCTTTCCTGTAGGTCTCTTCTGGCTTGCACGGATACCACTCCTTGATTCCTCCCTCTAAATGGCCGTGCAACCTTCTTGCCATGCTCTGCTGCTGGTCACTGACAACTTGAGGAAGGTAAAAATTGCCTAGTGTGTTAGTGAAGCAGGCCTTTGAATGTCGCTCTGAGGGGTTTTGGGGAGAGAATCGACGTAAAGCTCACTCTGAATGGTGGTAACACCATAACTCTCAGGCCAGGTGCCTGCACTGAATGGCACAGAGAGGAAGCTAAGAGCTAGAATTTCCCTATTTCTGCTCCCTGCTCCACCCACATGGTAAGAGTCTCATTCACTGCCAGCCAGTCCACTTCTACCAACTGCACCTCTCACGGCTACACTCACCCCTTCTAGGACGGAGTCTGTGCTTCCCGACTCTGAGCCAATGGAACCCTCCTTTCTTAAAATGCTTCTGTGACAGAATGGGAAACACGAACAGTGCAGTCACTGCTTCCTTCTGCCTTTTGCAGTCTCCTCCCGCCTGGTTCCCTCACAGCCTTCGCAGTCCAATGTGTCTATAAAAAAACAGGCTAAAGATGTCACCTTAATTCTCCTTTGACTTGTCTCTGGGAAGAGCCTTTTGCTACATCAGCCCAGATAGAAGAGTGAAAGAGGAAAAAGAGAAGAGAAGACAGTAGATGGCCTAGGCAAGGGATAACTGAAGTTCTCCTTGTAACACAAGCTACTTCCCAAGATATTACCACTAATCCAGTTTCTGTGTCAATATGACCCCCAAAACCTAACCACCTATCATTAGAGCACATTTGCTGACAAAATTTTGTTGCAGTTAAATTTCTATTATATGTCTTTCAAAACACATCTAAAAGTGGAGTGGGCTTTTCCAGCTAGATTCATGACCTCCTCTCTCCCACACAGCACCCATACTCAAATCACCTGTGACATCTTGTTTCCTAAACACAGGTATGGCTGTCACTTTTACTTTTCTCCATGGGATAGTTTAGGTAGAGTGACCTGACCACACCTGCCCATCAATGATTGGCCTTCTAGCTTTAATGACTTCGAAAAATTTATGTTTGTTGAAAATGGAAATCCTCCCACAGTATAAAGTCATTTGCTCCTGCTCTCAAACAGAGGAAAAGAAAGAGAGAGAAGGTCTGCCTGCTAGGCATAGTCAAGGTAGGTCAAGGCCTGTTGGCAGATTTTTCAGCCTGCTGAGGTATGGAACCTTAAGAGAAGGTGTACTTGAGGTTTAAATTTCTATTGACCTTGGTGGTTAAAAACGGAGTAGTTTGGGGGATGGGAACGAATGCATTGTTTATTTTAACTATTTGTTTCTGTCAGCTTGTGGTTATGCTTCCCACAGTGCTATAGTAAAATAGGGCTTTGAGAAATGTGCTTGTTGTTTCCTTGTACCCACCAGCAGCCCTTTCATAGCTGTCTCTTTCCTCTTCTTTTGGCCTTTCCTCATCTGCCCCTCAGAGAACCTTTCCACTTCCTACCAGTCAGTCCACCAAAGTAGGGCCATGCCGTTTCAGGAAACTGGAATTTCTGAAAAGCCCATTGAATATGGAAAGCAATATACCCCAGGATATGTCCTGCAGCTCAGAGTAAGATGTTGCAAAAAGAGGATAACTGACTGATCTCCCACTTTGTGCTTTCAAAAAGAACAAATACTTCAAAACCATAGTTTCTTCCGCCTCTCCATTACAGAATCTGATTTCAGCCCTGCACACTGTGCTCTCCTGGATCCATGGATGCTAAGCTGCAGGTTCTGGAGATGCCAACCCCTCAGATGAATTCAATGTCTGCTCAACTCAGTCCATTCATTCACAGTTCCTGGAGTCATTGCGTCCACCGACCCAGACGCCCATCGCCGATCGAGAGTATTCCACGCAGCGGATCGAGTTCCAGCAAGCAGAAGGTTCTTCAGTCACAGAGCACATTGCAGAACTTTCCTGACATGCTGGACAGAACTAAGAGGTTAGTGAGAAACAAGTGTGTGTGAATACGATCCTATGCGCCATCTTCTGGGCAAATACAGAATTACATCCTATTACCTTACTTTGGAGTCTGAGGCTTCCTTCTAGCCTCGCATGTGCCTCTGTTCAAGACATAGATGCAGATATTCACAGCCAACCATTGGACTAAGCCTGGGGACCACAATGAAAGAGTTAGGGAAAAGCCTGAAGGAGATGAAGGGGATTGGAACCCAATATGAAGAACAACAATATCAATTAACTGGAGCCTTCAGAGTTCCTCGGGACTAAACTACCAACTAAAGAGGATATATGGTCCGGGCTATGGCTCCTGATACATATAGTGTAGAGCATGTGTAGCAACAACTGGCTCATCTGACATCTCTGGGATGGGTGGCAACTGGCCCTGTAGAAACTTGATGTCCCAGAGAAGGGGGATGCTAGAGGGGTGAAGTGGAAGTGGGTGGGTAGATGGAGGAGTGCCCTCTTAGAAACAAAGAGGATTGGGAGGGTATGGGGGTTCAAAGTGGAGAGACCAATGATGGGGATGACATTTGAAATGTAAACAAATAAAATGACTAGTGTATAATAGATGGTGACAGATGTCTCCATAAGGACTAGATATTCATTATCTGTAACAGGTTCATTGAAAGTCAAAATCCATAACTGTTGTGACTTACTTATTATTGAAATTTCACATAGATGAACACAATCAACATTTTAACTTCTCTCCTTGCACCCATAATAAATCATTAGTTACCTTTATAAAACAATTTAAAAAGCAATTAGGGTTTCTACTCTCTTAGGCTTCGATACAGCGCCTCATTTTACTCTCCCTCTCTATGTTCCCTCCATTGCTGCCCTCTCCCTGTCTCTTCACATTTCACATTCCTATCCCTGACAGTGTCCCTCAGCCATCCATGAGTGAACTTGTACTTCCCTAAATGAGGACAGTCTGGCCCACGTCCCTAGACCCTCACACTAAACTGATCATACAGTCACACAGATTGAAGAATCAACAGCTAACACCCACACCCACATTTCAGTGAATATGTATCCCATTTGTCTCTTTCAGTCTGGATTGCCTCATCCAGAATGACTTTTACTAGATCCATTCATTGTCCTGCATAGTGCATGCTTCCTTTTTGCCTTTTGTAATTGTTAAGCAGCAATGCAGTGTGTAAATGCACCACGTTTTCTTTATGCATTCATCCGTTAAGGGACAACTTAAATATTTCCAAATTCTAAGCATTATAAATGAGCTTCACTGAACATGGTTGAGCAAGGGTCTGTATTCTACGATGAATCAACATCTGGACATGAGACCTGGAGTTGTATCTTAAGGTACAACAATTTTCACCTTCCTGAAGAACCATCATACTGATCTCCGAAGTTGCTGTAGAAGTTTGCCTTTCCACCAGGAGAGTATGAATGTTCCCCTTGCTCCATAACCCAGTCAGTTTGAGTTGTCACATGTGTTATTAACCTTAGTCATACTGACAAGTGTGAAAAGTGATCTCAGAGTAATTTTGATTTGCATTTGCGTGATGTAGAAGGATGATGAATATTTCTTATGAATTTCTGTCATTTGAGTTTCTTTTATTATGAATGTTATGCTTAGATATGTAGCACTTTTTAATTATTTTTCTTCATATACAGTGTTTTAGTTTTTCCAATATATATTTATATTAGCCTGTTGGGCCCTACCTTGGGGTGTTTCCCTTCCTCCTCGCTGTGCCTTTCAGCCTACTATGGCCAGAAGTTGTTTACACCCTTGGCAGCTTCTCTCTGCCCCTGATTTGGGGCCAGGACCTTCCATGGCACCCATTCCTCTTGCTGAGCCTTTCAGCTTATTATTGTTAAGAAGTTGTTTACGCCCCTGTGTTGGGGCCGGGACTTGCCACGATGCAGATTTTTCCTGTTTTCCTATTTTCCTGGTTGGGGTTTTCACCTGCTTTATTGTTTTTCCACGGCTTTTGCCTCTGGTATATAAGGAGATCTCAGTAAAGCGTGGACAGCCTTCTTTTAACACGAATGACCCGAGTGTGTGTTTCTTCTTAACTCTTATAGGCCTATGCCCGGTTCTGAGTGTCCTGATGACACAGGCATCATCAAATGGAGGTCCCACCAAGATTGGAAAAGAGAGGACAACCTGACGAGATGGTCCCAGGAAGCCGGCCAGTGAAGGAGGGATGTATTGGGGAAAATGGGCCAGGAAAGGTCCCAGTAAGCAGGATACAGAAGCACCGTGGGCATTGAAAGCACGTGCAAAGAAAAATAAAGATTTGGGTTAGTGGTGAGTAAACCTTGTAAAAAGGGACAAGGTAATAATGGTCAAATGTTTTTGTGTACGTGTTCTTTTAGAGTTATGCTAAAATCTAGAGAAGCAAAGTTAATTCTCATAGATGCTTTTAGTCTTTGGACCCTGATTAGAGACAGTTTACACCCTAGACAAGAGAGAAAATGGTTTGAGAAAAACATTCCTCCCAGACTCTCCACAGATGCTTTGGCAAAAGAAGGAAAGTGAGATTAAGCTTTTTAAGAGCTCTCCTAGGGACATCCTGCCTCCTTGCTGGCTCCTATTGGAGAAGTGCTTATTTCTGGTTCTGGGTCCTTTAGGTAGGATATCTGGGTCCCTTTGGTGGGACACCATCTAGCTCCTTCCCTCTATGTCTATTGTCTGTCCTTGTTGCACCAAGCTGTCCATGGATGTCAATGTATGTCTGGGTTGTGCTTCTTGTTGCTTGAATGTTTTGTGTTTCATGTTTAAAAGAAAAAATGGTGAAAACTTTAAATGCTGGTTGATTCCCCCTTGATTTAGTTTTAAGTCCTTTCAAGAAAGGAACAAATAAATAAAACAGTTTCAATTGACCTTTGGAGCCCAGCATCCTAGATAACTGGTTATCTCTGGTGTTAACTGTCATGTGTGTCTCTGACTGAATCCTGCCTCAATGGAGGAATGTAGCTAGGAGCCTAGGTCTGTCCACTGGGGAAGCTCCCCAGGGGGCTGGCTCAATGTCTACACTAGCTGGCCTTAAAGGTGCCAGCAGCTTCAAAGCTTCTATGGTAATGGAGCTGTTAGCTGTTTCTCTTAGAGAAATCTTTGACTGTGATATTTGGAATCAACAGGTAACAAGGTGCTTCTTTTAAAATGACAGCTAAAGAAGTAAAAATGGTGTTTGATCTAAGTACTAAAGATATGTGTAGTCACTTCATTTTTTTCTGTTTGGTTTTAAATGTATAATAAGCTTTACATGTCTTGGCTATAGGTGACTGGCTTTTAAGTTATTGGGTATGGTTGAAAATTTGTAATATTTGTAATAGAATGTTGGCTTAAAAAAGGAGTCATTCGAGAAAACACGTGGCATGTGCCAACCCAGGGAAACAGGTCTAGATTGGGATAATATTTTAATATAACTCTTATCATGGAAACCGGACTTGTAAAAGAATTTAGGGCAATGTCTCTTTGGTGAGGTATTAGAGCCTGCAATATCGATCCTTCATATGCAAGGCTTGGCCGTCATACTTTATAGCATGAGGAATGGACTTGGTGTTTTGGAGAGACTGGATTTTGGAGGATAGTTTGGTGGAGGGTGAGTTTTGCTTTCCAAAGATATGGCTGTGCTCTGGGGTTAGGAGGGAAACTTAAAGATTGTGGTTAATGATTGCCAGTGTTACATTGACTACAGTTTACAGTCTGATCCCAGACAGACCTCGGGATTCTAACTCACACATATCTGTGCTTAAGAAAAAATCAAACAGGTGGAGATTGTCACAAGGGTTGATGAGGCTATGGAACTTATAAGAGCATGACAGCCTGCTTCCTCCAACTGCTATTTCAAGAAATACATATAGAATTATTATAGATTTAAAAGATTGGTCTTTTTTTTCTTTTCTTTTCTTTTTTTTTTTTTTTTTTTTTTTTTTTTTTTTTTTTTTTTTGTGCTGGGGACCGACCCGGGGCCTTGCTCTACCACTGAGCTAAATTCCCAACCCCTAAGAGATTGTTTTAATACTGTTTCTTGCACTCTTGGGTTGTTGTGAAATATTTCATTTCTTGTGTTTCCTTGGGTTTTGTTTAACTTGATTATACATTTGTATGCCTTTTTGAAAGAAAAATGTACTAATTTTTATTTATTTTGGTGAATTGTTCTTTGGATGACTTTTGTCTGTGGTTCCTCTGAATGCAGTTCCAACGGTGGCCAGAGAGACACCAGATACTGAGTTATAAATGATGGTTAAGCACCCTGTAGGTCCTCAGAGTGAAGCCAGCAGGTTGCCCAGGTCGAACTCCAATTCTAGCTCCCAGTGCACCATGATGTGCTACAGCTTCTCTGCTTCCTCCTGCTCTTCCTTGGCCAGCAGCACCTCTGCATTCTGCCCCTCCATGGCTCTCGCTTGGGTCTCAGTTCCTCCCTCACTTTTGGGGATTTTAACTTTAAGAATGGACAGAAAGTTTACAATTTGATGTTTGCTCTATACCTGAGAAGCTTTTTTGCCAGGAAAAGGGAGTTTCCATTGCACAAAATGGGATGGTAAGACAGAGATTTCAGGAAAAAACATGGGTGAATATATTGAAACCATGACCCCTCTCAAGGCACACTCCATGAAACAACATACTCCAACTTGCATACATTTAAAGGTGAAGGAAAAAAATATTCGCCTCTGGGGAACAGTAACAACTGTAGAAATTGGACTATATGTCACATGCATGGACACTGGGTTTATACATTTCAGGAAGAAGAATATCCCTCATCCACGGTCTTTAGACCTTTGGCTGTTAACAAAGATGTTCTATCCATTTCAAGGTCTGATACAACTCTCCCTCTCCTCAGCAACTGAGTTGTAATGAAGGAGTGAGAACTCTGAAGCTCTGGAAGGAGAGTGAGCGAATGGGTGTTCCTGGCTCAAAAGTGAGTCTCTGGAAAAGCCACTGCAGAAACTGGTCAGTCTGGGTGGAGGTAGTTAGCAAGTAAGCTATGGCATTTCCCACTGACATCACCGGTAGTGTCTTCCCTGGAAATTCTCTTGTATCCAGGAGACACTAGAATGTTCTGTGATGTCAGCAGTGTTGTGGTGACACCAACTGCCTGAGCGATTTCCCTTCATTTCCTAATGGGTTCCCGAGGAGGCATGTTCTCCAGGATCCTCAGTCTCTTTCGGAGGGACAATCATATCCATGCAGGCACCAGACCAAGGCAGAGGGAGGCCAGCCTTCTATCATGTTGGAGAAGAAGACGAATGGAAAGGTCCTTAAGGAGGTCAAGTGAGTACTGGGCAGCGCAAGGGGAGCTCCCTAGAGGAGGTTGGCTTGTGTTGGTCCTTCCAGGAGTAGGATGTATGATTTAGAGCCTCAGTCTTCCTAATGGCTGACCCAGACACAATAATTTCTGATCATTAGTTTGACAGAAAACCAAGAACTGTTATATGTCAAGGGGCTTTCCTTGGATCTCTTTAGTGTCCTGGGCAGTGTCAAAGAATACCAGGATGAGCCTTTATAAGAATAAAAAAGTGTCTCTTCCAGGATCGGCTGTTGAAACACTTCATTCTCAGCAGTGTCCTGTAGATTACTTGGGTAATTGATGCCAAGAGGGATACTCTCCTGGTCATATATCAAGGTCTCAGTTACTTTGTCCTTGAACACACATGATTAGGGATTCAAGATGTTAAGCAGTTTGAACTCAAGGACTTACCTGCCTCACATCAGACATTAGCTGAGAAGGTCCTCCAATTCTTCTTGTTTAGGCCAGCTTTAGAATTTCAGTGACAGAGGAATGGATTTAGGAGGTGTGGTCTATATCTATGATGGCATATGTCATCATATGGCTATGATGGTGGGAACAGGGAACTAGCTGAGTTCAGCTTAAAGATAGCTTTCTTGCTCTGTCAGGGATTCACTGTATCTGTAGAACTGTTCATCCTCAGACTTCTGTTTAGAGTAAGCATAGTTTTTCTTGACACTGTGTCCACATATATGCCTGTTTACTGGTATTTATCTACCTACAGAGTTTGATCAGAAGGCATCGTCCCAACCCTCCACGACACCTGTTGAAGAGGAGAGAATGAAGCGTTTGGAGAACATCAAAATTGCTCTCCAGAAGATGCAGAAGGAGAGAGATGAACTCAGGAGTATCCTGGCCGATTACCCGGGAAAGAATTTAAATGACAGGTAGTCACAATGCAAGTTCTGTTAAATCCACATTTCCTCACATCACAGTAGGCTACAACTCCAGGGTGTCCTCATGGTCAAAAGCACTTTCCTGATTGCATCAGAATGTGAAGTTCAGATGGGAATGGGATGGTGGAACAGGCTATTTTAATTCCTACAAACGTAAATCATAGCCTGTGTCCTGATTGAATCACAGTCTGGGAGTGAGGGTAGTAGTGTGTGAGCTCTCATTGTGTGGTTTAAGGAGACTGGACAGGTGTTGGCTTGTGGGAATTTCTAGGTGCTCTGATTATGACCAATCATTGTTGTATTGACGTGGAGGTGCTTTGGGTTCAATAGGTCCTGTGAAGAGCTGGAGGGACCCAATCCCACTTGCTGCCTCACAGTGTGTGACTGGACTGACAACAGGCGATCACTGGTTTTCTCTGATTTTATTCATTGTATTTGGAGATAATGCCACATCCTTATATTTAATTGGCATTCTAATTGTATTTGAGAGAGAGAGAGAGAGAGAGAGAGAGAGAGAGAGAGAGAGAGAGAGAGTTTTGTGTAAGTTTGTGTGTGTGTCTGTATATGAGTGCGTTTGTGTGTATAACTTAAGATCTGGGTATTCTATGTTCTGATTTGGCCTGAGAATTATCCTGTGTCAATTTTCATGGCATGATAATGATGAGGGTGAGAGCCTCACAGTGAGCAGTAGAACATTTCACATCTGCTCAGGTGGACGCACATGGGAATCTCCTGGTGTGTGTTATAAATTCTTTTCCCTGTAAATACTGTTCATGTTCCTTTGGGTTTTCATGTAGCAATAGATTCTATGATTGAGAATTGTTACCTAAGAACAGGACAATAGTCTTCATGGGTTTCAGTTGGAGCCTGGATCGTGGCACAGGGTCCTCCAAATTTCTTGGCAAGCTAGTCTATTCCTTCAAACACCCTCAGGGAGCTCAAGCAAATCAGCTCCCTCCTTTTGTTTGCTGGCACTGCTGTCCCTGTGTCCATAATAATAAACTTAGTAAATACCAAATGGACCCAGTACCAAGGATCAAGGGTGTGGCATGTCCTAGGCTGGGGTACTTCAGGATTCAGTCTGAATTCATGTAATTCTTGCATCCTTCATTCATATGTTATTTCATCCTTGGACCATGCCCTACCACAGGAACAACTTTGAGTCCGAGATGCTCACGATGCAGCACGAGGAAGTGATGACTGACATGAAGAAAATGAGCGAGCAGGTCAATAGAGCTTTGGTCAAATGTACACACCTCACACTGGAAAATGACTGGTACTGGTGAGTAACTTACAAGGCTGTGACCCCAGCACAGGGCACAGCATGTGTCAGCCCATTCTTATGTTTGAAGTAAAGTGAGGATCAGGCTTTATAGTGTTTGAAGCAGACCAGGAAGCCTGTCTCTAAGGAAGGCTCTAGGACACACAGGACACAGAAAGATTGGCCTCCAAGCGACATTCTAATAAAATGGACAAATAAGCACACATAGGGATTATGTCCTCTTCTGGGAAAAACTTGAATCAATGGTGTCAGGTTTTTGAGAAGTGCCCTGAGTCTTCTGGAATGTGGCTCTTTTCTCCATTTGACCTGTCTCTAGGTCATGCTCCATGGCTACTGTGGACTTGGACTATAATCTGGGCTCTCTTTGGATCAGGACCCTAGAAGGAGTAATGGACATGGAGATGTGGGAGGAAGTTGGAGACTGGCTGGGAGTCACCATTTTTTCTTTGTGTGTCAGCCGCAGCTTCTGCCCCCTCCTAACTGAGTTGTTTGAGCTGAAGAACAATGCCCAGAGAGCACGGCATGAGAACAGGGAGCTTCTATGGGAACAGATTGCACTGGAAGAGTCCATTAAGGAAACAACAAGGTTCTGTGGGGAAGCCAGTATGAAAATCCACGTAACAAGCAGCCTCAGGTAGGATGAATTATGCATCAAGGGCAGGTTTTCCTGATATCTAACCATAAACCAAGTCAAGCCAGTTTAAACTTTCTCCCACTTATCCAGACGCTCTCCTAGGTCTCATCCAGTTGTTCATCTCTTTGACCATTTACAAAACTTTCTGTGATGTTAGCTTCATGCAAGAAACTGGAGGATTGACAACCAAATCCTCCTGCTCAACTAGAAAATGCATTTCCTTAAGGGGGATCTGTTGATCACACACTGCACACTTACATGCCATTATGCTAGAGGGATGCCATGTGGTAGCCGTCTTTGTAGTGCACAGAACTGATTAGAGTTTAGTTCAATTGCCAAAAGAATGGTTCTCATTGTCAATCATGATGGGGCTTGTGGACTTTCTCTCCTTTTCCCTGTACATTGAAAATGGTCCCTTTTGCCTGTCCAAATCGTGGTTTACAGTGACAGAGCTTGAGAAGCAGTTTGTCCGTCCTGTTTTATGTCAGTGTTTTAGTGTTCTTTCCTGTGGCTTATGTCCTGGAGCTGACTGGATGAACAGGGATGTAGGAAAGACTTCTCTCAGGGTGAGGGTTTGTGTGAGATATGTGAGGATTAGAGGGATACTTTTGTCCAGCTCTCTCATCCTAGTGTGCCCAAGAAGTGCATTCCCTACACAGGTTTACTCTATAAGGGATGGATAGCAGTGTCTAAGCTCTCACTTGACACATTTCCTTTGCCTCATCTCTATTCAACAACTGTTCTTCCAGCATGATGGCCTCCCCATTCTTTTCTGCTTCTCACTTATGATATCTGTTCTCTCTCTCTCTCTCTCTCTCTCTCTCTCTCTCTCTCTCTCTCTCTCTCTCTCCCCCTCTCCCCCTCTCTCCCTCTCTCCCTCTCTCCATCTCTCTCTGACTCTGTGTGTGTGGGGGGGTGTTTTTTGTGTGTCTGTGGGCACATATATGTGTGATCATGTTTATGACTATGGTGCATATTGTACTTTGGAAGTTGTTTGTTTTAATTGTTTGTGATATGGGGGTCTTATATATATAAGTGTGTGTATATGTGTGCTTTTTCACATGTGTGTGTGAAGTCATCAAGTTTCTGAACACAGACATATATATATATTTATATATATTGTATAAGTCTATATGTGCATATTTAGAAACATGTAAAAGTATACACACACACACACACACACACACACACACACACACACACCACAAACACTCTGAGAGAGAAAGAAGAAGAGAAAACATAATCTTTCCAATTACATTTTAAACTGTTCTTAATGGGGTCTTGATCACTATTCAAACTATTTACACTGGGAAAACTATTCATAAACATTGATATTACTTGGAGAAAACTTGAATAGGGTACAGGGATGTGAGGAGAGGCTGCTGTGTGAAATCTATATACCTCAGTATAGAAACTGATGACTCAGAGCTCTTCTGCCTTCTTTGCTCTCGGTGTATAGTAACACTGGAAGGTCATGTGGCTTGTTGTGTCTTCTCAGCATCCTGGTTATGTTAATCGTTACCTGCCACCACTTTCTTTCCAGATTGGCCTAAACTTGGTTGAATATACCTTGGCTTTGGAGTTTGGCCTGGAATTTGTTAATTGAAAGATTAATTTGCTTAGAGTTGAATCTGCAAGCAGAAGATGTCGAGGAGTTATGCTGAGGTGGAATCACATCTTTGCCTCAGACAGAAACTTAGGCTCAAAATCGTCCAAAGCACTCACCCTGTGTTGTGTTGTGGCACTCTTAACCATTGTTATTCAAAATCATTTGATCTGAGTGAAAATCATCTGTAAGGAGGGTTTAGAACAGTGATGACCCTCAGACATTGCTGGAGGTGTCAAATGGGTAGCCCTGTGAGAAGCTGTGTACAACTCTTGTGAAAGTTCAACCTTTTGACACAGCGATTCCAGAAGAAGAAGTAGGTGTGAGCAGAGAAACTGTGGCACATTAGTGTTTAGTGGTTCACCTCAGAACAGCCATGAAGCAAAATTATCCAGATGTCCACCAGTCAGAAAGTGAAAAGGTACAATGTTGTCCAGCCCTTCCATGGACTGTGGCTGAGTTTGATTATACCTGCCAGCATTTGGCTTTGAATTAGCCTTCTCTTACTCGAATTATATCTGATAGCATCCCAGTACAAGTTTTACCTTGGATTGTGGTTATGGAGATTTCCTAGCTGTTTGTTCTAGTAGTTTGTTTCCCCTGTCAGGTACTGTATGGTAAAGGGACCTCATATTGAAAAATGCAGCTCACTTTGCATGCACTGGGAAACAGTGAGCAGAGGACTGAAGAGGCTCACCTGCTCCCCCCCCCACCCCCCCAGTGCTCTGTTTCCTGAAATCAGCCTCCTGTGCACGGCCTTGTGACCTTGCTAAGCAGGCTTGGCTAACAGGCCTAGATGTCACATTTCTAATTTCTGATTTTCAGGGGAATACACTTTATTGGCTGAGCTGTCTTTAGGCTATGCTCACTGTGTACTTACCCCACTCCAGGTTTTTTTTTTCTTATGCCACAATAGTAGACTGGGTGATCCCTTCTATTACCATTAACTGGGAAACTAACCACATTCTGCAAAATACTCTGCTTGTATATGTGAACAAATATATTTGGGTGAGTTCAAAAGTGTGTATGTCTGGGTGTCTGTCTGTCTGTGTCTGTATACATGTATGTCTCCATGGACAATATAATCTTCTAATGACCAGGATGAGGAGAGAATGGAGGAAAGTCTGCAGGACCCCCTGAATCAGCAAAAACTGGTCACTGAGCAAAGGGCCTTGTCTGAGAAGATGCAGCATCATTTCGGTGTCACTGAGAGGATTTGAAAGCACAGGATGAGAGGACCCAAGTAGATTCCCTGTACTTATAAACTGTCTTATTGGGTGTGTGACTTTCTCCATAGTTCTCAGCACCTGTCACCTGGGAGCAGCTCAGAATATTTTTCTTGTCCATTTTAAAAGAAATTCCGTCCATGAAGTGTATGTGATCCATAGAGATTCTGGCTATTGTGTACTGATCCCTCCAGTCTGAGCTCTCTTGTATTATCTGAGCCCAGTGCCTTTAGGTCTCCCCACAAATAGTTTTACGATACACATAAACAAAGGAGTGGTATAGTTTATTTTCTGCATGAGTATCTCCTTTGGACTTCAATGCCTACCCTCGGCAAGATTTCCATGCAGCATATTCTTGCCAAGTATAATATCACTTCGGTGTGCATGTACTTCTTGAGATATTGTTTCTCGGGGTCTTTGCAGATTTTGAGGTTGTCATGTGGACCCCAGGCATATTCCTGCTTGGAGGAATAATAATAGTCTTCATTTCAGTGATGGCCAGACTTCCAAGGCCTTCCTATTGTTTTCTAGTTTGTTCATATCTCTCCTCATCTGACATTGAGACATTGCTACATGATATTAAAATATAATGTATATGTATGATTGGAATTATCTGCTGTTCACTGTTTAATTTTTAGCAGTTTTAAAAGCTGGGAAAATATGCAGGCCTGTGGGATCTCTTACCCTTCTCTCTTGGGCATGAGAGAATGACCTCAGATGAAAGATCATCCTGGATTATCCTGCTGAATTGTGCTGCTGTGTAGGGGATAAGTGACATGGCAGGTTCTCACCAGGCCTTTTCCACCCCTAGGTCTGAACACTGCAGCAGAAGCTTTCCCAGGGCACAGAGCAGGATTACAACTCTCAGAGACAGAACTGTCCACCAGGAGCACTGAGGGTGCAAAGATTGACACCACCTCCCACATCTCAGTCCTTGTAACCATACCAATCTTGGGCTAAATTTGAAAGACCTTGAGATGTGGCCTGGAACATGCCTCACGTTTAACCTTTTGACGACTTGTCCATCAACAACCAACCACTCCGAGTGAGGCAGGTCTACATTCCTCTTGAGGAGATTTTTACCATCTTACCTGCCGTTCTGCTGTGTTTGCAAGGCCAGCAACAGGCTGGAGTTATATGTTGAAGAAACAGCAGGAATTGAATGCTGACTAATTTACTTGTTATATTTGTTTTTAGTTTGAAGTTTGGTTTTATGCATTTGGTTTTATTTGTTTACGTTTGAAGTTTTGTTATTTATTTGTTAACTTTAGTTTTTTAATTAATATGCTATATTCCTAATGCTATATACATTGAGCTCATTGACTCCCCACTTTAAAATGTTCTTGAATAAATTAATGTTTGCCTAAAAATAACAATGTGACCTTTAACCCTTCACTCACAAGACTGTCCTGAGTCGTGTGTGGTTCTTCCTCCTGTAACAGCACAAGTGTAAGGCAACAGTGGTTTTCTGCAAGTCTCATGCGGCTTAGGCTTCACCATCAGTTCACAGCCAGCCAGAGCTGCACAGGAAACTGTGCTCTTGATGTAGACAGTTTGTCATGCTCTGTGGAACCCACCTTCATGATGAAAAATATCCTTGCTTTATCCTTGTGCTCACAAATTTAGCTTCCTTTATAATGACAAACAAAGGAGACACAGAAGTATTTCTCTAATACATTAGAGGAAATAAAACCATTCAGTAGGGGAATATAAAAAGCGATCAGGACACACGGAGCTGTATGCCTCTGCATTCCTTGTAATATAGCATCGGTTATTACTGCAGATTTATTGAATTCCACCAATTTTGGAGGAACGATATTTTTAAAATTTTTATTAGATATATTTCTTTACTTACATTTCAAACTTTATTCCCCTTCCTTGTTTCCTTCCTTAAGCCCCCATTCCCTTCCCTCTCCCTTCCCCATATGTGTATCCCCTATACATCCCCCTTATTGTTCACCACTATTCCCCTGCACTGCCCCTGGAACATTTTCTTTATTGTTTTTGTTGGTTTTTTTGTTGTTATTCTTTTTCTCCCATTTTTATTAAATTGGGCATTTCTTATTTACATTTCAAATGTTATTCCTTTTCCCGGTTTCCTGTCCATCAGCCCCCTAACCCTTCCCCTTCCCGTTCTAAATGGGTGTCCCCTCCCCGTCCAACCCCCATTACTGTCCTCTTCAACATTCCCAACACTGGGGGTTCAACCTTGAAAGTACCAAAGGCTTCCCCTTCCACTGTTGCCCCAACAATGCTATTTACTGTTACCTACGCAGGGTCAGTCCATGTGTAGTCTTTGGGCAGTGGTTTGGTCCCTGGAAGCTCTGGTTGGTTTTTATGGGGTTGCAAGCCCCTTCAGCTCCTTCAGTCCTTTCCCTAATTCCTCCAATGGGTGTCCCGTTCTCAGTTCAGTGGTTCGCTTCTGGCATTTGACTCTGTATTTGACATGTTCTGGCTGTGTCTTTCAGGAGAGATCTATATCTGGTTCATGTCAGGCTGCATTTCTTAGCTTCATCCCTCTTATCTAGTTTTGGTGGATATCTATATCTATATCTATATCTATATCTATATCTATATCTATATCTATATCTATATCTATATCTATATCTACCTATATATCTATGTATATCTATATATCTATACCTATCTATCTATCTATATCTATCTATCTATATCTATATCAATCTCTCTCTATATCTCTATATCTATATATATCTATATCTATATATATATATGTGTGTGTGTGTAGACCACATGTGGGGCAGGTTCTGAATGGCTGTTCCTTCATTCTCTGCTCTAAAATTTGCCTCCCTATCCCCTCCTATGGATATTTTTGTTCCCCCTTTAAAGAAGGAGTGAAGCATCCCCTTTTGCTCATCCTTCCTGATTTTCATGTGGTCTGTGCCTTAGATCTTGTGTATTTCGAGTATAACTAAGAGGCGAGGATGCAAAAGAATCAAATATATAGCTTGACGCCAGAGGTTGGTGGTGAACACCAGAGGGAAAGATCATTCTTCCAGAAACAATTGGCAGGTTCTGGTAACTCAGCTTTACCAGACTACTTGTCTTGGGTCCACAGAACTCTCTGAGTTGCCAACACAAAGGTATGTTATACCCACATACACTGGACAGTGTAGAAGGAGATATCAAAGCCAGATTTCACATTTACACCTATGTAAATAAAAAACAGAGATCATTTACCCAGAAAGGATTGCATACAGGTAGCCAACGCTATGATAAATTATGAGAACCTGAATTAACTGACACATGGCCTCAGAGTAAGATAAAAGTACCTGCTTGTTTTTATTGATACCTTTTCTGGGTGAGTAGAAGCTCACTACATCGGACTGAAACTGATCATAGAGCAACTAGAAAGCTCTGCTAGGAACTTTCCCCCTAATTTTGCCACTTACTAGAAATGCTGCCATATAATAGCCCAGCTCTCACAGCCAAAGCCTCTGAATAACCATCAAAGATGTATGCACAGTTTGGAGTCTCTGTTGTGCAGAATTCTGGGCAGGTGGAAATAATGAACAAGACATTAAAGGAAAGACTATGAAAACTCTCATTAGAGTCCAGGAAGGGTGGAAAGGCTCTTTTCTTATTTTGGGCCTGCTGTACTCCATACAAGGAGGGATTGAGCCATATAATAATATGTTTAGAATACACCCCCCCATTGCTTCTAAGTCTTAGAGGTCAGCACTTGGCAGAATTCTTCAACTATTTTATTCTTGAAATCCTGTCCTTCCAGTTCTCCATAAAGTCTATGACTTTGACTATCAGAGAGACCCAGTGAACCTCCAAATCCATCAACAATATCCCCTAATTTGGACCTAGTGGTAGTGAAACTGCATGAGCCAACTGGGCATCGAAAAGGACAAAGCAATTTGCAAAGGACCTACGTGGCGATGTTTTACACTCTTACAGCTATGAGGTTAGGTGGAATTTTAACATGGATTCCTCACAACTAGGTCAAGAATGTAGAAGCCACAGATGACAATGCCAAATAGACTCCCTCCAGAACTTCTGGACCTATTAAAGTTTAGCTTTCACCTGACCTCAAGCCCTTCCACTCCCTGCCCAACCTCCTGGATCTTACGTTTGGCATGAATACAGGATCATGGTCCAAACTCTAACACCCTCAGGCCTGGCCCTGGGAACTCAGGAAGGTGGACACTAGAGAAGTGACGTCTAATGGAACTGCAGAGGACCAATCTCCGTCCACGTTGTCCTTTGCTCACTGATATCTGGTTATTTTTTGGAGAAAGGATCCGGAAGTTTATCATCTGAAGTAGGTGCACAACATTTAAAGGTGTATATTCACTGTGTAACTGGATTAACTATGTTACCAAGATCATTGCAACAGAGGGATGCAAAACAGAGACTTTGTGAGTACACATCCATGAATATATAAAAAGAAAGACACCTTGGAAGGAATGCACAATAAGAAAATGAAATCCAATATCCAATAAATTAAAGGTCTGGAGGGAAATACTGACTTTTGGGAAACAGGAAAACCTAGGAAATTGGAATGTATGTCACAGAACTGGATCTGGGAATAAAATTATTATCCAGAAGAATCTTCCACCCCATGTCCCTTGATCTTTCTCCCCATGCCAGGTCCCTGACGCAATCTGCCCTTTCAGAGCATGTAACTACTAATGGAGCAAAGAGAAATCTCTAGCTTTAGAGGGAGGAGACATGGAAAGGGTTCCATTGTGTCACTGGAGAGCCTCCTGGAGATGGCACCTCAGAATCTGGTCACCATAAGGAAAGCTGGTTAGCAGGAGGCCCTGGCAGTTCCCAGTGACGTCGTCAGTAGACCCTTCCCTGAACAATCTCTTGTATCCAGGAGAGCCCTAGCATCTTCTGTGATGCCACAAGTGTTGTGGTGGCACCAACTGCCTGTGGGATGTTCCTTCGGTGTCTCTATGGTTCACTAATTGACCTGTTGTCCAGGCTAAGCAGCCGTTTGTGAGAAAGAACAAAGAGCATGAAGAGATGAGAGTTGGGGAGAAGGAAGCTGCCCTCCTGTCTTGTTGTAAAAAAGGAAGAAATAAATGGTCCTTGGGAAAGCTCAGTGAGCTCTGGGCAATGGGTGAGGAGGTTCCTTGAGGAGAGAGCCTTGAGCTGAGGCTTCCAGGTATGGAAATCTGGAGCCGGGAGCTTATAAGAAGCAGCTGGACTTCCTGCTTGTTATGGTTCCTGGAACTCAGAGCCTTTACATCATTAATTTCTCTATTTCAGAAGCCAGTAGTTGGGAAGGGCACCACTGTTTTCCTGAGAGCTCATGGCTTTTACTCCTTTTATCTAGAAGACAAAGGTCCTTAGGAAGAAGGGAGAGACTAGTGTGGTATCCTCGGCTCAGAGCTGACTCTTCCCCCTTTGGATTGGTTCAGTTTGTGTCTGACACTAATATCTGGGAGAGAGAAGAACTTCTAGATGAGACCTCATCATCTCAGGCTTTCCACTAGAGTTATTCTGACTACCATTCCCTGATAGTGGTCCCCTTAGATTTCTGAGTCAACACGTGTGAGTGTCATGCAGTTTTCTAGTGCAGTGAAGAACTGTTAGTCAGTGAACCAGAACCGGGACTGGCTCCTTCCTGACTTCTCTAGGTGTCCTGAGCAGTAAGTGGGTGTACTAAACGATCATGTTCTACCAATACAAGGCATCTATATCTACAGTCCTGGGATCTAGAGAGATCTATCCATGATTCTGGGCATCTCCATAGCAACTGAGTGCTGATGGAGTTTTCATCCTGGCTTCTATACCTCAGACTAGGGTGTTCTGAAGCCAAGTTCCATCCTGTGCAGCTGTGAATAGGCCTGAGGAGGCTGTCTCCTTGGTTTTCTGAAGTATTACTAAGGGAGCCAGAGTAAATCAGCACCCACTGCTCAACAGAGCTCTGGGAATGTTGACATCCTCAGCTTCAGCTACATATTCAGCTAGGTCAAAAGATCACCTATCAGGTCCGTTCTTAAATACCCTTCAGGGTGCTAGGGGTGGACTATAATGAAGTAGTATGCAGGAGAGGTGCTTGCCCTCAGGTGCTATATAGCAGTGTGTGTGGGAAACACCTGAACAGGTGTTTACAGATCAGAGAGATGAGCTGCAATCTCATTCAATAGACTGTGTGCATTCCTGGGGTTTGGCTTTGACCATGCAGGTCTGTTGTCTCATACTTCATTGTTCATGTGGCCAAGTTGTGGGAAAGCACCACTCACAATTGTTTCCTATCCTCCGTCCTAGGGTCTTAGATTTTAGCACAACACTTCACATCTTACCTTCTAGATCCACTGTCCTAACTTTACTTCAACATGCGCGTCTCTATTATCCTTGCACCGTGTGTGTGTGTGTGTGTGTGTGTGTGTGTGTGTGTGTGTGTATACAGTTAGTTTGCATACAACTTTAGGGAAACCTTGCCACTGAAATCCTCTAGGAGTCTATGTAAGTAATCTGTAAACTGTGGATGGGGCAAAATCCAAATGCTCTCCCGAAACATGGCCTTCTAGAAAGAGTAGCATAAACTGCAATAAAAGGATACACTTGAAAGTAAAACTTGGAGGAAATGCCCTGGCTTATCTACATTGTCACTGTGAACTGTGACATTGCTCTCTTGGCTTCTGTGGCCAGACATGAGGGCTCTGAAGCTATGCTGCCTCCTGTGAACTGTGAATGAGCTTGTGTCACACGAAGCATGTGAATGGAGTGAGAAGACAGTAGGAGGACATTGTGACACTGCCCTCCCAATGGAGACATGGAAGTGTTGACAATCACAGTGGGTGAGTCTCAAGCTGCACTTTGAGACCCAGCCAGGCTACGTTTCACCTGTCAGCTCACTTCCTGCACATCCACCACAGGCCAAGGGCAGGCTCAGATGAAGCTCTGTTGAAGACAGGTGCTGTCCCTTGTGAGCTGCATCCCAGGGTATGCGGAAGACCATTCACCCTCCTGTGATGTGGGACATCAGAGTAGTAAGAGGCAGACAGAGGGGACAGTTGTGTGTTTTCTTGGCTACCATAACTACATCTTCCAGGCTAAGGATTTGCTCATGGGAGTCTGCTGTCTCACATGTGTAAAGGCCAAGCTGTCTGAAGTCTCAGTAACACAACTGGCTCCAGGCTGCTTTCTCAGTCACTGGGATTTACACGCAGTCCTTCATACCTTGTCTTCTAGATCCACAAATTCTTGTCTGGCTTCATATGGACAAGGCACTTTATATGTCTTCTTACTAATAGTATGCTTTATAAGTGTGCTTATCCAGGGTGTTTTGTTATATATTTTAAGACTATTTTGAGTAGAATATTTCCCTGATTTCTTTCCCATAGTTGGTTTTTGGTATACAGGAAAGGTAATGAGTTTTGTGTGTTATTTTGCATTCTACTACTTTAATGAATGTATTTTCAGCTTTAAGAAACTTAATTTTTTAGAGACAAGTTGTCTCTATTTAGGATCACCTCTAACTAATTCATATTTGTCTTTGCATTTTAAGTATTTCAATCCACATTATTTCATTTTATATTTTCAGATGATTATGAGGGGAATTTTTCCCAGATTTTCTCATGGTATGATTTGGATTGGCATAAAGGAAGGCTAAGAAATTTTGTGTGTTCCCATTGTATTGTGCTTTTATGAATGTATTTATCAGTCTTAAGAGATGGTGATATTGGGGTTGGGGATTTAGCTCCGCGGTAGAGCGCTTGCCTAGCAAGCCCAAGGCCCTGGGTTCGGTCCCCAGCTCCGAAAAAAAAGAAAAGGAAAAAAAAAGAGAGATGGTGATACATTTTTAGTTTTAAAAATAGTATCACGTCATCTGCAAATGAAAAGATTTTGACTTCTTCATTTTTCATTTGGGTTACCCAAGTTCACCACCCACCACTGATGCTTATTGTTATTTATCCCACTTTTCCTCTGGGTTTCTCTCTTGTCTCTTTTCATTGTTGCTACTCCCCCCACCCCTTGTCCATCCTTCCCTGCCTCTACCTAGGTCCTTCCATCCTTCTGCCTCCCATGATTATGTTCTTCCCCTTCTAAGTGGGTTCAAGCATCCACAATTTGGCCTTCTGACATGTTACCCTTCGTGTGATCAATGAATTGTATAGTGGGTCTTCTGTACTTTTGGGCTAACATCCATTTGTCACTAAATACATCCCATGTTATGTCTTTTTCGATCTCTGTTACTTCACTATTTTCCAGTTCCATCCTTTTGCCTATAAAGTTCCTGGTGTATTCATCTTTGATACCCGAGTACTGTTCCTCTGTTTGAATAGAGCGCACTTTCTATATTCATTCCTCAGTTGAGTTGAGGTCTATCGTGGTTGTTTCCAGCATTTGACTAATATGAGTAAGGCTGCTATGAACATATTCATCCACACATCCTTGTCATTTGTGGATCATGTTTGAGTATATGCGCTGAAGTGGGTGGTAAAGCTGGGTCTTCAGGTAAAGCTATTTGCAATGTTTCCTGATCCTCCACATTGATATCCAGAGTTGATATTGATATACAGCCAGTAATCGCACCAGCTATGGAGGAGTGTTCCAGTTTCTCTACATCCTAGCCCACTCTGCTGCTGCCTCAGTTTTCTATCTTAGCCATTCTGATTGGTGTAATGAAGAATCTCAGGTTCGTTTGATTTACCTTTTTCTGATAACTAAGGATGTTGAACATTTCTTGATGAGTTTCTCAGGCATTGAGATACCTCAGTTGAGAATTCTTGGTTTAGCTCTCTATCCCAGTTTAAAAGTCGGGTTATTTGTTTGTCTGGGAGTTTACCTTTTTGAGTATTTTGTTTATTTTTAATTTTGGCACACTCTCACATGTAGGGTTGGTAAAACTCTTCTCCGAATCTGTAGCTTGCTGTTTTACCTATTGGCAGTGTCCTTTGCTTTAAAGAAAGTTTTCAGAATGTTGAGATTTCATACATTTACTGTTGATCTTAGAGCCTGACCCTTTGGTATTGTGTTCTGAAAACTTTATCCTGTGCAAATGTGTTCTAGGCCCTTTGTGACACTTTCCCTTCTATTAGCTTCTGCATGTTTGGTTTTATGTGGATTTCCTTGATTCACTTGGACTTGAACTGTGTAGAAAGAGATAGAAATGGATCAATTGGCACTCAACTACATGCAGACCACCAGTTAGGGTAGCATCATTTCTTAAAATGCTTTCTGTTATGTTCAAAATCCTCAGTCATCAGGGAAATGCAAATCAAAACAACCCTGAGTATCTACCTCACACCAGTAAGAAAGGCTAAGACCAAAAACTCAGGTGTCAGCAGATGCTGGCGAGAATGCAGAGAAAGAGGAACACTCCTCCACTGTTGGTAGGATTGCAAACTGGACAACCTCTCTGGAAGTCAGTCTGGAGTTTCTTCAAAAATTGAACATTGCACTGCCTGAGCACCCAGCTATACCTCTCCTGGGCAATACCCAAAAGATGCTCCAACATACAGCAAAAACACATGCTCCACTATGTTCATAGCAGCCGTATTCATAACAGCCAGAAGCTGGGAAAAACCCAGATGCCCTTCAACAGAGGAATGGATACAGAAAATGGGGTACATCTACACAGTGGAGTAGTACTCAGCTATTAGGAACAATGACTTCATGAAAATCTTACAGCAATGGAAGGAACCAGAAAATATGATCCTGAATGAGGTAACCTAATGACAAGAAAACCCACATTGTATGCACTCAGTGATAAGTGGACATTAGCCGCAAATCTCAGATTACCCAAGATGCAATCCACAGACCACATGAAGCTCAAGAAGGATGACCAAAGTGTGGAAGCTTCAGTCCTTCTCAGAAGGGGGAACAAATATACTCACAGGAGGAAGTGTGGAGATGAAGTCTGGAGCAGAGACTGGAGGAAAGGCTACCCAGGGACTGCCCTAACTGGGGATCCAGTCTATATACATCCACCAAACCTCAGACAATATTGGTGATGCCAAGAAGTGCGAGCTGACAGGAGCCTGATATAGCTGTCTTCTGAAAGGCACTGCCAGAGCATGACAAATACAGAGGCGGATGTTTGAAGTCACCCATTGAACTGAGAACAATGGAGAAGGCAGAGAAAGGATTGAAGGAGCTGAAGGGGTTTGCAACCCCATAACAACAATAATACCAACCAACTACAGCTCCAAGAGACTAAACCACCATTCAAATGGTACACATGGACAGACCCAGGGCTCCAGCAGCATGTGTAGAAAAGGATTGGCTTGTTGGGCATCAATGAGAGAAGAAGCCCTTGGTCCTGCGAGGCTCTATGCCCCAGTATAGGAGAATGTCAGGGCAGGGTGGCAGGAAGTGTTGGGTGGGGGGGAGAACACCCTCAGAGAAACAGGGTGAGGGGGATGGGGTAGGGGGATATGGGTGTGAAACAGAGAAAGGCTATAACATCTGAATGTAACTAAAAACAAATAAAGAATGAAAAAAATTAAAAGGCATAACAAATGCAAAAGATTGGGGTGCCATTCCATAGTCGTGATGTGTTTCTTCTGTGAGAGCATACTGGTTAACTCCTTCTCTATGAATGTATTCTTATTTGAAAGTAAATAATGGGATCATCTGTGGAGTGGTTAGTAAGAATAAAAGCATCGCCTAACATGAATAGGTCCCTCCAGAGCATATGCTTAATATTCTAGGTATAGAGCAATTAGCTGTGGAGGGGGAATTAAAAACAAAAACCAAACAAAAAACAATAACATCAACGATTAACATAAATTTTGAATCCTGGGATTAATGCGTGTGCTGACTTTGATCAGCTTTGTGGATGCTTCTAATAAACACACACGTCCTATCACAGTTCTAGCAGTCGCCAGCAGAGGGAGCTGTGAGGTAGTGTGTGCTTCTTCCTTTCCAAGACACCCCATGGCCTCAGGCCTGCATCCAGTGAGCTGGAACTAAGAGCAGCCTGGTTGAAACTCCTGCTGCCATGGCAGATTCGCAGGAACATTTTCCTTTGCCCACAAAGAGCCTGTGTGGAGGAGGCCTCTTGGCGGCTCCTCAAGGACTCTGCATGTCCTATTCTTCAGGGAGAAGCCCAGATAGGTCTTTGAGAAAGGTCAGTGAGTTGTTGGGGAAGTCTCTGATTGTGTGGCCGAGGGCCTGGAATGGCTGAGAGAATGGCTGCTTCCCTGAGGGCAAAGGATAGACCTCCTAGGGCTCTGACCTCCTACTTTATATTTTCACCTGATGGCTTATTATTCATATTTTCTTAATGGGATACGACTATGGTCTTGATGAGCATCTTGTCTCTCTGATTCTCATTCAGTTCTTTGTTGTCACAGACTTTTTGAGCTTACTCCAGCCCCTGGGACTTATTCATACCTCCAAAATTCTCTGACTTTTGGGATTTCTAATATTTGTGGCAAACTGAGTGACAAAAGCAATGAATAGCCTGGTGTTCAGTGCATATGGATCTGTGGGTGTATAGATACCATAAGCCTCTAGGATACACTCTAGGAAAGCAGCAGTGTGCTCTTAGGTCCCCTGTGTGACCTCACTTAACTTTGCCAATTTGTGGGCTTCTATTCTGCTGCTCTCAGAAATGGAAACTCCTGGAATAGATGTATAGTGTCCCATTACCTTTGTCATTCTTAGGATATTAGTGGGAGTAAGTTTGATTGAAATATACTCTCAAGAACATTATCCAAATCAGTGCTTCTTGTGTGCTGTCTATATGAAGTACCAAGTTCACAGACAGATCTGCATGAACTTCCCAAAGCCAGCAAATTGGAGCATGAAGAAAGCCCAAGGCATCCATTACCAGCATCCTCAGCACCTGCCCCAGGACAGGGTAAATTGGCTTTGGTGGAAGAAGGGATCTACTGTGATAGCTGGCCCTCATACACCCAGAGAAGAATATACTAGGAGAGTTGGGGAAGGATTGTGGGAGAGAGTAACCGGGTGTCAGGGGGCAGTGAGCAGCTTGCAATGTGAATAAGTAAAATATGTATAAATAAAAAATAAAATAAAGTTCTTTAACAAAATGGGACACAGTGTAATGTTGTAGTAACTCTACTATGTTTACACTAGCTAACACTTTAACAACTAGAGTGACTAGACATGATAAAGTAGGATGCCTCTGTCACTTACAAATACTATTTACACAGCAAAGATAAATGCACGACTTGCAGCCCAAAGATCGATTGTTTCCAGCACATCTATGTGACTCTCCTTCCCTTTATCAGGACTCTGGAGGCCTCTGTTCATCCAGGTCTCACAGATCATCCAAAAGGCAGTCCCTTACCAGCTCTGGTCAAGTGCCCTTATGCTCTTGGTAGACCTCTGCTCAGGCTGCAGAGGCACTGAAGGGCAGCCTTTTCCATGCGTGGGAAGCCATTATTTCAGCCTTTCCAGACTCTCTGCTACTCAACTGGAGACTTCTGCAGAGGCCTGTCAATCTCAAAACCAGAAGCTTGGGTAATCCAAAACCCTAGGATGCCATCCTGCACTCATGATGTGTTGATTACCTGAGACCATACACGTTAACTCTCTTCTTCATGCCTGTTTTCCTTCTTTGAAAGTAAATAATGTGATCATGTGTGGTGTGGGTGGTATGAGCAAAATCTTTACCATGAAGAATAGGGCCATGAAGAGTGTGGACTTAACATTCTAGGTACAGAGCAAATAGAGGGAATTACCAAAGAAAACAACAGGAATTCTAACAACAATTGCAAAAGAAAGAAGAGAAAAAAGAAAAAAAACTTTATGGGTGCTGGGATTAAAGGCATGTATCAACTCTGACCAGCATTGTAGGTATTTCCAATAAAATATTAAAAAACAAAAAAACCCGATTATTCTTTTAGCAAGTGCAGCAGAGAAGACTGTGAGAGATCATGTGCTGCTACCACCATGCTATGATTCTGTAGCAACAACTTCCTTGGTGATAGGAGCCTGTATGCAGCAGGCCCCTTGGTGGGCCTGTCATCTCAAAAAAAGATGCTTCAGTCATCCAAAAGATTGGACTCCAGTATACTTCAGGCCAGGAAAGAAGCCAGCCACCAAGAGTGAAAGAACAAAGGAAAAATTACATTGGAAAAATATGTGCCTTATTTGGAAGAAATGACCCTAAACTTCTGAAGCATCCATCATCTCCACACCTCTGTTTTGAGCTTTGTATAGCCATGTTGTCCAACTCCAGGTGGGAGTCAGAGGCAAAGCCCTTCCCAGAGAAGACAGACGTGTTTTTGACTCTTACGTCTGTGAGGTTAGGAGGCGTCATAGCACAGATTGAGCTAACCTAGGAGAAGAACACAGAAGCCACAGATGACAATGCCAAATGGACTTTCCCCTGAACTTATGGACCCACTAAAATTGAGGTTTAACCTGACCTCAGGCCCTTTGACTCCCTGCCCATCCTGCTGATTCTTATGTTTGCTAGGAGTAAAGTATCAAGGGGCAACCCCCAATATCCTCATGCCTGGACTTGGAAATTAAGGAAGACAGATATTGGAGAAGTGATGGCTGTCGGGCTACAATGTAGGAACACGCAGTCCAGGTTGACCTTTACTCACTGATGACCAATTTAATTGTCTGGCGATATTTGAGAAAGGGATGATGACCTACTTAATATGTAAAAGAAGGTATAGAAATTTATGATTTTATATTTACCCTGTAGTTGATCCCCTATATTCCAAAGAGAAGGGAGTTTTTATTGAAAAAAGTAGGATTATTAACATTGACTTTGTGAAATACATGGACGTGTATGTGGAAATAGTACTGGCTATCAAGGAATGCACAATAAGCTAATATTATCCAGGTTTTATAAAATTAAAATTATAGGAGAAATATATTGGCCTCTAGGAAACAGGAAAACTTTGGGAATTGGACTGTATGTATGTGCATCGTCTCAGGTGTAGATTTATTATTGATAGAAATCGTCCTCATTTGTGGTCCCTAGAGATTTAGATACCAACAAAAATCTCTTCTCCAATTCAGGGTTGTAATCAACTCTCCCCATCAAGAGCATTGATGACATCTGATGAAGCAGAGAGAAATATCTAACTCTGGAGGAGAAGTTGCCAAAGGATATTCCCTGGGTCACAGGAGAGGCTGCAGAAAAGGGCCCCATAGAAATTGGTTGCTTTTGGGAGAGCTGGGTAGCAGGTAGGCCATAGAACTTCCCAGTGACATCATCAGTAATGTCTTCCTTGGACAATCTCTTGTATCTAAGAGAGCACTAGAATCTTCTGTGACGTCACCAGTGTTGTGGTGACACAAACTGCCTGTGGGATTCCCTCGGTGCCTTTTGGGTTCACAAACAGGCATGTTTCACCAGCTGCTCAAGCTAGTTCAGAAGGAGAGGGGAGATCAAGGAGAGACCAGACCGAGGCAGAAGAAAGCTGGCCTCCTGTCTTGTAAGTACAGAAGAATGAAATCATTCTGGGGAAGGCACAGTGAGTACTGGGTAGAGTCGGGGAACTTCCTCCAGGAGGTAGGTTTGAGCTGTGCCTTTCAGGAGTCGGCCTTACAAGCAGGAGCCTTGGAATTTGTCAATTGCAGACCAAGAGTCAAGAGTCCTGATGAGTAATTTGACAGAGAGCCAGGAATTGGCAGGCCTGCAGCTTCTTTTCTATGAGCTTTTTAATTTCTACTGCCAAGGAATGCCAGGAGGAAGCCCTATGAGGATAACAATGTGCCCATTCATGGTTGGGTGCTGAAGCACTTCATCCTCTAGATTCCTGTAGGTTACTAAGTCTGTGATGACAAGAACAAGGAAGGATGCACCCCCTAGTCATGAATTGAGGTCGCAGACACTTTAAGCTTGAACACACGATTAGGGTTTGATGGTGCTGTGAACTCCAGGATTGACCTGCTCCACGTCTGATATCTGCTGACAATGTCCCAAATCTTTATGTCTGAGGTAGATTCTATCTTTCAGTATGAGGGATCATGTAATAGTGAGTGAGGCTTATGTATGGCAATGGAGGTTGAGAAGAGGGAAATAGCTTAAGAGTCCACATTAGAGATAGCTTTTCTTCTCTTTCAGGGATTCAACAAGTCTCCAGCCTTTCCTCTTCCTCAACCTCCATTTTGAGACTCAGAATGGTCTTTTCTACCCATGGGCTATCCAATATGTACATTCATTTGTGTTTATCTATCTACAGGGTTTATTCGGAAGGCATCATCAGAAAATTTCATCAGTAACCATGAAAAGCGTATAAAGAATTTGGAGGAACTAAAATCTGAAATCCAGAAGTGTAAATTCGAGCGGGATGAACTTTCTCGAATCCTGGACCTTTATGTCAATGATGGTTTGAACTACAGGTAGTCATTATGCCCTGAAACCTATTGACTGTCTTGTGCTCTCTCTGCTAAGCCAAGAGACATCCAGAAAGTGTTTCACCTCTCATCCTGGACTTTAAGGAGCCTTGGCAGGTGCTGGCCTGTGAGAGAAGCTAGGTGCTGTGTGTTTAGGGTCAACCTCTCTTGTACTTGACCCTGAGCTCCTTGGAGTTGGATTGGATTTTTTCAGCAGCTGGAAGGACCTGGTCACACTTGCTGCATCTAAGTGTGTGAATGAAATGCCTGAATGTCCTCACTCTTACTCTGATTTTGGTCGTTATACACTGATTCTATGGCACCTCCACGATAAAGTTGGCATTCTAATTATGTTTGTATATGGGTTGGTATGTACGTATGGATGTGAAAGTATTTGTGTGTGTTTTGCTCAGGATCAGGGAGTCTGGGACCTTTGATTGGGTCTGAGGATTTGTTTGATGAACAGTTTGCAGGTCATGATAGTGATGAGTGCGTGGAGGCCGTCATTGATCAACAGAGCACTTTGCTCCTTCTGTTTACCGTGCTGGCACATAGGGCTCTCCTGAGGGGAGGAGGTGTTATGAATCCTCTTCCCTGTAAAAAGTAGTTACGGCCTCTGCGAGTCATGTAACAAGGATTGAGAATCCCTGCTTTCAAAACAAGAGAAATGTCATCACATCTTTCTGTTGGACCCAAGGCTATGGCACAGACTGGAGGAAACATATTATACTTCGTACACAACTGTTCAATTCCTTCATGCTTACCTGGCCAGATCTTGAAGGTCTGTTCCCTCCATTTGGTCCCCTGGCTCTGCCGTCCAATGCCCAGGATAATGAGTTTAACCAGCACCAATAGGAAGGAGCAAGTTTGTGTTATATACTGGGCTTAGGTAGGCCAGAGAACAGTCTGATTTCATTCATTTATTTATTTATTTATTTATTTATTTATTTATTTATTTATTTTCCTGCTTTGAACTTTATTTTCTTTTTTTAATTATCCAAGGATGGTTTACTGTGACCTAGAAAAGGTCACTGTGGGAATAAATTCTTGGCACTTGTTATTCCCAAACATGCAGCTCTCAGAATTTCCCCCCTCCTATACAGAGGGTCTTTATAGGACCATACTTCACCAGCCTTTTAAGGATTACTTATTTCAAAACAAATGTGTGCTGACTTGCAGAGAAATATTTTCTATGGAAGAGTGATGGTTTGAGTCTCACTGTTGTGTTTTTGCTGTGGTCTTTGAGTTTTCCACTTTCTTCCCTAGCCCCCATTCCTTGAATTTGAATTTTTATTGAAAATTTTTTATTTACACTTCATCTAATTGTGAAATCATGAGTTCAGACAGTTATTTGTTCCTTGGGCCATGTTCTAACACAGGCTGAACATTGAATTGCCAATGCTTAAATCCCAACATGAGATGAGAACGATGGATATGCATAAGATGACCAACTGGATAAGTGATGCCATGGAGAAGTACAAGGAGCTCACACAAGAGAACAATTCCTACCGGTGAGTCACTGACAGAAAGGAGACCCCAGCACTAGGTGGGGAATATTTCTGTCCAGCTATGACTTTGAAAAAAAGATCTGTGGTCCATGAGAAACACGTGGGAAGATTGTATAGCTGCTGGGTCTTCTATCAGCCCTCAGAGGGGATTGGCCCTCTACCTGCCAATGACTTTAGAATACCATGAACACATAAGCACCCGTATGCAACATTTCCTCTGCTTTGAGGTATATATACCCTCTAGTGTCAGGATTTTCTGAAGTACTTTGAATCCCGTGGAATGCGGACTCGGGATTTGACCTGCCTCTAATTGGTGCTAACATGCAAACTGTGGCTCTAGTCTGGAGATGCCTGGGGATGGGGCCCTTGAAGGGATGATTGTACTTGCAGGAGTGGCAGGCAAATAGAAACTGCCTGGGATTTACCATTATTTGTTTTTGATTCAGCATCAGAAACTTCCACCTCCTGAATGAATGCAATGAATTGAAGAAGAATGTAAGGATTTTGATGAATGAGAACAGAAAACTGCTGGTGGAGCAGACTGAACTGCAAGCATCCTGTGAGGAGGGAAAGAGGTTCTGTGAGGAGGCCAGCAAGACCATCTACACCACAGATATTGAATCCTTGTGTCCTGTACTTTTGAGTAAATCGAATGTATCCTTGTGAATCAAACAGTGATCTCGAACTCGTCACTCTTAAGAACCTTCTTTATTGAAGTGTGATGTAACCATCTGAAATCCCACAGCTCTCAGGCAGAGATGGATCTCTGCATTCTCACAGGGATTGGGCATCATAATGACTTCCCAGTCAGACTGAGATACAAAGAAAATTGTACTTTCAGTGTAGATTGTGTGTCCAACTCTGAATACCAACTTCATGATGAAAAAATTATCAACGCTGTATCCTTATCAAATATTTAGCGACCGCTAAAATATACTCTTTTGTGGATGAGAGTGTTGAACATATTAATGGAATATTCATCAGGCTTTCTCTAGTATCTCCCAGGAAATAAAACCATATTATAGGGAGTATAGAAGCAGTCATGAAACAGAATTGCTTGCTTTTGGTTTCCTTCAAACATGATATCAATTGTAACTGCACAGAAGAGATAATAAATTGCAAGACCTTTCAGGGGATAGGGTTTTTATGGTTGGTTGTTTTCTTGTTCTTGATTAGGATGATGACTTTTGTTCTTGACAATGTACTATGTTCCATTTGGGATTTCAACTCAAGCAGATCACATAGTTTACAATTCAGTTTCTAGATTTCTTTAAAAGCTGGACAAAATATCCAGGCAAAGGTGCCCTATGAGTTTTCTCCTTTGTTTTTCCTCCTTTGGGTGCTTTTGTTTTTGTTTGTTGTTGTCGTTGATTTATTTTATAGTCATGAGTGTTTTGCCTTCTGTAGGTCTCTGCATGCTGTTCCCCAAAGGCCAGAAGAGGTCATTGGGTTTCACCTGGAACTTAAGTGACAGAGGATTGTTAGGTGCCCTGCAGGTCTTTTGAGAAACAAATTCTCAAATGATGAGCCATCTCTCCAGCCCCTACCGTGGACGTTTGTCCTTCATTGTGTTCCTTATTTGTGGCAATGGATCATACCTGAACAAAGTGTTTCTTGAGATATGTAGGGACACATTTATGGGGTCTGCATGCTAATAATCTAGACTTCCAGGCGTCTATGTGAAGTTTTTAAGTTAGGGTTTCACTGCCGAGAACAGATACCATGACTAAGACAAATGTTATAAAGGACAGCATTTAATTGGAGCTGGCTTAAAGGTTCAGATCTTCAGTTCTTTATCATCAAGGTGGGAGCCTGGCAGCATCTAAGCAGATATGGTGCCGTAGGAGCTGAGAGTTCTACATCTTCATGTGATGTTTCCTAGCAGAATACTCAGTTTCAGGCAGCTAGGATGAGGGTCTTAAAGCCCAGAACCACAGCGAAACACCTGACCCAACAAGGAAATACCTACTCCAAAGGAGCCATACTGTATAATAGTACCGCTCCCTGGGCCAAGCATATACAAACCTTCACATTCCACTCTGAGGCTTCCAGAGGCTTCTTCAAACCTATGAGACTATGGGGGCCACATCTAAACATAGCACAATGCAAAATCCATTAGGTCAACTTCCAGAATTCCCATACTTCATAGCAGTTTTAAAAATGTTCAGTGTAAAGTTGAACGTCTCATCTGAGATTGATCCAAGCACTTAGCTGTAACACCCACACTAGACAGGAACCCAGCTGCGTAAACTTTAAACTCTGCATCTCCATGTCTGATGTCAATGTGGTCTTCAGATCTCCAACTCCCTTTTGATCTTTGTTGGTTGCAAGAAAAGTTTCCTGCTGTGCTGTTTGCACTCCCTGTTAGCAGCTTTCCTCAGTAGAGAGTCCATGGCTCTGGCATCTCAAACATCTGTATGTCTCCAAGGCGACTTCAATGTTCCAGCTTCTTCCCTCAATATCTGGGACCCACACATGATCTGGGCTCCTCCGAAGAGTTGGGGTCACGTCTCCAGCTCTGCCCTCTGTAGCACTCTAACCTCTGGTTGATCCATACCACTGATGCTTCTGTTCTTGGTGATCATCCAGTGGCACTGGAATTCCCAATGTACTGGGGTCTTTCACTGCAACTAAGCTTCACCAGAGCCTTACATAGGCTCTTTTCGTGGTGCCCAGTCCCAGATTCTTTGCATGACCTCTGAAGTCCTGGGCCATCAAGAAAAATGGAGTCATCACCTTCACTAATGGCCTTCCATGGCATCTCACAGTGTCAAGCCTCACCTCCTCTTCATGACCATTTCATGTCTTCAAAACCAGTACCAACTGAGTGACTGTTAGACTTTACCAAGGAGAGCTGTAGCACCAGCTTCAGCCTTGGCTCTTTCTATAACACAGCTTCTTTGTGCTCTCAAAAAGCACTCCCCGTAAGATTTTACCACTTTGATCCTGGTCTCATTTTAATCACCACTAATTTCTTAGTTCCAGTGAACCAGCACCAATTGTCCAGTAGTCCCTTCTATTCTGTACACTACATCAGGGCTTTGTGGGCAAAGCTGCTGACTTCTGCTGCTCGGAGGTGCTGGAATTGCTCACCTCACTTTATTCCATTATCACTAGCTTCCTGTTTTCCACTCCTTCCCTGCCTCAGCTTGCCTGTCCTGGATCTTCCTGTGTAGATTGACCTTGAACTCAGATCTTCATGCCTGTCTCAACACCCTGGCAGTCCCCTACATTGGGGAAATGATCCTTCAGAGGTCGGTGAAGTTAGGGTTTTACTGCTGTGAACATATAGCATGACCAGTGAAAGTCTTATAAAGGACAACATTTAATTGCAGCTGGCTTACAGGTTAAGATGTTTAGTCCAATATCTTTAAGGTGGGGGCATGTCACCCTCTAAGCAGGTGTGGTGTAGTGGGAGTTGTGAGTTCTACATCTTCATCAGAAGGCTGCTAGCAGAATACTAACATTCAGGCCTTTCTCTGACCCCAGATATCTTAATCAAGCAACTGGCTTTTGAAAATGCTAATACAGTAGTGAAACACTGTCTCAAAAACCAACCAACCTGGAAGTCCCACACCCGCGGATCCCGGCCCGCAGCAGCTCTCTGCTCCCAAACCCCGTGGGAGAGAGACCTCACCGCCTGATCAGGTGGGCACTCCTGAGGCTGCAGAGCGGAGGAGACCACCAACACTGCCCACCCCTGCCCACATCCCTGGCCCAAGAGGCAACTGTATAAGGCCTCTGGGTTCCCGTAGGGGAGGGCCCAGGAGCGGCAGGATCCCTGCGCCTGAGACACCGCCAGAACCTGAAGGAAACAGACCGGATAAACAGTTCTCTGCACCCAAACCCCGTGGGAGGGAGAGCTAAACCTTCAGAGAGGCGGACACGCCTGGGAAACCAGAAGAGACTGCACTCTGTGCACATCCAGACGCCAGAGGAAAACACCAAACGCCATCTGGAACCCTGGTGCACGGAGGCTCCCAGAAAGAGCGGCGCAGATCTTCCCGGTTGCTGCCGCCGCGGAGAGGACTTAGGCAGTACCCCACGAGCAAACTTGAGCCTTGGAACCACAGGTAGGACCAACTTTTCCCCTGCAAGAAACCTGACTGGTGAACTCAAGACACAGGCCCACAGGAACAGCTGAAGACCTGTAGAGAGGAAAAACTACACGCCCGAAAGCAGAACACTCTGTCCCCATAACTGGCTGAAAGAAAACAGGAAAACAGGTCTACAGCACTCCTGACACACAGGCTTATAGGACAGTCTAGCCACGGTCAGAAATAGCAGAACAAAGTAACACTAGAGATAATCTGATGGCGAGAGGCAAGCGCAGGAACCCAAGCAACAGAAACCAAGACGACATGGCATCATCGGAGCCCAATTCTCCCACCAAAGCAAACACTGAATATCCAAACACACCAGAAAAGCAAGATCTAGTTTCAAAATCATATTTGATCATGATGCTGGAGGACTTCAAGAAAGACATAAAGAACTCCCTTAGAGAACAAGTAGAAGCCTACAGAGAGGAATCGCAAAAATCCCTGAAAGAATTCCAGGAAAACACAATCAAACAGTTGAAGGAATTAAAAATGGAAATAGAAGCAATCAAGAAAGAACACATGGAAACAACCCTGGACATAGAAAATCAAAAGAAAAGACAAGGAGCTGTAGATACAAGCTTCACCAACAGAATACAAGAGATGGAAGAGAGAATCTCGGGAGCAGAAGATTCCATAGAAATCATTGACTCAACTGTCAAAGATAATGTAAAGCAGAAAAAGCTACTGGTCCAAAACATACAGGAAATCCAGGACTCAATGAGAAGATCAAACCTAAGGATAATAGGTATAGAAGAGAGTGAAGACTCCCAGCTCAAAGGACCAGTAAATATCTTCAACAAAATCATAGAAGAAAACTTCCCTAACCTAAAAAAAGAGATACCCATAGGCATACAAGAAGCCTACAGAACTCCAAATAGATTGGACCAGAAAAGAAACACCTCCCGTCACATAATTGTCAAAACACCAAACGCACAAAATAAAGAAAGAATATTAAAAGCAGTAAGGGAAAAAGGTCAAGTAACATATAAAGGCAGACCTATCAGAATCACACCAGACTTTTCGCCAGAAACTATGAAGGCCAGAAGATCCTGGACAGATGTCATACAGACCCTAAGAGAACACAAATGCCAGCCCAGGTTACTGTATCCTGCAAAACTCTCAATTAACATAGATGGAGAAACCAAGATATTCCATGACAAAACCAAATTTACACAATATCTTTCTACAAATCCAGCACTACAAAGGATAATAAAGGGTAAAGCCCAACATAAGGAGGCAAGCTATACCCTAGAAGAAGCAAGAAACTAATCGTCTTGGCAACAAAACAAGGAGAATGAAAGCACACAAACATAACCTCACATCCAAATATGAATATAACAGGAAGCAATAATCACTATTCCTTAATATCTCTCAATATCAATGGCCTCAACTCCCCAATAAAAAGACATAGATTAACAAACTGGATACGCAATGAGGACCCTGCATTCTGCTGCCTACAGGAAACACACCTCAGAGACAAAGACAGACACTACCTCAGAGTGAAAGGCTGGAAAACAACTTTCCAAGCAAATGGTCAGAAGAAGCAAGCTGGAGTAGCCATTCTAATATCAAATAAAATCAATTTTCAATTAAAAGTCATCAAAAAAGATAAGGAAGGACACTTCATATTCATCAAAGGAAAAATCCACCAAGATGAACTCTCAATCCTCATCTTCGGTTGGTTTATATACAAGTGTGCAATTTCTAGGCTTGAAAGTAAAATGATGCTATCTGGTGCTGGATAGAGGAGCCTTATTTTTTATTATGGCAGCTTGCTATTTTTGTAATATGGTGATTTGGTTGAACACATTAAAGTACAGTAGTAACTGATCTCCCCCTCTTCCTGGATGAGTGAGGAGATGATTAAATGTTGATGTCAGCATCCATGAGCATATTCAGATGAGCTTCTGCTTCTGTTGAAAAGGATGCTGTGTTTGATTGTGGTCCGAAGCTTTGAAGCACTACTTGGCATCTCCTTCCTTGGAGGTCTCACTGTTTAAACATAACAGATTTGATAGCTTGTTGGTAAGGTGAGGTCCAGCTTGTCTCCACTAGGTCATCTTCATGTGAATCCGGTGGTTATACGGTTTTGTTCTAGGGATATTTCATTTTTTTAATAACGGTTTTAGCTGACATTCATGGAGAGAATGAATCCTTAGAAGTGTGCCACTAGTGAAAGGAAATCCTGTCTAGAGTATGTTTCTTTACAAAGCTGTGTCACACCATCCTTTGGGCCCTCTGCTGGAAAAGTAGAATCAAGTCTCAAATAATGCCTTTTAAATTGTATCCTCTAGTATTATAGATGTAGGACAGTACTGTATCATACCTCTGTGGATGTAAAATAGCTTGTACCTGCTTTATGATACGTAGTAGTGACCGTGCTTTATCAGAGCTGTTTTTAATGATGTTGTTCAGAATGTTTTCTTTCCAGATGATGATTGAGAAGCTAATTTAAAAAAAAAATGGTGCCAGGTACCACAAGAGTAACAGAACTGTGCTGTTTTCTCGGGTTTTGTTTTTTTACTTTTTTTTTTTTTTAATGGAGTGTGCTGGATGTCTCTACAGTTTTGTTCAGATGACTGCAGAACCTGGAAAAGCTGTTGCTGCTGTTGATGCATAACACACTGCTATTATTGGTCTTTTTATATAAATATAAATATATATATACAGATATATAATTTGAATTTTTTGAAACTTTACCTGTGCTGTCAACTTTCGAAAAAAGTATCCCCGTTTACTGTGTTGAGTTGGCACTGTACAGAAATTAACAGCCATATTGGTCTAGAAATGTTGAACTTAAGTTTTTTCCATTTGTACAGGGGTAACACACTGTATTAAATATGTAAGGTCTTATATACGTGGGTTTGATTACAAAAACTAATAAAGTATTCTCTAAATAAAAATAAATAAATAAATAAATAAATCTTAAAAAAAAAAAACCAACCAACCAACCAAACAGACAAAGACAAATTAAAAATAGCAACAACAACAAACGAAAGAAAGAAAACACCAATGCATACTCTTATGTGGCCTTGCCAACAAGTTATTTCTGAATTGTAAATAAAAATGCCTATAGTCAAAAGCTGTGCAGAATTAAGACAGGTGTTCCCTGGTGATTCCAGCTTGGGGGTGGGGGGAGACCATGACAGACAGGGGTAGAAAGAAGAACGTAAATAGAGGAGAAGCCACCAGGAGGTAAGAGTCTGTAAATAATTAACCTTGTGAGTGGGCTAATTGGAGTGAAAAGCAGCTCAGACAAAACCATGGCAAATTACACAATGGAACTTTTGGAGAAATATGCATAATAGTACAGAGGATAGCTATCTGCTCAGTTCTTGTGCTGATTAAGGATTATCATAAACATAAAGCTTGTGTGCACCTTTTATCCAGAAACTAAATGGACAAAGTATGGGCAGAAATCCATGGTTGAGATCAAATACTTTCTACCACACAAAACCAGATCTAGCACCTAGAATTACAATCTTCCCAAGCCCAGATACCTACAGACCAGCATAGAAACACAACCAGTAACAGCCATGACATTAAAATCTTTATTAGAACCATCAACACTATCACAGAAGGCCCTGAATATGTCAACATGACTGAAGAACAAGAATAAAAAAAGATTGTAAAACAGCATTTGCACATATCATAGAGGTCTTTAAAGAGAAAAATAAAGAAATCTGTGAAAACACTAACTGTGGAAGGAAATGAATGAAGGAAACATAAAGGGAGAGATGTGGATGAGTAAAATGTAGGAACTCAAATAGTCTCTCAGAGGCAGACCTTAATAACAGACTCCAACAGATGGAATAGAGAACCTCAGGCATTGAAGAGATGATAGAAGGAATGGATACGTAGATAGAGGGAAAATATTAAATTCAAAGGGAAGAAAAGAGTGGAGGGGGAAAGGAATAAAGGAAAAGTAAAGGAAGGAAGGAAGGAAGGAAAGAAGGAAGGAAGGAAGGAAGGAAGGAAGGAAGGAAGGAAGGAAGGAAGAGAATCCTGGGAGAAAACATGCAAGAAGTAGGATTTTTCTGCTAAATAACAAATATAATAATAAAATGATAAAGACAATAAAGTATATAGGAAGGATGAAAATATGGGCTGGAGAGATGGCTCAGCGGTTAAGAGCACCCGACTACTCTTCCGGAGGTCCTGAGTTCAATTCCCAGCAACCACATGGTGGCTCACAACCATCTGTAAAGAGATTTGATGCCCTCTTCTGGTGTGTCTGAAGGAAGGATGAAAATAAACTTGGGTCAAAGGCAAATAAGACAAAAAAAAACAAAAATAAAAACCAAAAACAAGAAAAAAAAACCATTCTCAACCGAAATCATAGAAGAAAATGTCCTTAACTTAAGCAAGAGTCTTATCAAAGTAAAAGGAGCACACAGTATGAAACAGACTGGAGTCGCGAAGAAATTCCCCTGGGCATATATTACCTAAGACAGGAAACATGGAGAACAAATAAAGTGTAATAAAAGCTGCAAGGGTAAAAGTACTGGTAACATACACAGTCAGTCCTCCCATGAGAATTACACATCACTTCTTGCTAGAGACTCTAAAAGCCAGAAGAGCCTGGATAGATGCACTGAAGACTAAGAGACCAGACTAATAAAGTTGGATTTTAGTTGACCCAAGTGCCTCTCTTCTTTTATCACATGCAATATTATTAGATACTTCCTAAAATTGCCTTCCGAGCTTCTTTGAGGAAGCCTGAGGAGCTTAAGACCTCTGATAAAGTATTTTCTACAAAAGGACCTGCTTGCTTTTTTCTTATTTCTACTACAGCAGGATGGAGGCAAAGTTTTTTGCAAACTACTTTTAATAAGTAGCCCACATCATAGGTAATGGAAGAGAAAAGTTATTAGGATATGGGGGAAGAGGACCTGTTCAGCAATAGTTCTTCAGGAACGAGCTTGTTTTTCTTTGGCAGCAGTTCAGTACACAGCAAGCAGCAAACATGACTCCAGAGGGGATTTCACAGGGGAGGAAAGCAGGAGTGTGGTGGAAACATTGTGCAGCGGCTGTGCAGACTCAGGAGCTCCTGCTCAAGCTGCAACAAGGCACCCTGTGCTCTGAAGCACAGCAGCTTAGCCAGTTAGCTGGAGACCTGGCTCTCCCACTGCCCGCCTTACCTGGAATCCGCACAGGATCCAAGAGGACAAACAACTGTGCCTAAGCTGAGCCGGCAGGGTCAAAGCGCCTGTGAAGGACCTGCAGGCACCACCTTTGTCAGCTTCATCAGACCAGAGAGTCTTTTCCTCCTTCAAGCATGGCACCCCGCCCATTTTCTTTCACTCCCTGCCCTCATTTTGATGGCTTCTACCTCCCTTCATAAGTTTGTCGTTTAGTTTCTTTTTTCTCTCTTTTTTTTGCTTCTTTGTTACTTTCTTTCTTTCAACTAATATAAAGGACGAGCAATTTGATATTTTTTAACATTTATTTATTTATTTATTTATTTATTTATTTATTTATTATGTATATATCATACAGCTTTCTGCCTGCATGTATGCACCTGCAGGCCAGAAGAGGGCACCAGACCTGATTATAGATGGTTGAAAGCCACCATGTGGTTGCTGGGAATTGAACTCAGGACCTCTGGAAGAGCAGACAGTGCTCTTAACCTCTGAGCCATCTCTCCAGCCATTTTTTTTAACATTTATTTATTATAAGTGCACTGTAGCTGTCTGCAGACACACCAGAAAGGGCATCAGAACTCATTACAGGTGGTTGTGAGCCACCATGTAGTTGCTGGGATTTGAACTCAGGACCTCTGGAAGAGCAGTCAGTGCTCTTAACCACTAAGCCATCTCTCCAGCCCGCAATTTGATATTTCTAACCTAATATTTGTTGTGGTTTATGCCATGCATACTTGCACATTAAAATTCTTTTTTCTTACATTTGCCTCACTTTAATCGGACTCATTAGCTTAGCTCAATCTCGGTTCTTGGGTTTTCTGAGGTGAGTGAATGTTGGGGTGACCTCATTTCCAACTCCTGATCCTTCTGCCTCTAAAGTCAAATGCTTATAATTTTCAAAGCTTTCTTTGTCAGTGGATATGTGTGTGTGTCTGTGCACATACATGCTACAATTTTCAGTTCATGTTTCTACCATGGGTCCCAGGTATTGAACTCAGATAATCACACTAGTGCAGCAAGTTCTTTACCTGCTGAGTACCTTGCTGCTATTGCACGTGTGTGTGTGTGTGTGTGTGTGTGTGTCTAATTTTCATATATGTATATACCATATATTGTGCCTATCTCTGCCTCTCAATACCATTGTCCTTCCTTTCCTCACCTCTTCTATCATTTCTTTTTATCCCTCTGGACAGTTGCTCTTTGTTCACATCAGTTTAAAATGTAGGAACACACACACACTGTTTGAAACCAAATTAAAATGAAAAAATAAAAATATGCAGTCTTTTTGATCAGTACTCCTTAGCAATAGCTTTTCTTTGATTTTTTATACAATTGATATATAATAATTAATGGGCAATCAGCTTGAAATTTTTCCTTAATGATTATATCCTTGGATTTTCATAAATGTTTCATAAATGTTATTATACTATCTGCAGATAAAAATGTCAACTTTTCATTCCTACAGTGACAGGCCTTAAATTATCACCTTCCTCCATTCTGACCACAGCAGTCTGCTGTCTCTAAGGGCGATCACCACTTACTGCTCAATAAAAGGGGAACAGAAGAGTGGTGTTGTTCTGACCCCTTCTAGCCAAATGGCCCTTATGTGTTTGTCCTGAAGAAATGTGGATATGGATTGCTAGGTATGGGCTGCCACCTTGTGGAAGTGAGAATTCAGTGCACCTGAGGGATGTCTTCTCCCACAGTTGCCTTGGCTGGAGGATTCCTGAATCATCCCAGTCACAAGCACTCCACTCTCAAAAGAAACCCAACCTCAGCCTTAAAGGAAACGGACACTTAATTTCCAGTGAGATTCGTGCACATCCCTCACTCTGGCATAAGTCCAAAGGACTTTCAGAAAAATGATAGGGCACGTAACGCCATTAGAAAATTCATCGCTTCTCAGCCTTTTGGCTAAGATCAAGTGTAGAAAATTCATGCCAGAGTCTTCTGTCTAGTCCAATGGAACAATGCCTCGAAATACCCAGCTACAAGTTGTTAATCTATACGCCATGTCATGAACCATCTAAGGTGATAGCATATTTCATAATGCCCTAGTATGCCCTAGTAACAAACATAATTGCTTGTTTGTGGATTTAGGACACAAAGAAGAAAGTGCCTTTCATGGTGGTGGTCCACTGTTACTTCAAGAGTTCAAGCAGGAGGGCAGAGGCAGGGAGTAGAACATCCTTGTTTACATAGATAGTTCCATGCTAAATACAAACAAAAAGATCTTGGATTACAAATACAAAACCCCAAATAAACATGTCATTGCAGATGTGTGTCCCTTCTGAGCGCACAGGGTAAGACCAAACTTTATCATGCCAAGAGAACATTCATAAGAAAATTACTGGAGACACCAGGCAGATTAGAATAGACGTAATGGTGCCGGAGAGGTGGTTCCACAGTTAATACTGGCTACTGTTCCAGAGGTCTGGAGTTCAATTCCCAGTAACCACACAGTGGCTCACAACCATCTATAGTGAGATCGGGCGCCCTCTTCTGGCCTGTAAGCATGCATGCAGGCAGAATGCTGTATACGTCATAAATCTTAAACAAACTAAAATAAAAGTAAATAGGTTTGGAAAGCTCTGTGTGTTTTATGTAAAAAGTGCAACTACATCTATTGCTATCCTGCATAGATATCCAGTGGCCTGCGGCGTCTTTCTATTTCTGATCGTTTACTCACCACTTCAATATCTGAGACCAGTGTCACTTATGATATACTTCATCTAAGTTATAATGCACCATTGTCACTCAAGCCTGGAAATATTAACCCTTTGAAGGAATGTATAAAGAGTTTTAGTCAGTATGTTGTCACAGGATCTGTCAGGGGTTGGAGAGATGGTTCAGGGATTAAGAGTACCAACTGCTCTCCCAGAGATCCTGAGTTCAAATCTCAACAACCACATGGCTACCTACAGCCATCTGCAATGGGACCTGACGCCCTCTTCTGGTGTGTTTGAAGATAGCTACAATATACTCACACAAGTAAAAAGTATGAAAAAAAAAGGAAAAAAACGGGACCTCTCAGTATAATCTGGCAGAACTAAACATCATGGACTTGCTGGGTGAAACAGGGTGGCCTTGATCCTACAGGAATCTACCTACTTCTTTATCCCAAGCACTGAAATTGGCACTTGGAGTCACTATGCCCAGTTGTGAAGAGTCCTTTCATGGTCGTGCTGAGCAACTTTGCTTATCCTTTCCCATCAGCCACTTCTTTCTATGTAAATGAGACCATTTCTGTAGTGTCTGGTTTCAGGTGAATTCTGATTGGCTGTGTGATTCTGACATTTTTGTGGCTCCAGTTGACTAAAGAGGAACCCATCCATGGTTTTCTAGGTCTCTGAGTGTTTTACCTCTTTTAAAAATATTAATCAATCATGTTTATTTAAAGTATTACCATCAGAAATTTGTAATGGTAATTAAAAAAAATCAGTAAACAACCAAATCAATTTTCCTATTCTAGCCATATAAGCCAGCTGGACTTTGTAAGGAAAATGATCTAAAGTATCAGTGTCAAGGACTACAGAAAACTGCCACCCATAGGTAAACTGCCACAGTAAAGTGACTACAGCATGGCTCTGTCACTCATACCAGACAACCAGAATATACCTTATGAAAAGAATTAAAATCTATCCAAACCACTTAAAATACTTAAATGCAGAAACCTTAATTTTCCTTCAGTTGGGCCAGAAACCACCACAGACGCTATGGTCAGGGTTCCAGGGAGAACGAGTGGAAAGTTTAAGCTTAGGCCAACCAACACAGCCCTCGACTTTTCAAAGAAATCATTTACTGGGGTATACTGTAAACAAGGACTGTGGCAACACAGGAAACAAAGGCAGTTGGCAAGTGAAACTTCTAGAAGCTCATGAAAACAATACCATCCACACTGCAGACGGAAAAGGAGAGACAGGTAATGCCATGTTCTCTTCAGTCGTTCGGTCGTGCAGGGCATCAAACAATCGCTCTTTCCCACACCAGGATGTTAGCCCACAGGAGGGGCTGGCGGGACCTGTCCACTGTGAGGACTGGAGGGCTTTCCAGGAAGGCTGAAGCCTCTCAGGTTAGGAGGCCTCAGTAGAAAGAGGAGCACAGCGATCACCATCCAGGCCATCAAGATCACAGTGATGCTGATGCCACTGTCGCCTGAGGGCCCTGGCAATTCCCGAAGGCATTCTGTGTTGGTGCAATAGGACTGGGACTGCCGGAGCAGATTGATGAATTTTCTCATAGCGCGTTCATGAGAGCAAATACATTCACAGGGATCAAATCCCCCTTCAACCATGGTTGGTTACCAGCTTGTTTTTACTCAACTCTTTAAAGCCACCCATACAAGTGGTGGTGGGGACGGTGGTGGCCTGGAGTGTTCTGGATGCCCCTGTCGCTGCCACTGCTGCTGCTGGCTGCCACCCTCCTCCCCTCCAGATTAGATAGACCATGTCACTATTAGCCACTAGACCCAGATCTGTGTTTTGCCTTTTGTATGGGTGGATGCATCACGAGGTTGTCAAGTGTGGGCAGAATCTGGGAGACAGCTTTGCCTATCGAGGTTGGTGTTAGTCTTTGTATGGTTACCAGGGACCAATTCCAGATCCTCTGGAAGAACAATAAGTGATTTCAACTGCTGTGATATCTTCCCTGCCCCTTCCTCTATACCTTGATCTTTCTTTTTCTCCCCCCCCCCCCCCCCCCGGAGCTGGGGACCGAACCCAGGGCTTTGCGGTTGCCAGGCAACCGCTCTTCCACTGAGCTAAATCCCCAGCCCCATACTTTGATCTTTCTGTAGTCTCTCTGACTCCATCTGCCATAACGAACACTTCATCTCATAAAGCACGGTGGACAATAGCTACTGTGAAAAATACCATAAGTTGACAGAGCCTCCATTTTCACATAAATATATAAACACATAAATACACATACCTACCTAAAGAAACACAGAGACACACATAAACACACGCACAGAACACACAAAGACACACACAGACACACACAGCCCAAGTCATCATATTCTTTAGTAATTCTGTCCAGAGCAGAGCAGTTATAGATAGAAGAAAGTACAATTCCCAGCAATTTCAACTGAATATCATGTAATGCATATTTATGAAATACATATTTCACAGTATTTTAGGATTAGAGTACATTATACTATCTATCCTTTATTTTCAAAAGTATCGAAAGTTATGAAGAGAATTCCAGCCTAGTATCAGACTTGGGGCCATCAGAGTCAGAACAGGTTGGTGTTTGAAACTTTCTTTTATTACAACTGTTTCCTAATGTCACATAGGAAAACCGGCTTCAGTCAGAAATGCCTGTAACTACCACATGCATCTGAATCTCACCCTGGGAAAACCATGAGAATCCATAAGAGAATGTGTGTGGCTCTTTGATGTCCAGCTTTCCTGCAAGTCTCTTCTGGCTTGCACGGATACCACTCCTTGATTCCTCCCTCTAAATGGCCGTGCAACCTTCTTGCCTTGCTCTGCTGCTGGTCATTGACAATTTGAGGAAGGTAAAAATTGCCTAGTGTGTTAGTGAAGCAGGCCTTTGAATGTTGCTCTGAGGGGTTTTGGGGAGAGAATCGACATAAAGCTCACTCTGAATGGTGGTAACACCATAACTCTCAGGCCAGGTGCCTGCACTAAATGGCACAGAGAGGAAGCTAAGAGCTAGAATTTCCCTATTTCTGCTCCCTGCTCCATCCACATGGAAAGAGTCTCATTCACATCCTGCCAGCCAGTCCACTTCTACCAACTGCACCTCTCACGGCTACACTCACCCCTTCTAGGATGGAGTCTGTGCTTCCCGACTCTGAGCCAATGGAACCCTCCTTTCTTAAAATGCTTCTGTGACAGAATGGGAAACACGACCAGTGCAGTCACTGCTTCGTTCTGCCCTTTGCAGTCTCCTCCCGCCTGGTTCCCTCACAGCCTTTCCAGTCCAATGTGTCTCCAAGAAAACAGGCTAAAGATTTCACCTTAATTCTCCTTTGACTTGTCTCTGGTAAGTGCCTTTTGCTATATCAGCCCAGGTAGAAGAGTGAAAGAGGAAAAAGAGAAGAGAAGACAGTAGATGGCCTAGGCAAGGGATAACTGAAGTTCTCCTTGTAACACAAGCTACTTCCCAAGATATTACCACTAATCCAGTTTCTGTGTCAATATGGCCCCCAAAACCTAATCACCTATCATTAGAGCACATTTGCTGACACACTTTTATTGCAGTTCAATTTCTATTGCATGCCTTTTGAAAACACATCTAGGGGCTGGGGATTTGGCTCAGTGGTAGAGCGCTTGCCAAGGAAGCGCAAGGCCCTGGGTTCGGTCCCCAGCTCCGAAAAAAAGAAAAGTAAAAAAAAAAAAAAAGAAAGAAAGAAAAGAAAGAAAACACATCTAAAAGTGGGGTGGGCTTTTCCAGCTAGATTCATGACCTCTTCTCTCCCACTCAGCACCCATACTCAAATCACCTTCGGACATCTCGTTTCCTAAACACAGGTGTGGCTGTCTCTTTTACTTTTCCCCATGGGATAGTTTAGTTAGAATGATCTTACCGCACCAGCCCATCAATGACTGGCTTTCTAGCTTTAATGACTTAGGAAAATTTCTGTTTGTTGATAATGGAAATCGCCCACTGTATAAAGTCATTTGCTCCTGCTCTCAAACAGAGGAAAAGAAAGAGAGAAAAGGTCTGCCTGCGGGCATACTCAAGGTAGGTCAAGGCCTGTTGGCAGATTTTTCACCCTGCTGAGGTATGGAACCATAAGAGAAGGTGTACTTGAGGTTTAAATTTCTATTTACCTTGGTGGAAAAAAACGGAGAAGTTTGGGGAACGGGAACGAATGCATTGTTTATTTTAACAATTTGTTTCTGTTAGCTTGTGGTTATGCTTCCCACAGTACTACAGTAAAACAGGGCTTTGAGAAATATGCTTGTTGTTGCCTTGTACCCACCAGCATTCCTTTCATAACTGTGTCTTTCGTCTTCTTTTGGCCTTTCATATTCTGATCCTCATCTGCCCCTCAGAGGACCTTTCCACTTCCTACCAGTCAGTACACCAAAGTAGGGCCATGCTGTTTCAGGAAACTGGAATTTCTGAAAAGCCCATTGAATCTGGAAAGCAATATACCCCAGGATATGTCCTGTAGGTCAGAGTAAGATGTTGCAAAAAGAGGAAAACTGACTGATCTCCCACTTTGTGCTTTCAAAAAGAACAAATACTTCAAAAACTTAGTTTCTCCCTCCTCCCCATTACAGAATCTGATTTCAGCCCTGCACACTGTGCTCTCCTGGATCCATGGATGCTAAGCTGCAGGTTCTGGAGATGCCAACCCCTCAATGTCTGCTCAACTCAGTCCATTCATTCTCAGTTCCTGGAGTGATTGCGTCCACCGACCCAGACGCCCATCGCCGATCGAGAGTATTCCACGCAGCAGATCGAGTTCCAGCAAGCAGAAGGAATCTTCACTCACAGAACACATTGCGGACCTTACCTGACACGCTGAACAGAACTAAGAGGTTACTGAGAAACAAGTGTGTGTGAATACCATCCTATGTCGCCATCTTCTGGGCACATACAGAATTACATCCTATTACCTTACTTGGCAGTCCGAGGCTTCCTTCTACCCTCTCAAGTTCAAGTCACAGATGCAGATATTCACAGCCACCCACTGGACTAAGCCTGGGGACCACAATGAAAGAGTCAGGGGAAAGCCTGAAGGAGATGAAGGGTTTGGAACTCAATATGAAGAACAACAATATCAATTAACTGGACCGTTCAGAGCTCCTCGGGACTAAACTACCAACTAAAGAGGATACATGGTCCTGGCCATGGCTCCTGATACATAAAGTGTAGAGCATGTGTAGCAACAACTGGCTCATCTGACATCTATGGGAAGGGAGACAACTGGCCCTGTAGAAACTTGATGTCCCAGAGAAGGGGGATGCTAGAGGGGTGAAGTGGAAGTGGGTGGGTAGATGGAGGAGTGCCCTCTTAGAAACAAAGAGGACTGGGAGGGTATGGGGGTTCAAAGTGGAGAGATCAATGATGGGGATGACATTTGAAATGTAAACAAATAAAATGACTAGTGTATAATAGATGGTAACAGACGTCTCCATAAGGACTAGATATTTATTATCTGTAGCAGGTTCATTGAAAGTCAAAATCCATAATTGTTGTGACTTACTTATTATTGAAATTTCACATAGATGAACCCAAGCAACATTTTAACTTTTCTCCTTGAACCTATAATAAATCATTAGTTACCTTTATAACACAATTTAAAAAGCAATTAGGGTTTCTACTCTCTTAGGCTTCGATACAGTGCCTCATTTTAGCTGTCCCTCTCTATGTTCCCTCCATTGCTGCCTCGCCCTGTCTCTTCACATTTCACATTCCTATCCCTGACAGTGTCCCTCAGCAACCCATGAGTGAACTTGTACTTCCCTAAATGAGGACAGTCTGGCCCACGTCCCTAGACCCTCACACTAAACTGATCATACAGTCACACAGATTGAAGAATCAACAGCTAACATCCACATTTAAGTGAATATGTATCCCATTTGTCTTTTTCAGCCTGGATTACCGCATCCAGAATGACTTTTACTAGATCCATTCATTGTCCTGCCTATTGCATGCTTCCTTTTGCCTTTTGTAATTGTTAAGCAGCAATGCAATCTGTAAATGCACCACGTTTTCTTTATGCATTCATCCGTTAAGGGACAACTTAAATATTTCCAAATTCTAAGTATTACAAACGAGCTTCACTGAACATGGTTGAGCAAAGGTCTGTATTCTATGATGAATCAACATCTGGACATGAGACCTAGAGTTGTATCTTAAGGAACAACAATTTTCACCTTCCTGAAGAACCATCATACTGATCTCCGAAGTTGCTGTAGAAGTTTGCCTTTCCACCAGGAGAATATGAATGTTCCCCTTGCTCCATAACCCAGTCAGCTTGAGTTGTCACACGTGTTATTAACCTTAGTCATATTGACAAATATGAAAAGTGATCTCAGAGTAATTTTAATTTGCATTTGTGTGATGTACTAGGATGTTGAATATTTCTTATGAATTTCTCAGTCATTTAAGTTTCTTCTATTATGAATGTTATGCTTAGATAAGTAGCACATTTTAATTATTTTTCTTGAAATACAGTGTTTTAGTTTTTCCAATATATATTTATATTAGCCTGTTGGGCCCTACCTTGGGGTGTTTCCCTTCCTCCTCGCTGTGCCTTTCAGCCTGCTATGGCAAGAAGTTGTTTACACCTTTGGCAGCTGCTCTAGGCCCCTAATTTGGGGCCAGTACCTTCCATGGCACCCAGTCCTCTTGCTGAGCCTTTCAGCTTATTGATGTTAAGAAGTTGTTTACGCCCCTGTGTTGGGCCAGAACTTGCCACGATGCAGATTTTTCCCCTTTTCCTATTTTCCTGGTTGGGGATTTTCGCCTGCTTTATTGTTTTTCCACGGCTTTTGCCTCTGGTATATAAGGAGATCTCAGTAAAGCCCGGATAGCATTCTTTTAACACGAATGACCCGAGTGTGTGTTCCTTCTTAACTCTTATAGTCCTATGCCCGAATCTCAGTGTCTGGATGACACAGGCATCATCAAATGGAGGTCCCACCAAGATCGGGAAAGAGAGGACAACCTGACGAGATGGTCCCAGGAAACCAGCCAGTGAAGGAGGGACGCATTGGGGAAAATGGGCCAGGAAAGGTCCCAGTAAGCAGGATACAGAAGCACCGTGGGCATTGAAAACACATGCAAAGAAAAATAAAGATTTGGGGTAGTGGTGAGTAAACCTTGTAAAAAGGGACAAGGTAATAATGGTCAAATGTTTTTGTGTATGTGTTCTTTTAGAGTTATGCTAAAATCTAGAGAAGCAAAGTCAATTCTCATTGATGCTTTTAGGCTTTGGACCCTGATTAGAGACAGTTTACACCCCAGACAAGAGAGAAAATGGTTTGAGAAAAACAGTCCTCCCAGACTCTCCACAGATGCTTTGGCAAAAGAAGGAAAATGAGATTAAGCTTTTTAAGAGCTCTCCTAGGGACATCCTGCCTCCTTGCTGGCTCCTATTGGAGAAGTGCTCATTTCTGGTTCTGGGTCCTTTAGGTAGGATATCTGGGTCCCTTTGGTGGGACACCATCTAGCTCCTTCCCTCTATGTCTATTGTCTGTCCTTGGTGCACCAAGCTATCCACGGGTGTCAGTTTATGTCTGGGTTTTTCTTCTGGTTGCTTGAATGTTTTGTGTTTCATGTTTAAAAGAAAAAATGGTGAAAACTTTAAATGCTGGTTGATTCTCCCCTTGATTAAGTTTTAAGTCCTTTCAAGAAATAACAAATAAATAAAAACCGTTTCAATTGACCTTTGGAGCCGTGCATCCTAGATAACTGGTTATCTCTGGTGTTAACTATTATGCATGTCCCTGACTGGATCAGGCCTCAATGGAGGAATGTAGCTAGGAGCCTAGGTCTGTCCACTGGGGAAGCTCCCCAGGGGGCTGGCTAAATAGATTAAATAGACTAAATACACTAGCTGGTCTTAAAGGTGCCAGCAGCTTCAAAACTTCTATGGTAAGGGAGCTGGTGTCTGTTTCTCTTAGAGAAATCTGTGACTGTGATTATTGGATTCAACACGTAACAAGGTGCTTCTTTTAAAATGACAGCTAAAAAAGTAAAAATTGTGTTTGATCTAAATAGTAAAGATATGTGTAGTCACTTCATTTTTTTTCTGTTTGGTTTTAAATGTATAATACGCTTTACGTGTCTTGGCTATAGGTTACTGGCTTTTAAGTTATTGGGTATGGTTAAAAATTTGTAACATTGGTAACAGAAATTTGGCTTAAAAAAGGAGTCATTCTAGACAACACGTGGCATGAGGCAACCCAGGGAAACAGGTCTAGGTTGGGTAATACTTTACTATAACTCTTATCATGGAAACAGGACTTATAAAAGAATTTAGGGCAGTGTCTCTTTGGTTCGGTATTAGAGCCTGCACTATCGTTCCTTCATATGCCAGGCTTGGCCGTCATACTTTATAGCATGAGGAATGGACTTGGTGTTTTGAAGAGACTGGATTTTGGAGGATAGATAGTTTGGTGGAGGGTGAGTTTTGCTTTCCAAAGTTATGGCTGTGCTCAGGTGTTAGGAGGGAAACTTAAAGATTTTGGCTAATGATTGCCAGTGTTACATTGACTACAGTTTACAGTCTGATCCCAGACAGACTCAGGATTCTAACTCACACATATTTGTAATTAAGAAAAAATCAAACAGGTGGAGATTGTGACAAGGGTTGATGAGGCTATGGAACTCATAAGAGCATTACAGCCCGGTTGCTTACTGCAACTGCTATTTCAAGAAATACATATAGAATTATTATAGATTTAAGAGATTGCTTTTATGCTGTTTCTTGCACTCTTGGGTTGTTGTGAAATATTTCATTTCTTGTGTTTCCTTGGGTTTTGTTTGACTTGACCATACATTTGTAAGACTTTTTGAAAGAAAAATGTATTCATTTTTATTTATTTTGGTGAATTGTTCTTGGCTGACTTTTGTCTGTGGTTCCTCTGAATGCAATTCCCTCGGTGGCCAGAGGAGGCACCAGATACCGAGTTATAAATGATGGTTAAGCACCCTGTAGGTCCTCTGAGTGAAGACAGCAGGTTGCCCAGGTGTGCACCATGATGTCCTACAGCTTCTCTGCTTCCTCCTGCTCTTCCTTGGCCAGCAGCACTTTGCGTTCTGCCCCTCCATGGCTCTCACTTGGGTCTCAGTTCCCTCACTTTTGGGGATTTTAAATTTTCAGAATGTACAGAAAGATTACAATTTGATGTTTGACCTATACCTGAGAAGCTTTTTTGCCAGGAAAAGGGAGTTTCCATTGCATAAAATGGGATGGTAAGGCCAAGATTTCAGGAAAAAACATGGGTGAATATATTGAAACCATGACCCCTCTCAAGGCACAATCCATGAAACAACGTACTCCAACTTGCATACATTTAAAGGTGTAGGAAAAAAAATATTGGACTCTAGGGAACAGTAAAAATTGTGGGAATTGGATTATATGTCACATGCATGGACCCTGGGTTTATACATTTCAGGGAGAAGAATATCCATCATCCACGGTCTTTAGATCTTTGACTGTTAACAAAGATGTTTTCTCCATTTCAAGCCCGGATACAACTCTCCCTCTCCTCAGCAACTGAGTTGTAATGAAGGAGTGAGAACTCTGAAGCTCTGGAAGGAGAGTGTGCGAATGGGTGTTCCTGGCTCAAAAGTGAGTCTCTGGAAAAGCCACTGCAGAAACTGGCCAGTCTGGTAGAGGTAGTTAGCAAGTAAGCTATGGCATTTCCCAGTGACATCACCGGTAGTGTCTTCCCTGGAAATTCTCTTGTATCCAGGAGACACTAGAATGTTCTGTGATGTCAGCAGTGTTGTGGTGACACCAACTGCCTGAGCGATTTCCCTTCAGTTTCTAATGGGTTCCCGAGGAGGCATGTTCTCCAGGATCCTCAGTCTCTTTCGGAGGGACAATCATATCCATGCAGAGACCAGACCAAGGCAGAGGGAGGCCAGCCCTCCATCACGTTGGAGAAGAAGACGAATGGAAAGGTCCTGGAGGAGGTCAAGTGAGTACTGGGCAGGGCAAGGGGGATTCCTGGAGGAGGTTGGCTTGAGCTGGTCCTTCCAGGAGTAGGACGTATGATTTAGAGCCCCAGTCTTCCTAATGGCTGACCCAGACACAATTTCTGATCATTAGTTTGACAGAAAACCAAGAACTGTTATATGTCAAGGGGCTTTCCTTGGATCTCTTTAACATCATGGGCAGTGTCAAAGAATACCAGGATGAGCCTCTGTAAGAATAACAAAGTGTCTCTCTCAGGATCGGCTGTTGAAGCACTTCATTCTCAGCAGTGTCCTGTAGATTACGTGGGTAATAGATGCCAAGAGGGATACTCTCCTGGTCATATATCAAGGTCTCAGTCACTTTGTCCTTGAACACACAGACTAGGGATTCAAGATGTTAAGCAGCTTGGACTCAAGGACTTACCTGCCTCACATCAGACATTAGCTGAGAAGGTCCTCCAATTCTTCTTGTTTAGGCCAGCTTTAGAATTTCAGCGCCAGAGGAATGGCTTTAGGAGGTGTGGTCTATATCTATGATGGCATATGTCATCATATGGCTCTGATGGTGGGAACAGGGAACTAGCTGAGTTCAGCTTAGAGATAGCTTTCTTGCTCTGTCAGGGATTCACTGTATCTGTAGAACTGTTCATCCTCAGACTTCTGTTTAGAGTAAGCATAGTTTTTCTTGACACTGTGTCCACATATATGCCTGTTCACTGGTGTTTATCTACCTACAGAGTTTGATCAGAAGGCATCATCCCAACCCTCCACAACACCTGTTGAGGAGGAGAGAATGAAGCGTCTGGAGAACCTCAAAATTGCACTCCACAAGATGCAGAAGGAGAGAGATGAACTCAGGAGAATCCTGGCGGATTACCCGGGAAAGAATTTAAATGACAGGTAGTCACAATGCAAGTTCTGTTAAATCCACATGTCCTCACATCGCAGTAGGCTACAACTCCAGGGTGTCCTCATGGTCAAAAGCACTTTCCTGATTGTATCAGAATGTGAAGTTCAGATGGGAATGGGATGGTGGCACAGGCTATTTTAATTCCTACAAACGTAAATCATAGCCTGTGGCCTGATTGAATCACAGTCTGGGAGTGAGGGTAGTAGTGTGTGAGCTCTCATTGTGTGATTTAAGTAGCCTGGACAGGTGTTGGCTTGTGGGAATTTCTAGGTGCTCTGATTATGACCAATCATTGTTGTAATTGACGTGGAGGTGCTTTGGGTTCAATAGGTCCTGTGAAGAACTGGAGGGGCCCAATCCCACTTGGTGCCTCACAGTGTGTGACTGGACTGACAACAGGGTATCATTGGTTTTCTCTGATTTTATTCATTGTATTTGGAGATAATGCCACATCCTTATATTTAATTGGCATTCTAATTGTATTTGAGAGAGAGAGAGAGAGAGAGAGAGAGAGAGAGAGTGTTTTGTGTGAGTTTGTGTGTGTGTGTATGCATGTGTGAGTGTGTTTGTGTGTATCACTTAAGATCTGGGTATTCTATGTACTGATTTGGCCTGAGAATTATCCTGTGTCAATTTCCATGGCATGATGATGATGAGGGTGAGAGCCTCACTGTGAGCAGTAGAACATTTCACATCTGCTCAGGTGGACGCACATGGGAATCTCCTGGTGCGTGTTATAAATTCTTTTCCCTGTAAATACTGTTCATGTTCCTTTGGGTTTTCATGTAGCAATAGATTCTATGATTGAGAATTGTTACCTAAGAACAGGACAATAGTCTTCATGGGCTTAAGTTGGAGCCTGGATCGTGGCACAGGGTCCTCAAATGTTCATGGCAAGCTAGTCTATTCCTTCAAACCCCCTCAGGGAGCTCAAGCAAATCAGCTCCCTCCTTTTGTTTGCTTGGACTGCTGTGTCCGTGTTCATAATAATAAACTTAATAAATACCAAATGGACCCAGTACCAAGAAGTAAGGGCTTGGCATGTCCTAGGCTGGGGTAGTTCAGGATTCAGTCTGAATTCATGTAATTCTTGAATCCTTCATTCATAATGTTATTTCATCCTTGGACCATGCCTTACCACAGGAACAACTTTGAGTCCGAGATGCTCACGATGCAGCACGAGGAAGTGATGACCGACATGAAGAAAATGAGCGAGCAGGTCAATAGAGCTTTGGTCAAATGTACACACCTCACACTGGAAAATGACTGGTACTGGTGAGTAACTTACAAGGTTGTGACCCCAGCACAGGGCACAGCATGTGTCAGCCCATTCTTATCTTTGAAGTAAAGTGAGGATCAGGCTTTATAGTGTTTAAAGCAGACCAGGAAGCCTGTGTCTAAGGAAGGCTCTAGGACACACAGGACACAGAAAGATTGGCCTCCAAGCGACATTCTAATAAAATGGACAAATAAGCACACATAGGGATTAAGTCCTCTTCTGAGAAAAACTTGAATCAATGGTGTCAGGTTTTTGAGAAGTGCCCTGAGTCTTCTGGAATGTGGCTCTTTTCTCCATTTGACCTGTCTCTAGGTCATGCTCCATGGCTACTGTGGACTTGGACTATAATCTGGGGCTCTCTTTGGATCAGGACCCAAGAAGGAGTAATGGACTTGGAGACGTGGGAGGAAGTTGGAGACTGGCTGGGAGTCACCATTTTTTCTTTGTGTCTCAGCCGCAGCTTCTGCCCCCTCCTAACTGAGTTGTTTGAGCTGAAGAACAATGCCCAGAGAGCACGGCATGAGAACAGGGAGCTTCTATGGGAACAGATTGCACTGGAAGAGTCCATTAAGGAAACAACAAGGATCTGTGGGGAAGCCAGTATGAAAATCCGTGTATCAAGCAGCCTCAGGTAGGATGAATGAAGCATCAAGGGCAGGTTCTCCTGATATCTAAGCATAAACCAAGTCAAACCAGTTTAACCTTCTCCAACTTATCCAGACACTCTCCTAGGTCTCATCCAGTTGTTCATCTCTTTGAACATTTACAAAACTTTCTGTGATGTTAGCTTCATGCAAGAAACTGGAGGATTGACAACCAAATCCTCCTGCTCAACTAGAAAATGCATTTCCTTAAGGGGGATCTGTTGATCACACACTGCACACTTACATGCCATTATGCTAGCGGGATGCCATGTGGTAGCCGTCTTTGTAGTGCACAGAACTGATTAGAGTTCAGTTCAATTGCCAAAAGAATGGCTCCCATTGTCAGTCATGATGGAGCTTGTGGACTTTCTCTCCTTTTCCCTGTACATTGAAAATGGTCCCTTCTGCCTGTCCAAATCGTGGTTTACAGTGACAGAGCTTGAGAAGCAGTTTGTCCGTCCTGTTTTATGTCAGTGTTTTAGTGTTCTTTCCTGTGGCTTATGTCCTGGAGCTGACTGGATGAACAGGGATGTAAGAAAGACTTCTCTCAGGGTGAGGGTTTGTGTGAGATATGTGAGGATAAGAGGGAAATTTTTCTCCAGCTCTCTCAACCTAGTGTGCCCAAGAAGTGCATTCCCTACACAGGTTTACTCTATAAGGGATGGAGAGCAATGTCTAAGCTCTCACTTGACACATTTCCTTTGCCTAATCTGTATTCAGCAACTGTTCTTCCAGCATGATGGCCTCCCCATTCTTTTCTGCTTCTCACTTATGATTTCTGTTTTCTCTCTCTCTCTCTCTCTCTCTCTCTCTCTCTCTCTCTCTCTCTCTCTCTCTCTCTCTCTCTCCCTCTCTCCATCTCTCTCTGACTCTGTGTGTGGGGGTGTTTTTTGTGTGTTTGTGGGTACATATATGTGTGATCATGTTTATGACTATGGTGCATATTGTACTTTGGAAGTTGTTTGTTTTAATTGTTTGTGATATGGGGGTCTTATATATGTAAGTGTGTGTATATGTGTGCTTTTTCACATGTGTGTGTGAAGTCATCAAGTTTCTGAACACAGACACATATATATATTTATATATATATTGTATAAGTCTATATGTGCATATTTAGAAACATGTAAAAGTATACACACACACACACACACACACACACACACACACACAAACAAACAAACAAACACTCCGAGAGAGAAAGAAGAAGAGAAAACATAATCTTTCCAATTACATTTTAAACTGTTCTTAATGGGGTCTTGATCACTATTCAAACTATTTACACTGGGAAAACTATTCATAAACATTGATATTACTTGGAGAAAACTTGAATAGGGTACAGGGATGTGAGGAGAGGCTGCTGTGTAAAATCTATATACCTCAGTGTAGAAACTGATGACTCAGAGCTCTTCTGCCTTCTTTGCTCTCGGTGTATAGTAACACTGGAAGGTCATGTGGCTTGTTGTGTCTTCTCAGCATCCTGGTTATGTTAATCGTTACCTGCCACCACTTTCTCTCCAGATTGGCCTAATTGGTTGAATATACCTTGGCTTTGGAGTTTGGCCTGGAATTTGTTAATTGAAAGATTAATTTGCTTAGAGTTGAATCTTCAGGCAGAAGATGTCCAGGAGTTATGCTGAGGTGAAATCACATCTTTGCCTCAGACAGAAACTTAGGCTCAAAATCGTCCAAAGCACTCACCCTGTGTTGTGTTGTGGCAATCTTAACCATTGTTATTCAAAATCATTTGATCTGAGTGAAAATCATCTGTAAGGAGGGTTTAGAACAGTGATGACCCTCAGACATTGCTGGAGGTGTCAAATGGGTAGCCCTGTGAGAAGCCATGTACAACTCTTGTGAAAGTTCAACCTTTTGACACAGCGATTCCAGAACAAGAAGTAGGTGTGAGCAGAGAAACTGTGGCACATTAGTGTTGTAGTGGTTCACCTCAGAGCAGCCATGCAGCAAAATTATCCAGATGTCCACCAGTCAGAAAGTGAAAAGGTACAATGTTGTCCAGCCCTTCCATGGACTGTGGCTGAGTTTGATTATACCTGCCAGCATTTGGCTTTGAATTAGCCTTATCTTACTGGAATTATATCTGATAGCATCCCAGTCCAAGTTTTACCTTGGATTGTGGTTATGGAGATTTCCTAGCTGTTTGTGCTGGTAGTTTGTTTCCCCTGTCAGGTACTGTATGGTAAAGGGACCTCATATTGGAAAATGCAGCTCACTTTGCATGCACTGGGAAACAGTGGGCCAGAGGACTGAAGAGGCTCACCTGCCCCCCCCCCCCCCAGTGCTCTGTTTCCTGAAATCAGCCTCCTGTGCACAGCCTTGTGACCTTGCTAAGCAGGCTTGGCTAACAGGCCTAGATGTCACATTTCTAATTTCTGATTTTCATGGGAATACACTTTATTGGCTGAGCTGTCTTTAGGCTATGCTCACTGTGTACTTACCCCACTCCAGGTTTTTTTTTTTTATGCCACAATAGTAGACTGGGTGAACCCTTCTATTACCATTAACTGGGAAACTAACCACATTCTGCAAAATACTCTGCTTGTATATGTGAACAAATATATTTGGGTGAGTTCAAAAGTGTGTATGTCTGGGTGTCTGTCTGTCTGTGTCTGTATACATGTATGTCTCCATGGACAATATAATCTTCTAATGACCAGGATGAGGAGAGAATGGAGGAAAGTCTGCAGGACCCCCTGAATCAGCAAAAACTGGTCACTGAGCAAAAGGCCTTGCCTGAGAAGATGCAGCATCATTTCAGTGTCAATGAGAGGATTTGAAAGCACAGGATGAGAGGACCCAAGTAGATTCCCTGTACTTATAAACTGTCTTATTGGGTGTGTGACTTTCTCCATAGTTCTCAGCACCTGTCAGCTAGGAGCAGCTCAGAATATTTTTCTTGTCCATTTTAAAAGAAATTCCGTCCATGAAGTGTATGTGATCCATAGAGATTCTGGATATTGTGTACTGATCCCTCCAGTCTGTGCTCTCTTGTATTATCTGAGCCCAGTGCCTTTAGGTCTCCCCACAAATAGTTTTACGATACACATAAACAAAGGAGTGGTATAGTTTATTTTCTGCATGAGTATCTCCTTTGGACTTCAATGCCTACCCTCGGCAAGATTTCCATGCAGCATATTCTTGCCAAGTATAATATCACTTCAGTGTGCATGTACTTCTTGAGATATTGTTTCTCTGGGTCTTTGCAGATATTGAGGTTGTCATGTGGACCCCAGGCATATTCCTGCACTGGAGGAATAATAATAGTCTTCATTTCAGTGATGGCCAGACTTCCAAGGCCTTCCTATTGTTTTCTAGTTTGTTCATATCTCTCCTCATCTGACATTGAGACATTGCTACATGATATTAAAATATAATGTATACGTATGATTGGAATTATCTGCTGTTCACTGTTTAATTTTTAGCAGTTTTAAAAGCTGGGAAAATATGCAGGCCTGTGGGATCTCTTACCCTTCTCTCTTGGGCATGAGAGAATGACCTCAGATGAAAGATCATCCTGGATTATCCTGCTGAATTGTGCTGCTGTGTATGGGATAAGTGACATGGCAGGTTCTCACCAGGCCTTTTCCACCCCTAGGTCTGAACACTGCAGCAGAAGCTTTCCCAGGGCACAGAGCAGGATTACAGCTCTCAGAGACAGAACTGTCCACCAGGAGCACTGAGGGTGCAAAGATTGACACCACCTCCCACATCTCAGTCCTTGTAACCATACCAATCTTGGGCTAAATTTGAAAGACCTTGAGATGTGGCCTGGAACACGCCTCACGTTTAACCTTTTGACGACTTGTCCATCAACAACCAACCACTCCGAGTGAGGCAGGTCTACATTCATCTTGAGGAGATTTTTACCATCTTACCTGCCGTTCTGCTGTGTTTGCAAGGCCAGCAACAGGCTGGAGTTATATGTTGAAGAATCAGCAGGAATTGAATGCTGACTAATTTACTTGTTATATTTGTTTTTAGTTTGAAGTTTGGTTTTATGCATTTGGTTTTATTTGTTTACGTTTGAAGTTTTGTTATTTATTTGTTAACTTTAGTTTTTTAATTAATATGCTATATTCTTAAGGCTATATACATTGAACTCATTGACTCCCCACTTTAAAATGTTCTCGAATAAATTAATTTTTGCCAATAAATAAAAATGTGACCTTTAACCCTTCACTCACAAGACCGTCCTGAGTCGTGTGTGGTTCTTCCTCCTGTAACAGCACAAGTGTAAGGCAACAGTGGTTTTCTGCAAGTCTCATGCAGCTTAGGCTTCACCATCAGTTCACAGCAGCCAGAGCTGCACAGGAAACTGTGCTCTTGATGTAGACAGTGTATCGTGCTCTGTGGATCCCACATACATGATGAAAATTATCCTTGCTTTATCCCTGTGCTCACAAATTTAGCTTCCTTTATAGTGACAAACAAAGGAGAAACACAAGTATTTCTCTAATACATTAGAGGAAATAAAAACATTCAGTATAGGAATATAAAAAGCGACCAGGACACACAGAGCTGTATGCCTCTGCATTCCTTATAATAAAGCATCGGTTATAACTGCACATTTATTGAATTCCAGCAATTTTGGAGGAACGATATTTTTAAATTTTTTATTAGGTATATTTCTTTACTTACATTTCAAACGTTATTCCCCTTCCTTATTTCCATCCTTAAGCCCCCATTCCCTTCCCTCTCCCTTCCCCATATGTGTATCCCCTATACATCCCCCTTATTGTTCACCACTATTCCCCTGCACTGCCCCTGGAACATTTTCTTTATTGTTCTGTTGGTTTGTTTGTTGTTATTCTTTTTCTCCCATTTTTATTAAATTGGGCATTTCTTATTTACATTTCAAATGTTATTCCTTTTCCTGGTTTCCTGTCCATCAGCCCCCTAACCCCTCCCCTTCCCGTTCTAAATGGGTGTCCCCTCCCTGTCCAACCCCCATTACTGCCCTCTCCAACATTCCCTACGCTGGGGGTTCAACCTTGGTAGTACCAAGGGCTTCTCCTTCCAGTGTTGCCCCAACAATGTTATTTACTGCTACCTACGCAGGGTCAGTCCATGTGTAGTCTTTGGGCAGTGGTTTGGTCCCTGGAAGCTCTGGTTGGTTCTTATGGGGTTGCAAGCCCCTTCAGCTCCTTCAGTCCTTTCCCTAGTTCCTCCAATGGGTGTCCCGTTCTCAGTTCAGTGGTTCGCTTCAGGCATTTGACTCTGTATTTGACATGTTCTGGCTGTGTCTTTCAGGAGAGAGCTATATCCGGTTCATGTCAGCATGCACTTCTTAGCTTCATCCATCTTATCTAGTTTTGGTGGATATATATCCATATCTATATCTATATCTATATCTATATCTATATCTATATCTATATCTATATCTATATCTATATCTATATCTATATATCTATATATCTATATATCTATATATCTATATATCTATATATCTATATATCTATATATCTATATATCTATATCTATATCTATATCTATATCTATATCTATCTATCTATCATCTATCTATCTATCTATCATCTATCTATCTATATGGACCACATGTGGGGCAGGCTCTGAATGGCCGTTCCTTCATTCTCTGCCCTAAAATTTTCCTCCCTATCCCCTCCTGTGAATATTTTTGTTCCCCCCTTAAAGAAGGAGTGAAGAATCCACATTTTCGTCATCCTTCTTGAGTTTCATGTGGTTTGTGCCTTAGATCTTGTGTATTTTGAGTATAACTAAGAGGCGAGGATGCAAAAGAATCAAATGGATAGCTTGAGGCCAGAGGTTAGTGGTGAACACCAGAGGGAAAGATCATTCTTCCAGAAAGAATTGGCAGGTTTCTGGTAACTCAGCTTTACCAGACTACTTGTCTTGGGTCCACAGAACTCTCTGAGTTGCCAACACCAAGGTATGTTACGCCTACATACACTGGACAGTGTAGAAGGAGATGTCAAAGCCAGATGTCACATTTACACCTATGTAAATAAAAAACAGAGATCATTTACCCAGAAAGGATTGCATACAGGTAGCCAACGCTAGGATAAATTATGGGAACCTGAATTAACTGACACATGGCCTCCTAGAGTCAGATAAAAGTACCTGCTTGTTTTTATTGATACCCTTTCTGGGTGAGTAGAAGCTCACTACATCGGACTGAAACTGATCATAGAGCAACTAGAAAGCTCTGCTAGGAACTTTCCTCCTAATTTTGCCACTGACTAGGAATGCTGTCCTATAATAGCCCAGCTCTCATGGCCAAAGCCTATGAATAACAGTCAAAGATGTATGAATAGTTTGGAGTCTTTGTTGTGCAGAATTCTGGGTAGGTGGAAATAATGAACAAGACATTAAAGGAGACACTAAGAAAACTCTCATTAGAGTCCAGGAAAGGTGGAAAGGCTCTTTTCTTATTTTGGGACTGCTGTACTCCATACAAGGAGGGATTGAACCCTATAATATTATGTTTAGAATACACGCCCCATTGCTTCTAAGTCTTAGAGATCAGAGGTTGGCAGAATTCTTCAACTATTTTATTCTTGAAATCCTGTCTGTCCAGTTCTCTGTAAAGTCTATTACTTTGACTATCAGAGAGACCCAGTGAACCTCTAAATCTATCTACAATATCCCCTATATTGGACCTGGTGGTAGTGGGCAACGAAAGGACAATGAAAGCAATTTGCAATGAACTTACGTGGCGATGTTTTACACTCTTACAGCTATGAGGTTAGGTGGAATTTTAACATGGATTCCTCACAACTAGGTCAAGAACGTAGAAGCCACAGATGACAATGCCAAATAGACTCCCTCCAGAACTTCTGGACCTATTAAAGTTGAGCTTTCACCTGACCTCAAGCCCTTCCACTCCCTGCCCAACCTCCTGGATCTTACATTTGGCATGAATACAGGATCATGGTCCAAACTCTAACACCGTCAGGCCTGGCCCTGGGACCTCAGGAAGGTGGACACTAGAGAAGTGACGTCTAATGGAACTGCAGAGGACCAATCTCCGTCCACGTTGTCCTTTGCTCACTGATATCTGGTTATTTTTTGGAGAAAGGATTTGGAAGTTTATCATTTGAAGTAGGTGCACAACATTTAAAGTTGTATATTCACTGTGTAACTGGATTAACTATGTTACCAAGATCATTGCAACAGAGGGATGCAAAACAGAGACTTTGTGAGTACACATCCATGAATATATGTAAAGAAAGACACCTTGGAAGGAATGCACAATAAGAAAATGAAATCCAATATCCAATAAATTAAAGGTCTGGAGGGAAATACTGACTTTTGGGAAACAGGAAAACCTAGGAAATGGGAATGTATGTCACAGGAATGGATCTGGGAATAAAATTATTATGCAGAAGAATGTCTTCCATCCCATGTCCCGTGATCTTTCTCCCCATGCCAAGCCCCTGACGCAATCTGCCCTTTCAGAGCATGTAACTACTAATGGAGCAAAGAGAAATCTCTAGCTTTAGAGGGAGGAGATATGGAAAGGGTTCCATTGTGTCACTGGAGAGCCTCCTGGAGATGGCACCTCAGAATCTGGTCACCATAAGGAAAGCTGGTTAGCAGGAGGCCCTGGCAGTTCCCAGTGACGTCATCCAAATGCTCTCCTGTATGGTGGCCTTCTAGAAAGAGTAGCGTAAACTGCAATAAAAGGATACACTTGAAAGTAAAACTTGGAGGAAATGCCCTGGCTTATCTACATTATCACTGTGAACTGTGACATTGCTCTCTTGGCTTCTGTGGCCCGACATGAGGGCTCTGAAGCTATGCTGCCTCCTGTGAACTGTGAATGAGCTTGTGTCACACGAAGCATGTGAATGGAGTGAAAAGACAGTAGGAGGACCTTGTGACACTGCCCTCCCAATGGAGACATGGAAGTGTTGACAATCACAGTGGGTGAGTCTCAAGCTGCACTTTGAGACCCAGCCAGGCTACGTTTCACCTGTCAGCTCACTTCCTGCACATCCACCACAGGCCAAGGGCAGGCTCAGATGAAGCTCTGTTGAAGACAGGTGCTGTCCCTTGTGAGCTGTGTCTCAGGGTATGCGGAAGACCATTCACCCTCCTGTGATGTGGGACATCAGAGTAGTAAGAGGCAGGCAAAGGGGACAGGTCTGTGTTTGTTCTTCTTGGCTACCATAACTACATCTTCCAGGCTAAGGATTTGCTCATGGAAGTCTGCTGTGTCACATGTGTAAAGGCCAAGCTGTCTGAAGTCTCAGTAACACAACTGGCTCCAGGCTGCTTTCTCAGTCACTGGGATTTACACGCAGTCCTTCATACCTTGTCTTCTAGATCCACAAATTCTTGTCTGGCTTCATATGGACAAGGTACTTTATATGTCTTCTTACTAATAGTATGCTTTATAAGTGTGCTTATCCAGGGTGTTTTGTTATATATTTTAAGACTATTTTGAGTAGAATATTTCCCTGATTTCTTTCCCATAGTTGGTTTTTGGTATACAGGAAAGATAATGAGTTTTGTGTGTTATTTTGCATTCTACTACTTTAATGAATGTATTTTCAGCTTTAAGAAACTTAATTTTTTAGAGACAAGTTGTCTCTATTTAGGATCACCTCTAACTAATTCATATTTGTCTTTGCATTTTAAGTATTTCAATCCACATTATTTCATTTTATATTTTCAGATGATTATGAGGGGAATTTTTCCCAGATTTTCTCATGGTATGATTTGGATTGGCATAAAGGAAGGCTAAGAAATTTTGTGTGTTCCCATTGTATTGTGCTTTTATGAATGTATTTATCAGTCTTAAGAGATGGTGATATTGGGGTTGGGGATTTAGCTCCGCGGTAGAGCGCTTGCCTAGCGAGCTGGGTTCGGTCCCCAGCTCCGAAAAAAAAGAAAAGGAAAAAAAAAAGAGAGATGGTGATACATTTTTTAGTTTTAAAAATAGTATCACGTCATCTGCAAATGAAAAGATTTTGACTTCTTCATTTTTCATTTGGGTTACCCAAGTTCACCACCCACCACTGATGCTTATTGTTATTTATTCCACTTTTCCTCTGGGTTTCTCTCTTGTCTCTTTTCATTGTTGCTACTCCCCCCACCCTTTGTCCATCCTTCCCTGCCTCTACCTAGGTCCTTCCATCCTTCTGCCTCCCATGATTATGTTCTTCCCCTTTTAAGTGGGTTCAAGCATCCACAATTTGGCCTTCTGACATGTTACCCTTCGTGTGATCAATGAATTGTATAGTGGGTCTTCTGAACTTTTGGGCTAACATCCATTTGTCACTAAATACATCCCATGTTATGTCTTTTTCGATCTCTGTTACTTCACTATTTTCCAGTTCCATCCCTTTGCCTACAAAGTTCTTGGTGTATTCATCTTTGATACCCGAGTACTGTTCCTCTATTTGAATAGAGCGCACTTTCTATATTAATTCCTCAGTTGAGTTGAGGTCTATCGTGGTTGTTTCCAGCATTTGACTAATATGAGTAAGGCTGCTATGAACATATTCATCCACACGTCCTTGTCATATGTGGATCAGGTGTGAGTATATGCGCTGAAGTGGGTGGTAAAGCTGGGTCTTCAGGTAAAGCTATTTGCATTGTTCCCATTATCCTCCACATTGATATCCAGAGTGGCTATACAGCTAGTAATCACACCAACAATGGAGGAGTGTTCCACTTTCTCTACATCCCAGCCCACTCTGCTGCTGCCTCAGTTTTCTATCTTAGCCATTCTGATTGGTGTAATGAAGGATCTCAGGTTCGTTTTGATTTTCCTTTTTCTGATAACTAAGGATGTTGAACATTTCTTGATGAGTTTCTCAGGCATTGAGATACCTCAGTTGAGAATTCTTGGTTTAGCTCTCTATCCCAGTTTAAAAGTCGGGTTATTTGGTTGTCTGGGAGTTTACCTTTTTGAGTATTTTGTTTATTTTTAATTTTGGCACACTCTCACATGTAGGGTTGGTAAAACTCTTCTCCGAATCTGTAGCTTGCTGATTTGTCCTATTGGCAGTGTCCTTTGCTTTAAAGAAAGTTTTCAGATTGTTGAGATTTCATACATTTACTGTTGATCTTAGAGCCTGACCCTTTGGTATTCTGTTCTGACAACTTTCTCCTGTGCAAATGTGTTCTAGGCCCTTTGTGACACTTTCCCTTCTATTAGCTTCTGCATGTTTGGTTTTATGTGGATTTCTTTGATTCACTTGGATTTGAACTTTGTAGAAAGAGATAGAAATGGATCAATTGGCACTCAACTACATGCAGACCACCAGTTAGGGTAGCATCATTTCTTAAAATGCTTTCTGTTATGTTCAAAGTCCTCAGTCATCAGGGAAATGCAAATCAAAACAACCCTGAGATTCCACCTCACACCAGTCAGAATGGCTGAGACCAAAAACTCAGGTGTTAGCAGATGCTGGTGAGAATGCAGAGAAAGAGGAACACTCCTCCACTGTTGGTAGGATTGCAAACTGGACAACCTCTCTGGAAGTCAGTCTGGAGTTTCTTCAAAAATTGAACATTGCACTGCCTGAGCACCCAGCTATACCTCTCCTGGGCAATACCCAAAAGATGCTCCAACATACAGCAAAAACACATGCTCCACTATGTTCATAGCAGCCGTATTCATAACAGCCAGAAGCTGGGAAAAACCCAGATGCCCTTCAACAGAGGAATGGATACAGAAAATGGGGTACATCTACACAGTGGAGTAGTACTCAGCTATTAGGAACAATGACTTCATGAAAATCTTACAGCAATGGAAGGAACTAGAAAATATGATCCTGAATGAGGTAACCTAATGACAAGAAAACCCACATCATATGCACTCACTGATAAGTGGACATTAGCCACAAATCTCAGATTACCCAAGATGCAATCCACAGACCACATGAAGCTCAAGAAGGATGACCAAAGTGTGGAAGCTTCAGTCCCTCTCAGAAGGGGGAACAAAAATACTCACAGGAGGAAGTGTGGAGATGAAGTCTGGAGCAGAGACTGAGGAAAGGCTACCCAGGGACTGCCCTAACTGGGGATCCAGTCTATATACATCCACCAACCTCAGACAATATTGGTGATGCCAAGAAGTGCGAGCTGACAGGTGCCTGATATAGCTGTCTTCTGAAAGGCACTGCCAGAGCATGACAAATACAGAGGCGAATGTTTGAAGTCAACCATTGAACTGAGAACAATGGAGGAGGCAGAGAAAGGATTGAAGGAGCTGAAGGCGTTTGCAACCCCATAACAACAATAATACCAACCAACTACAGCTCCAAGAGACTAAACCACCATTCAAATGGTACACATGGACAGACCCAGGGCTCCGGCAGCATGTGTAGAATAGGATTGACTTGTTGGGCATCAATGAGAGAAGAAGCCCTTGGTCCTGTGAAGGCTCTATGCCCCAGTGTAGGAGAATGTCAGGGCAGGGTGGCAGGAAGTGTTGGGTGGGGGGGAGAACACCCTCAGAGAAACAGGGTGAGGGGGATGGGGTAGGGGGATATGGGTGTGGAACAGAGAAAGGCTATAACATTTGAATGTAACTAAAAACAAATAAAGAATGAAAAAAATTAAAAGGCATAACAAATGCAAAAGATTGGGGTGCCATTCCATAGTCGTGATGTGTTTCTTCTGTGAGAACATACTGGTTGTCACTTCTCTATGACTGTCTTCTTATTTGAAAGTAAATAATGGGATCATCTGTGGAGTGGTTAGTAAGAAAAAAAGCATTGCCTAACATGAATAGGTCCCTCCAGAGCATATGCTTAATATTCTAGGTATAGAGCAATTAGCTGTGGAGGGGGGATTAAAAACAAAAACCAAACAAAAAACAAGAACGTCAACGATTAACATAAATTTTGAATCCTGGGATTAATGCGTGTGCTGACTTTGATCAGCTTTGTGGATGCTTCTAATAAACACACACGTCCTATCACAGTTCTAGCAGTCGCCAGCAGAGGGAGCTGTGAGGTAGTGTGTGCTTCTTCCTTTCCAAGACACCCCAGTGTGTGCTTCTTCCTTTCCAAGACACCCCATGGCCTCAGGCCTGCATCCAGTGAGCTGGAACTAAGAGCAGCCTGGTTGAAACTCCTGCTGCCATGGCAGATTCCGCAGGAACATTTTCCTTTGCCCACAAGGAGCCTGTGTGGAGGAGACCTCTTGGCGGGGTCCTCAAGGACTCTGCATGTCCTATTCTACAGGGAGAAGCCCAGATAGGTCTTTGAGAAAGGTCAGTGAGTTGTTGGGGGAAGTCTCTGATTGTGTGGCCGAGGGCCTGGAATGGCTGAGATAATGGCTGCTTCCCTGAGGGCAAAGGATAGACCTTCTAGGGCTCTGACCTCCTACTTTATATTTTCACCTGGTGGCTTATTATTCATATTTTCTTAATGGGATACGACTATGGTCTTGGTGAGCATCTTGTCTCTCTGATTCTCATTCAGTTCTTTGTTGTCACAGACTTTTTGAGCTTACTCCAGCCCCTGGGACTTATTCATACCTCCAAATTTCTCTGACTTTTGGGATTTCTAATATTTGTGGCAAACTGAGTGACAAAAGCAATGAATAGCCTGGTGTTCAGTGCATATGGATCTGTGGGTGTATAGATACCATAAGCCTCTAGGATACACTCTAGGAAAGCAGCAGTGTGCTCTTAGGTCCCCTGTGTGACCTCACTTAACTTTGCCAATTTGTGGGCTTCTATTCTGCTGCTCTCAGAAATGGAAACTCCTGGAATAGATGTATAGTGTCCCATTACCTTTGTCATTCTTAGGATATTAGTGGGAGTAAGTTTGATTGAAATATACTCTCAAGAACATTATCCAAATCAGTGCTTCTTGTGTGCTGTCTATATGAAGTACCAAGTTCACAGACAGATCTGCATGAACTTCCCAAAGCCAGCAAATTGGAGCATGAAGAAAGCCCAAGGCATCCATTACCAGCATCCTCAGCACCTGCCCCAGGACAGGGTAAATTGGCTTTGGTGGAAGAAGGGATCTACTGTGATAGCTGGCCCTCATACACCCAGAGAAGAATATACTAGGAGAGTTGGGGAAGGATTGTGGGAGAGAGTAACCGGGTGTCAGGGGGCAGTGAGCAGCTTGCAATGTGAATAAGTAAAATATGTATAAATAAAAAATAAAATAAAGTTCTTTAACAAAATGGGACACCGTGTAATGTTGTAGTAACTCTACTATGTTTACACTAGCTAACACTTTAACAACTAGAGTGACTAGACATGATAAAGTAGGATGCCTCTGTCACTTACAAATACTATTTACACAGCAAAGATAAATGCACGACTTGCAGCCCAAAGATCGATTGTTTCCAGCACATCTATGTGACTCTCCTTCCCTTTATCAGGACTCTGGAGGCCTCTGTTCATCCAGGTCTCACAGATCATCCAAAAGGCAGTCCCTTACCAGCTCTGGTCAAGTGCCCTTGTGCTCTTGGTAGACCTCTGCTCAGGCTGCAGAGGCACTGAAGGGCAGCCTTTTCCATGCGTGGGAAGCCATTATTTCAGCCTTTCCAGACTCTCTGCTACCCAACTGGAGACTTCTGCAGAGGCCTGTCAATCTCAAAACCAGAAGCTTGGGTAATCCAAAACCCTAGGATGCCATCCTGCACTCATGATGTGTTGATTACCTGAGACCATACACGTTAACTCTCTTCTTCATGCCTGTTTTCCTTCTTTGAAAGTAAATAATGTGATCATGTGTGGTGTGGGTGGTATGAGCAAAATCTTTACCATGAAGAATAGGGCCATGAAGAGTGTGGACTTAACATTCTAGGTACAGAGCAAATAGAGGGAATTACCAAAGAAAACAACAGGAATTCTAACAACAATTGCAAAAAAAAGAAGAGAAAAAAGAAAAAAAACTTTATGGGTGCTGGGATTAAAGGCATGTATCAACTCTGACCAGCATTGTAGGTATTTCCAATAAAATATTAAAAAACAAAAAAACCCGATTATTCTTTTAGCAAGTGCAGCAGAGAAGACTGTGAGAGATCATGTGCTGCTACCACCATGCTATGATTCTGTAGCAACAACTTCCTTGGTGATAGGAGCCTGTATGCAGCAGGCCCCTTGGTGGGACTGTCATCTCAAAAAAAGATGCTTCAGTCATCCAAAAGATTGGACTCCAGTATACTTCAGGCCAGGAAAGAAGCCAGCCACCAAGAGTGAAAGAACAAAGGAAAAATTACATTGGAAAAATATGTGCCTTATTTGGAAGAAATGACCCTAAACTTCTGAAGCATCCATCATCTCCACACCTCTGTTTTGAGCTTTGTATAGCGATGTTGTCCAACTCCAGGTGGGAGTCAGAGGCAAAGCCCTTCCCAGAGAAGACAGACGTGTTTTTGACTCTTATGTCTGTGAGGTTAGGAGGCGTCATAGCACAGATTGAGCTAACCTAGGAGAAGAACACAGAAGCCACAGATGACAATGCCAAATGGACTTTCCCCTGAACTTATGGACCCACTAAAATTGAGGTTTAACCTGACCTCAGGCCCTTCGACTCCCTGCCCATCCTGCTGATTCTTATGTTTGCTAGGAGTAAAGTATCAAGGGGCAACCCCCAATATCCTCATGCCTGGACTTGGAAATTAAGGAAGACAGATATTGGAGAAGTGATGGCTGTCGGGCTACAATGTAGGAACACGCAGTCCAGGTTGACCTTTACTCACTGATGACCAATTTAATTGTCTGGCTATATTTGAGAAAGGGATGATGTCCTACTTAATATGTAAAAGAAGGTATAGAAATTTATGATTTTATATTTACCCTGTAGTTGATCCCCTATATTCCAAAGAGAAGGGAGTTTTTATTGAAAAAAGTAGGATTATTAACATTGACTTTGTGAAATACATGGACGTGTATGTGGAAATAGTACTGGCTATCAAGGAATGCACAATAAGCTAATATTATCCAGGTTTTATAAAATTAAAATTATAGGAGAAATATATTGGCCTCTAGGAAACAGGAAAACTTTGGGAATTGGACTGTATGTATGTGCATCGTCTCAGGTGTAGATTTATTATTGATAGAAATCGTCCTCATTTGTGGTCCCTAGAGATTTAGATACGAACAAAAATCTCTTCTCCAATTCAGGGTTGTAATCAACTCTCCCCATCAAGAGCATTGATGACATCTGATGAAGCAGAGAGAAATATCTAACTCTGGAGGAGAAGTTGCCAAAGGATATTCCCTGGGTCACAGGAGAGGCTGCAGAAAAGGGCCCCATAGAAATTGGTTGCTTTTGGGAGAGCTGGGTAGCAGGTAGGCCATAGAACTTCCCAGTGACATCATCAGTAATGTCTTCCTTGGACAATCTCTTGTATCTAAGAGAGCACTAGAATCTTCTGTGACGTCACCAGTGTTGTGGTGACACAAACTGCCTGTGGGATTCCCTCAGTGCCTTTTGGGTTCACAAACAGGCATGTTTCACCAGCTGCTCAAGCTAGTTCAGAAGGAGAGGGGAGATCAAGGAGAGACCAGACCGAGGCAGAAGAAAGCTGGCCTCCTGTCTTGTAAGTACAGAAGAATGAAATCATTCTGGGGAAGGCACAGTGAGTACTGGGTAGAGTCGGGGAACTTCCTCCAGGAGGTAGGTTTGAGCTGTGCCTTTCAGGAGTCGGCCTTACAAGCAGGAGCCTTGGAATTTGTCAATTGCAGACCAAGAGTCAAGAGTCCTGATGAGTAATTTGACAGAGAGCCAGGAATTGGCAGGCCTGCAGCTTCTTTTCTATGAGCTTTTTAATTTTACTGCCAAGGAATGCCAGGAGGAAGCCCTATGAGGATAACAATGTGCCCATTCATGGTTGGGTGCTGAAGCACTTCATCCTCTAGATTCCTGTAGGTTACTAAGTCTGTGATGACAAGAACAAGGAAGGATGCACCCCCTAGTCATGAATTGAGGTTGCAGACACTTTAAGCTTGAACACACGATTAGGGTTTGATGGTGCTGTGAACTCCAGGATTGACCTGCTCCACGTCTGATATCTGCTGACAATGTCCCAAATCTTTATGTCTGAGGTAGATTCTATCTTTCAGTATGAGGGATCATGTAATAGTGAGTGAGGCTTATGTATGGCAATGGAGGTTGGGAAGAGGGAAATAGCTTAAGAGTCCACATTAGAGATAGCTTTTCTTCTCTTTCAGGGATTCAACAAGTCTCCAGCCTTTCCTCTTCCTCAACCTCCATTTTGAGACTCAGAATGGTCTTTTCTACCCATGGGCTATCCAATATGTACATTCACTTGTGTTTATCTATCTACAGGGTTTATTCAGAAGGCATCATCAGAAAATTTCATCAGTAACCATGATAAGCGTATAAAGAAATTGGAGGAACTAAAATCTGAAATCCAGAAGTGTAAAATCGAGCGGGATGAACTTTCTCGAATCCTGGACCTTTATGTCAATGATGGTTTGAACTACAGGTAGTCATTATGCCCTGTAACCTACTGACTGTCTTGTGCTCTCTCTGCTAAGCCAAGATTTCCTCACATCCAGAAAGTGTTTCACCTCTCATCCTGGACTTTAAGGAGCCTTGGCAGGTGCTGGCCTGTGAGAGAAGCTAGGTGCTGTGTGTTTAGGGTCAACCTCTCTTGTACTTGACCCTGAGCTCCTTGGAGTTGGATTGGATTTTTTCAACAGCTGGAAGGACCTGGTCACACTTGCTGCATCTAAGTGTGTGAATGAAATGCCTGAATGTCCTCACTCTTACTCTGATTTTGGTCATTATACACTGATTCTATGGCACCTTTATGATAAAGTTGGCATTCTAATTATTTTTGTATATGGGTTGGTATGTATGGATGGATGTGAAAGTATTTGTGTGTGTTTTGCTCAGGATCAGGGAGTCTGGGACCTTTGATTGGGTCTGAGGATTTGTTTGATGAACAGTTTGCAGGTCATGATAGTGATGAGTCCGTGGAGGCCGTCATTGATCAACAGAGCACTTTGCTCCTTCTGTTTACCTTGCTGGCACATAGGGCTCTCCTGAGAGGAGGAGGTGTTATGAATCCTCTTCCCTGTAAAAAGTAGTTACGGCCTCTGGGAGTCATGTAACAAGGATTGAGAATCTCTGCTTTCAAAACAAGAGAAATGTCATCACACATCTTTCTGTTGGACCCAAGGCTGTGGCACAGACTGGAGGAAATATCTTATATTTCTTACACAACTGTTCAATTCCTTCATGCTGACCTGACCAGATCTTGAAAGTCGGCTCCCTCCATTTGGTCCCCTGGCTCTGCCGTCCAATGCCCAGGATAATGAGTTTAACCAGCACCAATAGGAAGGAGCAAGTTTGTGTTATATAAATGGGCTTAGGTAGTCCAGAGAACACTCTGATTTCATTTATTTATTTATTTATTTATTTATTTATTTATTTTCCTGCTTTGAACTTTATTTTCTTTTTTTTAATATCCAAGGATGGTTTATTGTGACCTAGAAAAGGTCACTGTGGGAATAAATTCTTGGCACTTGTTATTCCCAAAGAAGCAGCTCTCAGACTTTCCCTCCTCCTATACAGAGGGTCTTTATAGGACCATATCTCACCAGCCTTTTAAGGAGCCCTTATTTCAAAACAAATGTGTGCTGATTTGCAGAGAAATATTTTCTATGGGAGAGTGAGGGTTTGAGTCTCACTGTTGTGTTTTTGCTGTGGTCTTTGAGTTTTCCACTTTCTTCCCTAGCCCCCATTCCTTGAATTTGAATTTTTTATTGGGTATTTTTTATTTACACTTCATCTAATTCTGAACTCATGAGTTCAGACAGTTATTGTTCCTTGGGTCATGTTCTAACACAGGCTGAGTGTTGAATTGCCAATGCTTAAATCCCAACATGAGATGAGAATGATGGATATGCATAAGATGACCAACTGGATAAGTGATGCCATGGAGAAGTACAAGGAGCTCACACAAGAGAACAATTCCTACCGGTGAGTCACTGACAGAAAGGAGACCCCAGCACTAGGCGGGAAATACTTCTGTCCAGCTATGACTTTGAAAAAAGATCTGTGGTCCATGAGAAACACATGGAAAGATTGTATAGCTGCTGGTCTTCTATCATCCCTCAGAGGGGATTGGCCCTCCACCTGCCAATGGTTTTAGAATACCATGAACACATAAGCACCCATATGCACCATTTCCTCTTCTTTGATGTGCATATACCGTCTTAGTGTCAGGATTTTCTGAAGTACTTTGATTCCCGTGGAGTGCGGACTCGGGATTTGACCTGCCTCTAATTGGTGCTAACATGCAAACTGTGGCTCTAGTCTGGAGATGCCTGGGGATGGGGCCCTTGAAGGGATGATTGTACTTGCAGGAGTCGCAGGCAAACAGAAACTGCCTGGGATTTACCATTATTTGTTTTTGATTCAGCATCAGAAACTTCCACCTCCTGAATGAATGCAATGAATTGAAGAAGAATGTAAGGATTTTGATGAATGAGAACAGAAAACTGCTAGTGGAGCAGACTGAACTGCAAGCATCCTGTGAGGAGGGAAAGAGGTTCTGTGAGGAGGCCAGCAAGACCATGTACACCGCAGATATTGAATCCTTGTGTCCTGTTGCTTTTGAGTAAATCGAATGTATCCTTGTGAATCAAACAGTGATCTCGAACTCGTCACTCTTAAGAACCTTCTTTATTGAAGTGTGATGTAACCATCTGAAATCCCACAGCTCTCAGGCAGAGATGGATCTCTGCATTCTCACAGGGATTGGGCATCACAATGACTTCCCAGTCAGACTGAGATACAAAGAAAATTGTACTTTCAGTGTAGATTGTGTGTCCAACTCTGAATACCAACTTCATGATGAAAAAAATCAATGCAGTATCCTTATCAAATATTTAGTGACCACTAAAATATACTCTTTTGTGGATGAGAGTGTTGAACATATTAATGGAATATTCATCAGGTGTTCTGTAGTATCTCCCAGGAAATAAAACAATATTATAGGGAGTATAGAAGCAGTCATGAAACAGAATTGCTTGCTTTTGGTTTCCTTCAAACATGATATCATTTGTAACTGAACAGAGGAGATAATAAATTGCAAGAGCTTTCAGGGGATAGGGTTTTTATGGTTGGTTGTTTTCTCGTTCTTCTTGATTAGGATGATGACTTTTGTTCTTGACAATGTACTATGTTCCATTTGGGATTTCAACTCAAGCAGACCACATAGTTTACAATTCAGTTTCTAGATTTCTTTAAAAGCTGGACAAAATATCCAGGCAAAGGTGCCCTATGAGTTTTCTCCTTTGGTTTTCCCCCCTTTGGGTGCTTTTGTTTTTGTTTGTTGTTGTCGTTGATTTATTTTACATTTATGAGTGTTTTGCCTTCTATAGGTCTGTGCATGCTGTTCCCCAAAGGCCAGAAGAGGTCATTGGGTTTCACCTGGAACTTAAGTGACAGAGGATTGTTAGGTGCCCTGCAGGTCTTTTGAGAAACAAATTCTCAAATGATGAGCCATCTCTCCAGCCCCTACCGTGGACGTTTGTCCTTCATCGTGTTCCTTACTAGTTGCAATGGATCATACCTGAACAAAGTGTTTCTTGAGATATGTAGGGACACATTTATGGGGTCTGCATGCTAATTATCTAGACTTCCAGGCATCTATGTGAAGTTTTTAGTTAGGGTTTCACTACTGTGAACAGATACCATGACTAAGACAAATGTTATAAAGGACAGCATTTAATTGGAGCTGGCTTAAAGGTTCAGATCTTCAGTTCTTTATCATCAAGGTGGGAGCCTGGCAGCATCTAAGCAGATATGGTGTTGTAGGAGCTGAGAGTTCTGCATCTTCATCTGATGTTTGCTAGCAGAATCCTCAGTTTCAGGCAGCTAGGATGAGGGTCTTAAAGCCCAGACCCACAGCGAAACACCTGACCCAACAAGCAAATACCTACTCCAAAGAGCCATACCTCATAATAGTACCACTCCCTGGGCCAAGCATATACAAACCTGCACATTCCACTCTGAGGCTTCCAGAGGCTTCTTCAAACATATGAGACGATGGGGGGCCACATAGTGGTGTTTCTGAGACTTACTTTTTCAATTCAATTTATCTGATTTTCTTAATCTAGGTCTCACGCAGAATCTTCAGACAAATCCAAAAGGTAGCCACATTCTTTACCATAAAATCTCCCCAAAGAGTCTCTAAGCAAATATTGAAATTCTTCACAGAAGGCTTGGGACAGAGTCACACAATTTAAACCACTTTCAGCAACAAAGTCTTCCATATTTGTTCTAGGATAGCCCATTAAGCCCTATTTAAAGCATTCCCACAGCTTTCCAAATCCAAAGTCCCCATGAAAGAGCCCGAGTTGGAACAAATCTGAGGCCAGTGGGAAAATTCCACCACCAACCTCTGAGCACAGAAAGACCCCTCCCTTCCAGGAGGAGTAGAGCTAGTGTAGTTCCTGCAACAGCTGCAAACCAGACTGTTGAAAAAGCCTCCTGTGACTCCCCATCCGACACCCTCAGAAAGTCCCAGAACAGCCCACTGACTGCCAGTGTATTTGGAGGTTGCCTCTCCCCCCTGATTGTACCCTATATAGTTACCTTTGTCCAAATTCTGCCCCAATTTTTTGAATTCTACCCTAATTGCAAGTATATAACTCCCTGGTAGACTCTGCTCAGGGACTTCTCTCTTTGAAATGGGATGACCCCGATATTTTGGAATGACTAAACTCTTGCCTTTACATAGATTTCCTCCTCTGTGAGTGACATTTCAGGAGGTTCAGGTAGTGGTTCAATTTGTACCTCATATTTTGTGTATTGGCCAGTAAACTCACCTCTTGGAGGAGACCCACAGGAGAGTGGTGAATCGGGGAAGTGACAGCTTGAGCGATGTACCACAGTTGTCTATGTTGCCTCTATCTAGCTTCCATGTGTTCTGCTTTTGGTTAGATTCATATGTGCAAGCTTAATGAGGGCTCGGACAGCCTCAGTAACAGGACTTTGATCTGGCCAGTGGCTGGAGCAGAAGGCCTGAGTTATCCTGTCCATGGCATGGACAGGCTGGTCTGTGTACTTCAGCTGCGAAAGCGGGTACTTTGTGTTAGTTGTTCTTTTGTTTTCTGTGTTCTTGGACTTGGACTGACGAAATTTTTTGACATGGGACAGGTTCTTAGGACTAATGACCACTTAATGTAACTTAGAGTGGCCTGCTTTTGATGTTAAATGGCCACAGGACCTCCCCAAGGTGTCAGCAGTAGAGGATATAGTGTTTCAGAAGTTTTCCCTCCTCCTCCCTGCTAACACTTCTTTGTCAACGTGAACAAAATCTGAGTCCAGCCTAGCGGTTAGCTCCATCCGTGTTGACAGTGTTAGCTTTGGGGCTGGAGAGATGGCTCAGTGGTTAAGAACACTGACTGCTCTTCCAGATGTCCTGAGTTCAATACTCAGCAGTCATTTGTTGAGTTTCTTTTTCCCTCAGGACAAGCTCCAGGCTTTACATTTCTCACCGGTTTATCCCCTCTTCCCCTCTCCTTCTGCCTAGGGCAGACACAGTGCAGTCTGGCATCCCAGGTCCATGACAGGAGAGGCCCCAAGTGGTCATATGTATCCATTAACAGAGTTTGCAACTGACTCCTGGTCACATCTTTTGTTCAGTAAATGAATATCCTTCTTGCCAAGAGAAATGCATGCTCCCTGTCCGAGTAAATGTGGTCTCTGAGTTTTTAAGATGAAAAAGATTTATTGTATATAAAGAAAGGGGGTGCCTCTGGTAGGCTCATGTTGAGGCATCTCTTCCCCTGAGGGACCAGCCACAGGATGGCATAATGTAGAATAAACTGTATTCAGGACATGACACCAACTCCCCCGAAAAGTTCTTACAGGTTCTCTTCACCACAGACATAGGCCAAGAAACTGGCCCTTGGGCCCACAGGGAACCCACCCAGATTGGTTGTTTAATGGGTGTAAGGGTTAGGGATCTCCTCCAGATTTGCCACCAGGCTCTGCAAGCAGGTTTAAACAATAATTGGCCAGTGTTTAGATATGATATGAAATAAGAGAAAACAGAGAACTCTAGTACACGGCGTTCTTCAATTAGTGCCAAATATTAGATAAAAGTTACAGATACAAGCTAATAAAAGTTGCAAAGATTATAGAAGAGTGCAGATTAGACAAGAAGAATGAATTAGAGCCCCTCTAGCCAACAAAGCCCTGGATCCAGGAGAAAAGACTACCATAGAAATGGCCAATGGCTTATTTATCATAGAAACTGGACTCAGTGACAGCAGGATTGCCTGCTTATTATTGTTGCCACAGCACTGTTGGATAAAGATGCAGATAAGTTAACTTTGCGACTCATCACACACACACACACACACACACACACACACACACAAAATTCTGATTGTTGTTCAGTAATGCCTACAGGCTTCATTTTCAGACTTTCTCAATTTACCATGGCTTACATATTTTCCAGCCACCTGTTTCCCCGAACCGTGCATTTCTGCTGCCCGACCTTGACTTGGACTGTCCACTCCATCAAAGTGATTCTCCTCTGCCAGAGACAGAACAGATCTGGTTTATTAACAAAAGCAGCTTTACCCATGAGGGTCAGAGGAGAGCAGGGGCAGTGGTGACACTGGAAATGGAGGTAGTCTGGACTCAGTCTGTTCCTCCAGACACTTCAATTCAAAAGGCCAAGCTAATAACATTAACACAAGCCCTCATCATGGAAAAAGAAACCAATGGCTAGAGATAACACATGGGCTAGCAAGGCCGCTAAGGACATAGTCTTAAAGAAAACAGCATCTCTAGATTGGATACTGTTCTATCTGAACCACCTAGATCAACTGATATATGGAGAAAAAGAAATTAAATGGGATGGTGATGATCGACTGAATGTAAGCTAATATTATCCATCTCTTTAACAAGAACTCTTCTCAGAAAGATCCACAGAGTCACTCACTTGGGAGTAAAACGAATGACAAACTTTAAAGCTTATCAGCTGAGCAACACTCCCAGTCACCCCAAATATCCAAACTCCTGACTGAGAGGTAAGAGCCTGGAGGCCTCTACTGGGAAAATTGATTTTACAGAGATTAAGGAAGAAAGACATGGCTCAAAATACCTGCTGGTTTTTGTGGACATTTCCTCCTGGATAGACGGATAGAGATACTAGAAGAGATTTTCCCAGATTTGAAGCACCTAAAATAATAGGACCAGATAATGGGCCTGCCTTCATATTTCAGAAATGTCAGTGACTAACTAAGATCTTGGGGACAAATTGGAAGCTTCATTATGCATATCATCCCCACAGTTAAGGGCAGGTAGAAAGGATAAATAGAACTCTAAATTAGACCTTAACTAAATTAGCATTAGAGACTGGTGGAACTGGATGATGCTCCTTCCCTTTGCCCTATACTAGATGTATATGGCATTCTAGCCCCCGTTGTATCCAGCCTACAGTTGGCAGCTATTACAGAACTGAAAATGATAATTTAATACTTAAGGTCAGCGCTACTCAATAGGCTCATGACTATGTTTGCCCTAAATTATGTGCCCTCAATACCCTGGCAGTCCCCTACATTGGGGAAATTATCCTTCACAGGACCATGAAGTTAGGGTTTTACTGCTGAGAACATATAGCATGACCAAAGTAAGTTTTATAAAGGACAACATTTAATTGGGGCTGGCTTATAGGTTCAGATGTTTAGTTCAATATCTTTAAGGTGGGGACGTGTCACCCTCGAAGCAGGTGTGGTGCTGTATGAGTTGTGAGTTCTCCATCAGAAGGCTGCTAGCAGAATACTAACACTCAGGCCTTTCTCTGACCCCAGATATCTTAATCAAGCAACTGGCTTTTGAAAATGCTAGTACAGTAGAAAAACACTGTCTCAAAAACCAACCAACCAACCAAACCAACAAAGACAAATTAAAAACAGCAGCAACGGGGTTGGGGATTTAGCTCAGTGGTAGAGCACTTGCCTAACAAGCGTAAGGCCCTAGATATGGTTCTCAGCTCTGAAAAAAAAAGACAAAATAAAAACAGGAGCAGCAGCAACAATAACAACAATAAACGAAAGAAAGAAAACACCAATGCATACTCTTATGTGACCTTACCTCCAAGTTATTTCTGAATTGTAAATAAAAATGCCTATAGTCAAAAGCTGTGCAGAATTAAGATAGGTGTTCCCTGGTGGTTCCAATTGGGGGTGGGAGACCATGACAGACGTGGTAGAAAGAAGAACATAAATAGAGGAGAAGCCACCATGAGGTAAGAATCTTTAAATAATGGCCATGTGAGTTGGCTAATTGGAGTGAAAAGCATCCCAGACAAAACCATGGCAAATTATATAACAGAATTATTGGAAAAATATGCATAATAGTATAGAGGATAGCTATCTGCCCAGTTCTTGTGCTAATTAAGGATTATCATAGATATAAAGCTAGTGTGAATCTTTTATCCAGAAACTAACTGGGCAAAGGATGGGCAGAAATCCATGGTTGGGATCAAATACTTTCTACACACAAAACCAGATTCAGCACCTAGAATTACAATCTTCCCAAGCCCAGATAACTACAGACCAGCATAGAAACACAACCAGTAACAGCCAGGGCATTCAAATCTCTATTAGAGCCCATCAACACTATGACAGAAGGCCCTGAATATGTCAACATGACTGAAGAACAATAATAAAAAAAGACTGTAAAACAGCATTTGCACGTATGGGAGAGGCCTTTAAAGAGAAAGTAAAGAAATGTGTGAAAACAATAACTGTGGAAGGAAATGAATAAAGAAATCCTAAACAGAGAGATGTGGATGAGTAAAATGTAGGAACTCAAATAGTCTCTCAGAGGCAGACCTTAATAACAGACTCCAATAGATGGAATAGAGAACCTCAGGCATTGAAGAGATGATAGAAGGAATGGATACATAGAAGAAATCTTAAATCCAAAGGGAGGAAAAGAGTGGAGGGGGGAAAGGAATAAAGGAAAAGCAAAGGAAGAAAGGAAGGAGGGAAGTCAATCCTGGAAGAAAACATCCAAGAAATAGACAGGATTTTTCTGCAAAATAACAAATATAATAATGATAAAGACAATAAAGTATATAGGAAGGATGAAAATAAACTTGGGTCAAAGGCAAATAAAACAAAAAACAAAAACAAAAACCAACCAACAAACAAACAAACAAACAAACAAAAATTCTCAACAAAATCACAGAAGAAAATGTCCTTAACTTAAACAAGAGACTCATCAAAGTAAAAGGAGCACACAGTATGAAATAGACTGGAGTCGAAAAGAAATTCCCCTGGGCATATATTTCCTAAGACAGTGAAGATAGAGAACAAATAAGAGTAATAAAAGCTGCAAGGGAAAAAGTACTGGTAACATACAAAGTCAGTCCTCCTATGAGAATCACACATTACTTCTCCCAGAGACTCTAAAAGCCAGAAGAGCCTGGATAGATTCACCGAAGACTAAGAGACCAGACTAATAAAGTTGGATTTTTGTTGACCCAAGGGCCTCCCTTCTTTTATCACATACAATATTATTAGATACTTCCTAAAATTGCCTTCAGAGCTTCTTTGAGGAAGCCTGAGGAGCTTAAGACCTCTGATAAAGTATTTTGTACAAAAGGACCTGCTTCCTTTTTCCTTATTTCTACTACAGCAGGATGGAGGCAAAGTTTTTTGCAAACTACTTTTAATAAGTAGCCCACATCATAGTTAATGGAAGAGAAAAGTTATTAGGATATGGGGGAAGAGGACCTGTTCAGCAATAGTTCTTCAGGAAGGAGCTTGTTTTTCTTTGGCAGCAGTTCAGGACAACAGCAAGCAGCAAACCTGACTCCAAAGGGGATTTCACATGGGAGGAAAGCAGGAGTGTGGTGGAAACATTGTGGCAGCGGCTGTGCAGACTCAGGAGCTCCTGCTCAAGCTGCAACAAAGCACCCTGTGCTCTGAAGCACAGCAGCTTAGCCAGTTAGCTGGAGACCTGGCTCTCCCCCTGCCTGCCTTACCTGGAATCCGCACAGGATACAAGAGGACAAACAACTGTGCCCAAGCTGAGCAAGCAGCACAAAAGCGCCTGTGAAGGACCCGCAGGCAAGGCCTTAGTCAGCTTCATCGGAGCAGAGAGTCTAAAGTCTTTTCCTCCTTCAAGCATGGCACCCCAGCCCATTTTCTTTCATTCCCTGCCTTTATTTTGATGGCTTCTACTTCCCTTCATAAGTTTGTCGTTTAGTTTCTTTTCTCTCTTTTTTGTTTCTTTGTTACTTTCTTTCTATCAACTAATATAAAGGACCAGCAATTTGATATTTCTAACCTAATATTTGTTGTGCTTTATGCCGTGCATATTTGCACATTAAAATTCTTTTTTTCTTGCATTTGCCACACTTTAATCGGACTCATTAGCTTAGCTCAATTTCAGTTCTTGGGTTTTCTGAGGTAACTGAATGTTGGGGTGACCTCATTCCCAACTCCTGATCCTTGTGCCTCTAAAGTCAAATGCTTATGAATTTTCAAACTTTTCTTTGCCAGTGGATATGTGTGTGTCTGTGCATATATGTGCCACAATATTCAGTCCATGTTTTTACCATGGGTCCCAGGTATTGAACTCAGATAATCATACTAGTGTAGCAAGTTCTTTTACCTGCTAAGGACCTTGCTGCTATTGCACAAGTGTGTGTGTGTGTGTGTGTGTGTGTGTGTGTGTGTCTGTGTGTTTGTGTGTGTGTCTAATTTTCATATATGTATACACCATATATTGTGCCAATCTCTGCCTCTCAATACCATTGTCCTTCCTTTCCTCACCTCTTCTATCATTTCTTTTTATCCCTCTGGACAGTTTCTCGTTGTTGACATCAATTTAAAATGTAGGAACACACACACACCATTTGAAACCAAGTTAAAATGAAAAAATAAAAATATGCAGTCTTTTTGATCAGTACTCCTTAGCAATAGCTTTTCTTTGATTTTTTTATACAATTGATATATAATAATTAATGGGCAATCAGCTTGCAAATTTTCCTTAATGATTATATCCTTGGAATTTTCATAAATGTTAGTATACTATCTGTGGATAAAAATGTCAACTTTTAATTCCTACTAGTGACGGGCCTTAAATTATCACCTTCCTCCATTCTGACCACAGCAGTCTGCTGTGTATAAGGGTGATCACCACTTAATAAATAAAAGGGAAACAGAAGAGTGGTCTTGTTCTGACCCCTTCTACCCAAATGGTGTTACATGTTTGTCCTGAAGAAATGAGGATATGTTTTGCTAGGTATGGGGTGCCAGCTTGTGGAAGTGAGAATTTAGTGCACCTGAGTGATGTCTTCTCCCACAGTTGCCTTGGCTGGAGGAGACCTGAATCATCCCAGTCACAAGCACTCCTCTCTCGAAAGAAACCCAACCTCAGCTTTAAAGGAAATGGACACTTAATATCCAGTGAGATTCGTGCACATCCCTCACTCTGGCATAAGTCCAAAAGACTTTCAGAAAAATGAAAGGGCACTTAGCGCCATTAGAAAATTCATGCCAGAGTCTTCTGTCTAGTCCAATGGAACAATGCCTCGAAGTGGCCACCTACAAGTTTTTAATCTATACGCCATGCCGTGAATCATCTAACGTGATAGTATATTTCATAACGCCCTAGTAGGTACTTAATTGCTTTTTTGTGGATTTTTTGTGATTTTTCATGGTGGTGGTCCACTGTTATTTCAAGAGTTCAAGCAGGAGGGCAGAGGCAGGGAGTAGAACATCCTTGTTTACATAGATAGTTCCATGCTAAATACAAATAAAAAGATCTTGGATTACAAATACAAAACCCCAAATGAACATGTCATTGCAGATGTGTGTCCCTTCTGAGCGCACAGGTTAAAATCAAACTTTATCATGCCAAGAGAACATCCACAAGAAAATTGCTGGAGACACCAGGCAGATTAGAATAGAAGTAATGGTGCCGGAGAGGTAGTTCCACAGTTAATACTAGCTACTCTTCCAGAGGTCCTGAGTTCAATTCCCAGCAACCACATAGTGGCTCACAACCATCTACAGTGAGATCTGGCGCCCTCTTCTGGTCTGCAAGCATGCATGCAGGCAGAATGCTCTATACGTCATAAATCTTAAACAAACTAAAATAAAAATAAATAGGTTTGGAAAGCTATGTGTATTATATATAAAAAGTGCAATTACATCTACTGCTATCCTGCATAGATATACAGGGGCCTGCAGCATCCTTCTATTTCTGATAGTTCACCCACCACTTCAATATCTGAGACCAGTGTCACTTATGAAATACTTCATTTAAGTTATAAATGTACCATTGTCATTCAAGCCTGGAAATATTAACTCTTTGAATGAATGTACAGAGAATTTTAGTCAGTATGTTGCCACAGGATCTGTCAGGGGTTGGAGAGATGCTTCACGGATTAAGCGTACCAATTGCTCTCCCAGAGATCCTGAGTTCAAATCCCAACAACCACATGGGTACTTACAGAACTCTGCAATGTGATCTGATACACTCTTCTGGTGTGTTTGAAGATAACTACAATGTACTCACAAGTAGATATTATATACTAAAAAAAGGGAAAAATAGGACTTCTCAGTTTAATCTGGCAGACCTAAATGTCATGGACTTACTGGATGGAGCAGGGTGGGCTTGATCCTGTAGGAATGTACCCAAGCACTGAAATTGGCACTTTGAGTCACTATGCCCAGTTGTGAAGAGTCCTTTCATGGTTGTGGTGAGCAACTTTGCTTATCCTTTCCTATCAGCCAATTCTTTCTATATAAATGAGATCATTTCTGTAGTGTCTGGTTTCAGGTGAATTCTGATTGGCTCTGTGATTCTGACATTTTTGTGGCTCCAGTTGACTAAAGAGGAAGCCATCCATGGTTTTCTAGGTCTCTGAGTGTTTTACCTCTTTTAAAAATATTAATCAATCATGTTTATTTAAAGTATTAACATCAGAAATTTTTAATGGGAATTATTTTAAAAAATCATTAAACAACCAAATCGATTTTCCTATTCTAGCCATATAAGCCAGCTGGACTTTGTAAGGAAAATGATCTAAAGCATCAGTGTCAAGGACTACAGAAAACTGCCACCCACAGGTAAACTACCACAGTAAAGTGACTACAGCATGGTTCTGTCATTCATACCAGACAACCCAGAATAAATACCTTATAAAAAGAATTAAAATCTATCCAAACCACTTAAAATACTTAAATGCAGAAACCTTAATTTTCCTTCAGTTGGGCCAGAAACCACCACAGTCGCTATGGTCAGTGTTCCAGGGAGAACGAGTGGAAAGTTTAAGCTTAGGCCAACCAACATAGCCCTCGACTTTTCAAAGAAATCGTTTACTCAGGTATACTGTAAATAAGGACTGTGGCAACACAGGAAACAAAGGCAGTTGGCAAGTGAAACTTCTAGAAGCTCATGAAACTGCAGATAGAAAAGGAGAGACAGGTAGTGCCAGGTTCTCTGCAGTCGTTCGGTCGTGCAGGGTGTCAAACAATCGCTGCTTCCCACACCAGGATGTTAGCCCACAGGAGGGGCTGGCGGGACCTGTCCACTGTGAGGACTGGAGGGCTTTCCAGGAAGGCTGAAGCCTCTCAGGTGAGGAGGCCTCAGTAGAAAGAGGAGCACAGCGATCACCATCCAGGCCATCAAGATCACAGTGATGCTGATGCCACTGTCACCGGAGGGCCCTGGCAATTCCCGAAGGCATTCTGTGTTGGTACAATAGGCCCGGGACTGCCGGAGCAGATTGATGAGTCTTCTCATAGTGCGTTCATGAGAGCAAATACATTCACAGGGATCAAATCCTCCTTCAGTCATAGTTGGTTACCAGCTTGATTTTACTCAACTCTTTAAAGCCACCCAAACAAGTGGTGGGTGGGGAGGGAGGTGGTCTGGAGTGTTCTGGACGCCCCTGTGGCTGCCGCTGCTGCTGGCCGCCACCCTCCTCCCCTCCGGATTAGATAGACCATGTCACTCTTAGCCACTAGACCCGGATCTGTGTTTTCCCTTTTGTATGGGTGGGTGGATCACGAGGTTGTCAAGTGTGGGCAGAATCTGGGAGACAGATTTGCCTATCGAGGTTGGTGTTAGTCTTTGTATGGTTACCAGGAACCAATTCCAGATCCTTTGGAAGAACAGTAAGTGATTTCAACTGCTGTGATATCTTCCCTGCCCCTTCCTCTATACTTTGATCTCCCCCCACCCCCGGAGCTGGGGACCGAATCCAGGGCCTTGTGGTTTCTAGGCAAGCGTCTACAACTAAGCTAAATCCCCAGCCCCATACTTTGATCTTTCTGTAGTCTCTCTGACTCCATCTGCCATAATGAAGACTTCATCTCATAAAACACTGTGGACAATAGCTACTGTGAAAAATACCATAAGTTGACAGAGCCTCCATTTTCACATAAATATATAAACACATAAATACCTAAAGAAACACAGAGACACACATAAACACACGCACAGAACACACAAAGACACACAGAGACACACACAGCCCAAGTCATCATATTCTTTAGTAATTCTGTCCAGAGCCAAGTGGTTATAGGGATAGAAGAAAGTACAATTCCCAGCAATTTCAACTTAATGTCATGTAATGCATATTTATGAAATGCATACTTCACAGTATTTTAGGATTCGAGTACATTATACTATCTATCCTTTATTTTCAAAAGTATCGAAAGTTATGAAGAGAATTCCAGCCTAGTATCAGACTTGTGTCCATCAGAATCAGAACAGTTTGCTGTTTGAAACTTTCTTTTATTACAACTGTTTCCTAATGTCACATAGGAAAACCGGCTTCAGCCAGAAATGCCTTTAGCTACCACATGCATCTGAATCTCACCCTGGGAAAACCATGAGAATCCACGAGAGAATGTGTGTGGCTCTTTGATGTCCAGCTTTCCTGTAGGTCTCTTCTGGCTTGCACGAACACCACTCCTTGATTCCTCCCTCTAAATGGCCGTGCAACCTTCTTGCCTTGCTCTGCTGCTGGTCACTGACAACTTGAGGAAGGTAAAAATTGCCTAGTGTGTTAGTGAAGCAGGCCTTTGAATGTCGCTCTGAGGGGTTTTGGGGAGAGAATCGACGTAAAGCTCACTCTGAATGGTGGTAACACCATAACTCTCAGGCCAGGTGCCTGCACTGAATGGCACAGAGAGGAAGCTAAGAGCTAGAATTTCCCTATTTCTGCTCCCTGCTCCACCCACATAGTAAGAGTCTCATTCACATCCTGCCAGCCAGTCCACTTCTACCAACTGCACCTCTCATGGCTACACTCACCCCTTCTAGGATGGAGTCTGTGCTTCCCGACTCTGAGCCAATGGAACCCTCCTTTCTTAAAATGCTTCTGTGACAGAATGGGAAACACGACCAGTGCAGTCACTGCTTCCTTCTGCCTTTTGCAGTCTCCTCCCGCCTGGTTCCCTCACAGCCTTCGCAGTCCAATGTGTCTATAAGAAAACAGGCTAAAGATGTCACCTTAATTCTCCTTTGACTTGTCTCTGAGAAGAGCCTTTTGCTACATCAGCCCAGATAGAAGAGTGAAAGAGGAAAAAGAGAAGAGAAGACAGTAGATGGCCTAGGCAAGGGATAACTGAAGTTCTCCTTGTAACACAAGCTACTTCCCAAGATATTACCACTAATCCAGTTTCTGTGTCAATATGACCCCCAAAACCTAACCACCTATCATTAGAGCACATTTGCTGACAAAATTTTGTTGCAGTTAAATTTCTATTATATGTCTTTCAAAACACATCTAAAAGTGGAGTGGGCTTTTCCAGCTAGATTCATGACCTCCTCTCTCCCACACAGCACCCATACTCAAATCACCTGTGACATCTTGTTTCCTAAACACAGGTATGGCTGTCACTTTTACTTTTCTCCATGGGATAGTTTAGGTAGTGACCTGACCACACCTGCCCATCAATGATTGGCCTTCTAGCTTTAATGACTTCGGAAAATTTATGTTTGTTGATAATGGAAATCCTCCCACAGTATAAAGTCATTTGCTCCTGCTCTCAAACAGAGGAAAAGAAAGAGAGAGAAGGTCTGCCTGCTAGGCATAGTCAAGGTAGGTCAAGGCCTGTTGGCAGATTTTTCAGCCTGCTGAGGTATGGAACCTTAAGAGAAGGTGTACTTGAGGCTTAAATTTCTATTGACCTTGGTGGTTAAAAACGGAGTAGTTTGGGGGATGGGAACGAATGCATTGTTTATTTTAACAATTTGTTTCTGTCAGCTTGTGGTTATGCTTCCCACGGTGCTATAGTAAAATAGGGCTTTGAGAAATGTGCTTGTTGTTTCCTTGTACCCACCAGCAGCCCTTTCATAGCTGTCTCTTTCCTCTTCTTTTGGCCTTTCCTCATCTGCCCCTCAGAGAACCTTTCCACTTCCTACCAGTCAGTCCACCAAAGTAGGGCCATGCCGTTTCAGGAAACTGGAATTTCTGAAAAGCCCATTGAATATGGAAAGCAATATACCCCAGGATATGTCCTGCAGCTCAGAGTAAGATGTTGCAAAAAGAGGATAACTGACTGATCTCCCACTTTGTGCTTTCAAAAAGAACAAATACTTCAAAACCATAGTTTCTTCCGCCTCTCCATTACAGAATCTGATTTCAGCCCTGCACACTGTGCTCTCCTGGATCCATGGATGCTAAACTGCAGGTTCTGGAGATGCCAACCCCTCAGATGAATTCAATGTCTGCTCAACTCAGTCCATTCATTCACAGTTCCTGGAGTCATTGCGTCCACCGACCCAGACGCCCATTGCCGATCGAGAGTATTCCACGCAGCGGATCGAGTTCCAGCAAGCAGAAGGATCTTCAGTCACAGAGCACATCGCGGAACTTTCCTGACATGCTGGACAGAACTAAGAAGTTAGTGAGAAACAAGTTTGTGAAAAGGATCCTATGTCGCCATCTTCTGGGAAAATACAGAATTACATCCTATTACCTTTGGAGTCTGAGGCTTCCTTCTAGCCTCGCATGTGCCTCTCTTCAAGTCACAGATGCAGATATTCACAGCCAACCATTGGACTAAGCCTGGGGACCACAATGAAAGAGTTAGGGAAAAGCCTGAAGGAGATGAAGGGGATTGGAACCCAATATGAAGAACAACAATATCAATTAACTGGAGCCTTCAGAGTTCCTCGGGACTAAACTACCAACTAAAGAGGATATATGGTCCCGGCTATGGCTCCTGATACATATAGTGTAGAGCATGTGTAGCAACAACTGGCTCATCTGACATCTCTGGGATGGGAGGCAACTGGCCCTGTAGAAACTTGATGTCCCAGAGAAGGGGGATGCTAGAGGGGTGAAGAGGAAGTGGGTGGGTAGATGGAGGAGTGCCCTCTTAGAAACAAAGAGGATTGGGAGGGTATGGGGGTTCAAAGTGGAGAGACCAATGATGGGGATGACATTTGAAATGTAAACAAATAAAATGACTAGTGTATAATAGATGGTGACAGATGTCTCCATAAGGACTAGATATTCATTATCTGTAACAGGTTCATTGAAAGTCAAAATCCATAACTGTTGTGACTTACTTATTATTGAAATTTCACATAGATGAACACAATCAACATTTTAACTTCTCTCCTTGCACCCATAATAAATCATTAGTTACCTTTATAAAACAATTTAAAAAGCAATTAGGGTTTCTACTCTCTTAGGCTTCGATACAGCGCCTCATTTTACTCTCCCTCTCTATGTTCCCTCCATTGCTGCCCTCTCCCTGTCTCTTCACATTTCACATTCCTATCCCTGACAGTGTCCCTCAGCCATCCATGAGTGAACTTGTACTTCCCTAAATGAGGACAGTCTGGCCCACGTCCCTAGACCCTCACACTAAACTGATCATACAGTCACACAGATTGAAGAATCAACAGCTAACACCCACACCCACATTTCAGTGAATATGTATCCCATTTGTCTCTTTCAGTCTGGATTGCCTCATCCAGAATGACTTTTACTAGATCCATTCATTGTCCTGCATAGTGCATGCTTCCTTTTTGCCTTTTGTAATTGTTAAGCAGCAATGCAGTCTGTAAATGCACCACGTTTTCTTTATGCATTCATCCGTTAAGGGACAACTTAAATATTTCCAAATTCTAAGCATTATAAATGAGCTTCACTGAACATGGTTGAGCAAGGGTCTGTATTCTAGGATGAATCAACATCTGGACATGAGACCTGGAGTTGTATCTTAAGGTACAACAATTTTCACCTTCCTGAAGAACCATCATACTGATCTCCGAAGTTGCTGTAGAAGTTTGCCTTTCCACCAGGAGAGTATGAATGTTCCCCTTGCTCCATAACCCAGTCAGCTTGAGTTGTCACATGTGTTATTAACCTTAGTCATACTGACAAGTGTGAAAAGTGATCTCAGAGTAATTTTGATTTGCATTTGCGTGATGTAGAAGGATGATGAATATTTCTTATGAATTTCTGTCATTTGAGTTTCTTTTATTATGAATGTTATGCTTAGATATGTAGCACTTTTTAATTATTTTTCTTCATATACAGCGTTTTAGTTTTTCCAATATATATTTATATTAGCCTGTTGGGCCCTACCTTGGAGTGTTTCCCTTCCTCCTCGCTGTGCCTTTCAGCCTACTATGGCCAGAAGTTGTTTACACCCTTGGCAGCTTCTCTCGGTCCCTGATTTGGGGCCAGGACCTCCCATGGCACCCATTCCTCTTGCTGAGCCTTTCAGCTTATTGATGTTAAGAAGTTGTTTACACCCCTGTGTTGGGGCCAGGACTTGCCACGATGCAGATTTTTCCTGTTTTCCTATTTTCCTGGTTGGGGTTTTCACCTGCTTTATTGTTTTTCCACAGCTTTTGCCTCTGGTATATAAGGAGATCTCAGTAAAGCGTGGACAGCCTTCTTTTAACACGAATGACCCGAGTGTGTGTTTCTTCTTAACACTTATAGGCCTATGCCCGGTTCTGAGTGTCCTGATGACACAGGCATCATCAAATGGAGGTCCCACCAAGATTGGAAAAGAGAGGACAACCTGACGAGATGGTCCCAGGAAGCCGGCCAGTGAAGGAGGGACGTATTGGGGAAAATGGGCCAGGAAAGGTCCCAGTAAGCAGGATACAGAAGCACCGTGGGCATTGAAAGCACGTGCAAAGATAAATAAAGATTTGTGGTACTGGTGAGTAAACCTTGTAAAAAGGGACAAGGTAATAATGGTCAAATGTTTTTGTGTACGTGTTCTTTTAGAGTTATGCTAAAATCTAGAGAAGCAAAGTTAATTCTCATAGATGCTTTTAGTCTTTGGACCCTGATTAGAGACAGTTTACACCCTAGACAAGAGAGAAAATGGTTTGAGAAAAACATTCCTCCCAGACTCTCCACAGATGCTTTGGCAAAAGAAGGAAAGTGAGATTAAGCTTTTTAAGAGCTCTCCTAGGGACATCCTGCCTCCTTGCTGGCTCCTATTGGAGAAGTGCTTATTTCTGGTTCTGGGTCCTTTAGGTAGGATATCTGGGTCCCTTTGGTGGGACACCATCTAGCTCCTTCCCTCTATGTCTATTGTCTGTCCTTGTTGCACCAAGCTGTCCATGGATGTCAATGTATGTCTGGGTTGTGCTTCTTGTTGCTTGAATGTTTTGTGTTTCATGTTTAAAAGAAAAAATGGTGAAAACTTTAAATGCTGGTTGATTCCCCCTTGATTTAGTTTTAAGTCCTTTCAAGAAAGGAACAAATAAATAAAACAGTTTCAATTGACCTTTGGAGCCCAGCATCCTAGATAACTGGTTATCTCTGGTGTTAACTGTCATGTGTGTCTCTGACTGAATCCTGCCTCAATGGAGGAATGTAGCTAGGAGCCTAGGTCTGTCCACTGGGGAAGCTCCCCAGGGGGCTGGCTCAATGTCTACACTAGCTGGCCTTAAAGGTGCCAGCAGCTTCAAAGCTTCTATGGTAATGGAGCTGTTAGCTGTTTCTCTTAGAGAAATCTTTGACTGTGATATTTGGAATCAACAGGTAACAAGGTGCTTCTTTTAAAATGACAGCTAAAGAAGTAAAAATGGTGTTTGATCTAAGTACTAAAGATATGTGTAGTCACTTCATTTTTTTCTGTTTGGTTTTAAATGTATAATAAGCTTTACATGTCTTGGCTATAGGTGACTGGCTTTTAAGTTATTGGGTATGGTTGAAAATTTGTAATATTTGTAATAGAATGTTGGCTTAAAAAAGGAGTCATTCGAGAAAACACGTGGCATGTGCCAACCCAGGGAAACAGGTCTAGATTGGGATAATATTTTAATATAACTCTTATCATGGAAACCGGACTTGTAAAAGAATTTAGGGCAATGTCTCTTTGGTTCGGTATTAGAGCCTGCAATATCGATCCTTCATATGCAAGGCTTGGCCGTCATACTTTATAGCATGAGGAATGGACTTGGTGTTTTGGAGAGACTGGATTTTGGAGGATAGTTTGGTGGAGGGTGAGTTTTGCTTTCCAAAGATATGGCTGTGCTCTGATGTTACAAGGGAAACTTAAAGATTGTGGCTAATGATTGCCAGTGTTACATTGACTACAGTTTACAGTCTGATCACAGACAGACCTCGGGATTCTAACTCACACATATCTGTGCTTAAGAAAAAATCAAACAGGTGGAGATTGTCACAAGGGTTGATGAGGCTATGGAACTTATAAAAGCATGAAAGCCTGCTTCCTCCAACTGCTATTTCAAGAAATACATATAGAATTATTATAGATTTAAAAGATTGGTCTTTTTTTTTCTTTTCTTTTCTTTTCTTTTCTTTTTTTTTTTTTTTTTTTTTTTTTTGGTGCTGGGGACCGACCCGGGGCCTTGCTCTACCACTGAGCTAAATTCCCAACCCCTAAGAGATTGTTTTTATACTGTTTCTTGCACTCTTGGGTTGTTGTGAAATATTTCATTTCTTGTGTTTCCTTGGGTTTTGTTTGACTTGACCATACATTTGTATGCCTTTTTGAAAGAAAAATGTACTAATTTTTATTTATTTTGGTGAATTGTTCTTTGGATGACTTTTGTCTGTGGTTCCTCTGAATGCAGTTCGAACGGTGGCCAGAGAGACACCAGATACTGAGTTATAAATGATGGTTAAGCACCCTGTAGGTCCTCAGAGTGAAGCCAGCAGGTTGCCCAGGTCGAACTCCAATTCTAGCTCCCAGTACACCATGATGTGCTACAGCTTCTCTGCTTCCTCCTGCTCTTCCTTGGCCAGCAGCACCTCTGCATTCTGCCCCTCCATGGCTCTCGCTTGGGTCTCAGTTCCTCCCTCACTTTTGGGGATTTTAACTTTAAGAATGGACAGAAAGTTTACAATTTGATGTTTGCTCTATACCTGAGAAGCTTTTTTGCCAGGAAAAGGGAGTTTCCATTGCACAAAATGGGATGGTAAGACAGAGATTTCAGGAAAAAACATGGGTGAATATATTGAAACCATGACCCCTCTCAAGGCACACTCCATGAAACAACATACTCCAACTTGCATACATTTAAAGGTGAAGGAAAAAAATATTCGCCTCTGGGGAACAGTAACAACTGTAGAAATTGGACTATATGTCACATGCATGGACCCTGGGTTTATACATTTCAGGAAGAAGAATATCCCTCATCCACGGTCTTTAGACCTTTGGCTGTTAACAAAGATGTTCTATCCATTTCAAGGTCTGATACAACTCTCCCTCTCCTCAGCAACTGAGTTGTAATGAAGGAGTGAGAACTCTGAAGCTCTGGAAGGAGAGTGAGCGAATGGGTGTTCCCTGGCTCAAAAGTGAGTCTCTGGAAAAGCTACTGCAGAAACTGGTCAGTCTGGGTGGAGGTAGTTAGCAAGTAAGCTATGGCATTTCCCAGTGACATCACCGGTAGTGTCTTCCCTGGAAATTCTCTTGTATCCAGGAGACACTAGAATGTTCTGTGATGTCAGCAGTGTTGTGGTGACACCAACTGCCTGAGCGATTTCCCTTCATTTCCTAATGGGTTCCCGAGGAGGCATGTTCTCCAGGATCCTCAGTCTCTTTCGGAGGGACAATCATATCCATGCAGGCACCAGACCAAGGCAGAGGGAGGCCAGCCTTCTATCATGTTGTAGAAGAAGACGACGAATGGAAAGGTCCTTGAGGAGGTCAAGTGAGTACTGGGCAGGGCAAGGGGAGCTCCCTGGAGGAGGTTGGCTTGTGTTGGTCCTTCCAGGAGTAGGATGTATGATTTAGAGCCTCAGTCTTCCTAATGGCTGACCCAGACCCAATAATTTCTGATCATTAGTTTGACAGAAAACCAAGAACTGTTATATGTCAAGGGGCTTTCCTTGGATCTCTTTAGTGTCCTGGGCAGTGTCAAAGAATGCCAGGATGAGCCTTTATAAGAATAACAAAGTGTCTCTTCCAGGATCGGCTGTTGAAACACTTCATTCTCAGCAGTGTCCTGTAGATTACTTGGGTAATTGATGCCAAGAGGGATACTCTCCTGGTCATATATCAAGGTCTCAGTTACTTTGTCCTTGAACACACATGATTAGGGATTCAAGATGTTAAGCAGTTTGAACTCAAGGACTTACCTGCCTCACATCAGACATTAGCTGAGAAGGTCCTCCAATTCTTCCTGTTTAGGCCAGCTTTAGAATTTCAGTGCCAGAGGAATGGCTTTAGGAGGTGTGGTCTATATCTATGATGGCATATGTCATCATATGGCTATGATGGTGGGAACAGGGAACTAGCTGAGTTCAGTTTAAAGATAGCTTTCTTGCTCTGTCAGGGATTCACTGTATCTGTAGAACTGTTCATCCTCAGACTTCTGTTTAGAGTAAGCATAGTTTTCCTTGACACTGTGTCCACATATATGCCTGTTTACTGGTGTTTATCTACCTACAGAGTTTGATCAGAAGGCATCGTCCCAACCCTCCACGACACCTGTTGAAGAGGAGAGAATGAAGCGTTTGGAGAACATCAAAATTGCTCTCCAGAAGATGCAGAAGGAGAGAGATGAACTCAGGAGTATCCTGGCCGATTACCCGGGAAAGAATTTAAATGACAGGTAGTCACAATGCAAGTTCTGTTAAATCCACATTTCCTCACATCACAGTAGGCTACAACTCCAGGGTGTCCTCATGGTCAAAATCACTTTCCTGATTGAATCAGAATGTGAAGTTCAGATGGGAATGGGATGGTGGCACAGGCTATTTTAATTCCTACAAACGTAAATCATAGCCTGTGGCCTGATTGAATCACAGTCTGGGAGTGAGGGTAGTAGTGTGTGAGCTCTCATTGTGTGGTTTAAGGAGACTGGACAGGTGTTGGCTTGTGGGAATTTCTAGGTGCTCTGATTATGAGCAATCATTGTTGTAATTGACGTGGAGGTGCTTTGGGTTCAATAGTTCCTGTGAAGAGCTGGAAGGACCCAATCCCACTTGCTGCCTCACAGTGTGTGACTGGACTGACAACAGGGGATCATTGGTTTTCTCTGATTTTATTCATTGTATTGGGAGATAATGCCACATCCTTATATTTAATTGGCATTCTAATTGTATTTGAGAGAGAGAGAGAGAGAGAGAGAGAGAGAGAGAGAGAGTTTTGTGTGAGTTTGTGTGTGTGTATGCATGTGTGAGTGCGTTTGTGTGTATCACTTAAGATCTGGGTATTCTATGTACTGATTTGGCCTGAGAATTATCCTGTGTCAATTTCCGTGGCATGATAATGATGAGGGTGAGAGCCTCACTGTGAGCAGTAGAACATTTCACATCTGCTCAGGTGGACGCACATGGGAATCTCCTGGTGCGTGTTATAAATTCTTTTCCCTGTAAATACTGTTCATGTTCCTTTGGGTTTTCATGTAGCAATAGATTCTATGATTGAGAATTGTTACCTAAGAACAGGAGAATAGTCTTCATGGGCTTAAGTTGGAGCCTGGATTGTGACACAGGGTCCTCGAATGTTCTTGGCAAGCTAGTCTATTCCTTCAAACCCCCTCAGGGAGCTCAAGCAAATCAGCTCCCTCCTTTTGTTTGCTGGCACTGCTGTCCCTGTGTCCATAATAATAAACTTATAAATACCAAATGGACCCAGTACCAAGGGGCAAAAGTGTGGCATTCCTAGGCTGGGGTAGTTCAGGATTCAGTCTGAATTCATGTAATTCTTGAATCCTTCATTCATAATGTTATTTCATCCTTGGACCATGCCTTACCACAGGAACAACTTTGAGTCCGAGATGCTCACGATGCAGCACGAGGAAGTGATGACCGACATGAAGAAAATGAGCGAGCAGGTCAATAGAGCTTTGGTCAAATGTACACACCTCACACTGGAAAATGACTGGTACTGGTGAGTAACTTACAAGGCTGTGACCCCAGCACTAGGCACAGCATGTGTCAGCCCATTCTTATCTGTGAAGTAAAGTGAGGATCAGGCTTTATAGTGTTTGAAGCAACCAGGAAGCCTGTCTCTAAGGAAGGCTCTAGGACACACAGGACACAGAAAGATTGGCCTCCAAGCAACATTCTAATAAAATGGACAAATAAGCACACATAGGGATTATGTCCTCCTCTGGGAAAAACTTGAATCAATCGTGTCAGGTTTTTGAGAAGTGCACTGAGTCTTGTGGAATGTGGCTCTTTTCTCCATTTGACCTGACTCTAGGTCATGCTCCATGGCTACTGTGGACTTGGACTATAATCTGGGGCTCTCTTTGGATCAGGACCCTAGAAGGAGTAATGGACTTGGAGACGTGGGAGGAAGTTGGAGACTGGCTGGGAGTCACCATTTTTTCTTTGTGTCTCAGCCGCAGCTTCTGCCCCCTCCTAACTGAGTTGTTTGAGCTGAAGAACAATGGCCAGAGAGCACGGAATGAGAACAGGGAGCTTCTATGGGAACAGATTGCACTGGAAGAGTCCATTAAGGAAACAACAAGGATCTGTGGGGAAGCCAGTATGAAAATCCCTGTATCAAGCAGCCTCAGGTAGGATGAATGACGCATCAAGGTCAGGTTTTCCTGATATCTAAGCATAAACCAAGTCAAACCAGTTTAACCTTCTCCAACTTATCCAGACGCTCTCCTAGGACTCATCCAGTTATTCAGTAGTTCTGTGGTGTTAGCTTCATGCAAGAAACTGGAGGATTGACAACCAAATCCTCCTGCTCAACTAGAAAATGCATTTCCTTAAGGGGGATCTGTTGATCACACACTGCACACTTACATGCCATTATGCTAGAGGGATGCCATGTGGTAGCCGTCTTTGTAGTGCACAGAACTGATTAGAGTTCAGTTCAATTGCCAAAAGAACGGCTCTCATTGTCAATTATGATGGGGCTTGTGGACTTTCTCTCCTTTTCCCCGTACATTGAAAATCTTCCCTTCTGCCCGTCTAAATCGTGGTTTACAGTGACAGAGCTTGAGAAGCAGTTTGTCCGTCCTGTTTTATGTCAGTGTTTTAGTGTTCTTTCCTGTGGCTTATGTCCTGGAGCTGACTGGATGAACAGGGATGTAAGAAAGACTTCTCTCAGGGTGAGGGTTTGTGTGAGATACGTGAGGATTAGAGGGAAATTTTTCTCCAACTCTTTCAACCTAGTGTGCCCAAGGAGTACATTCCCTACACAGGTTTACTCTATAAGGTATGGAGAGCAATGTCTAAGCTCTCACTTGAAACATTTCCTTTGCCTCATCTGTATTCAACAATATATATATATATATATATATAACAATATATATATATATATATATATATATCGATAGAGAGGTAGAGAGATAGAGAGAGAGGGAGGGAGAGAGAGAGAGAGAAGAGGAAATACAATTTTTCCAATTAGTTTTAAACTGTTCTTAATGGGGTCTTGATCACTATTGAAATTATTACAGTGGGAAAACTATTCATCAACATTGACATTACTTGGAGAAAAACTCAGGAATGTGGTACAGGGATGTGAGGAGAGGCTGCTGTGTGTAATCCATGTACCTCAGTGTCAAAACTGATGACTGAGGGCTCTTCTGCCTTCTTTGCTCTCGGTGTATAGTAACACTGGAAGGTCACGTGCTTGTTGTATCTTCTCAACATCCAGGTTATGTTAATCATTAACCTGCCACCACTTTCTCTCCAGATTGGCCTAAACTTGGTTGAATATACCTTGGCTTTGGAGTTTGGCCTGGAATTTGTTAATTGAAAGATTAATTTGCTTAGAGTTGAATCTTCAGGCAGAAGATGTCCAGGAGTTATGCTGAGGTGGAATCACATCTTTGCCTCAGACAGAAACTTAGGCTCAAAATAGTCCAAAGCACTCAGCCTGTGTTGTGTTGTGGCACTCTTAACCATTGTTATTCAAAATCATTTGATCTGAGTGAAAATCATCTGTAAGGAGGGTTTAGGAAAGTGATGACCCTCAGACATTGCTGGAGGTGTCAAATGGGTAGCCCTGTGAGAAGCCATGTACAACTCTTGTGAAATTTCAACCTTTTGACACAGCGATTCCAGAACAAGAAGTAGGTGTGAGCAGAGAAACTGTGGCACATTAGTGTTGTAGGGGTTCACATCAGAGCAGCCATGAAGCAAAATTACCCAGATGTCCATCAGTCAGAAAGTGAAAAGGTACAATGTTGTCCAGCCCTTCCATGGACTGTGGCTGAGTTTGATTATACCTGCCACCATTTGGCTTTGAAGTAGTCAGCCTTATCGCACTCGAATTATATCTGATAGCATCCCAGTCCAAGTTTTACCTTGGATTGTGGTTATGGAGATTTCCCAGCTGTTTGTGCTGGTAGTTTGGCTGCCCTGTCACGTACTGTATGGTAAAGGGACCTCATATTGGAAAATGCAGCTCACTTTGCATGCACTGGGAAACAGTGAGCAGAGGACTGAAGAGGCTCACCTGCCCCCCCCCCGCCCCCCCCAGTGCTCTGTTGCCTGAAATCAGCCTCCTGTGCACAGCCTTGTGACCTTGCTAAGCAGGCTTGGCTAACAGGCCTGGATGTCACATTTCTAATTTCTGATTTTCAGGGGAATACACTTTATTGGCTGAGCTGTCTTTAGGCTATGCTCACTCTGTACTTACCCCATTCCAGGTTTTTTTTTTTTATGCCACAATAGTAGACTGGGTGATCTCTTCTATTACCATTAAGTGGGAAACTAACCACATTCTGCAAAATATTCTGCTTGTGTGTGTGAACAAATATATTTGGGTGAGTTCAAAAGTGTGTATGTCTGGGTGTCTGTCTGTCTGAGTCTGTATACATGCCTGTCTCCATGGACAAAATAATCTAATGACCAGGATGAGGAGAGAATGGAAGAAAGTCTGCAGGATCCCCTGAATCAGAAAAAACTGGTCACTGAGCAAAAGGCCTTGTCTGAGAAGATGCAGCACTATTTCGGTGTCACTGAGATGGTTTGAAAGCACAGGATGAGAGGACCCAAGTAGATTAGCTATACTTATAAACTGTCTTATTGGGTGTGTGACTTCCTACATAGTTCTCAGCATCTGTCAGCTAGGAGCAGCTCAGAATATTATTCTTGTCCATTTTAAAAGAAATTTCATCCATGAAGTGTATGTGATCCATAGAGATTCTGGCTACTGTGTACTGATCCCTCCAGTCTGAGCTCTCTAGTATTATCTGAGCCCAGTGCCTTTAAGTCTCCCCACAAATAGTTTTACGATACCCATAAACAAAGGAGTGGTATAGTTTATTTTCTGCATGAGTATCTCCTTTAGAGTTCAATGCCTACCCTTGGCAAGATTTCCATGCAGCATATTCTTGCCAAATATAATATCACTTCGGTGTGCATGTACTTCTTGAAATATTGTTTCTCTGGGTCTTTGCAGGTATTGAGGTTGTGATGTGGACCCCAGGCATTTCCCTGCATTGGAGGAATAATAATAGTCTTCATTTCAGAGATGGCCAGGCTTCCAAGGCCTTCCTATTGTTTTCTAGGTTGTTCATATCTCTCCTCACCTGACATTTAGACATTGCTACATGATATTAAAATATAATATATATGTACCATTGGATTTATCTGCTGTTCACTGTTCAATTTTTAGCATTTTGAAAAGCTGGGAAAATATGCAGGCCTGTGGGATCTCTTACCCTTCTCTCTTGGGCATGAGAGAATGACCTCAGATGAAAGATCATCCTGCATTATCCTGCTGAATTGTGCTGCTGTGTATGGGATAAGTGACATGGCAGGTCCTCACCAGGTCTTTTCCACCCCTAGGTCTGAACACTGCAGCAGAAGCTTTCCCAGGGCCCAGACCAGGACTACAGCTCTCAGAGACAGAACTGTCCACCAGGAGCACTGAGGGTGCAAAGATTGACACCACCTCCCACATCTCAGTCCTTGTAACCGTACAAATCTTGGGCTAAATTTGAAAGACCTTGAGATGTGGCCTGGAACACGCCTCACGTTTAACCTTTTGACGACTTGTCCATCAACAACCAACCACTCCGAGTGAGGCAGGTCTACATTCCTCTTGAGGAGATTTTTACCATCTTACCTGCCGTTCTGCTGTGTTTGCAAGGCCAGCAACAGGCTGGAGTTATATGTTGAAGAATCAGCAGGAATTGAATGCTGACTAATTACTTGTTATATTTGTTTTTAGTTTGAAGTTTGGTTTTATGCATTTGGTTTTATTTGTTTACGTTTGAAGTTTTGTTATTTATTTGTTAACTTTAGTTTTTTAATTAATATGCTATATTCTTAAGGCTATATACATTGAACTCATTGACTCCCCACTTTAAAATGTTCTCGAATAAATTAATTTTTGCCAATAAATAAAATTGTGACCTTTAACCCTTCACTCACAAGACCGTCCTGAGTCGTGTGTGGTTCTTCCTTCTGTAACAGCACAAGTGTAAGGCAACAGTGGTGTTCTGCAAGTCTCATGCAGCTTAGGCTTCACCATCAGTTCACAGCCAGCCAGAGCTGCACAGGAAACTGTGCTCTTGATGTAGACAGTGTATCGTGCTCTGTGGATCCCACATACATGACGAAAATTATCCTTCCTTTATCCTTGTGCTCACAAATTTAGCTTCCTTTATAATGACAAACAAAGGAGAAACACAAGTATTTCTCTAATACATTAGAGGAAATAAAAACATTCAGTATAGGAATATAAAAAGCGATCAGGACACACAGAGCTGTATGCCTCTGCATTCCTTATAATAAAGCATCGGTTATAACTGCACATTTATTGAATTCCAGCAATTTTGGAGGAACGATATTTTTAAATTTTTTTATTAGATATATTTCTTTACTTACATTTCAAACGTTATTCCCCATCCTTGTTTCCTTCCTTAAGCCCCCATTCCCTTCCCTCTCCCTTCCCCATATGTGTATCCCCTATACATCCCCCTTATTGTTCACCACTATTCCCCTGCACTGCCCCTGGAACATTTTCTTTATTGTTTTTGTTGGTTTGTTTGTTGTTATTCTTTTTCTCCCATTTTTATTAAATTGGGCATTTCTTATTTACATTTCAAATGTTATTCCTTTTCCCGGTTTCCTGTCCATCAGCCCCCTAACAACTCCCCTTCCCGTTCTAAATGGGTGTCCCCTCCCCATCGAACCCCCATTACTGCCCTCTCCAACATTCCCTACACTGGGGGTTCAACCTTGGTAGTACCAAGGGCTTCCCCTTCCACTGTTGCCCCAACAATGTTATTTACTGCTACCTACGCAGGGTCAGTCCATGTGTAGTCTTTGGGCAGTGGTTTGGTCCCTGGAAGCTCTGGTTGGTTCTTATGGGGTTGCAAGCCCCTTCAGCTCCTTCAGTCCTTTCCCTAGTTCCTCCAATGGGTGTTCCATTCTCAGTTCAGTGGTTCGCTTCAGGCATTTGACTCTGTATTTGACATGTTCTGGCTGTGTCTTTCAGGAGAGATCTATATCCGGTTCATGTCAGCATGCACTTCTTAGCTTCATCCATCTTATCTAGTTTTGGTGGATATATATCCATATCTATATCTATATCTATATCTATATCTATATCTATATCTATATCTATATCTATATCTATATATCTATATATCTATCATCTATCTATCCATCTATCTATCTATCTATATGGACCACATGTGGGGCAGGCTCTGAATGGCCGTTCCTTCATTCTCTGCCCTAAAATTTTCCTCCCTATCCCCTCCTGTGAATATTTTTGTTCCCCCCTTAAAGAAGGAGTGAAGCATCCACATTTTCGTCATCCTTCTTGAGTTTCATGTGGTTTGTGCCTTAGATCTTGTGTATTTCGAGTATAACTAAGAGGCGAGGATGTAAAAGAATCAAATGAATAGCTTGAGGCCAGAGGTTAGTGGTGAACACCAGAGGGAAAGATCATTCTTCCAGAAAGAATTGGCAGGTTTCTGGTAACTCAGCTTTACCAGACTACTTGTCTTGGGTCCACAGAACTCTCTGAGTTGCCAACACCAAGGTATGTTACGCCTACATACACTGGACAGTGTAGAAGGAGATGTCAAAGCCAGATGTCACATTTACACCTATGTAAATAAAAAACAGAGATCATTTACCCAGAAGGATTGCATACAGGTAGCCAACGCTATGATAAATTATGGGAACCTGAATTAACTGACACATGGCCTCCTAGAGTCAGATAAAAGTACCTGCTTGTTTTTATTGATACCCTTTCTGGGTGAGTAGAAGCTCACTACATCGGACTGAAACTGATCATAGAGCAACTAGAAAGCTCTGCTAGGAACTTTCCCCCTAATTTTGCCACTTACTAAGAATGCTGTCCTATAATAGCCCAGCTCTCACGGCCAAAGCCTATGAATAACAGTCAAAGATGTATGAATAGTTTGGAGTCTTTGTTGTGCAGAATTCTGGGTAGGTGGAAATAATGAACAAGACATTAAAGAAGACACTAAGAAAACTCTCATTAGAGTCCAGGAAAGGTGGAAAGGCTCTTTTCTTATTTTGGGCCTGCTGTACTCCATACAAGGAGGGATTGAACCCTATAATATTATATTTAGAATGCACGCCCCATTGCTTCTAAGTCTTAGAGATCAGAGGTTGGCAGAATTCTTCAACTATTTTATTCTTGAAATCCTGTCTGTCCAGTTCTCTGTAAAGTCTATTACTTTGACTATCAGAGAGACCCAGTGAACCTCTAAATCTATCTACAATATCCCCTAATTTGGACCTGGTGGTAGTGGGCAACGAAAAGGACAATGAAAGCAATTTGCAATGAACTTACGTGGCGATGTTTTACACTCTTACAGCTATGAGGTTAGGTGGAATTTTAACATGGATTCCTCACAACTAGGTCAAGAACGTAGAAGCCACAGATGACAAGGCCAAATAGACTCCCTCCAGAACTTCTGGACCTATTAAAGTTGAGCTTTCACCTGACCTCAAGCCCTTCCACTCCCTGCCCAACCTCCTGGATCTTACGTTTGGCATGAATACAGGGTCATGGTCCAAACTCTAACACCCTCAGGCCTGGCCCTGGGACCTCAGGAAGGTGGACACTAGAGAAGTGACGTCTAATGGAACTGCAGAGGACCAATCTCCGTCCACGTTGTCCTTTGCTCACTGATATCTGGTTATTTTTTGGAGAAAGGATTTGAAAGTTTATCATCTGAAGTAGGTGCACAACATTTACAGTTTTATATTCACTGTATAACTGGGTTCACTATGTTACCAAGATCATTGCAACAGAGGGATGCAAAACAGAGACTTTGTGAGTACACATCGATGAATATATGTAAAGAAAGACACCTTGGAAGGAATGCACAATAAGAAAATGAAATCCAATATCCAATAAATTAAAGGTCTGGAGGGAAATACTGACTTTTGGGAAACCAGGAAAACCTAGGAAATTGGAATGTATGTCACAGGAATGGATCTGGGAATAAAATTATTATGCAGAAGAATGTCTTCCATCCCGTGTCCCGTGATGTTTTATCCCCATGCCAAGCCCCTGAAGCAATCTGCCCTTTCAGAGCAGGTAACTACTAATGGAGCAAAGAGAAATCTCTAGCTTTAGAGGGAGGAGATATGGAAAGGGTTCCATTGTGTCACTGGAGAGCCTCCTGGAGATGGCACCTCAGAATCTGGTCACCATAGGGAAAGCTGGTTAGCAGGAGGCCCTGGCAGTTCCCAGTGACGTCATCCAAATGCTCTCCTGCAACCTGGCCTTCTAGACAGAGTAGCGTAAACTGCAATAAAAGGATACACTTGAAAGTAAAACTTGGAGGAAATGCCCTGGCATATCTACATTATCACTGTGAACTGTGACATTACTCTCTTGGCTTCTGTGGCCAGACATGAGGGCTCTGAAGCTATGCTGCCTCCTGTGAACTGTGAATGAGCTTGTGTCACACGAAGCATGTGAATGCAGTGAGAAGACAGTAGGAGGACCTTGTGACACTGCCCTCCCAATGGAGACATGGAAGTGTTGACAATCACAGTGGGTGAGTCTCAAGCTGCACTTTGAGACGCAGCCAGGCTACATTTCACCTGTCAGCTCACTTCCTGCACATCCACCACAGGCCAAGGGCAGGCTCAGATTAAGCTCTGTTGAAGACAGGCGCTGTCCCTTGTGAGTTGCATCCCAGGGTATGCGGAAGACCATTCAGCCTCCTGTGATGTGGGAGATCAGAGTAGTAAGAGGCAGACAGAGGGGACAGTTCTGTGTTTGTTCTTCTGGGCTACCATAACTACATCTTCCAGGCTAAGGATTTGCTCATGGGAGTCTGCTGTCTCACATGTGTAAAGGCCAAGCTGTCGGAAGTCTCAATAACACAACTGGCTCCAGGCTGCTTTCTCAGTCACTGGGATTTTCACGCAGTCCTTCGTACCTTGTCTTCTAGAAGCACAAATTCTTGTCTGGCCTCATATGGACAAGGCATATTTTCTCACTCTCTCCTTCTAGAGACCAGTAGGAACACATATACTGGATAGCCATGCTTATTGTCTAAACTGGCAGGCGTCCAGGTAGGGCATTAGTGGGTACAGCATCATATCTCAGCATCTCTTCCTGTAAGGGTTGGAGCAGAACTCCCCCATCTCATCCTGGGTGACGATGTAGATTAGACCCATCAGATTAAATAAAGAATTGAAAAACTCTCCTGGGGGTGAAGTGGTGAGGAAATCATGTTGCCGTCCCATAAATGCACTGCTATGAGCAAGCTTCAGACAGCCTGGGGGGTGCAGCCTGCAGCAGAGACCACAGGCCTTTGGTGGAGAATGATTCAGTTCAGAACTGGGAAGGGAGAAGGATGGTTGATATTGTTCCAGTAGATCTCACTGCCTATAAAAAGAGTTTCTTCTAGATCAATGAATGGTTCTTGTAAAGCAGCTCCTGGACTGGACTACTGAGACCAACCATGAGCCCACCAGACTGGTCTTTCCAACCAACAGACAAAAGTATCCACTCGAATGATACATAGATACATACACAGAATACCAGGATGGATACAGAGTTTCTTCAGTTCCATGAATGAGGTATTCAGCAGGTGAGATGGCAGCAGATAAAGGTAATTGTTGCCAACTCCCTACACCTGAGCTCCTTCCTAGGACCTACATGATTGAAGGAAAGAACAAACCCCTCACAACTTGTCCTCAGATTTTTATGTAGTTTGGTTTTCCGGTCTTGGTTCACAGAAGCAAAGACATCTGGTTTTCCAATCCCATTTGACATGGGACCAGTACCTTCAACCGAATGTTCCTTCCTGGAAAGCTGCAGCCTGTCAGCGTGGCTCAGTGGTTTGTGAACTGCAAGTGTCCGTCTGGGAAGGTGGTCGTGTTCATCCAGCCCACCTGCCCCTATTGCAGAAAGACCCAAGAAATCCTCAGTCAACTGCCTTTCAAACCTGGTCTTATGGATTCGTGAACATCACAGCCACTAACAACACCAATGAGATTCAAGATTATTTACAACAGCTCACTGGATGGAGAACAGTTCCTCAGGTCTTCATAGGTAAAGAAAGACAGCATAGGCAGACGCAGCGATCTGATCTCCATGCCACACAATGGGGAGCTGATGACCTGACTGGAGGAGATTAGAGCTCTGCGGTTAGGAAAGTGGTGCAGTCAGAGCCCATGCCGAGAGCCATCATCCAGCCATTCCGACGGTCTGTGCCCCTGAGAGATGATGTGCATCACAGAGGATGTCACTACTTTTTGGTGATGGGGATTTTCAACAAATTGGCTTTTATTTCTTCTTTTCCTCAGTGCTAAAACCTTTGCTGTTTGCCTCTAACCATGGGGATGAGAGCTTAACAGACAACACTGGCTTGATTTTCCACTCTTCATGTGCTGACACATCTCTCCCATCCAGTTCTTCTAAACCCCCATTGTATCTGTTTCTGGTTTCTTGCCATGCTGGTCAGCTGAAGTCATTTTGCAGAAGTCCACTTCCTGAATGGTTATTAAATCAATGGATATTGTGAATTCGTTCATGAGCCACACTCAGGCCTTTCCCTCCCTCCTGCAAGCACCGTCCCACTTCTGCATTCACAGCTCTCAGCCAGTGTTCTCAACCTTGCCCTCCCACAACCCACAGAAGTTCACACTTGTATGAGCACGCTGTTTGAAAAATCAGATGAAGAGCTTTAGCATACTTGGTCCTCACTGTAGCCATAATAACATAGACGACAGAGCTGATGGTTCATTCATCTCTATTCGTAAAGGAGATTAAGAAAATCCCAAGAAGTTTTATGTTGATCCTAGTCAGAGTACCAGCAAAGTCAAATATGAAATGCAAAATTGCAGAGCTCTCCTACCAAGAATATCTGTATCAAAACTTGTTTGCAAAACACTGTCCTAAAGAATTTCCTCCATTCACACTTTGACATTTTGTTTTGATGTCTTGCTATGACATTTAAGTATCATGGAACTGTAGGTCTCTTCTCTGGTCTCCAGTGAGAAGGACACATTCCTAATAATGATGTATCTGTAGATGACTAAAAAAGAAAAAAGAAGATCAGGATTAAAGTTCTGGGTTAATGGTGTGACTTCCTACCTCAAACATCCAGACTAGAAGTAAATTTGAATTTACATTAAATGGAAATCCCTCACATGTTTCCCCTCTATTTTTGTGGTTTTGTTAATCTCAGATGAAGACAATTCAACAACCAAGAATAACCTTTAGAATCATATTCTCCTCCTCACTAAAATACTTGAACAAATGGCACACTAAAAGATCAAAACGAAGGAATGGTTAGAATCAAAAGCTACATCTGGGTCAGCTCTAACTCTTAGTCAAGGTGACTTTAGATACGCACCTTAATGCCCATGGATTGCTCACATAGGACTCTGTAGAGTGTTGTTTCTACTGCCTCACTTTAAGCTCTAGGCAGACCAAGCTATCAAACCTGCCCAGGTCTCTTTGGATTGCACATAAAAGACACATACATTAAGATACTTTTGATGAGATGGCTCAGTGGCCAGGTTATTCTAAGCCTCCTCCAAATAGGATGCCCTCCTTTTTACTCACAGCTCAGCACCTCTAAGTCTGCCCTCAGCGCAGTTGCTCAGTTGCCTTTAGTCATAGCTCAGAGCCCAAATCTGCTCTCAACTTATTGTGTTTATAGCCTCCTGCCTGCTACACCAAGCCCAGTCTGGGAGGCCACCAATGGCCACTCAACCCTAGATCTCAAATGGCTGGTAGCTCTTACTCCCTCTGAAGTATTAAATCCCTTCACCTCTCCTGTGTCTCCTAGCCTGCCTGGAGGAAAACTAGAAGACCTGCCTATGCCACCCAGCTGGTTGGCCAACAGCATCTTTATTGAACTATCAAGAATCAGTGTTCACAGGAAGATTCCTGATCTAAGCATCAAAACCACACCCTACAGGACTCAACGCCTGTCTCTGGTTTAAAGTGGGAGACAGAGTAGTTAGAATTGGATAATTGAAATTCAAATAATAATGATACATATGTTACTAATTATGCCTTGATAAAAGGCTCCTAGAGAGTGGAAATGGGTAACATTTAAGGCAAAAGGGAAAAAGCCCTAATGCAGCAAACACAGTGGACCTGCCAGAAATGCTGGGGTCTTTCTGCACATCTGAATTTGGACTTGAACTTCTTCAGACAACTTCTTGATCACTCCATGCATCCTGAGAAGAATAGAACAAATAGAAAAACAAAACAAAACAAAATAAAATAAAAAATCACCAAAATGGAAAAAAAGCAAAAGCAAAAGCAAAAAACAGAACAAAACAAAAAACAAAAAACTTAAAACAGGAGGACTGAGGGAAGATTGCTTGAGGTCTTCATTGTTAACTACAACTACAAGCTACCAATGGCTTTCAATGCAAAAATTATTTATTATTTTACTTGAAGCTTCTGACTGGGTCAAAGAAACAGTATTTGGAAGCAGCACCACCAGGAAACTGGAAGAAATAATGCTATAGAGCTCACACTGATTATTACCGTGGTGACTGAGGGCACAGCAGAGAATACTGGTGTGAGACAATGAGTCTTTTGGTGTTCTAGATGCTTGCAATATCTATGACTCTAAAATGAGTTAGGGCCATCCTGAAATCATGACTAAATGGACTCTTCCATTTCTTTGGAGCACAAGATCTGTCATCCAATTGACTGACTATGATTAGTACTTGGGACCTACCCTCTGTACTAAGGCTAAGGCTTCTGATGGAAAATCCTTCACCAAAACAGTGAATGGGCCATGGTGGTGCCAGCCAACAACCATGTCCTGCGTCCACCCTGCAGCCTCCAGAAGAGGTTTGAAGAGGTCAAAGTTACCAACATTTTATTTGTGGCTTTGACTTGTTGTCACTTTTTATTTTAAATAAAGTTCGATTTCTGTCATAATTCCTTCTAATTTCTTCCTCACATGAAACTTCACTTGTGACCTCAAATTCTATTCATGAAGTGTTACTTTTCTCTGGAATAGGCTAAGGTTTGTATTTTCCTTTTATACCTTGCTGTGATGGCTAATTGTAGCTGTCTAAATGATGCAGTCTTGAGCAATTGACGCCATCAGAATGGCTGGCAGGCTGTGGCTTTGGCATTTTCTTAATGGCAATTGATGTATGGGGACTTAGCCCACTGTGGGTGGTACCAGACCTAGTAAGGGGAGGAGAGGTCATAGAGAAAGGTAGCTGAGCAGATGAATAATCAGAGTTCCTATCTGTTGTCAAGCTGCTGCCTTGTGTTCTTTTTTTTTTTTTAACAAAGAGAGCTTTTTATTAACTTGAGTGTTTCTTATTTACATTTCCCTTTCCCCGGTTTCCAGGCAAACATCCCCCTAATCCCTCCCCCTCCCCTTCTTTATGGGTGTTCCTCTCCCCACCCTCCCCCCATTACTGCCCTCCCCCCAACACTCACGTTCACTGGGGGTTCAGTCTTAGCAGGACCAAGGGCTTCCCCTTCCACTGGTGATCTTACTAGAATATTCATTGCTACCTATGAGGTCAGAGTCCAGGGTCAGTCCATGTATACTCTTTAGGTAGTGGCTTAGTCCCTGGAAGCTCTGGTTGATTGGCATTGTTGTTCATAAGGGGTATCGAGCTCCTTCAAGCTCTTCGAGTTCTTTCTCTGATTCCTTTAACAGGGGTCCCGTTCTCAGTTCAGTGGTTTGCTGCTGGCATTCGCCCCTGTATTTGCTGTATTCTGGCTGTGTCTCTCAGGAGCGATCTACATCCGGCTCCTGTAAGCCTGCACTTTTTTGTTGCATTCATCTTGTCTAATTGGATGGCTGTATATGTATGGGCCACATGTGGGGCAGGCTCTGAATGGTGTTCCTTCTGTGTCTGTTTTAATCTTTGCCTCTCTATTCCCTGCCAAGGGTATTCTTGTTCCCCTTTTAAAGAAGGAGTGAAGCATTCACATTTTGATCATCTGTCTTGAGTTTCATTTGTTCTAGGCATTTAGGGTAATTCAAGCATTTGGGCTAATAGCCACTTATCAGTGAGTGCATACCATGTATGTCTTTCTGTGTTTGGGTTAGCTCACTCAGGATGATATTTTCCAGTTCCAACCATTTGCCTACGAATTTCATAAAGTCGTTGTTTTTGATAGCTGAGTAATATTCCATTGTGTAGATGTACCACATTTTCTGTATCCATTCCTCTGTTGAAGGGCATCTGGGTTCTTTCCAGCTTCTGGCTATTATAAATAAGGCTGCAATGAACATAGTGGAACACGTGTCTTTTTTATATGTTGGGGCATCTTTTGGGTATATGCCCAAGAGAGGTATAGCTGGATCCTCAGGCAGTTCAATGTCCATTTTTCTGAGGATCCTCCAGACTGATTTCCAGAATGGTTGTACCAGTTTGCAATCCCACCAACAATGGAGGAGTGTTCCTCTTTCTCCACATCCTCGCCAGCATCTGTTGTCCCCTGAGTTTTTGATCTTAGCCATTCTCACTGGTGTGAGGTGAAATCTCAGGGTTGTTTTGATTTGCATTTCCCTTATGACTAAAGATGTTGAACATTTCTTTAGGTGTTTCTCCGCCATTCGGCATTCCTCAGCTGTGAATTCTTTGTTTAGCTCTGAGCCCCATTTTTTAATAGGGTTATTTGTTTCCCTGCGGTCTAACTTCTTGAGTTCTTTGTATATTTTGGATATAAGGCCTCTATCTGTTGTAGGATTGGTAAAGATCTTTTCCCAATCTGTTGGTTGCCGATTTGTCCTAACCACTGTGTCCTTTGCCTTACAGAAGCTTTGCAGTTTTATGAGATCCCATTTGTCAATTCTTGATCTTAGAGCGTAAGCCATTGGTGTTTTGTTCAGGAAATTTTTTCCAGTGCCCATGTGTTCCAGATGCTTCCCTAGTTTTTCTTCTATTAGTTTGAGTGTGTCTGGTTTGATGTGGAGGTCCTTGATCCACTTGGACTTAAGCTTTGTACAGGGTGATAAGCATGGATCGATCTGCATTCTTCTACATGTTGACCTCCAGTTGAACCAGCACCATTTGCTGAAAATGCTATCTTTTTTCCATTGGATGGTTTTGGCTCCTTTGTCAAAAATCAAGTGACCATATGTGTGTGGGTTCATTTCTGGGTCTTCAATTCTGTTCCATTGGTCTATCTGTCTGTCTCTGTACCAATACCATGCAGTTTTTATCACTATTGCTCTGTAATACTGCTTGAGTTCAGGGATAGTGATTCCCCCTGAAGTCCTTTTATTGTTGAGGATAGCTTTAGCTATCCTGGGTTTTTTGTTATTCCAGATGAATTTGCAAATTGTTCTGTCTAACTCTTTGAAGAATTGGATTGGTATTTTGATGGGGATTGCATTGAATCTGTAGATCGCTTTTGGTAAAATGGCCATTTTTACTATATTAATCCTGCCAATCCATGAGCATGGGAGATCTTTCCATCTTCTGAGGTCTTCTTCAATTTCCTTCTTCAGTGTCTTGAAGTTCTTATTGTACAGATCTTTTACTTGCTTTGTTAAAGTCACTCCGAGGTACTTTATATTATTTGGGTCTATTATGAAGGGTGTCGTTTCCCTAATTTCTTTCTCAGCGTGTTTCTCTTTTGTATAGAGGAAGGCAACTGATTTATTTGAGTTAATTTTATACCCAGCCACTTTGCTGAAGTTGTTTATCAGCTTTAGTAGTTCTCTGGTGGAACTTTTGGGATCACTTAAATATACTATCATATCATCTGCAAATAGTGATATTTTGACTTCTTCTTTTCCGATCTGTATCCCCTTGACATCCTTTTGTTGTCTGATTGCTCTGGCTAGAACTTCAAGAACTATATTGAATAAGTAGGGAGAGAGTGGGCAGCCTTGTCTAGTCCCTGATTTTAGTGGGATTGCTTCAAGTTTCTCTCCATTTAGTTTAATGTTAGCAACTGGTTTGCTGTATATGGCTTTTACCATGTTCAGGTATGGGCCTTGAATTCCTATTCTTTCCAGGACTTTTATCATGAAGGGGTGTTGAATTTTGTCAAATGCTTTCTCAGCATCTAATGAAATGATCATGTGGTTTTGTTCTTTCAGTTTGTTTATATAATGGATCACGTTGATGGTTTTCCGTATATTAAACCATCCCTGCATGCCTGGGATGAAGCCTACTTGGTCATGGTGGATGATTGTTTTGATGTGCTCTTGAATTCGGTTTGCCAGAATTTTGTTGAGTATTTTTGCGTCGATATTCATAAGGGAAATTGGTCTGAAGTTCTCTTTCTTTGTTGTGTCTTTGTGTGGTTTAGGTATAAGAGTAATTGTGGCTTCGTCGAAGGTATTCGGTAGTGATCCATCTGTTTCAATTTTGTGGAATAGTTTGGATAATATTGGTATGAGGTCTTCTATGAAGGTTTGATAGAATTCTGCACTAAACCCGTCTGGACCTGGGCTCTTTTTGGTTGGGAGACCTTTAATGACTTCTTCTATTTCCTTAGGAGTTATGGGGTTGTTTAACTGGTTTATCTGTTCCTGATTTAACTTCGGTACCTGGTATCTGTCTAGGAAATTGTCCATTTCCTGAAGATTTTCAAGTTTTGTTGAATATAGGTTTTTATAGTAAGATCTGATGATTTTTTGAATTTCCTCTGAATCTGTTGTTATGTCTCCCTTTTCATTTCTGATTTTGTTAATTTGGACGCACTCTCTGTGTCCTCTCTTTAGTCTGGCTAAGGGTTTATCTATCTTGTTGATTTTCTCAAAGAACCAACTTTTGGTTTTGTTGATTCTTTCTATGGTCCTTTTTGTTTCCACTTGGTTGATTTCAGCTCTGAGTTTGATTATTTCCTGCTTTCTACTCCTCCTGGGTGTATTTGCTTCTTTTTGTTCTAGAGCTTTTAGGTGTGCTGTCAAGCTGCTGACATATGCTCTTTCCTGTTTCTTTCTGCAGGCACTCAGCGCTATGAGTTTTCCTCTTAGCACAGCTTTCATTGTGTCCCATAAGTTTGGGTATGTTGTACCTTCATTTTCATTAAATTCTAAAAAGTTTTTAATTTCTTTCTTTATTTCTTCCTTGACCAGGTTATCATTGAGTAGAGCATTGTTCAATTTCCAAGTATATGTGGACATTCTTCCTTGATTGTTATTGAAGACCAGTTTTAGGCCGTGGTGGTCCGATAGCACGCATGGGATTATTTCTATCTTTCTGTACCTGTTGAGGCTCGTTTTTTGACCAATTATATGGTCAATTTTGGAGAAAGTACCATGAGGAGCTGAGAAGAAGGTATATCCTTTTGCTTTAGGATAGAATGTTCTATAAATATCCGTTAAGTCCATTTGGCTCATGACTTCTCTTAGTGTGTCGACATCACTGTTTAATTTCTGTTTCCATGATCTGTCCATTGATGAGAGTGGGGTGTTGAAATCTCCCACTATTATTGTGTGAGGTCCAATGTGTGTTTTGAGCTTTAGTAAGGTTTCTTTTACATATGTAGGTGCCCTTGTATTTGGGGCATAGATATTTAGGATTGAGAGTTCATCTTATTGGATTTTTCCTTTGATGAATATGAAGTGTCTTTCCTTATCTTTTTTGATGACTTTTAGTTGGAAATTGATTTCATTTGATATTAGAATGGCTACTCCAGCTTGCTTCTTCTGACCATTTGCTTGGAAAGTTGTTTTCCAGCCTTTCACTCTGAGGTAGTGTCTGTCTTTGTCTCTGAGGTGTGTTTCCTGTAGGCAGCAGAATGCAGGGTCCTCGTTGCGTATCCAGTTTCTATGTCTTTTTATTGGGGAGTTGAGGCCATTGATGTTGAGAGATATTAAGGAATAGTGATTATTGCTTCCCGTTATATTCATATTTGGATGTGAGGTTATGTTTGTGTGCTTTCATTCTCTTTGTTTTGTTGCGAAGACGATTAGTTTCTTGCTTCTTCTAGGGTATAGCTTGCCTCATTATGTTGGGCTTTACCATTTATTATCCTTTGTAGTGCTGGATTTGTAGAAAGATATTGTGTAAATTTGGTTTTGTCATGGAATATCTTGCTTTCTCCATCTATGTTAATTGAGAGTTTTGCAGGATACAATAACCTGGGCTGGCATTTGTGTTCTCTTAGAGTCTGTATGACATCAGTCCAGGATCTTCTGGCCTTCATAGTTTCTGGCGAGAAATCTGCTGTGATTCTGATAGGTCTGCCTTTATATGTTACTTGACCTTTTTCCCTTACTGCTTTTAATATTCTTTCTTTATTTTGTGCGTTTGGTGTTTTGACTATTATGTGACGGGAGGTGTTTCTTTTCTGGTCCAATCTATTTGGAGTTCTGTAGGCTTCTTGTATGCCTATGGGTATCTCTTTTTTTAGGTTAGGGAAGTTTTCTTCTATGATTTTGTTGAAGATATTTACTGGTCCTTTGAGCTGGGAGTCTTCAATCTCTTCTATACCTATTAACCTTAGGTTTGATCTTCTCATTGAGTCCTGGATTTCCTGTATGTTTTGGACCAGTAGCTTTTTCCGCTTTACATTATCTTTGACAGTTGAGTCAATGATTTCTATGGAATCTTCTGCTCCTGATATTCTCTCTTCCATCTCTTGTATTCTGTTGGTGAGGCTTGTATCTACAGCTCCTTGTCTCTTCTTTTGGTTTTCTATATCCAGGGTTGTTTCCATGTGTTCTTTCTTGATTGCTTCTATTTCCATTTTTAGTTCCTTCAACTGTTTGATTGTGTTTTCCTGGAATTCTTTCAGGGATTTTTGCGATTCCTCTCTGTAGGCTTCTACTTGTTTATTAATGTTTTCCTGTGTTTCCCTAAGGGAGTTCTTCATGTCTTTCTTGAAGTCCTCCAGCATCATGATCAAATACGATTTTGAAACTAGATCTTGCTTTTCTGGTGTGTTTGGATATTCCATGTTTGTTTTGGTAGGAGAATTGGGCTCCGATGATGCCATGTAGTCTTGGTTTCTGTTGCTTGGGTTCCTGTGCTTGCCTCTCGCCATCAGATTATCTCTAGTGTTACTTTGTTCTGCTATTTCTGACAGTGGCTAGACTGTCCTATAAGCCTGTGTGTCAGGAGTGCTGTAGACCTGTTTTCCTCTCTTTCAGTCAGTTATGGGGACAGAGTGTTCTGCTTTCAGGCGTGTAGTTTTTCCTCTCTACAGGTCTTCAGCTGTTCCTGTGGGCCTGTGTCTTGAGTTCACCAGGCAGGTCACTTGCAGCAGAAAGGTTGGTCTTACCTGTGGTCACGAGGCTCAAGTTCGCTCGTGGGGTGCTGCCCACGGGCTCTCTGTGGCGGCAGCAACCAGGAAGATATGCGCCGCCCCTTCCGGGAGCTTCAGTGCACCAGGGTTCCAGATGGCCTTTGGTGTTTTCCTCTGGCGTCCGAGATGTGTATGCAGGGTGCAGTCTCTTCTGGTTTCCCAGGCGTGTCTGCCTCTCTGAGGGTTTAGCTCTCCCTCCCACGGGATTTGGGTGCAGAGAACTGTTTATCCGGTCTGTTTCCTTCAGGTTCCGGCGGTGTCTCAGGCCGGGGTCCTGCCGCTCCTGGGCCCTCCCCCACGGGAGCCCAGAGGCCTTATACAGTTTCCTCTTGGGCCAGGGATGTGGGCAGGGGTGGGCAGTGTTGGTGGTCTCTTCCACTCTGCAGCCTTAGGAGTGCCCACCTGACCAGGCGGTGAGGTCTCTTTCCCACAGGGTCTGGGAGCAGAGAGCTGCTCGGGCCGGGATCCGCGGGCGTGGGACCTCCGGCAAACACAGGACGTGCCAGGTCCTAGATGAACTCTGCCTCTGTGTGTCCCGATCTCACCAGGCAGCTCTCTTGCAGCAGACAAGTTGGTCTTACCTGTGGTCCCGAGGCTCAAGTTTGCTCGCGGGGTGCTGCCCAAGGGCTCTCTGCGGCGAGAGCCTGCCTTGTGTTCTCATCTCGTATTCCATTGATGATGAACTGTAATTTATGGGGTGAATAAAACCTTCACTTTCCCACATTGGCATTTTTATGTTTCCTATAACAATAGGAAACTAATTTGAACATTCGGAATTTTCTTGAGATCTGCTCTGATAATCCCTCCTCCTGAAGGTTTTTAAATCAATACACACAGTTCCTGGACACTCTAATCTGTTGAAATATTCGCTCTGCCAACCGCATGACACTGCTTAAGTAACTATCACATTTTTTTCTCATGACAATTTTTCCTTCCTCTTTTTTTTTCTTTAAAATTATCTTTCTAAACATGTTAGCTCTTTGTACTTTAAAAGTTGTCCTTTTTCCCATAGTAGAATATTTATATTCAAATTCATGCGTTTCATAAAAGTGGGTGATTTATTGTAGTAAAATTTTCTAGTCACTATTTATTGTATTAATTTTATTAATTCATCAAAAACTGACCTTATTATATTATCTACTTATCCATAAAGATATAAAAGCTTTGATTTATTCCAGTCTTTAATGTCTTTCAGAACATCAGCTGGAAAGTTCTTACATGTGTTCAGGATGGATCGTGGGTACTTCCTATGTCTTCTTACTAATAGTATGCTTTATAAGTGTGCTTATCCAGGGTGTTTTGTTATATATTTTAAGACTATTTTGAGTAGAATATTTCCCTGATTTCTTTCCCATTGTTTGTTTTTGGTATACAGGAAAGATAATGAGTTTTGTGTGTTATTTTGCATTCTACTACTTTAATGAATGTATTTTCAGCTTTAAGAAACTTAATTTTTTAGAGACAACTTGTCTGTTTAGCATCACTTCTAGCTAATTCATAGTTGTCTTTGCATTAAATATTTTAATCCACATCATTTTATTTTATATTTTCAGATGATTTTGAGGGGAATTTTTCCCAGATTTTCTCATGGTATGAATTGGATTGGCATAAAGGAAGGCTAAGAAATTTTGTGTGTTCACATTGTATTGTGCTTTTATGAATGTATTTATCAGTCTTAAGAGACGGTGATATATTTTTAGAGTTTTTAAAATAGAATCAGGTCATCTGTAAATGAGGACATTTTGACTTCTTCATTTTTCATTTGGGTTACCCAAGTTCACCACCCATCACTGATGCTTATTGTCATTGATTCCACTTTTCCTCTGGGTTTCTCTCTTGTCTCTTTTCATTGTTGCTACTCCCCCCGCCCCTTGTCCATCCTTCCCTGCCTCTACCTAGGTCCCTCCATCCCTCTGCCTCCCATGATTATGTTGTTCCCCCTTCTAAGTGGGTTTCAAGCATCCACAATTTGGCCTTCTGACATGTTACCCTTCATGTGATCAATGAATTGTACAGTGGGTCTTCTGAACTTTTGGGCTAACATCCATTTGTCATTAAATACATACCATGTTATGTCCTTTTCGATCTCTGCTACTTCACTATTTTCCAGTTCCATCCCTTTGCCTACAAAGGTCCTGGTGTATTCATTTTTGATACCCGAGTACTGTTCCTCTGTTTGAATAGAGCGCACTTTCTACATTCATTCCTCAGTTGAGTTGAGGTCTATCGTAGTTCTTTCCAGCATTTGACTAATATAAGTAAGGCTGCTATGAACATATTCAACCACACGTCCTTGTCATATGTGGATCAGGTTTGAGTATATGCGCTGAAGTGAGTGGTAAAGCTGGGTCTTCAGGTAAAGCTATTTGCAATGTTTCCTGATCCTCCACATTGATATCCAGAGTGGCTATACAGCTAGTAATCACACCAACAATGGAGGAGTGTTCCACTTTCTCTACATCCCAGCCCACTTTGCTACTGCCTCAGTTTTCTATCTTAGCCATTCTGATTGGTGGAATGAAGGATCTCAGATTCGTTTTGATTTGCCTTTTTCTGATAACTAAGGATGTCGAACATTTCTTGATGAGTTTCTCAGGCACTGAGATCCTCAGGTGAGAATTCTTGGTTTAGCTCTCTATCCCAGTTTAAAAGTCGGGTTATTTGGTTGTCTGGGAGTTTACCTATTTGAGTACTGTGTATATTTGGAATGTTGGCACTCTCTCAGATGTAGGGTTGGTAAAACTCTTTTCTGAATCTGTAGCTTGCTGATTTGTCCTATTGGCAGTGTCCTTTGCTTTAAAGAAAATTTTCAGATTGTTGAGATTTTATACATTTACTGTTGATCTTAGAACCTGACCCTTTGGTATTCTGTTCTGACAACTTTCTCCTGTGCAAATGTGTTCTACGCACTTTGTGACACTTTCTCTTCTATTAGCTTCTGCATGTTTGGTTTTATGTGGATTTCCTTGATTCACTTGTACTTGAACTATGTAGAAAGAGATAGAAATGGATCCATTGGCACTCAACTACATGCAGACCACCAGTTAGGGTAGCATCATTTCTTAAAATGCCTTCTGTTATGTTCAAAGTCCTCAGTCATCAGGGAAATGCAAATCAAAACAACCCTGAGATTCCACTTCACACCAGTCAGAATGGCTAAGACCAAAAACTCAGGTGTTAGCAGATGCTGGCGAGAATGCAGAGAAAGAGGAACACTCCTCCACTGTTGGTAGGATTGCAAACCGGGCAACCTCTCTGGAAATCAGTCTGGAGTTTCTTCAAAAATTGAACGTTGCACTGCCTGAGGACCCAGCTATACCTCTCCTGGGCATATACCCAAAAGATGCTCCAACATATAATGAAGGCACATGGTCCACTAAGTTCATAGCAGCCGTATTCATAACAGCCAGAAGCTGGGAAAAACGCAGATGCCCTTCAACAGAGGAATGGATACAGAAAATGGGGCACATCTACACAGTGGAGTACTACTCAGCTATCAAGAACAATGACTTCATGGAAATTTTACGTCAATGGAAGGAACTAGAAAATATCATCCTGAGTGAGGAAACCCAATCACAAGAAAACACACATCGTATGCACTCACTGATAAGTGGCAATTAGCACAAATCTCAGATTACCCAAGATGCAATCCACAGACCACATGAAGCTCAAGAAGGATGACCAAAGTGAGGAAGCTTCAGTCCCTCTCAGAAGGGGGAACAAAAATACTCACAGGAGGAAGTGTGGAGATGAAGTCTGGAGCAGAGACTGAGGAAAGGCTACCCAGGGACTGCCCTAACTGGGGATCCAGTCTATATACATCCACCAACCTCAGACAATATTGGTGATGCCAAGAAGTGCGAGCTGACAGGAGCCTGATATAGCTGTCTTCTGAAAGGCACTGCCAGAGCATGACAAATACAGAGGCGGATGTTTGAAGTCCACCATTGAACTGAGAACAATGGAGGAGGCAGAGAAAGGATTGAAGGAGCTGAAGGGGTTTGCAACCCCATAACAACAATAATACCAACCAACTACAGCTCCAAGAGACTAAACCACCATTCAAATGGTACACATGGACAGACCCAGGGCTCCAGCAGCATGTGTAGAAAAGGATTGGCTTGTTGGGCATCAATGAGAGAAGAAGCCCTTGGTCCTGCGAGGCTCTATGCCCCAGTGTAGGAGAATGTCAGGGCAGGGTGGCAGGAAGGGTTGGGTGGGGGGAAGAAACCTTCAGAGAAACAGGGTGAGGGGGATGGGGTAGGGGGATATGGGTGTGAAACAGAGAAAGGCTATAACATTTGAATGTAACTAAAAACAAATAAAGAATAAAAAAATTTAAAAAGGCATAACAAATGCAAAAGATTGTGGTGCCATTCCATAGTTGTGATGTGTTTCTTCTGTGAGAGCATACTGGTTAACTCACTTCTCTATGAATGTTTTCTTATTTGAAAGTAAATAATGGGATCATCTGTGGAGTGGTTAGTAAGAATAAAAGCATCGCCTAACATGAATAGGTCCCTCCAGAGCGTGTGCTTAATATTCTAGGAATAGAGCAATTAGCTGGGGGGGGGGTTAAAAACAAAAACCAAACAAAAGAAGAACATCAACGATTAAAATAAATTTTGTATGCTGGGATTAAGGCGTGTGCCAACTTTGATCAGCTTTGTAGATGCTTCTAATAAACACACACACACGTCCTATCACAGTTCTAGCAGTCGCCAGCAGAGGGAGCTGTGAGGTAGTGTGTGCTTCTTCCTTTCCAAGACACCCCAAGGCCTCAGGCCTGCATCCAGTATGCTGGAAGGAAGAGCAGTCTGGTTGAAATTCCTGCTGCCATGGCAGATTCTGCAGGAACATTTTCCTTTGACCACAAGGAGCCTGTGTGGAGGAGACCTCTTGGCGGGTCCTCAAGGACTCTGCATGTCCTATTCTACAGGGAGAAGCCCAGATAGGTCTTTGAGAAAGGTCAGTGAGTTGTTGGGGAAGTCTCTGATTGTGTGGCAGAGGGCCGGGAATGGCTGAAAGAATGGTTGCTTCCCTGAGGGCAAAGGATAGACCTTCTAGGGCTCTCACCTCCTACTTTATATTTTCACCTGGTGGCTTATTATTCATATTTTCTTAATGGGATACAACTATGGTCTTGGTGAGCATCTTGTTTCTCTGATTCTTAATCAGTGCTTTGTTGTCACAACTTTTTGAGCTTACTCCAGCCCCTGGGACTTATTCATACCTCCAAATTTCTCTGACTTTTGAGATTCCTAATATTTGTGGCAAACTGAGTGACAAAAGCAATGAATTAGCCTGGTGCCCAGTGCATATGGATCTGTGGGTGTATAGATATCATAAGCCTCTAGGATACACTCTAGGAAAGCAGCAGTGTGCTCTTAGGTCCCCTGTGTGACCTCACTTAACTTTGCCAATTTGTGGGCTTCTATTCTGCTGCTCTCAGAAATGGAAACTCCTGGAATAGATGTATAGTGTCCCATTACCTTTGCCATTGTTAGAATATTAGTGGGGGTAAGTTTGTTGAAATATACTCTCAAGAACATTATCCAAATCAGTGCTTCTTGTGTGCTGTATATATGAAGTACCAAGTTCACAGACAGATCTGCATGAACTTCCCAAAGCCAGCAAATTGGAGCATGAAGAAAGCCCAAGGCGTCCATTACCAGCATCCTCAGCACCTGCCCCAGGATGGGTAAATTGGATTTGGTGGAAGAAGGGATCTACTGTGATAGCTGGCCTTCATACACCCAGAGAAGGATATACTAGGAGACTTGGGGAAGGATTGTGGGAGAGAGAAACCGGGTGTCGGGGGGCAGTGTGCAGCATGCAATGTGAATAAGTAAAATATGTATAAATAAAAAATAAAATAAAGTTCTTTAACAAAATGGGACACAGTGTATTGTTGTACTAACTCTACTATGTTTACACTAGCGAACACTTTAACAACTAGAGTGACTAGACATGATAAAGTAGGATGCCTCTGTCACTTACAAATACTATTTACACAGCAAAGATAAATGCACGACTTGCAGCCCAAAGATCGATTGTTTCCAGCACATCTATGTGACTCTCCTTCCCTTTATCAGGACTCTGGAGGCCTCTGTTCATCCAGGTCCCACGGATCATCCAAAAGGCAGTCCCTTACCAGCTCTGGTCAAGTGCCCTTGTGCTCTTGGCAGACCTCTGCTCAGGCTGCAGAGGCACTGAAGGGCAGCCTTTTCCATGCGGGGGAAGCCATTATTTCAGCCTTTCCAGACTCTCTGCTACTCAACTGGAGACTTCTGCAGAGGCCTGTCAATCTCAAAACCAGAAGCTTGTCAATCCAAAACCCTAGGATGCCATCCTGCACTCATGATGTGTTGATTACCTGAGATCATACACGTTAACTCTCTTCTTCATGCCTGTTTTCCTTCTTTGAAAGTAAATAATGTGATCATGTGTGGTGTGGGTGGTATGAGCAAAATCTTTACCATGAAGAATAGGGCCATGAAGAGTGTGGACTTAACATTCTAGGTAAAGAGCAAATAGAGGGAATTACCAAAGAAAACAATGGGAATTCTAACAACAATTGCAAGAAAAAAGAAGAGAAAAAAGAAAAAAACTTTATGGGTGCTGGGATTAAAGGCATGTATCAACTCTGACCAGCATTGTAGGTATTTCCAATAAAATATTAAAAAACAAACAACCCGATTATTCTTTTAGCAAGTGCAGCAGAGAAGACTGTGAGAGATCATGTGCTGCTACCACCATGCTATGATTCTGTAGCAACAACTTCCTTGGTGATAGGAGCCTGTATGCAGCAGGCCCCTTGGTGGGCCTTCATCTCAAAAAAAGATGCTTCAGTCATCCAAAAGATTGGACTCCAGTATACTTCAGGCCAGGAAAGAAGCCAGCCACCATGAGTGAAAGAACAAAGGAAAAATTACATTGGAAAAATGTGTGCCTTATTTGGAAGAAATGACCCTAAACTTCTGAAGCATCCATCATCTCCACCCCTCTGTTTTGAGCTTTGCATAGCGATATTGTCCAACTCCAGGTGGGAGTCAGAGGCAGAGCCCTTCCCAGAAAAGACAGACGTGTTTTTGACTCTTACGTCTGTGAGGTTAGGAGGCGTCATAGCACAGATTGAGCACACCTAGGAGAAGAACACAGATGCCACACATGACAATGCCAAATGGACTTTCCCCTGAACTTATGGACCCACTAAAATTGAGGTTTAACCTGACCTCAGGCCATTCGACTCCCTGCCCATCCTGCTGATTCTTATGTTTGTTAGGAATAAAGTATCAAGGGGCAACCCCCAATATCCTCATGCCTGGACTTGGAAATTAAGGAAGACAGATATTGGAGAAGTGATGGCTGTCGGGCTACAATGTAGGAACACGAAGTCCAGGTTGACCTTTGCTCACTGATGACCAATTTAATTGTCTGGCTATATTTGAGAAAGGGATGATGTCCAACTTAATATGTAAAAGAAGGGACAGAAATTTATGATTTTATATTTGCCCTGTAGTTAATCCCTCTATATTCCCAAGAAAAGGAAGTTTTTATTGCAAAAAGTAGGATTGTAAACCATTGACGTTGTGAAATACATGGACGTTTATGTGGAAATACTGCTGGCTATCAAGGAATACCCAGTAAGCAAATATTATTCAGGTTTTATAAAATTAAAAGTATAGGAGAAATATATTGGCCTCTAGGAAACAGGGAAACTTTGGGAATTGGACTGTATGTATGTGCATTGTCTCAGGTGTAGATTTATTATTAAGAGAAATCTCCCTCATTTATGGTCCCTAGGGATTTGGGTGCTAACAAAAATCTCTTATCCAATTCAGGGTTGTAACCAACTCTCCCCATCTAGAGAATTGATGACACCCGATGAAGCAGAGAGAAATATCTAACTTTGGAGGAGAAGTTGCCAAAGGATATTTCCTGGGTCACAGGAGAGGCTGCAGAAAAGGGCCCCATAGAAATTGGTTGCTTTTGGGAGAGCTGGGTAGCAGGTAGGCCATAGAACTTCCCAGTGACGTCATCAGTAATCTCTTCCTTGGACAATCTCTTGTATCTAAGAGAGCACCAGAATCTTCTGTGACGTCACCAGTGTTGTGGTGACAACAAGTGCCTGTGGGATTCCTTCAGTGCCTTTTGGGTTCACAAACAGGCATGTTTCACCAGCTGCTCAAGCTCGTTCAGAAGGAGAGGGGAGACCAAGGAGAGACCAGACCGAGGCAGAAGAAAGCTGGCCTTCTGTCTTGTAAGTACGGAAGAATGAAATCATTCTGGGGAAGGCACAGTGAGTACTGGGTAGAGTCAGGGAACTTCCTCCAGGAGGCAGGTTTGAGCTGAGCCTTTCAGGAGTCGGCCTTACAAGCAGGAGCCTTGGAGTTTGTCAATGGCAGACCAAGAGTCAAGAGTCCTGATGATTAATTTGACAGAGGGCCAGGAATTGGCAGGCCTGCAGTTTCTTTTCTATGAGCCTTTTAATTTCTACTGCCAAGGAATGCCAGGAGGAAGCCCTATGAGGATAACAATGTGCCCATTCATGGTTGGGAGTTGAAGCACTTCATCCTCTAGATTCCTGTAGGTTACTAAGTCTGTGATGACAACAACAAGGAAGGATGAACCCCCTAGTCATGAATTGAGGTCGCAGACACTTTGGGCTTGAACACACGATGAGGGTTTGATGGTGCTATGAACTCCAGGATTGACCTGCTCCACATCTGATATCTGCTGACAATGTCCCAAATCTTTATGTCTGAGGTAGATTCTATCTTTCACGATGAGGGATCATGTAATAGTGAGTGAGGCTTATGTATGGCAATGGAGGTTGGGAAGAGGGAAATAGCTTAAGAGTCCACATTAAGGATAGATTTTCTTCTCTTTCAGGGATTCAACAAGTCTCCAGCCTTTCCTCTTCCTCAACCTCCTTTTTGAGACTCAGAATGGTCTTTTCTACCCATGGGCTATCCAATATGTACATTCACTTGTGTTTATCTATCTACAGGGTTTATTCGGAAGGCATCATCAGAAAATTTCATCAGTAACCATGAAAAGCGTATAAAGAAATTGGAGGAACTAAAATCTGAAATCCAGAAGTGTAAAATCGAGCGGGATGAACTTTCTCAAATCCTGGACCTTTATGTCAATGATGGTTTGAACTACAGGTAGTCATTATGCCCTGTAACCTACTGACTGTCTTGTGCTCTCTCTGCTAAGCCAAGAGACATCAAGAAAGTGTTTCACCTCTCATCCTGGACTTTAAGGAACCTTGGCAGGTGCTGGCCTGTGAGAGAAGCTAGGTGCTGTGTGTTTAGGGTCAACCTCTCTTGTACTTGACCCTGACCTCCTTGGAGTTGGATTGGATTTTTTCAGCAGCTGGAAGGACCTGGTCACACTTGCTGCATCTAAGTGTGTGAATGAAATGCCTGAATGTCCTCACTCTTACTCTGATTTAGGTCGTTATACACTGATTCTATGGCACCTTTATGATAAAGTTGGCATTCTAATTATGTTTGTATATGGGTTGGTATGTATGGATGGATGTGAAAGTATTTGTGTGTGTTTTGCTCAGGATCAGGGAGTCTGGGACCTTTGATTGGGTCTGAGGATTTGTTTGATGAACAGTTTGCAGGTCATGATAGTGATGAGTCTGTGGAGGCCGTCATTGATCAACAGAGCACTTTGCTCCTTCTGTTTACCTTGCTGGCACATAGGACTCTCCTGAGGGGAGGAGGTGTTATGAATCCTCTTCCCTGTAAAAAGTAGTTATGGCCTCTGGGAGTCATGTAACAAGGATTGAGAATCCCTGCTTTCAAAACAAGAGAAATGTCATCACATCTTTCTGTTGGACCCAAGGCTATGGCACAGACTGGAGGAAACATCTTATACTTCTTACACAACTGTTCAATTCCTTCATGCTGACCTGGCCAGATCTTGAAGGTCGGCTCCCTCCATTTGGTCCCCTGGCTCTGCCGTCCAATGCCCAGGATAATTAGTTTAACCAGCACCAATAGGAAGGAGAAAGTTTGTGTTATATACTGGGCTTAGGTAGCCCAGAGAGCACTCTGATTTCACTTATTTATTTATTTATTTATTTATTTATTTATTTATTTATTTATTTTTCTGCTTTGAACTTTATTTTCTTTTTTTAATTATCCAAGGATGGTTTACTGTGACCTAGAAAAGGTCACTGTGGGAATAAATTCTTGGCACTTGTTATTCCCAAACATGCAGCTCTCAGACTTTCCCCCCTCCTATACAGAGGGTCTTTATAGGACCATATCTCACCAGCCTTTTAAGGATTACTTATTTCAAAACAAATTTGCAGAGAAATATTTTCTATGGGAGAGTGATGGTTTGAGTCTCACTGTTGTGTTTTTGCTGTGGTCTTTGAGTTTTCCACTTTCTTCCCTAGCCCCCATTCCTTGAATTTGAATTTTTTATTGGCTATTTTTTATTTACACTTCATCTAATTCTGAAATCATGAGTTCAGACAGTTATTTGTTCCTTGGGTCATGTTCTAACACAGGCTGAGTGTTGAATTGCCAATGCTTAAATCCCAACATGAGATGAGAACGATGGATATGCATAAGATGACCAACTGGATAAGTGATGCCATGGAGAAGTACAAGGAGCTCACACAAGAGAATAATTCCTACCGGTGAGTCACTGACAGAAAGGAGACCCCAGCACTAGGCAGGGAATACTTCTGTCCAGCTATGACTTTGAAAAAAGATCTGGGATCCCTGAGAAACACATGGAAAATTTGTATAGCTGCTGGGTCTTCTATCAGCCCTCAGAGGAGATTGGCCCTCTACCTGCCAATGGCTTTAGAATACCATGACACATAAGCATCCATATGCACCATTTCCTCTGCTTTGATGTATATACACCCTCTAGTGTCAGGAGTTTCTGAAGTACTTTGATTCCCGTGGAATGCGGACTCAGGATGTGACCTGCATCTAATTGGTGATAACATGTAAACTGTGGCTCTAGTCTGGAGATGCCTGGGGACGAGGACCCTTGAAGGGATGATTGTACTTGCAGGAGTGGCCGGAAAATAGAAACTGCCTGGGATTTACCATTATTTGTTTTTGATTCAGCATCAGAAACTTCCACCTCCTGAATGAACGCAATGAATTGAAGAAGAATGTAAGGATTTTGATGAATGAGAACAGAAAACTGCTGGTGGAGCAGACTGAACTGCAAGCATCCTGTGAGGAGGGAAAGAGGTTGTGTGAGGAGGCCAGCAAGACCATCTACACCGCAGATATTGAATCCTTGTGTCCTGTTACTTTTGAGTAAATCGAATGTATCCTTGTGAATCAAACAGTGATCTCGAACTCGTCACTCTTAAGAACCTTCTTTATTGAAGTGTGATGTAACCATCTGAAATCCCACAGCTCTCAGGCAGAGATGGACCTCTGCATTCTCACAGGGATTGGGCATCATAATTACTTCCCAGTCAGACTGAGATACAAAGACAATTGTACTTTCAGTGTAGATTGTGTGTCCAACTCTGAATACCAACTTCATGATGAAAAAATTATCAATGCTGTATCCTTATCAAATATTTAGTGACCACTAAAATATACTCTTTTGTGGATGAGAGTGTTGAACATATTAATGGAATATTCATCAGGCTTTCTCTAGTATCTCCCAGGAAATAAAACCATATTATTATAGGGAGTATAGAAGCAGTCATGAAACAGAATTGCTTGCTTTGGTTTCCTTCAAACATGATATCAATTGTAACTGCACTGAGGAGATAATAAATTGCAATACCTTTCAGGGGATAGGGTTTTTATGGTTGGTTGTTTTCTTGTTCTTCTTGATTAGGATGATGACTTTTGTTCTTGACAATGTACTATGTTCCATTTGGGATTTCAACTCAAGCAGACCACATAGTTTATAATTCAGTTTCTAGATTTCTTTAAAATTTGGACAAAATATCCAGGCAAAGGTGCCATATGAGTTTTCTCCTTTGGTTTTCCCTCCTTTGGGTGCTTTTGTTTTTGTTTGTTGCTGTGGTTGATTTATTTTACATTTATGAGTGTTTTGCCTTCTGTAGGTCTGTGCGTGCTGTTCCCCAAAGGCCAGAAGAGGTCACTGTGTTTCACCTGGAACTTAAGTGACAGAGGATTGTTAGGTGCCCTGCAGGTCTTTTGAGAAACAAATTCTCAAATGATGAGCCATCTCTCCAGCCCCTACCATGGACGTTTGTCCTTCATCGTGTTCCTTATTTGTGGCAATGGATCATACCTGAACAAAGTGTTTCTTGAGATATGTAGGGATACATTTATGGGGTCTGCATGCTAATTATCTAAACTTCCAGGCATCTATGTGAAGTTTTTAAGTTAGGGTTTCACTGCCGAGAACAGATACCATGACTAAGACAAATGTTATAAAGGACAGCATTTAATTGGAGCTGGCTTAAAGATTCAGATCTTCAGTTCCTTATCATCAAGGTGGGAGCCTGGCAGCATCTAAGCAGATATGGTGCTGTAGGAGCTGAGAGTTCTACATCTTCATCTGATGTTTGCTAGCAGAATCCTCAGTTTCAGGCAGCTAGGATGAGGGTCTTAAAGCCCAGACCCACAGCGAAACACCTGACCCAACAAGGAAATACCTACTCCAAAGGAGCCGTACCGTATAATAGTACCGCTCCCTGGGCCAAGCATATACAAACCTGCACATTCCACTCTGAGGCTTCCAGAGGCTTCTTCAAACCTAAGAGACTATGGGGGCCACATAGTGGTGTTTCTGAGACTTCCTTTTTCAATTCAATTTATCTGATTCTCATAACCTTGGTCTCAGGCAGATTCTTCAGACAAGTGCAAAAGGTAGCCACATTCTTTACCATAAAACCTCCCCAAAGAGTCTCTAGGCAAATATTGAAATTCTTCACAGAAGGCTTGGGACAGATTCACACAATTTAAACCACTTTCAGTAACAAAGTCTTCCATATTTGTTCTAGGATAGCCCATTAAGCCCTATTTAAAGCATTCCCACAGCTTTCCAGATCCAAAGTCCCCATGAAAGAGTCAGAGTTGGGGCCAAGCTGAGGCCAGTGGGAAAATTCCACCACCAACCTCTGAGCACAGAAGGACCCCTCCCTTCCAGGAGGAGTAGAGCTAGTGTAGTTCCTGCAACAGCTGCAAACCAGACTGTTGAAAAAGCCTCCTGTGACTCCCCATCCGACTCCCTCAGAAAGTCCCAGAACAGCCCACTGACTGCCAGTCTATTTGGAGGTTGCCTCTCCCCCCTGATTGTACCCTATCTAGTTACCTTTGTACAAATTCTGCCCCAATTGTTTGATTTCTACCTTAATTGCAAGTATATAACACCCTGGTAGACTCTGCTCAGGGACTTCTCTCTCTGAAATGGGATGACCCTGATATTTTGGAATGACTAAACTCTTGCCTTTACATAGATTTACTCCTCTGTGAGTGACATTTCAGGAAGTTCAGGTAGTGGTTCAATTTGTACCTCGTATTTTGTGTATTGGCTAGTAAACTCTCCTCTTGGAGGAGACCCACAGGAGAGTGGTGAATCGGGGAAGTGACAGCTTGAGCAATGTCCCACAGTTGTCTATGTTGCCTCTATCTAGCTTCTTTGTGTTCTGCTTTTGGTTAGATTCATATGTGCAAGCTTAAGGAGGGCTCGGACAGCCTCAGTAATAGGACTTTGATCTGGCCAGTGGCTGGAGCAGATAGCCTGAGTTATCCTGTCCGTGGCATGGACAGGCTGGTCTGTGTACTTCAGCTGTGAAAGAGGGCACTTTGTGTTAGTTGTTCTTTTTTCTGTGTTCTTGGACTTGGACTGACGAAATTTTTTGACATGGGACAGGTTGTTAGGACTAATGACCACTTAATGTAACTTAGAGTGGCCTGCTTTTGATGTTAAATGGCCACAGGACACCCCCCCCCCCAAGGTGTCAGCAGTAGAGGATATAGTGTTTCAGAAGTTTTCCCTCCTCCTCCCTGCTAACACTTCTTTGTCAACGGGAACAAAATCTGAGTCCAGCCTAGCGGTTAGCTCCATCCTTGTTGACAGTGTTAGCTTTGGGGCTGGAGAGATGGCTCGGTGGTTAAGAACACTGACTGCTCTTCCAGATGTCCTGAGTTCAATTCTCAGCAGTCATTTGTTGAGTTTCTTTTTCCCTCAGGACCAGCTCCAGGTTTTACATTTCTCACCGGTTTATCCCCTCTTCCCCTCTCCTTCTGCCTAGGGCAGACACAGTGCAGTCTGGCATCCAGGGTCCATGACAGGAGAGGCCCCAAGTGGTCATATGTATCCATTAACAGAGTTTGCAACTGACTCCTGCTCACATCTTTTGTTCAGTAAATGAATATCCTTCTTGCCAAGAGAAATGCATGCTCCCTGTCCGAGTAAATGTGGTCTCTGAGTTTTTAAGATGAAAAAGATTTATTTTATATAAAGAAAGGGGATGCCTCTGGTAGGCTCATGTTGAGGCATCTCTTCCCCTGAGGGACCAGCCACCGGATGGCATAATGTAGAATAAACTGTATTCAGGACATGACACCAACTCCCCCGAAAAGTTCTTACAGGTTCTCTTCACCACAGACATAGGCCAAGAAACTGGCCCTTGGGCCCACAGGGAACCCACCCAGATTGGTTATTTAATGGGTGTAAGGGTTAGGGATCTCCTCCAGATTTGCCACCAGGCTCTGTAAGCAGGTTTAAACAATAATTGGCCAGTGTTTAGATATGATATGAAATAAGAGAAAACAGAGAACTCTAGTACAGGGCTTTCTTCAATTAGTTAGTGCCAAATATTAGATAAAGTTACAGATACAAGCTAATAAAAGTTGCAGAGAGTATAGAAGAATACAAATTAGACAAGAAGAATGAATTAGAGCCCCTCTAGCCAACAAAGCCCTGGATCCAGGAGAAAAGACTACCATAGAAATGGCCAATGTCTTATTTATCATAGAAACTGGACTAAGCTACAGCACGATTGCCTGCTTATTATTGTTGCCACAGCACTGTTGGATGTTGGATAAAGATGCGGATAAGTTAACTTTGGGACTCATCACACACACACACACACACACACACACACACACACACACACACACACAAAATACTGATTGCTGTTCAGTAATGCCTACAGGCTTCATTATCAGACTTTATTAATCTATCTTGGCTTACATATTTTCCAGCCACCTGTTTCCCCGAACCGTGCAATTCTGCTGCCTGACCCTGACTTGGACTGTCCACTCCATCAAAGTGGTTCTCCTCTGTCAGAGACAGAACAGATCTGGTTTATTAACAAAAGCAGCTTTACCCATGAGGGTCAGAGGAGAGCAGGGGCAGTGGTGACACTGGACATGGAGGTAGTCTGGACTCAGCCTCTTCCTCCAGACACTTCAATTCAAAGGGCCAAGCTAATAACATTAACACAGGCCCTCATCATGGGAAAAGAAACCAATGGCTAGAGATAACAGATGGGCTAACAAGGCCGCTAAAGACATAGTCTTAAAGAAAACAGCATCTCTAGATTGGATACTGTTCTACCTGAACCACCTAGATCAACTGATACATGCAGAAAAAGAAATTAAATGGGATGGTGATGATCGACTGAATGTAAGCTAATATTATCCATCTCTTTAACAAGAACTCTTCTCAGAAAGATCCACAGAGTCACTCACTTGGGGGTAAAACGAATGACAAACTTTAAAGCTTATCAGCTGAGCAACACTCCCAGTCACCCCAAATATCCAAACTCCTGACTGAGAGGTAAGAGCTTGGAGGCCTCTATTGGGGAAATTGACTTTATAGAGATTAAGGAAGAAAGACATGGCTCAAAATACCTGCTGGTTTTTGTGGACATTTCCTCCTGGATAGACGGATAGAGATACTAGAAGAGATTTTCCCAGGTTTGGAGCACCTAAGGTAATAGGACCAGATAAGGGCCTGCCTTCATATTTCAGAAATGTCAGGGACTAACTAAGATCTTGGGGACTAATTGGAAGCTTCATTATGCATATCATCCCCCAGAGTTAAGGGCAGGTAGAAAGGATACATAGCACTCTAAATTAGACCTTAACTAAATTAGCCTTAGAGACTGGTGGGCCTGGATGACCCTCCTTCCCTTTGCCCTGCATTAGATGTATATGGCATTCTAGCCCCCGTTGTATCCAGCCTACAGTTGGCAGCGATTACAGAACTGAAAAATGATAATTTAATATTTAAGGTCAGCGCTACCCAATAGGCTCATGACTATGTTTGCCCTAAATTATGTGCCCTAAAAACCCTGGCAGTCCCCTACATTGGGGAAATGATCCTTCAGAGGACCGTGAAGTTAGGGTTTTACTGCTGAGAACATATAGCAAACCAAAGTGAGTCTTATGAAGGACAACATTTAATTGGGGCTGGCTTATAGGTTCAGATGTTTAGTCCATTTTCATTAAAGTGGGGGCGTGTCACCCTCTAAGCAGGTATGGCACAGCAGGAGTTGTGAGTTCTACATCTCCATCAGAAGGCTGCTAGCAGAATACTAACACTCAGGCCTTTCTCTGACCCCAGATATCTTAATCAAGCAACTGGCTTTTGAAAATGCTAATACAGTAGAGAACACTGTCTCAAAAACCAACCAACCAACCAAACCAACAAAGACAAATTAAAAACAGCAGCAAAGGGGTTGGGGATTTAGCTCAGTGGTAGAGCACTTGCCTAAGAAGCGTAAGGCCCTGGATATGATTCTCAGCTCTGAAACAAAAAAAGACAAAATAAAAACAGGAGCAGCAGCAACAATAACAACAGCAAACGAAAGAAAGAAAACACCAATGCATACTCTTATGTGACCTTACCACCAACTTATTTCTGAATTGTAAATTAAAACGCCTATAGTCAAAAGCTGTGCAGAATTAAGATAGGTGTTCCCTGGTGGTTCCAGCTTGGGGGTGGGAGGAGACCATGACAGACGGGGTAGAAAGAAGAACATAAATAGAGGAGAAGCCACCAGGAGGTAAAAATCTTTAAATAATGGCCGTGTGAGGGGGCTAATTGGAGTTTAAAGCATCCCAGAAAAAACCATGGCAAATTATATAACGGAATTATTGGAAAAATATGCATAATAGTATAGAGGATAGCTACCCGCCCAGCTCTTGTGCTTATTAAGGATTATCATAGATATAAAGCTAGTGTGAATCTTTTATCCAGAAACTAACTGGGCAAAGGATGGGCAGAAATCCATGGTTGGGATCAAATATTTTCTACACACAAAACCAGATTCAGCACCTAGAATTACAATCTTCCCAACCCCAGATAACTACAGACCAGCATAGAAACACAACCAGTAACAGCCAGGGCATTCAAATCTCTATTAGAGCCCATCAACACTATGACAGAAGGCCCTGAACATGTCAACATGACTGAAGAACAAGAATAAAAAAGACTGTAAAACAGCATTTGCACATATGGGAGAGGCCTTTAAAGAGAAAGTAAAGAAATGTGTGAAAACACTAACTGTGGAAGGAAATGAATAAAGAAATCCTAAACAGAGAGATGTGGATGAGTAAAATGTAGGAACTCAAATAGTCTCTCAGAGGCAGACCTTAATAACAGACTCCAACAGATGGAATAGAGAACCTCAGGCATTGAAGAGATGATAGAAGGAATGGATACGTAGATAGAGGAAATCTTAAATCCAAAGGGAGGAAAAGAGTGGAGGGGGAAAGGAATAAAGGAAAAGCAAAGGAAGAAAGGAAGGAAGGAAGGAGGGAGGGAAGGAGGGAAGGAAGAAAGGAAGTCAATCCTGGGAGAAAACATCCAAGAAGTAGGATTTTTCTGCTAAATAACAAATATAATAATAAAATGATAAAGACAATAAAGTATATAGGAAGGATGAAAATAAACTTGGGTCAAAGGCAAATAAAACAAAAAAAAACAAAAATAAAAACCAAAAACAAGAAAAAAAAACATTCTCAACCAAAATCATAGAAGAAAATGTCCTTAACTTAAGCAAGAGACTTATCAAAGTAAAAGGAGCACACAGTATGAAATAGACTGGAGTGGAAAAGAAATTCCCCTGGGCATATATTACCTAAGACAGTAAACGTGGAGAACAAATAAGTGTAATAAAAGCTGCAAGGGTAAAAGTACTGGTAACATACACAGTCAGTCCTCCCATGAGAATCACACATTACTTCTCGCTACAGACTCTAAAAGCCAGAAGAGCCTGGATAGATGCACTGAAGACTAAGAGAGCAGACTAATAAAGTTGGAATTTAGTTGACCCAAGTGCCTCTCTTCTTTTATCACATGCGATATTATTAGATACTTCCCTAAAATTGCCTTCAGAGCTTCTTTGAGGAAGCCTGAGGAGCTTAAGACCTCTGATAAAGTATTTTGTACAAAAGGACCTGCTTGCTTTTTTCTTATTTCTACTACAGCAGGATGGAGGCAAAGTTTTTTGCAAACTACTTTTAATAAGTAGCCCTCATCATAGGTAATGGAAGAGAAAAGTTATTAGGATATGGGGGAAGAGGACCTGTTCAGCAATAGTTCTTCAGGAACGAGCTTGTTTTCCTTTGGCAGCGGTTCAGGACAACAGCAAGCAGCAAACCTGACTTCGGAGGGGATTTCACAAGGGAGGAAAGCAGGAGTGTGGTGGAAACATTGTGGCAGAGGCTGTGCAGACACAGGAGCTCCTGCTCAAGCTGCAACAAGGCACCCTGTGCTCTGAAGCACAGCAGCTTAGCCAGTTAGCTGGAGACCGGGCTCTCCCACTGCCCGCCTTACCTGGAATCCGCACAGGATACAAGAGGACAAACAACTGTGCCCAAGCTGAGCAGGCAGCTCAAAGGCGCCTGTGAAGGACCCGCAGGCACCACCTTAGTCAGCTTCATCAGAGCAGAGAGTCTAAAGTCTTTTCCTCCTTCAAGCATGGCACTCCAGCCCATTTTATTTCATTCCCTGCCTTCATTTTGATGGCTTCTACTTCCCTTCATAAGTTTGTCATTTAGTTTCTTTTCTCTCTGTTTTTGCTTCTTTGTTTCTTTCTTTCTTTCAACTAATATAAAGGACCAGCAATTTGATATTTCTAACCTAATATTTGTTGTGGTTTATGCCATGCATACTTGCACATTAAAATTCTTTTTTCTTGCATTTGCCACACTTTAATCGGACTCATTAGCTTTGCTCACTCTCGGTTCTTGGGTTTTCTGAGGTGAGTGAATGTTGGGGTGACCTCATTCCCAATTCCTGATCCTTGTGCCTCTGAAGTCAAATGCTTATGAATTTTCAAAGTTTTCTTTGCCTGTGGATATGTGCGTGTGTCTGGGCACATATGTGCCACAATTTTCAGTTCATGTTTCTTCTAGGAGTCCCAGGTATTGAACTCAGATAATCATACTAGGGCAGCAAGTCCTTTTACTGCTGAGTACCTTGCTGCTATTGCACGTGTGTGTGTGTGTGTGTGTGTGTGTGTGTGTGTGTGTGTGTCTAATTTTCATATATGTATACGTCATATATTGTGCATATCTCTGCCTCTCAATACCATTGTCCTTCCTTTCCTCACCTCTTCTATCGTTTCTTTTTATCCCTCTGGACAGTTTCTCATTGTTCACATCAGTTTAAAATGTAGGAACAGACACACACACACACACACACACACACACACACACACACACACTGTTTGAAAGCAAATTAAAATGAAAAAATAAAAATATGCAGTCTTTTTGATCAGTACTCCTTAGCAATAGCTTTCCTTTGATTTTTTTTTAATTTTTTTTTTTATTAACTTGAGTATTTCTTATATACATTTCAAGTGTTATTCCCTTTCCCGGTATCCGGGCAAACATCCCCCTCCCCCCTCCCCTTCCTTATGGGTGTTCCCCTCCCAACCCTCCCCCCATTACCACCCTCCCCCCACCAGTCTAGTTCACTGGGGGTTCAGTCTTAGCAGGACCCAGGGCTTCCCCTTCCACTGGTGCTCTTACTAGGATATGCATTGCTACCTATGAGGTCAGAGTCCAGGGTCAGTCCATGTATAGTCTTTGGGTAGGGGCTTAGTCCCTGGAAGCTCTGGTTGCTTGGCATTGTTGTACATATGGAGTCTCGAGCCCCTTCAAGCTCTTCCAGTTCTTTCTCTGATTCCTTCAACGGGGGTCCTATTCTCAGTTCAGTGGTTTGCTGCTGGCATTCGCCTCTGTATTTGCTGTATTCTGGCTGTGTCTCTTAGGAGCGATCTACATCCGGTTCCTGTCGGTCTACACTTCTTTGCTTCATCCATCTTGTCTAATTGGGTGGCTATATATGTATGGGCCACATGTGGGGCAGACTCTGAATGGGTGTTCCTTCAGTCTCTGTTTTAATCTTTGCCTCTCTCTTCCCTGCCAAGGGTATTCTTGTTCCCCTTTTAAAGAAGGAGTGAAACATTCACATTTTGATCATCCGTCTTGAGTTTCATTTGCTCTAGGCATCTAGGGTAATTCAAGCATTTGGGCTAATAGCCACTTATCAATGAGTGCATACCATGTATGTCTTTCTGTGATTGGGTTAGCTCACTCAGGATGATGTTTTCCAGTTCCAACCATTTGCCTACGAATTTCATAAAGTCGTTGTTTTTGATAGCTGAGTAATATTCCATTGTGTAGATGTACCACATTTTCTGTATCCATTCCTCTGTTGAAGGGCATCTGGGTTCTTTCCAGCTTCTGGCTATTATAAATAAGGCTGCAATGAACATAGTGGAGCACGTGTCTTTTTTATATGTTGGGGCATCTTTTGGGTATATGCCCAAGAGAGGTATAGCTGGATCCTCAGGCAGTTCAATGTCCAATTTTCTGAGGATTCTCCAGACTGATTTCCAGAATGGTTGTACCAGTTTGCAATCCCACCAACAATGGAGGAGTGTTCCTCTTCCTCCACATCCTCGCCAGCATCTGTTGTCCCCTGAGTTTTTGATCTTAGCCATTCTCACTGGTGTGAGGTGAAATCTCAGGGTTGTTTTGATTTGCATTTCCCTTATGACTAAAGATGTTGAACATTTCTTTAGGTGTTTCTCAGCCATTCGGCATTCCTCAGCTGTGAATTCTTTGTTTAGCTCTGAACCCCATTTTTTAATAGGGTTATTTGTTTCCCTGCGGTCTAACTTCTTGAGTTCTTTGTATATTTTGGATATAAGGCCTCCATCTGTTGTAGGATTGGTAAAGATCTTTTCCCAATCTGTTGGTTGCCGTTTTGTCCTAACCACCGTGTCCTTTGCCTTACAGAAGCTTTGTAGTTTTATGAGATCCCATTTGTCGATTCTTGGTCTTAGAGCGTAAGCCATTGGTGTTTTGTTCAGGAAATTTTTTCCAGTGCCCATGTGTTCCAGATGCTTCCCTAGTTTTTCTTCTATTAGTTTGAGTGTGTCTGGTTTGATGTGGAGGTCCTTGATCCACTTGGACTTAAGCTTTGTACAGGGTGATAAGCATGGATCGATCTGCATTCTTCTACATGTTGACCTCCAGTTGAACCAGCACCATTTGCTGAAAAAGCTATCTTTTTTCCATTGGATGGTTTTGGCTCCTTTGTCAAAAATCAAGTGACCATAGGTGTGTGGGTTCATTTCTGGGTCTTCAATTCTATTCCATTGGTCTATCTGTCTGTCTCTGTACCAATACCATGCAGTTTTTATCACTATTGCTCTGTAATACTGCTTGAGTTCAGGGATAGTGATTCCCCCTGAAGTCCTTTTATTGTTGAGGATAGCTTTAGCTATCCTGGGTTTTTTGTTATTCCAGATGAATTTGCAAATTGTTCTGTCTAACTCTTTGAAGAATTGGATTGGTATTTTGATGGGGATTGCATTGAATCTGTAGATCGCTTTTGGTAAAATGGCCATTTTTACTATATTAATCCTGCCAATCCATGAGCATGGGAGATCTTTCCATCTTCTGAGGTCTTCTTCAATTTCTTTCCTCAGTGTCTTGAAGTTCTTATTGTACAGATCTCTTACTTGCTTGGTTAAAGTCACACCGAGGTACTTTATATTATTTGGGTCTATTATGAAGGGTGTCGTTTCCCTAATTTCTTTCTCGGCTTGTTTCTCTTTTGTGTAGAGGAAGGCTACTGATTTATTTGAGTTAATTTTATACCCAGCCACTTTGCTGAAGTTGTTTATCAGCTTTAGTAGTTCTCTGGTGGAACTTTTGGGATCACTTAAATACACTATCATATCATCTGCAAACAGTGATATTTTGACTTCTTCTTTTCCGATCTGTATCCCCTTGACCTCCTTTTGTTGTCTGATTGCTCTGGCTAGAACTTCAAGAACTATATTGAATAAGTAGGGAGAGAGTGGGCAGCGTTGTCTAGTCCCTGATTTTAGTGGGATTGCTTCGAGTTTCTCTCCATTTAGTTTAATGTTAGCAACTGGTTTGCTGTATATGGCTTTTACTATGTTCAGGTATGGGCCTTGAATTCCTATTCTTTCCAGGACTTTTATCATGAAGGGGTGTTGAATTTTGTCAAATGCTTTCTCAGCATCTAATGAAATGATCATGTGGTTTTGTTCTTTCAGTTTGTTTATATAATGGATCACGTTGATTGTTTTCCGTATATTAAACCATCCCTGCATGCCTGGGATGAAGCCTACTTGGTCATGGTGGATGATTGTTTTGATGTGCTCTTGGATTCGGTTTGCCAGAATTTTGTTGAGTATTTTTGCATCGATATTCATAAGGGAAATTGGTCTGAAGTTCTCTTTCTTTGTTGTGTCTTTGTGTGGTTTAGGTATAAGAGTAATTGTGGCTTCGTAGAAGGTATTCGGTAGTGATCCATCTGTTTCAATTTTGTGGAATAGTTTGGATAATATTGGTATGAGTCTTCTATGAAGGTTTGGTAGAATTCTGCACTAAACCCGTCTGGACCTGGGCTCTTTTTGGTTGGGAGACCTTTAATGACTGCTTCTATTTCCTTAGGAGTTATGGGGTTGTTTAACTGGTTTATCTGTTCCTGATTTAACTTCGGTACCTGGTATCTGTCTAGGAAATTGTCCATTTCCTGAAGATTTTCAAGTTTTGTTGAATATAGGTTTTTATAGTAAGATCTGATGATTTTTTGAATTTCCTCTGAATCTGTTGTTATGTCTCCCTTTTCATTTCTGATTTTGTTAATTTGGACGCACTCTCTGTGTCCTCTCGTTAGTCTGGCTAAGGGTTTATCTATCTTGTTGATTTTCTCAAAGAACCAACTTTTGTTTCTGTTGATTCTTTCTATGGTCCTTTTTGTTTCTACTTGGTTGATTTCCGCTGTGCGTTTGATTATTTCCTGCCTTCTACTCCTCCTGGGTGTATGTGCTTCTTTTTGTTCTAGAGCTTTTAGGTGTGCTGTCAAGCTGCTGACATATGCTCTTTCCTGTTTCTTTCTGCAGGCACTCAGCGCTATGAGTTTTCCTCTTAGCACAGCTTTCATTGTGTCCCATAAGTTTGGGTATGTTGTACCTTCATTTTCATTAAATTCTAAAAAGTTTTTAATTTCTTTCTTTATTTCTTCCTTGACCAGGTTATCATTGAGTAGAGCATTGTTCAATTTCCAAGTATATGTGGGCATTCTTCCTTGATTGTTATTGAAGACCAGTTTTAGGCCGTGGTGGTCCGATAGCACGCATGGGATTATTTCTATCTTTCTGTACCTGTTGAGGCCCGTTTTTTGACCAATTATATGGTCAATTTTGGAGAAAGTACCATGAGGAGCTGAGAAGAAGGTATATCCTTTTGCTTTAGGATAGAATGTTCTATAAATATCCGTTAAGTCCATTTGGCTCATGACTTCTCTTAGTCTGTCTACATCTCTGTTCAATTTCTGTTTCCATGATCTGTCCATTGATGAGAGTGGGGTGTTGAAATCTCCCACTATTATTGTGTGAGGTGCAATGTGTGTTTTGAGCTTTAGTAAGGTTTCTTTTATGTATGTAGGTGCCCTTGTATTTGGGGCATAGATATTTAGGATTGAGAGTTCATCTTGGTGGATTTTTCCTTTGATGAATATGAAGTGTCCTTCCTTATCTTTTTTGATGACTTTTAATTGAAAATTGATTTTATTTGATATTAGAATGGCTACTCCAGCTTGCTTCTTCTGACCATTTGCTTGGAAAGTTGTTTTCCAGCCTTTCACTCTGAGGTAGTGTCTGTCTTTGTCTCTGAGGTGTGTTTCCTGTAGGCAGCAGAATGCAGGGTCCTCGTTGCGTATCCAGTTTGTTAATCTATGTCTTTTTATTGGGGAGTTGAGGCCATTGATGTTGAGAGATATTAAGGAATAGTGATTATTGCTTCCCGTTATATTCATATTTGGATGTGAGGTTATGTTTGTGTGCTTTCATTCTCTTTGTTTTGTTGCCAAGACGATTAGTTTCTTGCTTCTTCTAGGTTATAGCTTGCCTCCTTATGTTGGGCTTTACCATTTATTATCCTTTGTAGTGCTGGATTTGTAGAAAGATATTGTGTAAATTTGGTTTTGTCATGGAATATCTTGGTTTCTCCATCAATGTTAATTGAGAGTTTTGCAGGATACAGTAACCTGGGCTGGCATTTGTGTTCTCTTAGGGTCTGTATGACATCAGTCCAGGATCTTCTGGCCTTCATAGTTTCTGGCGAGAAATCTGCTGTGATTCTGATAGGTCTGCCTTTATATGTTACTTGACCTTTTTCCCTTACTGCTTTTAATATTCTTTCTTTATTTTGTGCGTTTGGTGTTTTGACTATTATGTGACGGGAGGTGTTTCTCTTCTGGTCCAATCTATTTGCAGTTCTGTAGGCTTCTTGTATGCCTATGGGTATCTCTTTTTTTTAGATTAGGGAAGTTTTCTTCTATGATTTTGTTGAAGATATTTACTGGTCCTTTGAGCTGGGAGTCTTCAATCTCTTCTATACCTATTATCCTTAGGTTTGATCTTCTCATTGAGTCCTGGATTTCCTGTATGTTTTGGACCAGTAGCTTTTTCCGCTTTACATTATCTTTGACAGTTGAGTCAATGATTTCTATGGAATCTTCTGCTCCTGATATTCTCTCTTCCATCTCTTGTATTCTGTTGGTGAAGCTTGTATCTACAGCTCCTTGTCTCTTCTTTTGGTTTTCTATATCCAGGGTTGTTTCCATGTGTTCTTTCTTGATTGCTTCTATTTCCATTTTTAATTCCTTCAACTGTTTGATTGTGTTTTCCTGGAATTCTTTCAGGGATTTTTGCGATTCCTCTCTGTAGGCTTCTACTTATTTATTAATGTTTTCCTGTGTTTCCCTAAGGGAGTTCTTCACATCTTTCTTGAAGTCCTCCAGCATCATGATCAAATATGATTTTGAAACTAGATCTTGCTTTTCTGGTGTGTTTGGATATTCCATGTTTGTTTTGGTGGGAGAATTGGGCTCCGATGATGCCAAGTAGTCTTGGTTTCTGTTGCTTGGGTTCCTGCGCTTGCCTCTCGCCATTAGATTATCTCTAGTGTTACTTTGTTCTGCTATTTCTGACAGTGGCTAGACCGTCCTATAAGCCTGTGTGTCAGGAGTGCTGTAGACCTGTTTTCCTGTTTTCTTTGAGCCAGTTATGGGAACAGAGTGTTCTGCTTTCGGGCGTGTATTTTTTCCTCTCTACAGGTCTTCAGCTGTTCCTGTGGGCCTGTGTCTTGAGTTCACCAGGCAGCTTTCTTGCAGCAGAAAAGTTGGTCTTACCTGTGGTCCCGAGGCTCAAGTTCGCTCGTGGGGTGCTGCCCACGGGCTCTCTGTGGCGGCAGCAACCAGGAATACCTGTGCCGCCTCTTCCGGGAGCTTCAGTGCACCAGGGTTCCAGATGGCCTTTGGTGTTTTTCTCTGGCGTCCGAGATGTATGTACAGAGATCAGTCTCTTCTGGTTTCCCAGGCTTGTCTGCCTCTCTGAAGGTTTAGCTCTCCCTCCCACGGGATTTGGGTGCAGAGAACTGTTTATCCGGTCTGTTTCCTTCAGGGTCCGGTGGTGTCTCTGGCAGGGGTCCTGCGGCTCCTGGGCCCTCCCCCACGGGAGCCCAGAGGCCTTATACAGTTTCCTCTTGGGCCAGGGATGTGGGCAGGGGTGAGCAGTGTTGGTGGTCTCTTCCGCTCTGCAGCCTCAGGAGTGCCCACCTGACCAGGCGGTTGGGTCTCTCTCTCACAGGGTCTGGGAGCAGAGAGCTGCTGCGGGCCGGCCTTTGATTTTTTTATACAATTGATATATAATAATTAATGGGCAAGCAGCTTGAAATTTTTCCTTAATGATTATATCCTTGGAATTTTCATAAATGTTTCATAAATGTTATACTGTCTGCAGATAAAAATGTCAACTTTTAATTCCTACTAGTTACAGGCCTTAAATTATCACGTTCCTCCATTCTGACCACAGCCCTCTAGTGTCTATAAGTGCGATCACCACTTAGTGCTCAATGAAAGGGGAACAGAAGAGTGGTGTTGTTCTGACCCCTTCTGGCCAATGGCCCTTATGTGTTTGTCCTGAAGAAATGGGGATATGGATTACTAGGTATGGGGTGCCACCTTGTGGAAGTGAGAATTTAGTGCACCTGAGCGATGTCTCCTCCCACAGTTGCCTTGGCTGGAGGATTCCTGAATCATCCCAGTCACAAGCACTCCTCTCTCAAAAGAAACCCAACCTCAGCTTTAAAGGAAACGGACACTTAATTTCCAGTGAGATTCGTGCACATCCCTCACTCTGGCATAAGTCCAAAGGACTTTCAGAAAAATAAAAGGGCACTTAACACCATTAGAAAATTCATGCCAGAGTCTTCTGTCTAGTCCAATGGAACAATGCCTCGAAATGGCCAGCTACAAGTTGTTAATCTATACACCATGCCGTGAACCATCTAAGGTGATAGCATATTCATAACGCCCTAGTACGCACTTAATTGCTTTTTTGTGGATTTAGGACACAAAGAAGAAAGTGCCTTTCATGGTGGTGGTCCACTGTTAGTTCAAGAGTTGAAGCAGGAGGGCAGAGGCAGGGAGGAGAACATCCTTGTTTACATAGATAGTTCCATGCTAAATACAAACAAAAAGATCTTTGATTACAAAATGCAAAACTCAAAATGAACATGTCATTGCAGATGTGTGTCCCTTCTGAGTGCACAGGTGAAGATCAAACTTTATCATGCCGAGAGAACATTCATAAGAAAATTACTGGAGACACCAGGCAGATTAGAATAGAAGTAATGGGGGTTGGGGATTTAGCTTAGTGGTAGAGCGCTTGCCTAGCAAGCACAAGGTCCTGGGTTCGGTCCCCAGCTCCGAAAAAAAGAAAAGAAAAGAAAAAAAAAAAGAAGTAATGGTGCCGGAGAGGTGGTTCCACAGTTAATACTGGCTACTGTTCCAGAGGTCGGAGTTCAATTCCCAGCAACCACATAGTGCCTCACAATCATCTATGGTGAGATCTGGCGCCCTCTTCTGGCCTGCAGGCATGCATGCAGGCAGAATGCTGTATATGTCAAAAATCTTAAACAAACTAAAATAAAAATAAATAGGTTTGGAAAACTATGTGTATAATTATATATAAGTATAAAAAGTGCAACTACAGCTACTGCTATCCTGCATATATATCCAGTGGCCTGTAGCGTTCTTTTATTTCTGATAGTTCACCCATCACTTCAATAACTGAGACCAGTGTCACTTATGAAATAACTTCATCTAAGTTATAAATGTACCATTGTTATTCAAGCCTGGAAATAATAACTATTTGATGGAATGTACAAAGAGTTTTAGTCGGTATGTTGCCACAGGATCTGTCAAGGGTTGAAGAGATTGTTCAGTGATTAAGAGCACCAACCACTCTCCCAGAGATCCTGAGTTCAAATCCCAACAACCACATGGCTACTTACAGCCCTCTGGTATGGGATCTGACGCCCTCTTCTGGTGTGTCTGAAGTTAGCGGCAATGTACTCACACAAGTAAAAATTAAATATTAAAAAAATAGAAAGGAAGAAACGCAGGACCTCTAAGTATAATCAGGGAGAACTAAATGTCATGGACTTGGTGGGTGGGGCAGGGTGGCCTTGATCCTACAGGAATCTACCTACTTCTTTATCCCAAGTACTGGAATTGGCACTTTGAGTCACAATGCCCAGTTGTGAAGAGTCCTTTCGTGGTTGTGGTGAGCAACTTTGCTTATCATTTCCCATCAGCCAATTCTTTCTATGTAAATGAGACTATTTCTGTAGTGTCTGGTTTCAGGTGAATTCTGATTGGCTGTGTGATTCTGACATTTTTGTGGCTCCAGTTGACTAAAGAGGAACCCATCCATGGTTTTCTAGGTGTCTGAGTGTTTTTACCTCTTTTAAAAATATTAATCAATCATGTTTATTTAAAGTATTAACATCAGAAATTTTTAATGGGAATTTTAAAAAAAAAACAGTAAACAACCAAATCGATTTTCCTATTCTAGCCATAAGAGCCAGCTGGAGTTTGTAAGAAAAATGATCTAAAGCATCGCTGTCAAGGACTACAGAAAACTGCCACCCACAGGTAAACTGTCAAAGTAAAGTGACTACAGCACGGCTCTGTCACTCATACCAGACAACCCAGAATAAATACCTTATGAAAAGAATTAAAATCTATCCAAACCACTTAAAATACTTAAATGCAGAAACCTTAATTTTCCTTCAGTTGGGCCAGAAACCACCGCACATAAACACATACACAGAACGCACAAAGACACACACACATACAACCCAAGTCATCATATTCTTTAGTAATTCTGTCCAGAGCAGAGTGGTTATAGGGATAGAAGAAAGTACAATTCCGAGCAATTCCAACTGAATATCATGTAATGCATATTTATGAAATACGTATTTCACGGTATTTTAGGATTCAAGTACATTATACTATCTATCCTTTATTTTCAAAAGTATCGAAAGTTATGAAGAGAATTCAGGCCTAGTATCAGACTTGGGGCCATCAGAATCAGAACAGGTTGCTGATTGAAACTTTCTTTTATTACAACTGTTTCCTAATGTCACATAGGAAAACCGGCTTCAGCTAGAGATGCCTTTAGCTACCACATGCATCTGAATCTCACCCTGGGAAAACCATGAGAATCCATAAGAGAATGTGTGTGGCTCTTTGATGTCCAGCTTTCCTGTAGGTCTCTTCTGGCTTGCACGGACACCACTCCTTGATTCCTCCCTCTAAATGGCCGTGCTACCTTCTTGTCTTTGCTCTGCTGATGATCATTGACAATTTGAGGAAGGTAAAAAGTGCCTAGTGTGTTAGTGAAGCAGGCCTTTGAATGTCACTCTGAGGGGTTTTGGGGAGAGAATCGACGTAAAACTCACTCTGAATGGTGGTAACACCATAACTCTCAGGCTAGGAGCCTGCACTAAATGGCACAGAGAAGAAGCTAAGAGCTAGAATTTCCCTATTTCTGCTCCCTGCTCCACCCACATGGTAAGAGTCTCATTCGCATCCTGCCAGCCAGTCCACTTCTACCAACTGCACCTCTCACGGCTACACTCACCCCTTCTAGGATGGAGTCTGTGCTTCCCGACTCTGAGCCAATGGAACCCTCCTTTCTTAAAATGCTTCTGTGACAGAATGGGAAACACGACCAGTGCAGTCACTGCTTCCTTCTGCCTTTTGCAGTCTCCTCCCGCCTGGTTCCCTCACAGCCTTCGCAGTCCAATGTGTCTATAAGAAAACAGGCTAAAGATGTCACCTTAATTCTCCTTTGACTTGTCTCTGGAAAGAGCCTTTTGCTACATCAGCCCAGATAGAAGAGTGAAAGAGGAAAAAGAGAAGAGAAGACAGTAGATGGCCTAGGCAAGGGATAACTGAAGTTCTCCTTGTAACACAAGCTACTTCCCAAGGTATTACCATTAATCCAGTTTCTGTGTCAATATGGCCCCCAAAACCTAATCACCTATCATTAGAGCACATTTGCTGACACACTTTTATTGCAGTTCAATTTCTAATACATGACTTTTGAAAACACATCTAAAAGTGGGGTGGGCTTTTCCAGCTGGATTCATGACCTCCTCTCTCCCACTCAGCACCCGTACTCAAATCACCTGTGATATCTTGTTTCCTAAACATGGTGTGGCTGTCTCTTTTACTTTTCCCCATGGGATAGTTTAGTTAGAATGACCTTACCGCACCAGCCCATCAATTACTGGCTTTCTAGCTTTAATGACTTAGGAAAATTTTTGTTTGTTGATAATGGAAATCGCCCGCTGTATAAAGTCATTTGCTCCTGCTCTCAAACAGAGGAAAAGAAAGAGAGAGAAGGTCTGCCTGCTAGGCATATTCAAGGTAAGTCAAGGCCCGTGGGCAGATTTTTCAGCCTGCTGAGGTATGGAACCTTAAGAGAAGGTGTACCTGAGGCTTAAAATTCTATTGACCTTGGTGGAAAAAATGGAGAAGTTCGGGGAATGGGAACGAATGCATTGTTTATTTTAACAATTTGTTCCTGTCAGCTTGTGGTTATGCTTCCCACAGTGCTATAGTAAAACAGGGCTTTGAGAATTACGCTTGTTGTTGCCTTGTACACACCAGCAGCCCTTTCATAACTGTGTCTTTCCTCTTCTTTTGGCCTTTCATATTCTGATCCTCATCTGCCCCTCAGAGGACCTTTCCACTTCCTACCACTCAGTCCACCAAAGTAGGGCCATGCCATTTCAGGAAACTGGAATTTCTGAAAAGCCCACTGAATCTGGAAGGCAATGTACCCCAGGATATGTCCTGCAGCTCAGAGTAAGATGTTGCAAAAAGAGGAAAACTGACTGATCTCCCACTTTGTGCTTTCAAACAGAACAAATACTTAAAAACTTAGTTTCTCCCTCCGCCCCATTACAGAATCTGATTTCAGCCCTGCACACTGTGCTCTCTTGGATCCGTGGATGCTAAGCTGCAGGTTCTGGAGATGCCAACCCCTCAGATGAATTCAATGTCTGCTCAACTCAGTCCATTCATTCACAGTTCCTGGAGTCATTGTGTCCACGGACCCAGACACCCATCGCCGATCGAGAGTATTCCACGCAGGGGATCGAGTTCCAGCAAGCAGAAGGATCTTCAGTCACAGAGCACATTGGGGAACTTACCTGACATGCTGGACAGAACTAAGAGGTTAGTGAGAAACAAGTGTGTGTGAATACCATCCTATGTCGCCATCTTCTGGGCAAATACAGAATTACATCCTATTGCCTTACTTTGGAGTCCAAGACTTCCTTCTAGCCTCTCATGTGCCTCTGTTCAAGTCACAGATGCAGAAATTCACAGCCAACCATTGGACTAAGCCTGGGGACCACAATGAAAGAGTTAGGGGAAAGCCTGAAGGAACCCAATATGAAGAACAACAATATCAATTAACTGGAGCCTTCAGAGTTCCTCGGGACTAAACTACCAACTAAAGAGGATATGTGGTCCCGGCCACGGCTCCTGATACATAAAGTGTAGAGCATGTGTAGCAACAACTGGCTCATCTGACATCTCTGGGATGGGAGGCAACTGGCCCTGTAGAAACTTGATGTCCCAGAGAAGGGGGATGCTAGAGGGGTGAAGTGGAAGTGGGTAGGTAGGTGGAGGAGTGCCCTCTTAGAAACAAAGAGGATTGGGAGGGTATGGGGGTTCAAAGTGGAGAGACCAATGATGGGGATGACATTTGAATTGTAACCAAATAAAATGACTAGTGTATAATAGATGGTAACAGATGTCTCCTTAAGGACTAGATATTCATTATCTGTAACAGGTTCATTGAAAGTCAAAATCCATAATTGTTTTGACTTACTTATTATTGAAATTTCACATAGATGAACCCAATCAACATTTTAACTTCTCTCCTTGCACCTATAATAAATCATTAGTTACCTTTATAAAACAATTTAAAAAGCAGTTAGGGTTTCTACTCTCTTAGGCTTCGATACAGTGCCTCATTTTAGCTGTCCCTCTCTATGTTCCCTCCATTGCTTCCCTCTCCCTGTCTCTTCACATTTCACATTCCTGATCCTGACAGTGTCCCTCAGCCATCCATGAGTAAACTTGTACTTCCCTAAATGAGGACAATCTGGCCCACGTCCCTAGACCCTCACACTAAACTGATCATACAGTCACACAGATTGAAGAATCAACAGCTAACATCCACATTTAAGTGAATATGTATCCCATTTGTCTTTTTCAGCCTGGATTACCTCATCCAGAATGACTTTTACTAGATCCATTCATTGTCCTGCATAGTGCATGCTTCCTTTTTGCCTTTTGTAATTGTTAAGCAGAAATGCAGTCTGTAAATGCACCACATTTTCTTTATGCATTCGTCCATTAAGGGACAACTTAAATATTTCCAAATTCTAAGTATTATAAATGAGCTTCACTGAACATGGTTGAGCAAAGGTCTCTATTCTAGGATGAATCAACATCTGGACATAAGACCTGGAGTTGTATCTTAAGGTACAACAATTTTCACCTTCCTGAAGAACCATCATACTGATTTCCGAAGTTGCTGTAGAAGTTTGCCTTTTCACCAGGAGACTATGAATGTTCCCCTTGCTCCATAACCCAGTCAACTTGAGTTGTCACATGTGTTATTAACCTTAGTCATACTGACTAATATGAAAAGTGATCTCAGAGTAATTTTGATTTGCATTTGTGTGATATACAAGAATGATGAATATTTCTTATGAATTTCTCAGTCATTTGAGTTTTTTCTATTATGAATGTTGTGCTTAGATATGTAGCACATTTTAATTATTTTTCTTGATATATAGTGTTTTAGTTTTTCAAATACATTTTTATATTAGCCTGTTGGGCCCTACCTTGGAGTGTTTCCCTTCCCCCTCGCTGTGCCTTTCAGCCTGCTGTGGCCAAAAGTTGTTTACACTCTTGGCAGCTGCTCTCGGCCCCTGATTTGGGGCCAGGACCTTCCATGGCACCCATTCCTCTTGCTGAGCCTTTCAGCTTATTGATGTTAAGAAGTTGTTTATGCCCCTCTGTTGCGGCCAGGACTTGCCACGATGCAGACTTCTCCTGTTTTCTTACTTTCCTGGTTGGGGATTTTCACCTGCTTTATTGTTTTTCCACGGCTTTTGCCTCTGGTATATAAGGAGATCTCAGTAAAGCCCGGAGAGCATTCTTTTAACACGAATGACCCAAGTGTGTGTTTCTTCTTAACTCTTAATAGGCCTATGCCCGGTCCTCAGTGTCCTGATGACACAGGCATCATCAAATGGAGGTCCCACCAAGATCGGGAAAGAGAGGACAACCTGACGAGATGGTCCCAGGAAGCCCACCAGTGTAGGAGGGACACATTGGGGAAAATGGGCCAGGAAAGGTCCCAGTAAGCAGGATACAGAAGGACCGTGGGAATTGAAAGCACATGCAAAAGAAAATAAAGATTTGGGATAGTGGTGAATAAACCTTGTAAAAAGGGACAAGGTAATAATGGTAAAATGTTTTTGTGTACGTGTTCTTTTAGAGTTATGCTAAAATCTAGAGAAGCAAAGTCAATTCTCATAGATGCTTTTAGTCTTTGGACCCTGATTAGAGACAGTTTACACCCTAGACAAGAGAGAAAATGGTTTGAGAAAAACAGTCCTCCCAGACTCTCCACAGATGCTTTGGCAAAAGAAGGAAAATGAGATTAAGCTTTTTAAGAGCTCTCCTAGGGACATCCTGCCTCCTTGCTGACTCCTATTAGAGAAGTGCTTATTTCTGGTTCTGGGTCCGTTAAGAAGAATATCTGGGTCCTTTTGGTGGGACACCATCTAGCTCCTTCCCTCTATGTGTATTGTCTGTCCTTGTTGCACCAAGCTGTCCACGGATGTCAATTTATGTCTGGGTTTTGCTTCTCGTTGCTTGAATGTTTTGTGTTTCATGCTTAAAAGAAAAAATGGTGAAAACTTTAAATGCTGGTTGATTCCCCCCTTGATTTAGTTTTAAGTCCTTTCAAGAAAAGAACAAATAAATAAAAACAGTTTCAATTGACCTTTGGAGCCCTGCATCCTAGATAACTGGTTATCTCTGGTGTTAACTGTCATGTGTGTCTCTGACTGGATCCGGCCTCAATGGAGGAAGGTAGCTAGGAGCCTAGGTCTGTCCACTGGGGAAGCTCCCCAGGGGGCTGGCTAAATGTCTACACTAGCTGGTCTTAAAAGTGCCAGTAGCTTCAAAGCTACTATGGTAAGGGAGCTGGTGTCTGTTTCTCTTAGAGAAATCTGTGACTGTGATTATTGGATTCAACAGGTAACAAGGTGCTTCATTTAAAATGATAGCTACAAAAAGTAAAAATGGTAATTGATCTAAATACTAAAGATATGTATAATCACTTCATTTTTTTCTGTTTGGTTTTAAATGTATAATACGCTCTACATGTCTTGGCTATAGGTTACTGGCTTTTTTTTTTTTTTTGGTTCTTTTTTTCTGAGCTGGGGACCAAACCCAGGGCCTTGCGCTTCCTAGGCAAGAGCTCTACCACTGAATTAAATCCCCAACCCCAGGTCACTGGCTTTTAAGTTATTGGGTATGGTTAAAATTTTTAACATTGGTAACAGAAAGTTGGCTTAAAACTGGAGTCATTGTAGACAACACGTGGCATGAGCCAAGCCAGGGAAACAGGTCTAGATTGGGATAATATTTTAATATAACTCATGGAAACCGGACTTTAAAAGAATTTAGGGAAATGTCTCTTTGCTGAGGTATTAGAGCCTGCACCATCGTTCCTTCATATGCAAGGCTTGGCTGCCATACTTTATAGCATGAGGAATGGACTTGGTGTTTTGGAGAGACTGGATTTTGGAGGATAGATAGTTTGGTGGAGGGTGAGTTTTGCTTTCCAAAGTTATGGCTGTGCTCTGGGGTTAGGAGGGAAACTTAAAGATTGTGGTTAATGATTGCCAGTGTTACACTGACTACAGTTTACAGTCTGATCCCAGACAGACTCGGGATTCTAACTCACACATATTTGTGCTTAAGAAAAAATCAAACAGGTGGAGACTGTGACAAGGGTTGATGGGTCTATGGAACTTATAAGAGCATTACAGCCTGGTTGCTTACTGCAACTGCTATTTCAAGAAATACATATAGAATGATTATAGGTTTAAGAGATTGTTTTTATGCTGTTTCTTGCACTCTTGGGTTGTTGTGAAATATTTCATTTCTTGTGTTTCCTTGGGTTTTGTTTGACTTGACCATACATGTGTATGGCTTTTCGAAAGAAAAATGTATTCATTTTTATTTATTTTGGTGAATTGTTCTTTGGCTGACTTTTGTCTGTGGTTCCTCTGAATGCAGTTCCCTCGGTGGCCAGAGGAGGGCACCAGATACCGAGTTATAAATGATGGTTAAGCACCCTGTAGGTCCTCTTGAGTGAAGCCAGCAGGTTGCCCAGGTCCAACTCCAGTTCTAGCTCCCTGTGCACCATGATGTGCTAAAGCTTCTCTACTTCCTCCTGCTCTTCCTTGGCCAGCAGCACCTCTGCATTTTGCCCCTCCATGGCTCTGGCTTGGGTCTCAGTTCCCTCACTTTTGGGGATTTTAACTTTAAGAATGGACAGAAAGATTACAATTTGATATTTGCCCTATACCTGAGAAGCATTTTGCCAGGAAAAGGGAGTTTCCATTGCACAAAATGGGATGGTAAGACAGAGATTTCAGGAAAAAACATGGGTGAATATATTGAAACCATGCCCCCTCTCAAGGTACACTCCATGAAACAACATACTCCAGCTTGCATACATTTAAAGGTGTAGGAAAAAAATATTGGCCTCTGGAGAACAGTAAAAATTGTGGGAATTGGACTATTTGTCACATGCATGGACCCTGGGTTTATACATTTCAGGAAGAAGAATATCCATCATCCACGGTCTTTAGATCTATGGCTGTTAACAAAGATGTTCTATCCATTTCAAGGCCTGATACAACTCTCCCTCTCCTCAGCAACTGAGTTGTAATGAAGCAGTGAGAACTCTGAAGCTCTGGAAGGAGAGTGAGCGAATGGGTGTTCCTGGCTCAAAAGTGAGTCTCTGGAAAACCACTGCAGAACCTGGTCAGTCTGGTAGAGGTAGTTAGCAAGTAAGCTATGGCATTTCCCAGTGACATCACCGGTAGTGTCTTCCCTGGAAATTCTCTTGTATCCAGGAGACACTAGAATGTTCTGTGATGTCACCAGTGTTGTGGTGACACCAACTGCCTGAGCGATTTCCCTTCTTTTCCTAATGTGTTCCCGAGGAGGCATGTTCTCCAGGATCCTCAGTCTCTTTCGGAGGGACAATCATATCCATGCAGGCACCAGACCAAGGCAGAGGGAGGCCAGCCCTCCATCACGTTGGAGAAGAAGACGAATGGAAAGGTCCTTGAGGAGGTCAAGTGAGTACTGGGCAGGGCAAGGGGGATTCCTGGAGGAGGTTGGCTTGAGCTGGTCCTTCCAGGAGTAGGACGTATGATTTAGAGCCTCAGTCTTCCTAAATGGCTGACCCAGATTCAACAATTTCTGATCATTAGTTTGACAGAAAACCAAGAACTGTTATATGTCAAGGGGCTTTCCTTGGATCTCTTTAACACCATGGGAAGTGTCAAAGAATACCAGGATGAGCCTTTATAAGAATAACAAAGAATAACAGGATCGGCTGTTGAAACACTTCATTCTCAGCAGTGTCCTGTAGATTACTTGGGTAATTGATGCCAAGAGGGATACTCTCCTGGTCATATATCAAGGTCTCAGTTACTTTGTCCTTGAACACACATGATTAGGGATTCAAGATGTTAAGCAGTTTGAACTCAAGGACTTACCTGCCTCACATCAGACATTAGCTGAGAACGTCCTCCAATTCTTCTTGTTTAGGCCAGCTTTAGAATTTCAGTGCCAGAGGAATGGCTTTAGGAGGTGTGGTCTATATCTATGATGGCATATGTCATCCTATGGCGATGATGGTGGGGAACAGGGACCTAGCTGAGTTCAGCTTAAAGATAGCTTTCTTGCTCTGTCAGGGATTCACTGTATCTGTAGAACTGTTCATCCTCAGACTTCTGTTTTAGACTAAGCATAGTTTTCCTTGACACTGTGTCCACATATATGCCTGTTCACTGGTGTTTATCTACCTACAGAGTCTGATCAGAAGGCATCATCCCAACCCTCCATGACACCTGTTGAGGAGGAGAGAATGAAGCGTCTGGAGAACATCAAAATTGCTCTCCAGAAGATGCAGAAGGAGAGAGATGAACTCAGGAGAATCCTGGCAGATTACCCGGGAAAGAATTTAAATGACAGGTAGTCACAATGCAACTTCTGTTAAATCCACATTTCCTCACATCACAGTAGGCTACAACTCCAGGGTGTCCTCATGGTCAAAATCACTTTCCTGATTGCATCAGAATGTGAAGTCCAGATGGGAAAGAGATGGTGGCACAGGCTATTTTAATTCCTACAAACGTAAATAATAGCCTGTGGCCTGAATCACAGTCTGGGAGTGAGTGTACTAGTGTGTGAGCTCTAGGTGTGTGGTTTAAGAAGCCTGGACAGGTGTTGGCTTGTGGGAATTTCTAGGTGATCTGATTATGACCAATCATTGTTGTAATTGACGTGGAGGTGCTTTGGGTTCAGTAGGTCCTGTGAAGAGCTGGAGGGGCCTAATCCCACTTGTTGCCGCATAGTGTGTGACTGGAATGACAACAGGGGATCATTGGTGTTCTCTGATTATATTCACTGTATTTGGAGATAATGCCACAGCCTTGTATTTAATTGGCATTCTAATTGTATTTGCGAGAGAGAGAAAGAGAGAGAGAGAGAGAGAGAGAGAGAGAGAGAGAGAGAATGTGTTTTGTGTGAGTATGTGTGTGTGTATGCATGTGTGAGTGTGTTTTTGTGTATCACTTAAGATCTGGGTATTCTATGTTCTGATTTGGCCTGAGAATTATCCTGTGTCAATTTTCATGGCATGATAATGATGAGGCTGAGAGCCTCACTGTGAGCAGTAGAACATTTCACATCTGCTCAGGTGGACGCACATGGGAATCTCCTGGTGCGTGTTATAAATTCTTTTCCCTGTAAATACTGTTCATGTTCCTTTGGGTTTTCATGTAGCAATAGATTCTATGATTGAGAATTGTTACCTAAGAACAGGAGAATAGTCTTCATGGGTTTAAGTTGGAGCCTGGATCGTGGCACAGGGTCCTCGAATGTTCTTGGCAAGCTAGTCAATTCCTTCAAACTCCCTCAGGGAGCTCAAGCAAATCAGCTCCCTCCTTTTGTTTGCTGGCACTGCTGTCCCTGTGTCCATAATAATAAACTTATAAATAGCAAATGGACGCAATACCAAGGATCAAGGTGTGGCATGTCCTAGGCTGGGGTAGTTCAGGATTCAGTCTGAATTCATGTAATTCTTGAATCCTTCATTCATAATGTTATTTCATCCTTGGACCATGCCTTACCACAGGAACAACTTTGAGTCCGAGATGCTCATGAAGCAGCACGAGGAAGTGATGACCGACATGAAGAAAATGAGCGAGCAGGTCAATAGAGCTTTGGTCAAATGTACACACCTCACACTGGAAAATGACTGGTACTGGTGAGTAACTTACAAGGCTGTGACCCCAGCACTAGGCACAGCATGTGTCAGCCCATTCTTATGTTTGAAGTAAAGTGAGGATCAGGCTTTATAGTGTTTGAAGCAGACCAGGAAGCCTGTGTCTAAGGAAGGCTCTAGGATTTTTACCTCTTGTAGATAGTTTGACCAAATGGAAAGAGACTGTGAGATTCTTCAATCATTGTCCTTCCCTAATAGGGATCCTGTACATAGAAAATGTGTGCACAATGATGGAGTTATCAATCAATCTTGATGCTCTGGGGCTGTGACAGGACACACACACACACACACACACACACACACACACACACACACAGGACACAGAAAGATTGGCCTCCAAGTGACATTCTAATAAAATGGACAAATAAGCACACATAGGGATTATGTCCTCTTCTGGGAAAAACTTGAATCAATGATGTCAGGTTTTTGAGAAGTGCCCTGAGTCTTCTGGAATGTTGCTCTTTTCTCCATTTGACCTGACTCTAGGTCATGCTCCATGGCTATTCTGGACTTGGACTATAATCTGGGGCTCTCTTCCGATCAGGACCCTAGAAGGAGCAATGGACTTGGAGAAGTGGGAGGAAGTTGGAGACTGGCTGGGAGTCACCATTTTTTCTTTGTGTCTCAGCCGCAGCTTCTGCCCCCTCCTAACTGAGTTGTTTGAGCTGAAGAACAATGCCCAGAGAGCACGGCATGAGAACAGGGAGCTTCTATGGGAACAGATTGCACTGGAAGAGTCCATTAAGGAAACAACAAGGATCTGTGGGGAAGCCAGTATGAAAATCCGTGTAAAAAGCAACCTCAGGTAGGATGAATGACGCATCAAGGGCAGGTTTTCCTGATATCTAAGCATAAACCAAGTCAAACCAGTTTAACCTTCTCCACCTTATCCAGACACTCTCCTAGGTCTCATCCAGTTGTTCATCTCTTTGAACATTTACAAAACTTTCTGTGATGTTAGCTTCATGCAAGAAACTGGAGGATTGACAACCAAATCCTCCTGCTCAACTAGAAAATGCATTTCCTTAAGGGGGATCTGTTGATCACACACTGCACACTTACATGCCATGAGGTAGCCATCTTTGTAGTGCACAGAACTGATTAGAGTTCAGTTCAATTGCCAAAAGAATGGCTCTCATTGTCAACTATGATGGGGCTTGTGGACTTTCTCTCCTTTTCCCCGTACATTGAAAATGGTCCCTCCTGCCTGTCCAAATCGTGGTTTCTAGTGACAGAGCTTGAGAAGCAGTTTGTCCGTCCTGTTTTATGTCAGTGTTTTAGTGTTCTTTCCTGTGGCTTATGTCCTGGAGCTGACTGGATGAACAGGGATGTAAGAAAGACTTCTCTCAGGGTGAGGGTTTGTGTGAGATATGTGAGGATTAAAGGGAAATTTTTCTCCAGCTCTCTCAACCTAGTGTGCCCAAGAAGTGCATTCCCTACACAGGTTTACTCTATAAGGGACGGATAGCAGTGTCTAAGCTCTCACTTGACACATTTCCTTTGCCTCATCTCTATTCAACAATATATATATATATATATATATATATATATATATATATATATATATATATATAGAGAGAGAGAGAGAGAGAGAGAGAGAGAGAGAGAGAAGAGGAAACACAATTTTTCCAATTAGTTTTAAACTGTTCTTAATGGGGTTTTGATCACTATTGAAATTATTACACTGGGAAAACTATTCATCAACATTGACATTACTTGGAGAAAAACTCAGGAATAGGGTACAGGGATGTGAGGAGAGGCTGCTGTGTGATGTCCATGTACCTCAGTGTCGAAACTGATGACTCAGAGCTCTTCTGCCTTCTTTGCTCTCGGTGTATAGTAACACTGGAAGGTCATGTGGCTTATTGTGTCTTCTCAACATCCTGGTTATGTTAATCGTTACCTGCCACCACTTTCTCTCCAGATTGGCCTAAACTTGGTTGAATACACCTTGGCTTTGGAGTTTGGCCTGGAATTTGTTAATTGAAAGATTAATTTGCTTAGAGTTGAATCTGCAAGCAGAAGATGTCCAGGAGTTATGCTGAGGTGGAATCACATCTTTGCCTCAGACAGAAACTTAGGCTCAAAATCGTCCAAAGCACTCACCCTGTGTTGTGTTGTGGCAATCTTAACCATTGTTATTCAAAATCATTTGATCTGAGTGAAAATCATCTGTAAGGAGGGTTTAGAACAGTGATGACCCTCAGACATTGCTGGAGGTGTCAAATGGGTAGCCCTGTGAGAAGCTGTGTACAACTCTTGTGAAAGTTCAACCTTTTGACACAGCGATTCCAGAAGAAGTAGGTGTGAGCAGAGAAACTGTGGCACATTAGTGTTTAGTGGTTCACCTCAGAGCAGCCATGAAGCAAAATTACCCAGATGTCCATCAGTCAGAAAGTGAAAAGGTACAATGTTGTCCAGCCCTTCCATGGACTGTGGCTGAGTTTGATTATACCTGCCAGCATTTGGCTTTTAATTAGCCTTCTCTTACTCGAATTATATCTGATAGCATCCCATTACAAGTTTTACCTTGGATTGTGGTTATGGAGATTTCCTAGCTGTTTGTGCTGGTAGTTTGTTTCCCCTGTCAGGTACTGTATGGTAAAGGGACCTCATATTGAAAAATGCAGCTCACTTTGCATGCACTGGGAAACAGTGAGCAGAGGACTGAAGAGGCTCACCTGCTCCCCCCCCCCCCCCCAGTGCTCTGTTTCCTGAAATCAGCCTCCTGTGCACGGCCTTGTGACCTTGCTAAGCAGGCTTGGCTAACAGGCCTAGATGTCACATTTCTAATTTCTGATTTTCAGGGGAATACACTTTATTGGCTGAGCTGTCTTTAGGTTATGCTCACTGTGTACTTACTCCACTCCAGGTTTTTTTTTTTTCTTATGCCACAATAGTAGACTGGGTGATCCCTTGTATTACAATTAACTGGGAAACTAACCACATTCTGCAAAATACTCTGCTTGTATATGTGAACAAATACATTTGGGTGAGTTCAAAAGTGTGTATGTCTGGGTGTATGTCTGGGTGTCTGTCTGTCTGTGTCTGTATACATGTATGTCTCCATGGACAATATAATCTTCTAATGACCAGGATGAGGAGAGAATGGAGGAAAGTCTGCAGGACCCCCTGAATCAGCAAAAACTGGTCACTGAGCAAAAGGCCTTGTCTGAGAAGATGCAGCATCATTTCGGTGTCACTGAGAGGATTTGAAAGCACAGGATGAGAGGACCCAAGTAGATTCCCTGTACTTATAAACTGTCTTATTGGGTGTGTGACTTTCTCCATAGTTCTCAGCACCTGTCACCTAGGAGCAGCTCAGAATACTTTTCTTGTCCATTTTAAAAGAAATTCCGTCCATGAAGTGTATGTGATCCATAGAGATTCTGGCTATTGTGTACTGATCCCTCCAGTCTGTGCTCTCTTGTATTATCTGAGCCCAGTGCCTTTAGGTCTCCCCACAAATAGTTTTACGATACACATAAACAAAGGAGTGGTATAGTTTATTTTCTGCATGAGTATCTCCTTTGGACTTCAATGCCTACCCTCGGCAAGATTTCCATGCAGCATATTCTTGCCAAGTATAATATCACTTCAGTGTGCATGTACTTCTTGAGATATTGTTTCTCTGGGTCTTTGCAGATATTGAGGTTGTCATGTGGACCCCAGGCATATTCCTGCACTGGAGGAATAATAATAGTCTTCATTTCAGTGATGGCCAGACTTCCAAGGCCTTCCTATTGTTTTCTAGTTTGTTCATATCTCTCCTCATCTGACATTGAGACATTGCTACATGATATTAAAATATAATGTATACGTATGATTGGAATTATCTGCTGTTCACTGTTTAATTTTTAGCAGTTTTAAAAGCTGGGAAAATATGCAGGCCTGTGGGATCTCTTACCCTTCTCTCTTGGGCATGAGAGAATGACCTCAGATGAAAGATCATCCTGGATTATCCTGCTGAATTGTGCTGCTGTGTATGGGATAAGTGACATGGCAGGTTCTCACCAGGCCTTTTCCACCCCTAGGTCTGAACACTGCAGCAGAAGCTTTCCCAGGGCACAGAGCAGGATTACAGCTCTCAGAGACAGAACTGTCCACCAGGAGCACTGAGGGTGCAAAGATTGACACCACCTCCCACATCTCAGTCCTTGTAACCATACCAATCTTGGGCTAAATTTGAAAGACCTTGAGATGTGGCCTGGAACACGCCTCACGTTTAACCTTTTGACGACTTGTCCATCAACAACCAACCACTCCGAGTGAGGCAGGTCTACATTCATCTTGAGGAGATTTTTACCATCTTACCTGCCGTTCTGCTGTGTTTGCAAGGCCAGCAACAGGCTGGAGTTATATGTTGAAGAATCAGCAGGAATTGAATGCTGACTAATTTACTTGTTATATTTGTTTTTAGTTTGAAGTTTGGTTTTATGCATTTGGTTTTATTTGTTTACGTTTGAAGTTTTGTTATTTATTTGTTAACTTTAGTTTTTTAATTAATATGCTATATTCTTAAGGCTATATACATTGAACTCATTGACTCCCCACTTTAAAATGTTCTCGAATAAATTAATTTTTGCCAATAAATAAAAATGTGACCTTTAACCCTTCACTCACAAGACCGTCCTGAGTCGTGTGTGGTTCTTCCTCCTGTAACAGCACAAGTGTAAGGCAACAGTGGTTTTCTGCAAGTCTCATGCAGCTTAGGCTTCACCATCAGTTCACAGCAGCCAGAGCTGCACAGGAAACTGTGCTCTTGATGTAGACAGTGTATCGTGCTCTGTGGATCCCACATACATGATGAAAATTATCCTTGCTTTATCCCTGTGCTCACAAATTTAGCTTCCTTTATAGTGACAAACAAAGGAGAAACACAAGTATTTCTCTAATACATTAGAGGAAATAAAAACATTCAGTATAGGAATATAAAAAGCGACCAGGACACACAGAGCTGTATGCCTCTGCATTCCTTATAATAAAGCATCGGTTATAACTGCACATTTATTGAATTCCAGCAATTTTGGAGGAACGATATTTTTAAATTTTTTATTAGATATATTTCTTTACTTACATTTCAAACGTTATTCCCCTTCCTTATTTCCATCCTTAAGCCCCCATTCCCTTCCCTCTCCCTTCCCCATATGTGTATCCCCTATACATCCCCCTTATTGTTCACCACTATTCCCCTGCACTGCCCCTGGAACATTTTCTTTATTGTTCTGTTGGTTTGTTTGTTGTTATTCTTTTTCTCCCATTTTTATTAAATTGGGCATTTCTTATTTACATTTCAAATGTTATTCCTTTTCCTGGTTTCCTGTCCATCAGCCCCCTAACCCCTCCCCTTCCCATTCTAAATGGGTGTCCCCTCCCTGTCCAACCCCCATTACTGCCCTCTCCAACATTCCCTACGCTGGGGGTTCAACCTTGGTAGTACCAAGGGCTTCTCCTTCCAGTGTTGCCCCAACAATGTTATTTACTGCTACCTACGCAGGGTCAGTCCATGTGTAGTCTTTGGGCAGTGGTTTGGTCCCTGGAAGCTCTGGTTGGTTCTTATGGGGTTGCAAGCCCCTTCAGCTCCTTCAGTCCTTTCCCTAATTCCTCCAATGGGTGTCCCGTTCTCAGTTCAGTGGTTCGCTTCTGGCATTTGACTCTGTATTTGACATGTTCTGGCTGTGTCTTTCAGGAGAGAGCTATATCCGGTTCATGTCAGCATGCATTTCTTAGCTTCATCCCTCTTATCTAGTTTTGGTGGATATCTATATCTACATCTATATCTATATCTATATCTATATCTATATCTATATCTACCTATATATCTATGTATATCTATATATCTATACCTATCTATCTATATCTATCTATCTATATCTATATCAATCTCTCTCTATATCTCTATATCTATATATATCTATATCTATCTATCTATCTATATATATATATCTATATATATATAGATATATATATATATATAGATAGATATATATATGTGTGTGTGTGTGTAGACCACATGTGGGGCAGGTTCTGAATGGCTGTTCGTTCATTCTCTGCTCTAAAATTTGCCTCCCTATCCCCTCCTATGGATATTTTTGTTCCCCCTTTAAAGAAGGAGTGAAGCATCCCCTTTTGCTCATCCTTCCTGATTTTCATGTGGTCTGTGCCTTAGATCTTGTGTATTTCGAGTATAACCAAGAGGTAAGGATGCAAAAGAATCAAATATATAGCTTGACGCCAGAGGTTGGTGGTGAACACCAGAGGGAAAGATCATTCTTCCAGAAACAATTGGCAGGTTCTGGTAACTCAGCTTTACCAGACTACTTGTCTTGGGTCCACAGAACTCTCTGAGTTGCCAACACAAAGGTATGTTATACCCACATACACTGGACAGTGTAGAAGGAGATATCAAAGCCAGATTTCACATTTACACCTATGTAAATAAAAAACAGAGCTCATTTACCCAGAGAGGATTGCATACAGGTAGCCAACGCTATGATAAATTATGAGAACCTGAATTAACTGACACATGGCCTCCTAGAGTAAGATAAAAGTACCTGCTTGTTTTTATTGATACCTTTTCTGGGTGAGTAGAAGCTCACTACATCGGACTGAAACTGATCATAGAGCAACTAGAAAGCTCTGCTAGGAACTTTCCCCCTAATTTTGCCACTTACTAGAAATGCTGCCATATAATAGCCCAGCTCTCACAGCCAAAGCCTCTGAATAACCGTCAAAGATGTATGCACAGTTTGGAGTCTCTGTTGTGCAGAATTCTGGGCAGGTGGAAATAATGAACAAGACATTAAAGGAAAGACTATGAAAACTCTCATTAGAGTCCATGAAGGGTGGAAAGGCTCTTTTCTTATTTTGGCCCTGCTGTACTCCATACAAGGAGGGATTGAGCCATATAATAATATGTTTAGAATACACCCCCCCCATTGCTTCTAAGTCTTAGAGGTCAGCACTTGGCAGAATTCTTCAACTATTTTATTCTTGAAATCCTGTCCTTCCAGTTCTCCATAAAGTCTATGACTTTGACTATCAGAGAGACCCAGTGAACCTCCAAATCCATCAACAATATCCCCTAATTTGGACCTAGTGGTAGTGAAACTGCATGAGCCAACTGGGCATCGAAAAGGACAAAGCAATTTGCAAAGGACCTACGTGGCGATGTTTTACACTCTTACAGCTATGAGGTTAGGTGGAATTTTAACATGGATTCCTCACAACTAGGTCAAGAACGTAGAAGCCACAGATGACAAGGCCAAATAGACTCCCTCCAGAACTTCTGGACCTATTAACGTTGAGCTTTCACCTGACCTCAAGCCCTTCCACTCCCTGCCCAACCTCCTGGATCTTACATTTGGCATGAATACAGGATCATGGTCCAAACTCTAACACCCTCAGGCCTGTCCCTGGGAACTCAGGAAGGTGGACACTAGAGAAGTGACGTCTAATGGAACTGCAGAGGACCAATCTCCGTCCACGTTGTCCTTTGCTCACTGATATCTGGTTATTTTTTGGAGAAAGGATTTGGAAGTTTATCATCTGAAGTAGGTGCACAACATTTAAAGTTGTATATTCACTGTGTAACTGGATTAACTATGTTACCAAGATCATTGCAACAGAGGGATGCAAAACAGAGACTTTGTGAGTACACATCCATGAATATATGTAAAGAAAGACACCTTGGAAGGAATGCACAATAAGAAAATGAAATCCAATATCCAATAAATTAAAGGTCTGGAGGGAAATACTGACTTTTGGGAAACAGGAAAACCTAGGAAATGGGAATGTATGTCACAGGAATGGATCTGGGAATAAAATTATTATGCAGAAGAATGTCTTCCATCCCATGTCCCGTGATCTTTCTCCCCATGCCAAGCCCCTGACGCAATCTGCCCTTTCAGAGCATGTAACTACTAATCGAGCAAAGAGAAATCTCTAGCTTTAGAGGGAGGAGATATGGAAAGGGTTCCATTGTGTCACTGGAGAGCCTCCTGGAGATGGCACCTCAGAATCTGGTCACCATAAGGAAAGCTGGTTAGCAGGAGGCCCTGGCAGTTCCCAGTGACGTCATCCAAGTGCTCTCCCCCAACCTGGCCTTCTAGACAGAGTAGCGTAAACTGCAATAAAAGGATACACTTGAAAGTAAAACTTGGAGGAAATGCACTGGCATATTTACATTGTCACTGTGAACTGTAACATTCTTCTCTTGGCTTCTGTGGCCAGACATGAGGGCTCTGAAGCTATGCTGCCTCCTGTGAACTGTGAATGAGCTTGTGTCACACGAAGCATGTGAATGGAGTGAGAAGACAGTAGGAGGACCTTGTGACACTGCCCTCCCAATGGAGACATGGAAGTGTTGACAATCACAGTGGGTGAGTCTCAAGCTGCACTTTGAGACCCAGCCAGGCTACGTTTCACCTGTCAGCTCACTTCCTGCACATCCACCACAGGCCAAGGGCAGGCTCAGATGAAGCTCTGTTGAAGACAGGTGCTGTCCCTTGTGAGCTGTGTCTCAGGGTATGCGGAAGACCATTCACCCTCCTGTGATGTGGGACATCAGAGTAGTAAGAGGCAGGCAAAGGGGACAGTTCTGTGTTTGTTTTTCTTGGCTACCATAACTACATCTTCTAGGCTAAGGATTTGCTCATGGAAGTCTGCTGTGTCACATGTGTAAAGGCCAAGCTGTCTGAAGTCTCAGTAACACAACTGGCTCCAGGCTGCTTTCTCAGTCACTGGGATTTACACGCAGTCCTTCATACCTTGTCTTCTAGATCCACAAATTCTTGTCTGGCTTCATATGGACAAGGTACTTTATATGTCTTCTTACTAATAGTATGCTTTATAAGTGTGCTTATCCAGGGTGTTTTGTTATATATTTTAAGACTATTTTGAGTAGAATATTTCCCTGATTTCTTTCCCATAGTTGGTTTTTGGTATACAGGAAAGATAATGAGTTTTGTGTGTTATTTTGCATTCTACTACTTTAATGAATGTATTTTCAGCTTTAAGAAACTTAATTTTTTAGAGACAAGTTGTCTCTATTTAGGATCACCTCTAACTAATTCATATTTGTCTTTGCATTTTAAGTATTTCAATCCACATTATTTCATTTTATATTTTCAGATGATTATGAGGGGAATTTTTCCCAGATTTTCTCATGGTATGATTTGGATTGGCATAAAGGAAGGCTAAGAAATTTTGTGTGTTCCCATTGTATTGTGCTTTTATGAATGTATTTATCAGTCTTAAGAGATGGTGATATTGGGGTTGGGGATTTAGCTCCGCGGTAGAGCGCTTGCCTAGCGAGCCCAAGGCCCTGGGTTCGGTCCCCAGCTCCGAAAAAAAAAGAAAAGGAAAAAAAAAAGAGAGATGGTGATACATTTTTTAGTTTTAAAAATAGTATCACGTCATCTGCAAATGAAAAGATTTTGACTTCTTCATTTTTCATTTGGGTTACCCAAGTTCACCACCCACCACTGATGCTTATTGTTATTTATTCCACTTTTCCTCTGGGTTTCTCTCTTGTCTCTTTTCATTGTTGCTACTCCCCCCACCCTTTGTCCATCCTTCCCTGCCTCTACCTAGGTCCTTCCATCCTTCTGCCTCCCATGATTATGTTCTTCCCCTTCTAAGTGGGTTCAAGCATCCACAATTTGGCCTTCTGACATGTTACCCTTCGTGTGATCAATGAATTGTATAGTGGGCCTTCTGAACTTTTGGGCTAACATCCATTTGTCACTAAATACATCCCATGTTATGTCTTTTTCGATCTCTGTTACTTCACTATTTTCCAGTTCCATCCCTTTGCCTACAAAGTTCTTGGTGTATTCATCTTTGATACCCGAGTACTGTTCCTCTATTTGAATAGAGCGCACTTTCTATATTCATTCCTCAGTTGAGTTGAGGTCTATCGTGGTTGTTTCCAGCATTTGACTAATATGAGTAAGGCTGCTATGAACATATTCATCCACACGTCCTTGTCATATGTGGATCAGGTTTGAGTATATGCGCTGAAGTGGGTGGTAAAGCTGGGTCTTCAGGTAAAGCTATTTGCATTGTTCCTATTATCCTCCACATTGATATCCAGAGTGGCTATACAGCTAGTAATCACACCAACAATGGAGGAGTGTTCCACTTTCTCTACATCCCAGCCCACTCTGCTGCTGCCTCAGTTTTCTATCTTAGCCATTCTGATTGGTGTAATGAAGGATCTCAGGTTCGTTTTGATTTTCCTTTTTCTGATAACTAAGGATGTTGAACATTTCTTGATGAGTTTCTCAGGCATTGAGATACCTCAGTTGAGAATTCTTGGTTTAGCTCTCTATCCCAGTTTAAAAGTCGGGTTATTTGGTTGTCTGGGAGTTTACCTTTTTGAGTATTTTGTTTATTTTTAATTTTGGCACACTCTCACATGTAGGGTTGGTAAAACTCTTCTCCGAATCTGTAGCTTGCTGATTTGTCCTATTGGCAGTGTCCTTTGCTTTAAAGAAAGTTTTCAGATTGTTGAGATTTCATACATTTACTGTTGATCTTAGAGCCTGACCCTTTGGTATTCTGTTCTGACAACTTTCTCCTGTGCAAATGTGTTCTAGGAACTTTGTGACACTTTCCCTTCTATTAGCTTCTGCATGTTTGGTTTTATGTGGATTTCTTTGATTCACTTGGATTTGAACTTTGTAGAAAGAGATAGAAATGGATCAATTGGCACTCAACTACATGCAGACCACCAGTTAGGGTAGCATCATTTCTTAAAATGCTTTCTGTTATGTTCAAAGTCCTCAGTCATCAGGGAAATGCAAATCAAAACAACCCTGAGATTCCACCTCACACCAGTCAGAATGGCTGAGACCAAAAACTCAGGTGTTAGCAGATGCTGGTGAGAATGCGGAGAAAGAGGAACACTCCTCCACTGTTGGTAGGATTGCAAACTGGATTACCTCTCTGGAAATCAGTCTGGAGTTTCTTCAAAAATTGAACATTGCACTGCCTGAGCACCCAGTATACCCCTCCTGGGCATATAACCAAAAGATGCTCCAACATACAATGAAGGCACATGGTCCACTAAGTTCATAGCAGCCGTAATCATAACAGCCAGAAGCTGGGAAAAACGCAGATGCCCTTCAACAGAGGAATGGATACAGAAAATGGGGCACATCTACACAGTGGAGTACTACTCAGCTATTAAGAACAATGACTTCATGGAAATTTTACGTCAATGGAAGGAACTAGAAAATATCATCCTGAGTGAGGAAACCCAATCACAAGAAAACACACATCGTATGCACTCACTGATAAGTGGACATTAGCACAAATCTCAGATTACCCAAGATGCAATCCACAGACCACATGAAGTTCAAGAAGGATGACCAAAGTGTGGAAGCTTCAGTCCTTCTCAGAAGGGGAAACAAAAATATTCACATGAGGAAGTATGGAGATGAAGTTTGGAGCAGAGACTGGAGGAAAGGCTACCCAGGGACTGCCCTAACTGGGGATCCAGTCTATATACATCCACCAGACCCAGACAATATTGGTGATGCCAAGAAGTGCGAGCTGACAGGAGCCTGATATAGCTGTCTTATGAAAGGCACTGCCAGAGCATGACAAATACAGAGGCGGATGTTTGAAGTCAACCATTGAACTGAGAACAATGGAGGAGGCAGAGAAAGGATTGAAGGAGCTGAAAGGGTTAGCAACCCCATAACAACAATAATACCAACCAACTATAGCTCCAAGAGACTAAACCACCATTCAAATGGAACACATGGACAGACCCAGGGCTCCAGCAGCATATGTAGAAAAGGAGTGGCTTGTTGGGCTTCAATGAGAGAAGAAGCCCTTGTTCCTGCGAAGGCTCTATGCCCCAGTGTAGGAGAATGTCAGGGCAGGGTGGCAGGAAGGGTTGGGTGGGGGGGAGAACACCCTCAGAGAAACAGCGTGAGGGGGATGAGGTAGGGGGATATGGGTGTGAAACAGAGAAAGGCTATAACATTTGAATGTAACTAAGAACAAATAAAGAATAAAAAAATTTAAAAGGCATAACAAATGCAAAAGATTGGGGTGCCATTCCATACTCGTGATGTGTTTCTTCTGTGAGAGCATAGTGATTAACTCACTTCTCTATGACTGTCTTCTTATTTGAAAGTAAATAATGGGATCATCTGTGGAGTGGTTAGTAAGAATAAAAGCATTGCCTAACATGAATAGGTCCCTCCAGAGCGTGAGCTTAATATTCTAGGTATAGAGCAATTAGCTGGGGGGATTAAAAACAAAAAGCAAACAAAAAACAACATCAACGATTAAAATAAATTTTGAATGCTGGGATTAAGGCGTGTGCCAACAAACACAGGTCCTGTCACAATTCTAGCAGTCGCCAGCAGAGAGAGCTGTGAGGTAGTGTGTGCTTCTTCCTTTCCAAGATACCCCATGGCCTCAGGCCTGCATCCAGTGAGCTGGAACGTAGAGCAGCCTAGTTGAAACTCCTGATGTGTTGATTACCTGAGACCATATGAGTTAACTCTCTTCTTCATGCCTTTTTTTCTTATTTGAAAGTAAATAATGTGATCATGTGTGGTGTGGGTGGTAAGAGTAAAATCTTTAACATGAAGAATAGGGCCATGAAGAGTGTGGGTAACATTCTAGGTACAGAGCAAATAGAGGGAATTACCAAAGAAAACAATGGGAATTCTAACAACAATTGCAAAAAAAGAAGAGAAAAAAAGAGAAAAAAACCCTTATGGGTGATGGGATTAAAGGCATGTATCAACTCTGACCAGCATTGTAGGTATTTCCAATAAAATATTTAAAAAAACAAACAACCCTATTATTCTTTTAGCAATTGCAGCAGAGAAGACTGAGAGATCGTGTGCTGCTGCCGCCATGCCATGATCCTGTAACAACAACTGCCTTGGTGATAGGAGCCTGTATGCAGCAGGCCCATTGGTGGGCCTGTCATCTCAAAAACAGATGCTTCAGTCGTCTAAAAGATTGGACTCCAGTATACTTCAGGCCAGGAAAGAAGCCAGCCACCATGAGTGAAAGAACAAAGGAAAAATTACATTGGAAAAATGTGTGCCTTATTTGGAAGAAATGACCCTAAACTTTTGAGGCGTCCACCATCTCCACCCCTCTTTTTTGAGTTTTGCATAGCGATGTTGTCCAACTCCAGGTGGGATTCAGAGGCAGAGCCCTTCCCAGAGAAGACAGACGTGATTTTCACTCTTACGTCTGTGAGGTTAGGAGGCATCATAGCACAGATTGAGCGCACCTAGGAGAAGAACACAGAAGCCACAGATGACAATGCCAAACGGACTTTTCCCTGAACTTAGGGACCCACTAAAATTGAGGTTTAACCTGACCTCAGGCCATTCGACTCCCTCCCCATCCTGCTGATTCTTATATTTGCTAGGAGTAAAGTATCAAGGGGCAACCCCCGATATCCTCGTGCCTGGACTTGGAAATGAAGGAAGACAAATATTGGAGAAGTGATGGCTGTCGGGCTACAATGTAGGAACACGCAGTCCAGGTTGACCTTTGCTCACTGATGACCAAATTAATTGTCTGGCTATATTTGAGAAAGGGATGATGTCCAACTTAATATGTAAAAGAAGGGACAGAAATTTATGATTTTATATTTGCCCTGTAGTTAATCCCTCTATATTCCCAAGAAAAGGAAGTTTTTATTGCAAAAAGTAGGATTATAAACCATTGACTTTGTGAAATACATAGACGTTTATGTGGAAATAGTCCTGGCTATCAAGGAATGCCCAGTAAGCAAATATTATTCAGGTTTTATAAAATTAAAAGTATAGGAGAAATATATTGGCCTCTAGGAAACAGGGAAACTTTGGGAATTGGACTGTATGTATGTGCATTGTCTCAGGTGTAGATTTATTATTAAGAGAAATCTCCCTCATTTATGGTACCTAGGGATTTGGGTGCTAACAAAAATCTCTTCTCCAATTCAGGGTTGTAACCAACTCTCCCCATCAAAAGCATTGATGACATCCGATGAAGCAGAGAGAAATATCTAACTCTGGAGGAGAAGTTGCCAAAGGATATTCCCTGGGTCACAGGAGAGGCTGCAGAAAAGGGCCCCATAGAAATTGGTTGCTTTTGGGAGAGCTGGGTAGCAGGGAGCCATAGAACTTCCGAGTGACGTCATCAGTAATCTCTTCCTTGGACAATCTCTTGTATCTAAGAGAGCACTAGAATCTTCTGTGATGTCACCAGTGTTGTGGTGACACCAACTGCCTGTGGGGTTCCTTCAGTGCCTTTTGGGTTCACAAACAGGCATGTTTCACCAGCTGCTCAAGCTCGTTCAGAAGGAGAGGGGAGACCAAGGAGAGACCAGACCGAGGCAGAAGAATGCTGGCCTTCTGTATTGTAAGTACGGAAGAATGAAATCATTCTGGGGAAGGCACAGTGAGTACTGGGTAGAGTTGGGGAACTTCCTCCAGGAGGCAGGTTTGAGCTGAGCCTTTCAGGAGTCGGCTTTACAAGCAGAAGCCTTGGAATTTGTCAATGGCAGACCAAGAGTCAAGACTCCTGATGATTAATTTGACAGAGAGCCAGGAATTGGCAGGCCTGCAGTTTCTTTTCTATGAGCTTTTTAATTTCTACTGCCAAGGAATGCCAGGAGGAAGCCCTATGAGGATAACAATGTGCCCGTTCATGGTTGGGAGTTGAAGCACTTCATCCTCTAGATTCCTGTAGGTTACTAAGTCTGTGGTGACAACAACAAGGAAGGATGAACCCCCTAGTCATGAATTGAGGTCTCAGACACTTTAAGCTTGAACACACGATTAGGGTTTGATGGTGCTGTGAACCCCAGGATTTACCTGCTCCACGTCTGTTATCTGCTGACAATGTCCCTAATCTTTATGTCTCAGGTAGATTCTATCTTTCAGTATGAGGGATCATGTAATAGTGAGTGAGGCTTATGTATGGCAATGGAGGTTGGGAAGAGGGAAATAGCTTAAGAGTCCACATTAAGGATAGCGTTTCTTCTCTTTCAGGGATTCAACAAGTCTCCAGCCTTTCCTCTTCCTCAACCTCCATTTTGAGACTCAGAATGGTCTTTTCTACCCATGGGCTATCAAATATGTACATTCACTTGTGTTTATCTATCTACAGGGTTTATTAGGAAGGCATCATCAGAAAATTTCATCAGTAACCATGAAAAGCCTATAAAGAATTTGGAGGAACTAAAACTTGAAATCCAGAAGTGTAAATCTGAGCGGGATGAACTTTCTCAAATCCTGGACCTTTATGTCAATGATGGTTTGAACTACAGGTAGTCATTATGCCCTGTAACCTACTGACTGTCTTGTGCTCTCTCTGCTAAGCCAAGAGACATCAAGAAAGTGTTTCACCTCTCATCCTGGACTTTAAGGAGCCTTGGCAGGTGCTGGCCTGTGAGAGAAGCTAGGTGCTGTGTGTTTAGGGTCAACCTCTCTTGTACTTGACCCTGAGCTCCTTGGAGTTGGATTGGATTTTTTCAGCAGCTGGAAGGACCTGGTCACACTTGCTGCATCTAAGTGTGTGAATGAAATGCCTGAATGTCATCACTCTTCCTCTGATTTTGGTCGTTATACACTGATTCTATGGCACCTCCACGATAAAGTTGGCATTCTAATTATGTTTGTATATGGGTTGGTATGAACGTATGGATGTGAAAGTATTTGTGTGTGTTTTACTCAGGATCAGGGAGTCTGGGACCTTTGATTGGGTCTGAGGATTTGTTTGATGAACAGTTTGCAGGTCATGATAGTGATGAGTCTGTGGAGGCCGTCATTGATCAACAGAGCACTTTGCTCCTTCTGTTTACCTTGCTGGCACATAGGACTCTCCTGAGGGGAGGAGGTGTTATGAATCCTCTTCCCTGCAAAAAGTAGTTATGGCCTCTGGTAGTCATGTAACAAGGATTGAGAATCCCTGCTTTCAAAACAAGAGAAATGTCATCACATCTTTCTGTTGGACCCAAGGCTATGGCACGGACTGGAGGAAACATCTCATACTTCTTACACAACTGTTCAATTCCTTTATGCTGACCTGGCCAGATCTTGAAGGTCGGCTCCCTCCATTTGGTCCCCTAGCTCTGCCGTCCAATGCCCAGGATAATGAGTTTAACCAGCACCAATAGGAAGGAGCAAGTTTGTGTTATATAAATGGGCTTAGGTAGTCCAGAGAACACTCTGATTTCATTTATTTATTTATTTATTTATTTATTTATTTTCCTGCTTTGAACTTTATTTTCTTTTTTTAATTATCCAAGGATGGTTTACTGTGACCTAGAAAACGTCACTGTGGGAATAAATTCTTGGCACTTGTTATTCCCAAACATGCAGCTCTCAGACTTTCCCCCCTCCTATACAGAGGGTCTTTATAGGACCATACTTCACCAGCCTTTTAAGGATTACTTATTTCAAAACAAATGCATGCTGATTTGCAGAGAAATATTTTCTATGGAAGAGTGATGGTTTGAGTCTCACTGTTGTGTTTTTGCTGTGGTCTTTGAGTTTTCCACTTTCTTCCCTAGCCCCATTCCTTGAATTTGAATTTTTTATTGACTATTTTTTATTTACACTTCATCTAATTGTGAAATCATGAGTTCAGACAGTTATTTGTTCCTTGGGCCATGTTCTAACACAGGCTGAGTGTTGAATTGCCAATGCTTAAATCCCAACATGAGATGAGAACGATGGATATGCATAAGATGACCAACTGGATAAGTGATGCCATGGAGAAGTACAAGGAGCTCACACAAGAGAACAATTCCTACCAGTGAGTCACTGACAGAAAGGAGACCCCAGCAGTAGGCGGGAAATACTTCTGTCCAGCTATGACTTTGAAAAAAGATCTGGGATCCATGAGAAACACATGGGAAGATTGTATAGCTGCTGAGTCTTCTATCAGCCCTCAGAGGGGATTGGCCCTCTACCTGCCAATGACTTTAGAATACCATGAACACATAAGCACCCATATGCACCATTTCCTCTACTTTGATGTATATATACCCTCTAGTGTCAGGATTTTCTGAAGTACTTTGATTCCCGTGGACTGCGGACTCGGGATTTGACCTGCCTCTAATTGGTGCAAACATGCAAACTGTGGCTCTAGTCTGGAGATGCCTGGGGATGGGGCCCTTGAAGGGATGATTGTACTTGCAGGAGTGGCAGGCAAATAGAAACTGCCTGGGATTTACCATTATTTGTTTTTGATTCAGCATCAGAAACTTCCACCTCCTGAATGAATGCAATGAATTGAAGAAGAATGTAAGGATTTTGATGAATGAGAACAGAAAACTGCTGGGGGAGCAGACTGAACTGCAAGCATCCTGTGAGGAGGGAAAGAGGTTCTGTGAGGAGGCCAGCAAGACCATCTACACCGCAGATATTGGATCCTTGTGTCCTGTTACATTTGAGTAAATTGAATGTATCCTTGTGAATCAAACAGTGATCTCGAACTCGTCACTCTTAAGAACCTTCTTTATTGAGGTGTGATGTAACCATCTGAAATCCCACAGCTCTCAGGCAGAGATGGATCTCTGCATTCTCACAGGGATTGGGCATCATAATTACTTCCCAGTCAGACTGAGATACAAAGACAATTGTACTTTCAGTGTAGATTGTGTGTCCAACTCTGAATACCAACTTCATGATGAAAAAATTATCAATGCTGTATCCTTATCAAATATTTAGTGACCACTAAAATATACTCTTTTGTGGATGAGAGTGTTGAACATATTAATGGAATATTCATCAGGTGTTCTGTAGTACCTCACAGGAAATAAAACAATATTATTATAGGGAGTATAGAAGCAGTCATGAAACAGAATTGCTTGCTTTTGGTTTCCTTCAAACATGATATCAATTGTAACTACACAGAGGAGATAATAAATTGCAAGACCTTTCAGGGGATAGGGTTTTTATGGTTGGTTGTTTTCTTGTTCTTCTTGATTAGGATGATGACTTTTGTTCTTGACAATGTACTATGTTCCATTTGGGATTTCAACTCAAGCAGAACACATAGATTACAATTCAGTTTCTAGATTTCTTTAAAAGCTGGACAAAATATCCAGGCAAAGATGCCCTATGAGTTTTCTCCTTTGTTTTTCCCTCCTTTGGGTGCTTTTGTTTTTGTTTGTTGTTGTCGTTGTTTTTATTTTATATTTATGAGTGTTTTGCCTTCTGTAGGTCTGTGCATGCTGTTGCCCAAAGGCCAGAATGGGTCACTGTGTTTCACCTGGAACTTAAGTGACAGAGGATTGTTAGGTGCCCTGCAGGTCTTTTGAGAAACAAATTCTCAAATGATGAGCCATCTCTCCAGCCCCTACTGTGAACTTTTGTCCTTCATCGTGTTCCTTACTAGTTGCAATGGATCATACCTGAATAAAGTGTTTCTTGAGATATGTAGGGACACATTTATGGGGTCTGCATGCTAATTATCTAGACTTCCAGGCATCTATGTGAAGTTTTAAGTTAGGGTTTCGCTGCTCTGAACAGATACCATGACTAAGACAAATGTTATAAAGGACAGCATTTAATTGGAGCTGGCTTAAAGGTTCAGATCTTCAGTTCTTTATCATCAAGGTGGGAGCCTGGCAGCATCTAAGCAGATATGGTGCCGTAGGAGCTGAGAGTTCTACATCTTCATCTGATGTTTGCTAGCAGAATCCTCAGTTTCAGGCAGCTCGGATGAGGGTCTTAAAGCCCAGACCCACAGCGAAACACCTGACCCAACAAGGAAATACCTACTCCAAAGAGCCGTACCGTATAATAGTACCACTCCCTGGGCCAAGCTTATACAAACCTGCACATTCCACTCTGAGGCCTCCAGAGGCTTCTTCAAACCTATGAGACTATGGGGGACACATAGTGGTGTTTCTGAGACTTCCTTTTTCAATTCAATTTATCTGATTCTCATAACCTTGGTCTCACGCAGAATCTTCAGACAAGTGCAAAAGGTAGCCACATTCTTTACCATAAAACCTCCCCAAAGAGTCTCTAGGCAAATATTGACATTCTTCACAGAAGGCTTGGGACAGAGTCACACGATTTAAACCACTTTCCGTAACAACGTCTTCCACATTTGTTCTAGGATGGCCCAGTAAGCCCTATTTACAGCATTCCCACAGCTTTCCAGATCCAAAGTCCCCATGAAAGAGTCAGAGATGGGGCCAAGCTGAGGCCAGTGGGAAAATTCCACCACCAACCTCTGAGCACAGAAGGACCCCTCCCTTCCAGGAGGAGTCGAGCTATTGTAGTTCCTGCAACAGCTGCAAACCAGACTGTTGAAAAAGCCTCCTGTGACTCCCCATCCGACTCCCTCAGAAGGTCCCAGAACAGCCCACTGACTGCAAGTCAATTTGGAGGTTGCCTCTCCCCACTGATAGTACCCTATATAGTTACCTTTGTCCAAATTCTGCCCCAATTGTTTGAATTCTACCCTAATTGCAAGTATATAGCTCCCTGGTAGACTCTGCTCAGGGACTTCTCTCTCTGAAATGGGATGACCCTGATATTTTGGAATGACTAAACTCTTGCCTTTACATAGATTTCCTCCTCTGTGAGTGACATTTCAGGTGGTTCAGGTAGTGGTTCAATTTGTACCTCACATTTTGTGTATTGGCCAGTAAACTCCCCTCTTGTGGGGGACCCACAGGAGAGTGGTGAATCGGGGAAGTGACAGCTTGAGCGATGTACCACAGTTGTCTATGTCTCCTCTATCTAGCTTCTTTGTGTTCTGCTTTTGGTCAGATTCATATGTGCAAGCTTAAGGAGGGCTCGGACAGCCTCAGTAACAGGACTTTGATCTGGCCAGTGGCTGGAGCAGATAGCCTGAGTTATCCTGTCCGTGGCATGGACAGGCTGGTCTGTGTACTTCAGCTGCGAAGGAGGACACTTTGTGTTAGTTGTTCTTTTGTTTTCTGTGTTCTTGGACTTGGACTGACGAAATTTTTTGACATGGGACAGGTTGTTAGGACTAAAGACCACTTAATATAACTTAGAGTGGCCTGCTTTTGATGTTAAATGGCCACAGGACCTCCCCAAGGTGTCACCAGTAGAGGATATAGTGTTTCAGAAGTTTTCCCTCCTCCTCCCTGCTAACACTTCTTTGTCAACGTGAACAAAATCTGAGTCCAGCCTAGCAGTTAGCTCCATCCTTGTTGACAGTGTTAGCTTTGGGGCTGGAGAGATGGCTCAGTGGTTAAGAACACTGACTGCTCTTCCAGATGTCCTGAGTTCAATACTCAGCAGTCATTTGGTGAGTTTCTTTTTCCCTCAGGACCAGCTCCAGGTTTTACATTTCTCACCGGTTTATCCCCTCTTCCCCTCTCCTTCTGCCTAGGGCAGACACAGTGCAGTCTGGCATCCAGGGTCCATGACAGGAGAGGCCCCAAGTGGTCATATGTATCCATTAACAGAGTTTGCAATTGACTCCTGCTCACATCTTTTGTTCAGTAAATGAATATCCTTCTTGCCAAGAGAAATGCATGCTCCCTGTCCGAGTAAATGTGGTCTCTGAGTTTTTAAGATGAAAAAGATTTATTTTATATAAAGAAAGGGGGTGCCTCTGGTAGGCTCATGTTGAGGCATCTCTTCCCCTGAGGGACCAGCCACCTGATGGCATAATGTAGAATAAACTGTATTCAGGACATGACACCAACTTTCCCGAAAAGTTCTTACAGGTTCTCTTCACCACAGACATAGGCCAAGAAACTGGCCCTTGGGCCCACAGGGAACCCACCCATATTGGTTATTTAATGGGTGTAAGGGTTAGGGATCTCCTCCAGATTTGCCACCAGGCTCTGCAAGCAGGTTTAAACAATAATTGGCCAGTGTTTAGATATGATATGAAATAAGAGAAAACAGAGAACTCTAGTACGGGATCCCTGGCTTTCAGCAATTAGTTAGTGCCGAATATTAGATAAAGTTACAGATACAAGCTAATAAAAGTTGCAGAGAGTATAGAAGAGTACAAATTAGACAAGAAGAATGAATTAGAGCCCCTCTAGCCAACAAAGCCCTGGATCCAGGAGAAAAGACTTCCACAGAAATGGCCAATGGATTATTTATCATAGAAACTGGACCCAGCGACAGCAGGATTGCCTGCTTATTATTGTTGCCACAGCACGGTTGGATAAAGATGCGGATAAGTTAACTTTGGGACTCATCACACACACACACACACACACACACACACACACACACAATCCTGATTGCTGTTCAGTAATGCCTACATGTTTCATTATCAAACTTTATTAATCTATCTTGGCTAACATATTTTCTAGCTACCTGTTTCCCCGAACCATGCAATTCTGCTGCCCAACTCTGATTTTGACTGTCCACTCCATCAAAGTGATTCTCCTCTGTCAGAGACAGAACAGATCTGGTTTATTAACAAAAGCAGCTTTACCCATGAGGGTCAGAGGAGAGCAGGGGCAGTAGTGACACTGGAAATGGAGGTAGTCTGGACTCAGTCTGTTCCTCCAGACACTTCAATTCAAAGGGCCAAGCTAATAACATTAACACAGGCCCTCATCATGGGAAAAGAAACCAATGGCTAGAGATAACAGATGGGCTAACAAGGCCGCTAAGGACATAGTCTTGAAGAAAACAGCATCTCTAGATTGGACACTGTTCTACCTGAACCACCTAGATCAACTGATACATGCAGAAAAAGAAATTAAATGGGATGGTGATGATTGAGTGAACGTAAGCTAATATTATCCATCTCTTTAACAAGAACTCTTCTCAGAAAGATCCACAGAGTCACTCACTTAGGAGTAAAACAAATGACAAACTTTAATGCTTATCAGCTGAGCAAATCTCCCAGTCACCCCAAATATCCAAACTCCTGACTGAGAGGTAAGAGCTTGGAGGCCTCTACTGGGAAAAATGATTTTATAGAGATTAAGGAAGAAAGACATGGCTCAAAATACCTGCTGGTTTTTGTGAACATTTCCTCCTGGATAGATGGATAGAGATACTAGAAGAGATTTTCCCAGGTTTGGAGTACCTAAGGTAATAGGACCAGATAAGGGCCTGCCTTCATATTTCAGAAATGTCAGGGACTAACTAAGATCTTGGAGACGAATTGGAAGCGTCATTATGCATATCATCCCCAGAGTTAAGGGCAGGTAGAAAGGATACATAGAACTCTAAATTAGACATTAACTAAATTAGCCTTAGAGACTGCTGGGACTGGATGACGCTCCTTCCCTTTGCCCTATACTAGATGTATATGGCATTCTAGCCCCCATTGTATCCAGCTTACAGTTGGCAGCGATTGAAGAACTGAAAAATGATAATTTAATATTTAAGGTCAGCGCTACCCAATAGGCTCATGACTATGTTTGCCCTAAATTGTGTGCCCTCAACGCCCTGGCAGTCCCCTACATTGGGGAAATGATCCTTCAGAGGGCCGTGAAGTTAGGGTTTTACTGCTGAGAACATATAGCAAACCAAAGTAAGTCTTATAAAGGACAACATTTAATTGCAGCTGGCTTACAGGTTCAGATGTTTAGTCCATTATCATTAAGGTGGGGGCGTGTCACCCTCTAAGCAGGTGTGGTGCAGCAGGAGTTGTGAGTTCTCCATCAGAAGGCTGCTAGCAGAATACTAACACTCAGGCCTTTCTCTGACCCCAGATATCTTAATCAAGCACTGGCTTTTGAAAATGCTAATACAGTAGAGAAACACTGTCTCAAAAACCAACCTACCAACCAAACCAACAAAGACAAATTAAAAACAGCAGCAACCGGGTTGGGGATTTAGCTCAGTGGTAGAGCCCTTGCTTAACAAGCTTAAGGCCCTGGATTTGGTCCTCAGCTCTGAAAAAAAAAAAAGACAAAATAAAAACAGGAGGAGCAGCAACAATAACAACAACAAACGAAAGAAAGAAAACACCAATGCATACTCTTATGTGACCTTACCTCCAAGTTATTTCTGAATTTTAAATTAAAATGCCTATAGTCAAAAGCTGTGCAGAATTAAGACAGATGTTCACTGGGGTTCCAGCTTGGGGGTGGGAGGAGACCATGACAGACAGGGGTAGAAAGAAGAACGTAAATAGAGGAGAAGCCACCATGAGGTAAGAATCTTTAAATAATGGCCGTGTGAGTGGGCTAATTGGAGTTTAAGGCATCCCAGACAAAACCATAGCAAATTATATAACGGAATTATTGGAAAAATATGCATAATAGTATAGAGGATAGCTATCTGCCCAGCTCTTGTGCTAATTAAGGATTATCATAGATATAAAGCTAGTGTGAATCTTTTATCCAGAAACTAACTGGGCAAAGGATGGGCAGAAATCCATGGTTGGGATCAAATACTTTCTACACACAAAACCAGATTCAGCACCTAGAATTACAATCTTCCCAACCCCAGATAACTACAGACCAGCATAGAAACACAACCAGTAACAGCCAGGGCATTCAAATCTCTATTAGAGCCCATCAACACTATGACAGAAGGCCCTGAATATGTCAACATGATTGAAGAACAAGAATAAAACAGACTGTAAAACAGCATTTGCACATATGGGAGAGGCCTTTAAAGAGAAAGTAAAGAAATGTGTGAAAACAATAACTGTGGAAGGAAATGAATAAAGAAATCCTAAACAGAGAGATGTGGATGAGTAAAATGTAGGAACTCAAATAGTCTCTCAGAGGCAGACCTTAATAACAGACTCCAACAGATGGAATAGAGAACCTCAGGCATTGAAGAGATGATAGAAGGAATGGATACGTAGATAGAGGAAATCTTAAATCCAAAGGGAGGAAAAGAGTGGAGGGGGAAAGGAATAAAGGAAAAGCAAAGGAAGAAAGGAAGGAAGGAAGGAAGTCAATCCTGGAAGAAAACATCCAAGAAATAGACAGGATTTTTCTGCAAAATAACAAATATAATAATGATAAACACAATAAAGTATATAGGAAGGATGAAAATAAACTTGGGTCAAAGGCAAATAAAACAGAAAACAAAAACAAAAACCAACCAACAAACAAACAAACAAAAATTCTCAACAAAATCATAAAAGAAAATGTCCTTAACTTAAACAAGAGACTCATCAAAGTAAAAGGAGCACACAGTATGAAATAGACTGGAGTGGAAAAGAAATTCCCCTGGGCATATATTTCCTAAGACAGTAACATGGAGAACAAATAAGTATAATAAAAGCTGCAAGGGAAAAAGTACTGGTAACATACAAAGTCAGTCCTCCTATGAGAATCACACATTACTTCTCGCTAGAGACTCTAAAAGCCAGAAGAGCCTGGATAGATGCACCGAAGACTAAGAGACCAGACTAATAAAGTTGGATTTTAGTTGACCCAAGGGCCTCTCTTCTTTTATCATATACAATATTATTAGATACTTCCTAAAATTGCCTTCAGAGCTTCCTTGAGGAAGCCTGAGGAGCTTAAGACCTCTGATAAAGTATTTTGTACACAAGAACCTGCTTCCTTTTTCCTTATTTCTACTACAGCAGGATGGAGGCAAAGTTTTTTGCAAACTACTTTTAATAAGTAGCCCACATCATAGGTAATGGAAGAGAAAAGTTATTAGGATATGGGGAAGAGGACCTGTTCAGCAATAGTTCTTCAGGAACGAGCTTGTTTTTCTTTGGCAGCAGTTCAGGACAACAGCAAGCAGCAAACCTGACTCCAGAGGGGATTTCACAGGGGAGGAAAGCAGGAGTGTGGTGGAAAAATTGTGGCAGCGGCTGTGCAGACTCAGGAGCTCCTGCTCAAGCTGCAACAAAGCACCCTGTGCTCTGAAGCACAGCAGCTTAGCCAGTTAGCTGGAGACCTGGCTCTCCCACTGCCTGCCTTACCTGGAATCCGCACAGGATACAAGAGGACAAACAACTGTGCCCAAGCTGAGCAAGCAGCACAAAAGCGCCTGTGAAGGACCCGCAGGCACCACCTTAGTCAGCTTCATCGGAGCAGAGAGTCTAAAGTGTTTTCCTCCTTCAAGCATGGCACCCCAGCCCATTTTCTTTCATTCCCCGCCTTTATTTTGATGGCTTCTACTTCCCTTCATAAGTTTGTCGTTTAGTTTCTTTTCTCTCTTTTTTGTTTCTTTGTTACTTTCTTTCTATCAACTAATATAAAGGACCAGCAATTTGATATTTCTAACCTAATATTTGTTGTGGTTTATGCCGTACATATTTGCACATTAAAATTTTTTTTCTTGCATTTGCCACACTTTAATCGGACTCATTAGCTTAGCTCAATTTCGGTTCTTGGGTTTTCTGAGGTAAGTGAATGTTGGGGTGACCTCATTCCCAACTCCTGATCCTTGTGCCTCTAAAGTCAAATGCTTATGAATTTTCAAAGTTTTCTTTGCCAGTGGATACGTGTGTGTCTGTGCATATATGTGCCACAATATTCAGTCCATGTTTGTACCATGGGTCCCAGGTATTGAACTCAGATAATCATACTAGTGTAGCAAGTTCTTTTACCTGCTAAGGACCTTGCTGCTATTGCACAAGTGTGTGTGTGTCTAATTTTCATATATGTATACACCATATATTGCGCCAATCTCTGCCTCTCAATACCATTGTCCTTCCTTTCCTCACCTCTTCTATCATTTCTTTTTATCCCTCTGGACAGTTTCTCTTTGTTCACATCAGTTTAAAATGTAGGAACACACACACACCGTTTGAAACCAAATTAAAATGAAAAAATAAAAACATGCAGTCTTTTTTATCAGTACTCCTTAGCAATAGCTTTTCTTTGATTTTTTATACATTTGATATATAATAATTAATGGGCAATCAGCTTGAAAATTTTCCTTAATGATTATATCCTTGGAATTTTCATAAATGTTTTATAAATGTTATTATACTATCTGCAGATAAAAATGTCAACTTTTAATTCCTACTAGTGACAGGCCTTAAATTATCACCTTCCTCCATTCTGACCACCGCAGTCTGCTGTCTATAAGGGTGATCACCACTTAGTGCTCAATGAAAGGGGAACAGAAGAGTGGACTTGTTCTGACCCCTTCTGGCCAGTAGCCCTTAGGTGTTTGTCCTGAAGAAATGAGGATATAGATTGCTAGGTATGGGGTGCCACCTTGTGGAAGTGAGAATTTAGTGCACCTGAGTGAGGTCTTCTCACAATTGCCTTGGCTGGAGGAGAGGTGAATCATCCCAGTCACAAGCACTCCTCTCTCAAAAGAAACCCAACCTCAGCTTCAAAGGAAACGGACACTTAATTTCCAGTGAGATTCGTGCACATCCCTCACTCTGGCATAAGTCCAAAGGACTTTCAGAAAAATGAAAGGGCACTTAGCGCCATTAGAAAATTCATGCCAGAGTCTTCTGTCTAGTCCAATGGAACAATGCCTCGAAATACCCAGCTACAAGTTGTTAATCTATACGCCATGCCGTGAACCATCTAAGGTGATAGCATATTCATAACGCCCTAGTAGGCACTTAATTGCTTTTTTGTGGATTTAGGACACAAAGAAGAAAGTGCCTTTCATGGTGGTGGTCCACTGTTAGTTCAAGAGTTCAAGCAGGAGGGCAGAGGCAGGGAGTAGAACATCCTTGTTTACATAGATAGTTCCATGCTAAATACAAACAAAAAGATCTTCGATTACAAAATACAAAACTCAAAATGAACATGTCATTGCAGATGTGTGTCCCTTCTGAGCGCATAGGTTAAGATCAAACTTTATCATGCCAAGAGAACACTCATGAGAAAATTACTGGAGACACCAGGCAGATTAGAATAGAAGTAATGGTTCTGGAGAGGTGGTTCCACAGTTAATACTGGCTACTGTTCCAGAGGTCGGAGTTCAATTCCCAGTAACCACACAGTGGCTCACAACCATCTATAGTGAGATCTGGCGCCCTCTTCTGGCCTGCAAGCATGCATGCAGGCAGAATGCGGTATATGTCATAAATCTTAAACAAACTAAAATAAAAGTAAATAGGTTTGGAAAGCTCTGTGTGTTTTATGTAAAAAGTGCAACTACATCTACTGCTATCCTGCATAGATATCCAGTGGCCTGCGGTGTCCTTCTATTTCTGATCGTTTACTCACCACTTCAATATCTGAGACCAGTGTCACTTATGATATACTTCATCTAAGTTATAATGCACCATTGTCACTCAAGCCTGGAAATATTAACCCTTTGAAGGAATGTATAAAGAGTTTTAGTCAGTATGTTGTCACAGGATCTGTCAGGGGTTGGAGAGATGGTTCAGAGATTAAGAGTACCAACTGCTCTCCCAGAGATCCTGAGTTCAAATCTCAACAACCACATGGCTACCTACAGCCATCTGCAATGGGACCTGACGCCCTCTTCTGGTGTGTTTGAAGATAGCTACAATATACTCACACAAGTAAAAAGTATGAAAAAAAAAAAAAGGAAAAACGGGACCTCTCAGTATAATCTGGCAGAACTAAACATCATGGACTTGCTGGGTGAAACAGGGTGGCCTTGATCCTACAGGAATCTACCTACTTCTTTATCCCAAGTACTGAAATTGGCACTTTGAGTCACTATGCCCAGTTGTGAAGAGTCCTTTCATGGTCGTGCTGAGCAACTTTGCTTATCATTTCCCAACAGCCACTTCTTTCTATGTAAATGAGACCATTTCTGTAGTGTCTGGTTTCAGGTGAATTCTGATTGGCTGTGTGATTCTGACATTTTTGTGGCTCCAGTTGACTAAAGAGGAACCCATCCATGGTTTTCTAGGTCTCTGAGTGTTTTACCTCTTTTAAAAATATTAATCAATCATGTTTATTTAAAGTATTACCATCAGAAATTTTTAATGGTAATTAAAAAAAATCAGTAAACAACCAAATCGATTTTCCTATTCTAGCCATATAAGCCAGCTGGACTTTGTAAGGAAAATGATCTAAAGTATCAGTGCCAAGGACTACAGAAAACTGCCACCCATAGGTAAACTGCCACAGTAAAGTGACTACGGCATGGCTCTGTCACTCATACCAGACAACCAGAATATACCTTATGAAAAGAATTAAAATCTATCCAAACCACTTAAAATACTTAAATGCAGAAACCTTAATTTTCCTTCAGTTGGGCCAGAAACCACCACAGACGCTATGGTCAGGGTTCCAGGGAGAACGAGTGGAAAGTTTAAGCTTAGGCCAACCAACACAGCCCTCGATTTTTCAAAGAAATCATTTACTGGGGTATACTGTAAACAAGGACTGTGGCAACACAGGAAACAAAGGCAGTTGGCAAGTGAAACTTCTAGAAGCTCATGAAAACAATACCATCCACACTGCAGACGGAAAAGGAGAGACAGGTAATGCCATGTTCTCTTCAGTCGTTCGGTCGTGCAGGGCATCAAACAATCGCTGTTTCCCACACCAGGATGTTAGCCCACAGGAGGGGCTGGCGGGACCTGTCCACTGTGAGGACTGGAGGGCTTTCCAGGAAGGCTGAAGCCTCTCAGGTTAGGAGGCCTCAGTAGAAAGAGGAGCACAGTGATCACCATCCAGGCCATCAAGATCACAGTGATGCTGATGCCACTGTCGCCTGAGGGCCCTGGCAATTCCCGAAGGCATTCTGTGTTGGTGCAATAGGACTGGGACTGCCGGAGCAGATTGATGAATTTTCTCATAGCGCGTTCATGAGAGCAAATACATTCACAGGGATCAAATCCCCCTTCAACCATGGTTGGTTACCAGCTTGTTTTTACTCAACTCTTTAAAGCCACCCATACAAGTGGTGGTGGGGACGGTGGTGGCCTGGAGTGTTCTGGATGCCCCTGTCGCTGCCACTGCTGCTGCTGGCTGCCACCCTCCTCCCCTCCAGATTAGATAGACCATGTCACTATTAGCCACTAGACCCAGATCTGTGTTTTGCCTTTTGTATGGGTGGATGCATCACGAGGTTGTCAAGTGTGGGCAGAATCTGGGAGACAGCTTTGCCTATCGAGGTTGGTGTTAGTCTTTGTATGGTTACCAGGGACCAATTCCAGATCCTCTGGAAGAACAATAAGTGATTTCAACTGCTGTGATATCTTCCCTGCCCCTTCCTCCATACCTTGATCTTTCTTTTTCTCCCCCCCCCACCCCCGGAGCTGGGGACCGAACCCAGGGCTTTGCGGTTGCCAGGCAACCGCTCTTCCACTGAGCTAAATCCCCAGCCCCATACTTTGATCTTTCTGTAGTCTCTCTGACTCCATCTGCCATAATGAACACTTCATCTCATAAAGCACGGTGGACAATAGCTACTGTGAAAAATACCATAAGTTGACAGAGCCTCCATTTTCACATAAATATATAAACACATAAATACACATACCTACCTAAAGAAACACAGAGACACACATAAACACACGCACAGAACACACAAAGACACACACAGCCCAAGTCATCATATTCTTTAGTAATTCTGTCCAGAGCAGAGCAGTTATAGATAGAAGAAAGTACAATTCCCAGCAATTTCAACTGAATATCATGTAATGCATATTTATGAAATACATATTTCACAGTATTTTAGGATTAGAGTACATTATACTATCTATCCTTTATTTTCAAAAGTATCGAAAGTTAGGAAGAGAATTCCAGCCTAGTATCAGACTTGTGTCCATCAGAGTCAGAACAGGTTGCTGTTTGAAACTTTCTTTTATTACAACTGTTTCCTAATGTCACATAGGAAAACCGGCTTCAGCCAGAAATGCCTTTAGCTACCACATGCATCTGAATCTCACCCTGGGAAAACCATGAGAAGCCATGAGAGAATGTGTGTGGCTCTTTGATGTCCAGCTTTCCTGTAGGTCTCTTCTGGCTTGCACGGACACCACTCCTTGATTCCTCCCTCTAAATGGCCGTGCAACCTTCTTGCCTTGCTCTGCTGCTGGTCACTGACAATTTGAGGAAGGTAAAAATTGCCTAGTGTGTTAGTGAAGCAGGCCTTTGAATGTCGCTCTGAGGGGTTTTGGGGAGAGAATCGACATAAAACTCACTCTGAATGGTGGTAACACCATAACTCACAGGCCAGGTGCCTGCACTAAATGGCACAGAGAGGAAGCTAAGAGCTAGAATTTCCCTATTTCTGCTCCCTGCTCCATCCACATGGAAAGAGTCTCATTCACATCCTGCCAGCCAGTCCACTTCTACCAACTGCACCTCTCACGGCTACACTCACCCCTTCTAGGATGGAGTCTGTGCTTCCCGACTCTGAGCCAATGGAACCCTCCTTTCTTAAAATGCTTCTGTGACAGAATGGGAAACAGGACCAGTGCAGTCACTGCTTCGTTCTGCCCTTTGCAGTCTCCTCCCGCCTGGTTCCCTCACAGCCTTTCCAGTCCAATGTGTCTCCAAGAAAACAGGCTAAAGATTTCACCTTAATTCTCCTTTGACTTGTCTCCGGTAAGAGCCTTTTGCTACATCAGCCCAGGTAGACAAGTGAAAGAGGAAAAAGAGAAGAGAAGACAGTAGATGGTCTAGGCAAGGGATAACTGAAGTTCTCCTTGTAACACAAGCTACTTCCCAAGATATTACCACTAATCCAGTTTCTGTGTCAATATGGCCCCCAAAATCTAATCACCTATCATTAGAGCACATTTGCTGACACACTTTTATTGCAGTTCAATTTCTATTGCATGCCTTTTGAAAACACATCTAGGGGCTGGGGATTTGGCTCAGTGGTAGAGCGCTTGCCTAGGAAGCGCAAGGCCCTGGGTTCGGTCCCCAGCTCCGAAAAAAAGAAAAGTAAAAAAAAAAAAAAAAGAAAGAAAAGAAAGAAAACACATCTAAAAGTGGGGTGGGCTTTTCCAGCTAGATTCATGACCTTTTCTCTCCCACTCAGCACCCATACTCAAATCACCTGCGGACATCTCGTTTCCTAAACACAGGTGTGGCTGTCTCTTTTACTTTTCCCCATGGGATAGTTTAGTTAGAATGATCTTACCGCACCAGCCCATCAATGACTGGCTTTCTAGCTTTAATGACTTAGGAAAATTTCTGTTTGTTGATAATGGAAATCGCCCACTGTATAAAGTCATTTGCTCCTGCTCTCAGAGGAAAAGAAAGAGAGAAAAGGTCTGCCTGCTGGGCATACTCAAGGTAGGTCAAGGCCTGTTGGCAGATTTTTCAGCCTGAGGTATGGAACCATAAGAGAAGGTGTACTTGAGGCTTAAATTTCTATTGACCTTGGTGGAAAAAAACGGAGAAGTTTGGGGAACGGGAACGAATGCATTGTTTATTTTAACAATTTGTTTCTGTTAGCTTGTGGTTATGCTTCCCACAGTACTACAGTAAAACAGGGCTTTGAGAAATATGCTTGTTGTTGCCTTGTACCCACCAGCATTCCTTTCATAACTGTGTCTTTCCTCTTCTTTTGGCCTTTCATATTCTGATCCTCATCTGCCCCTCAGAGGACCTTTCCACTTCCTACCACTCAGTCCACCAAAGTAGGGCCATGCCGTTTCAGGAAACTGGAATTTCTGAAAAGCCCATTGAATCTGGAAAGCAATATACCCCAGGATATGTCCTGTAGGTCAGAGTAAGATGTTGCAAAAAGAGGAAAACTGACTGACCTCCCACTTTGTGCTTTCAAAAAGAACAAATACTTCAAAAACTTAGTTTCTCCCTCCTCCCCATTACAGAATCTGATTTCAGCCCTGCACACTGTGCTCTCCTGGATCCATGGATGCTAAGCTGCAGGTTCTGGAGATGCCAACCCCTCAATGTCTGCTCAACTCAGTCCATTCATTCTCAGTTCCTGGAGTGATTGCGTCCACCGACCCATACGCCCATCGCCAATCGAGAGTATTCCACGCAGCAGATCGAGTTCCAGCAAGCAGAAGGAATCTTCACTCACAGAACACATTGCGGACCTTACCTGACACGCTGGACAGAACTAAGAGGTTAGTGAGAAACAAGTGTGTGTGAATACCATCCTATGTCGCCATCTTCTGGGCACATACAGAATTACATCCTATTACCTTACTTGGGAGTCCGAGGCTTCCTTCTACCCTCTCAAGTTCAAGTCACAGATGCAGATATTCACAGCCAACCACTGGACTAAGCCTGGGGACCACAATGAAAGAGTTAGGGGAAAGCCTGAAGGAGATGAAGGGTTTGGAACTCAATATGAAGAACAACAATATCAATTAACTGGAGCCTTCAGAGCTCCTCGGGACTAAACTACCAACTAAAGAGGATACATGGTCCTGGCCATGGCTCCTGATACATAAAGTGTAGAGCATGTGTAGCAACAACTGGCTCATCTGACATCTATGGGAAGGGAGACAACTGGCCCTGTAGAAACTTGATGTCCCAGAGAAGGGGGATGCTAGAGGGGTGAAGTGGAAGTGGATGGGTAGATGGAGGAGTGCCCTCTTAGAAACAAAGAGGACTGGGAGGGTATGGGGGTTCAAAGTGGAGAGATCAATGATGGGGATGACATTTGAAATGTAAACAAATAAAATGACTAGTGTATAATAGATGGTAACAGACGTCTCCATAAGGACTAGATATTCATTATCTGTAGCAGGTTCATTGAAAGTCAAACTCCATAATTGTTGTGACTTACTTATTATTGAAATTTCACATAGATGAACCCAAGCAACATTTTAACTTTTCTCCTTGAACCTATAATAAATCATTAGTTACCTTTATAAAACAATTTAAAAAGCAATTAGGGTTTCTACTCTCTTAGGCTTCGATACAGTGCCTCATTTTAGCTGTCCCTCTCTATGTTCCCTCCATTGCTGCCTCGCCCTGTCTCTTCACATTTCACATTCCTATCCCTGTCAGTGTCCCTCAGCCATCCATGAGTGAACTTGTACTTCCCTAAATGAGGACAGTCTGGCCCACGTCCCTAGACCCTCACACTAAACTGATCATACAGTCACACAGATTGAAGAATCAACAGCTAACATCCACATTTAAGTGAATATGTATCCCATTTGTCTTTTTCAGCCTGGATTACCGCATCCAGAATGACTTTTACTAGATCCATTCATTGTCCTGCATAGTGCATGCTTCCTTTTTGCCTTTTGTAATTGTTAAGCAGCAATGCAGTCTGTAAATGCACCACGTTTTCTTTATGCATTCATCCGTTAAGGGACAACTTAAATATTTCCAAATTCTAAGTATTACAAACGAGCTTCACTGAACATGGTTGAGCAAAGGTCTGTATTCTACGATGAACCAACATCTGGACATGAGACCTGGAGTTGTATCTTAAGGAACAACAATTTTCACCTTCCTGAAGAACCATCATACTGATCTCCGAAGTTGCTGTAGAAGTTTGCCTTTCCACCAGGAGAATATAAATGTTCCCCTTGCTCCATAACCCAGTCAGCTTGAGTTGTCACACGTGTTATTAACCTTAGTCATACTGACAAGTGTGAAAAGTGATTCAGAGTAATTTTGATTTGCATTTGTGTGATGTACAAGGATGACGAATATTTCTTATGAATTTCTCAGTCATTTGAGTTTCTTCTCTTATGAATGTTATGCTTAGATATGTAGCACATTTTAATTATTTTTCTTGATAGTGTTTTAGTTTTTCAAATATACTTTTATATTAGCCTGTTGGGCCCTACCTTGGGGTGTTTCCCTTCCCCCTCACCGAGCCTTTCAGTCTGCTATGGCAAGAAGTTGTTTACACCCTTGGCAGCTGCTCTCAGTCTCTGATTTGGGGCCAGGACCTTCCATGGCACCCATTCCCCTTACTGAGCCTTTCAGATTATTGTTGTTAAGAAGTTGTTTACGCCCCTGTATTGGGGTCGGGACTTGCCACGATGCAGATTTTTCCTGTTTTCCTATTTTCCTGGTTGGGAATTTTCACCTACTTTATTGTTTTTCCATGGCTTTTGCCTGTGGTATATAAGGAGATCTCAGTAAAGCGCGGACAGCCTTCTTTTAACACGAATGACCCGAGTGTGTGTTTCTTCTTAACTCTTACAGGCCTATGCCTGGTTCTGTGTTGTGACGACAGAGGTCCCACTGAGATCGGGAAAGAGGGGACAACGTGACTAGATCGTACCAGGAAGCCGGAAGGTGAAGAAGGAGGAGCGAATGGGGGAAAGTGGGCCAGGAAAGGCCTCAGAAAGCAGGTTTCAGAAGGACCACTAGAATTGAAAGCACGTGCAAAGAAAAATAAAGATTTGGGGTAGTGGTGAGTAAACCTTGTAAAAAGGGACAAGGTAACAATGGTAAAATGTTTCTGTGTATGTGTTCTTTTAGAGTTATGCTAAAATCTAGAGAAGCAAAGTCAATTCTCACAGATGATTTTAGTCTTTGGACCCTGATTAGGGACAGTTTACACCCTAGACAAGAGAGAAAGTGGTTTGAGAAAAACATTCCTCCCAGACTCTCCACAGATGCTTTGGAAAAAGAAGGAAAATGAGATTAAGCTTTTTAAGAGCTCTCCTAGGGACATCCTGCCTCCTTGCTGGCTGCTATTGGAGAAGTGTTTATTTCTGGTTCTGGGTCCTTTAGGATATCTGGGTCCCTTTGGTGGGACACCATATAGCTCCTTCCCTCTATGTCTATTGTCTGTCCTTGGTGCACTAAGCTGTCCATGTATGTCAATTTATGTCTGGGTTTTGCTTCTTGTTGCTTGAATATTTTGTTTCATGTTTAATAGAAAAAAATGGTGAAAACTTTAAATGCTGGTTGATTCCCCCCTTGATTTAGTTTTAAGTCCTTTCAAGAAAGGAACAAATAAATAAAAACAGTTTCAATTGACCTTTGGAGCCCTGCATCCTAGATAACTGGTTGTGTCTGGTGTTAACTGTCATGTGTGTCTCTGACTGGATCCGGCCTCAATGGAGGAATGTAGCTAGGAACCAAGGTCTGTCCACTGGGGAAGCTCCAAAGGGGGCTGGCTAAATGTCTACACTAGCTGCCCTTAAAGGTGCCAGCAGCTTCAAAGCTTCTATGGTAAGGGAGCTGATGTCTGATTCTCTTAGAGAAATCTGTGACTGTGATTATTGGAATCAACAGGTAACAAGGTGCTTCTTTTAAAATGACAGCTAAAAAAGTAAGAATGGTGTTTGATCTAAATACTAAAGATATGTGCACTCACTTCATTTTTTTTTGGTTTTAAATGTATAATACGCTTTACATGTCTTGGCTACAGGTGACTGGCTTTTATGTTATTTTGTAAGGTTGAAAATTTGTAACATTGGTCATAGAAAGTTGGCTTTAAAAAGGAGTCATTCTAGACAACATGTGGCATGAGCCAACCCAGGGGAACAGGTCTAGATTGGGATAATATTTTAATATAACTCTTATCATGGAAACCGGACTTATAAAAGAATTTAAGGCAATGTCTCTTTGGTGAGGTATTAGAGCCTGCACCATCGTTCCTTCATATGCAAAGCTTGGCCGTCATACTTTATAGCACGAGGAATGGACTTGGTGTTTTGGAGAGACAGGATTTTGGAGGATAGATAGTTTGGTGGAGGGTGCGCTTTGCTTTCCAAAGTTATGGCTGTGCTCTGGGGTTAGGAGGGAAACTTGAAGATTGTGGCTAATGATTGCCAGTGTTACATTGACTACAGTTTACAGTCTGATCCCAGACAGACTCAGGATTCTAACTCACACATATTTGTGCTTAAGAAAAAGTCAAACAGGTGGAGACTGTGACAAGGGTTGATGAGGCTATGGAACTTATAAGAGCATTATAGCCCGGTTGCTTACTCCAACTACTATTTCAAGAAATACATATAGAATTATTATAGGTTTAAGAGATTGTTTTTATGCTGTTTCTTGCACTCTTGGGTTGTTGTGAAATATTTCACTTCTTGTGTTTCCTTGGGTTTTGTTTGACTTGACCATATATTTGTATGCTTTTTCACAGAAAAATGTGTTCATTTTTATTTATTTTGGTGAATTGTTCTTGGCTGACTTTTGTCTGTGGTTCCTCTGAATGCAGTTCCCTCGGTAGCCAGAGGAGGGAACCAGACACCGAGTTATAAATGATGGTTAAGCACCCTGTAGGTCCTCTGAGTGAAGACAGCAGGTTGCCCAGGTGTGCACCATGATGTGCTACAGCTTCTCTGCTTCCTCCTGCTCTTCCTTGGCCAGCAGCACTTATGCATTCTGCCCCTCCATGGCTCTCGGTTGGGTCTCAGTTCCCTCACTTTTGGGGATTTTAACTTTAAGAATGGACATAAAGTTTACAATTTGATGTTTGCCCTATACCTGAGAACCTATGTTGCCAGGAAAAGGGAGTTTCCATTGCACAAAATGGGATGGTAAGACAGAGATTTCAGGAAAGAACATGGGTGGATATATTGAAACCAGGACCCCTCTCAAGGCACAGTCCATGAAACAATGTACTCCAACTTGCATATATTTAAAGGTGTAGGAAAAAAATATTGGCCTCTAGGGAACAGTAAAACTGTGGAAATTGGACTATATGTCACATGCATGGACCCTGGGTTTATACATTTCAGGAAGAAGAATATCCATCATCCATGGTCTTTAGATCTTTGGCTGTTAACAAAGATGTTCTATCCATTTCAAGGCCTGATACAACTCTCCCTGTCCTCAGCAACTGAGTTGTAATGAAGGAGTGAGAACTCTGAAGCTCTGGAAGGAGAGTGAGCGAATGGGTGTTCCTGGCTCAAAAGTGAGTCTCTGGAAAAGCCACTGCAGAAACTGGTCAGTCTGGGTGGAGGTAGTTAGCAAGTAAGCTATGGCATTTCCCAGTGACATCACTGGTTGTGTCTTCCCTGGAAATTCTCTTGTATCCAGGAGACACTAGAATGTTCTAAAATTTGCCTCCCTATCCCCTCCTGTGGATATTTTTGTTCCCCCTTTAAAGAAGGAGTGAAGCCTCCTTCTTTAAAAGGGGAAAAAGAATACCCTTGGCAGGGAAGAGAGAGGCAAAGATTAAAACAGAGACTGAAGGAACACCCATTCAGAGCCTGCCCCACATGTGGCCCATATATATATACAGCCACCCAATTAGACAAGATGGATGAAGCAAAGAAGTGCAGACCGACAGGAGCCAGATGTAGATCGCTCCTGAGAGACACAGCCAGAATATAGCAAATACAGAGGCGAATGCCAGCAGCAAACCACTGAACTGAGAATAGGACCCACGTTGAAGGAATCAGAGAAAGAACTGGAAGAGCTTGAAGGGGCTCGAGACCCCATATGTACAACAATGTCAAGCAACCAGAGCTTCCAGGGACTAAGCCACTACCTAAAGAGTATACATGGACTGACCCTGGACTCTGACCTCATAGGTAGCAATGAATATCCTAGTAAGAGCACCAGTGGAAGGGGAAGCCCTGGGTCCTGCTAAGACTGAACCCCCAGTGAACTAGACTGTTGGGGTGAGGGCGGCAATGGGGGGAGGGTTGGGAGGGGAACACCCATAAGGAAGGGGAGGGGGGAGGGGGATGTTTGCCCGGAAACTGGGAAAGGGAATAACACTCGAAATGTATATAAGAAATACTCAAGTTAATAAAAAAAAAAGGAGTGAAGCATCCACATTTTCGTTATCCTTCTTGAGTTTTATGTGGTTTGTGCCTTAGATCTTGTGTATTTCGAGTATAACCAAGAGGTGAAGATGCAAAAGAATCAAATGGATAGCTTGACGCCAGAGGTTGGTGGTGAACACCAGAGGGAAAGATCATTCTTCCAGAGACAATTGGCAGATTTCTGGTAACTCAGCTTTACCAGACTACTTGTCTTGGGTCCACAGAACTCTCTGAGTTGCCAACACCAAGGTATGTTCTACCTAATACACTGGACAGTGTAGAAGGAGATGTCAAAGCCAGATGTCACATTTGCACCTATGTAAATAAAAAACAGAGATCATTTACCCAGAGAAGATTGCATACAGGTAGCCAATGCTCTGATAAATTATGGGATCCTGAGTTTACTGACACATGGTCTCCTAGAGTAAGACAAAAGTGCCTGCTTTTTTTTATTGATTCCTTTTCTGGGTGAGTAGAAGCTCACTACATCAGACTGAAACTGATCATAGAGCAACTAGAAAGCTCTGCTAGGAACTTTCCCCCAATTTTGCCACTCACTAGGAATGCTGTCATATAATAGCCCAGCTCTCACTGCCAAAGCCTGTGAATAACAGTCAAAGATGTATGCATAGTTTGGAGTCTTTGTTGTGCAGAATTCTGGGCAGGTGGAAATAATGAACAAGACATTAAAGGAAACACTATGGAAACTCTCATTAGAGTCCGGTAAGGGTGGAAAGGCACTTTCCTTACTTTGGGCTTGCTGTACTCCATACAAGGAGGGATTGAACCATAGAATATTATGTTTAGAATATACCCCCCATTGCTTCTGACTCTTAGAGATCAGCAGTTGGCAGAATTCTTCAGCTATTTTATTCTTGAAATCCTATTCGTCCAGTTCTCCGTAAAGTCTATTACTTTCACTATTGGAGAGACCCAGTGAACCTCTAAATCTACCAACAATATCCCCTAATTTGGACCTAGTGGTAGCGAACCTGCATGAGCCAATTGGGCATCGAAAAGGACAAAGCAATTTGCAATGAACTTACGTGGCGATGTTTTACACTCTTACAGTTATGAGGTTAGGTGGAATTTTAACATGGATTCCTCACAACTAGGTCAAGAACGTAGAAGCCACAGATGACAAGGCCAAATAGACTCCCTCCAGAACTTCTGGACCTATTAAAGTTGAGCTTTCACCTGACCTCAAGCCCTTCCACTCCCTGCCCAACCTCCTGGATCTTATGTTTGGCATGAATACAGGATCATGGTCCAAACTCTAACACCGTCAGGCCTGGCCCTGGGACCTCAGGAAGGTGGACACTAGAGAAGTGACGTCTAATGGAACTGCAGAGGACCAATCTCCGTCCATGTTGTCCTTTGCTCACTGATATCTGGTTATTTTTTGGAGAAAGGATTTGGAAGTTTATCATCTGAAGTAGGTGCACAACACTTAAAGTTTTATATTCACTGTGTAACTGGATTAACTATGTTACCAAGATCATTGCAACAGAGTCTCTGCAAAACAGAGACTTTGTGAGTAGACATCCATGAATATATATAAAGAAAGCCCCCTTTGAAGGAATGCACAATAAGAAAATGAAATCCAATATCCAATAAATTAAAGGTCTGGAGGGAAATACTGACTTTTGGGAAACAGGAAAACCTAGGAAATTGGAATGTATGTCACAGGACTGGATCTGGGAATAAAATTATTATGCAGAAGAATGTCTTCCACCCCATGTCCCGTGATGTTTTCTCCCCATGCCAAGCCCCTGACGCAATCTGCCCTTTCAGAGCATGAAACTACTAATGGAGCAAAGAGAAATCTCTAGCTTTAGAGGGAGGAGATATGGAAAGGGTTCCATTGTGTCACTGGAGAGCCTCCTGGAGATGGCACCTCAGAATCTGGTCACCATAAGGAAAGCTGGTTAGCAGGAGGCCCTGGTAGTTCCCAGTGACGTCGTCAGCAGACCCTTCCCTGAACAATCTCTTGTATCCAGGAGAGCCCTAGCATCTTCTATGATGCCACAAGTGTTGTGGTGGCACCAACTGCTTGTGGGATATTTCTTCAGTGCCTCCAGATTTCACTAATCAACCTGTTGTCCAGGCTAAGCAGGCCGTTTGGGAGAAAGAGCAAAGAGCATGAATCGGTGAGAGTTGGGGAGAAGGAAGCTGGCCTTCTGTCTTGTTGTAAAAAAGGAAGAAATAAATGGTCCTTGGGAAAGCTCAGTGAGCTCTGGGCTAAGGGTGAGAAGGTTCCTTGAGGAGATGGCCTTGAGCTGAGCCTTCTGGAAACCCAGAGCCGGGAGCCTATAAGAAGCAGCTGGACTTCCCTGCTTGATATGGTTCCTGGAAGTCAGAGACTTTACATCATTATTTTCTCTGTTTCAGTGCCAGTTGTTGGGAAGGGCACCACTGTTTTCCTGAGAGATTAGGGCTTTTACTCCTTTTACTTAGAAGACAAAGGTCCTTAGGAAGAAGGGAGAGACTAGTGTGGTATCCTCAGGGCTGACTGTTTCCCCTTTGGATTGGTTCAGTTTGTGTCTGACACTAATATCTGGGAGAGAGAAGAACTTCTAGATGAGACCTCATCATCTCAGGCTTTCCACTAGAGTTATTCTGACTACCATTCCCTGATAGTGGTCCCCTTAGATTTCTGAGTCAACACGTGTGAGTGTCATGCAGTTTTCTAGTGCAGTGAAGAACTGTTAGTCAGTGAACCAGAACCGGGACTGGCTCCTTCCTGACTTCTCTGGGTGTCCTGAGCAGTAAGTAGGGGAACTAAACGACCATGTTCTACCAATACAAGGCATCTATTACTACAGTCCTGGGATCTAGAGAGATCTATCCATGATTCTGGGCATCTCCATAGCAACTGGGTGCTGATGGAGTTTTCATCCTGGCTTCTATACCTCAGACTAGGGTGTTCTGAAGCCAAGTTCCATCCTGTGCAGCTGTGAATATGCCTGAGGAGGCTGTCTCCTTGGTTTTCTGAAACATTGCTAAGGGAGCCAGAGGAAATCAGCACCTGCTGCTCAACAGAGCTCTGGGAATGTTGACATTCTCAGCTTCAGCTACATATTAAACTGGGTCAAAAGATCACCTATCAGGTCCATTCTTAAATATCCTACAGGGTGCTAGGGGTGGACTGTAATGAAGTAGTATGCAGGAGAGGTGCTGGCCCTCAGCTGCTACATATCAGTGTGTGTGGGAAACACCTGAACTCTTCTATTACAGATCAGAGAGATGAGCTGCAATCTCATTCAATAGACTGTGTATATTCCTGGGGTTTGGCTTTGACCATGCAGGTCTGTTGTCTCATACTTCATTGTTCATGTGGCCAAGTTGTGGGAAAGCACCACTCACAATTGTTTCCTATCCTCCGTCCTCGGGTCTTAGATTTTAGCACAACACTTCACATCTTACCTTCTAGATCCACTGTCCTAACTTTATTTCAACATGCACATCTCTATTATCCTTGCACCGTGTGTGTGTGTGTGTGTGTGTGTGTGTGTGTGTGTGTGTGTGTGTGTGGTTAGTTGGCATACAACTTTAGGGAAACCTTGCCACTGAAATCCTCTAGGAGTCTATGTAAGTAATCTGTAAACTGTGGAGGGGCAAAATCCAAATGCTCTCCCGCAACCTGGCCTTCTAGAAAGAGTAGCGTAAACTGCAATAAAAGGATACACTTGAAAGTAAAACTTGGACGAAATGCCCTGGCTTATCTACATTATCACTGTGAACTGTGACATTGCTCTCTTGGCTTCTGTGGCCAGACATGAGGGCTCTGAAGGTGTGCTGCCTCCTGTGGAACTGTGAATGAGCTTGTGTCACACGAAGCATGTGAATGGAGTGAGAAGACAGTAGGAGGACATTGTGACATTGCCCTCCCAATGGAGACATGGAAATGTTGACAATCACAGTGGGTGAGTCTCAAGCTGCACTTTGAGACCCAGCCAGGCTACGTTTCACCTGTCAGCTCACTTCCTGCACATCCACCACAGGCCAAGGGCAGGCTCAGATGAAGCTCTGTTGAAGACAGGTGCTGTCCCTTGTGAGCTGTGTCTCAGGGTATGCGGAAGACCATTCAGCCTCCTGTGATGTGAGAGATCAGAGTAGTAAGAGGCAGGCAAAGGGGACAGTTCTGTGTTAGTTCTTCTTGGCTACCATAACTACATCTTCCAGGTTAGGGATTTGCTCATGGAAGTCTGGTGTCTCACATGTGTAAAGGCCAAGCTGTCTGAAGTCTCAATAACACAACTGGCTCCAGGCTGCTTTCTCAGTCACTGGGATTTTCACGCAGTCCTTCGTACCTTGTCTTCTAGAACCACACATTCTTTTCTGCCTTCATATGGACAAGGCATATTTTCTCACTCTCTCTTACTAGAGACCAGTAGGAACACATATATTGGACAGCCATGCTTATTGTCTAAACTGCTGGCGTCCATGTACGGCATTAGTGGGTACAGCATCATATCTCAGCATCTCTTACTGTAAGGGTTGGAGCAGAACTCCCACATCTCATCCTCCGTGACGATGTAGATTAGACCCATCAGATTAAATAAAGAATTGAAAAACTCTCCTGGGGGTGAGGTGGTAAGGAAATCATGTTGCCGTCCCATAAATGCACTGCTATGAGCAAGCTTCAGACAGTCTGGGGGGATGCAGCCTGCAGCAGAGACCACAGGCCTTTGGTGGAGAATGATTCAGTTCAAAACTGGGGAGGGATAAGGATGGTTGATATTGTTCCAGTATATCTCATTGCCTATAAAAAGAGTTTCTTCCAGATCAATGAATGGTTCTTGTAAAGCAGCTCCTGGACTGGACTACTGAGACCAACCATGAGCCCACCAGACTGGTGCCTTCCAACCAACAGACAAAAGTATCCACTCTGCGAATGATACATAGATATCTACAAAGAATACCAGGATGGATACAGAGTTTCTTCAGTTCCATGAATGAGGGATTCAGCAGGTGAGATGGCAGCAGATAAAGGTGATTGTTGCCAACTCCCTACACCTGAGCTCCTTCCTAGGACCTACATGATTGACGGAAAGAACAAACCTCTCACAACTTGTCCTCAGATTTTTATGTAGTTGGATTTTTCCGGTCTTGGTCCACAGAAGCAAAGACATCAGGTTTTCCAATTCCATTTGACACGGGACCAGTACCTTCAACCGAATGTTCCTTCCTGGAAAGCTGCAGCCTGTCAGCGTGGCTCAGTGGTTTGTGAACTGCAAGTTCCCATCTGGGAAGGTGGTCGTGTTCATCCAGCCCACCTGCCCCTATTGCAGAAAGACCCAAGAAATCCTCAGTCAACTGCCTTTCAAACCTGGTCTTATGGATTCGTGAACATCACAGCCACTAACAACATCAATGAGATTCAAGATTAATTACAACAGCTCACTGGATGGAGAACAGTTCCTCAGGTCTTCATAGGTAAAGAAAGACTGCATAGGCAGACACAGCGATCTGATCTACATGCAACAGAATGGGGAGCTGATTACCCAGCTGAAGCAGATTTGAGCTCTGCAGTTAGGAAAGGGGTGCAGGCAGAGCCCATGCCGAGAGCCATCATCCAGCCATTCCGACGGCCAGTGCCCCTGAGAGATGATGTGCATCACAGAGGATGTCACTACTTTTTGGTGATGGGGATTTTCAACAAATTGGCTTTTATTTCTTCTTTTCCTCAGTGCTAAAACCTGTTGCCGTTTGCCTTTAACCATGGGGCTGAGAAGCTTAACAGACAACACTGGCTTGATTTTCCACTCTTCATGTGCTGACACGTCTCTGCCTCTAAGCCCATGTTTCCCATCCAGTTGATCTAAATCCCCATTGAATCTGTCTCTGGTTTCCTGCCATGCTGGTCAGCTCAAGTCATTTTGCAGACGTCCACTTCCTGAATGGTTATTAAATCAATGGATATTGTGAATTTGTTTATGACCCACACTCAGGCCTTTCCCTCCCTCCTGCAAGCACCGTCCCACTTCTCCATTCACAGCTCTCAGCCAGTGTTCTCAACCTTGCCCTCCCACAACCCACAGAAGTTCACACTTGTAAGAGCACGCTGTTTGAAAAATCAGATGAAGAGCTTTAGCATACTTGGTCCTCACTGTAGCCATAATAACATAGACGACAGAGCTGATGGTTCATTCATCTCTATTCGTACAGGAGATTAAGAAAATCCCAAGAAGTTTTATGTTGATCCTAGTCAGAGTACCAGCAAAGTCAAATATGAAATGCAAAATTGCAGAGCACTCCTACCAAGAATATCTGTATAAAAACTTGTTTGCAAAACACTGTCCTAAATAATTTCCTCCATTCACACTTTGACATTTTGTTTTGATGTCTTGCTATGACACTTAAGTATCATGGAACTGTAGGTCTCTTCTCTGGTCTCCAGTGAGAAGGACACATTCCTAATAATGATGTATCTGTAGATGACTAAAAAAGAAAAAAGAAGATCAGGATTAAAGTTCTGGGTTAAAGGTGTGACTTCCTACCTCAAACATCCAGACTAGAAGTAAATTTGAATTTACATTAAATGGAAATCCCTCACAGATTTCCCCTCTACTTTTGTGGTTTGGTTAATCTCAGATGAAGACAATTCAACAACCAAGAATAACCTTTAGAATCATGTTCTCCTCCTCACTAAAATACTTGAACAAATGGCACACTAAAAGATCAAAAGGAAGGAATGGTTAGAATCAAAAGCTACATCTGGGTCAGCTCTAACTCTCTTAGTCAAGGTGACTTTGGATTCGCCCCTTAATGCCCATGGATTGCTCACATAGGACTCTGTAGTGTTGTTTCTACTTCCTCACTTTAAGCTCTAGGCAGACCAAGCTATCAAACCTGCCCAGGTCTCTTTGGATTGCACATAAAAGACACATACATTAAGATACTTTTGATGAGATGGCTCAGTGGCCAGGTTCTTCTAAGCCTCCTCCAAATAAGATGCCCTCCTTTTTACTCCCAGCTCAGCACCTCTAAGTCTGCCCTCAGCGCAGTTGCTCAGTTGCCTTTAGTCATAGCTCAGAGCCCAAATCTGCTCTCAACTTATTGTGTTATAGCCTCCTGCCTGCTACGCCAAGCCCAGTCTGGGAGGCCACCAATGGCCACTCAACCCTAGATCTCAAATGGCTGATAGCTCTTACTCCCTCTGAAGTATTAAATCCCTTCTCCTCTCCTGTGTCTCCTAGCCTGCCTGGAGGAAAACTAGAAGACCTGCCTATGCCACCCAGCTGGTTGGCCAACAGCATCTTTATTGAACTATCAAGAATCAGTGTTCACAGGAAGATTCCTGATCTAAGCATCAAAACCACACCCTACAGGACTCAACGCCTGTCTCTGGTTTAAAGTGGGAGATAGAGTAGTTAGAATTGGATAATTGAAATTCAAATAATAATGATACATATGTTACTAATTATGCCTTGATAAAAGGCTCCTAGAGAGTGGAAATGGGTAACATTTAAGGCAAAAGGGAAAAAGCCCTAATGCAGCAAACACAGTGGACCTGCCAGAAATGCTGGGGTCTTTCTGCACATCTGAATTTGGACTTGAACTTCTTCAGACAACTTCTTGATCACTCCATGCATCCTGAGAAGAATAGAACAAATAGAAAAACAAAACAAAACAAAATAAAATAAAAAATCACCAAATGGAAAAAAAGCAAAAGCAAAAGCAAAAAACAAAACAAAACAAAAAACAAAAAACTTAAAACAGGAGGACTGAGGGAAGATTGCTTGAAGTCTTCATTGTTAACTACAACTACAAGCTACCAATGGCTTTCAATACAAAAATTATTTATTATTTTACTTGAAGCTTCTGTCTGGGTCAAAGAAACAGTATTTGGAAGCAGCACCACCAGGAAACTGGAACAAATAATACTATAGAGCTCACACTGATTATTACCGTGGTGACTGAGGGCACAGCAGAGAATACTGGTGTGAGACAATGGGTCTTTTGGTGTTCTAGATGCTTGCAATATCTATGACTCTGAAATGAGTTAGAGCCATCCTGAAATCATGACTAAATGGACTCTTCCATTTCTTTGGAGCACAAGATCTGTCATCCAATTGACTGACTATGATTAGTACTTGGGACCTACCCTCTGTAGTAAGGCTAAGGCTTCTGATGGAAAATCCTTCACCAAAACAGTGAATGGGCCATGGCGGTGCCAGCCAACAACCATGCCCTGAGTCCACCCTGCAGCCTCCAGAAGAGGTTTGAAGAGGTCAAAGTTACCAACATTTTATCTGTGGCTTTGACTTGTCACTTTTTATTTTAAATAAAGTTCGATTTCTGTCATAATTCCTTCTAATTTCTTCCTCACATGAAACTTCACTTGTGACCTCAAATTCTATTCATGAAGTGTTACTTTTCTCTGGAGTAGGCTAAGGTTTGTATTTTCCTTTTATACCTTGCTGTGATGGCTAAGTGTAGCTGTCTAAATGGTGCAGTCTTGAGCAATTGACGCCATCAGAATGGCTGGCAGGCTGTGTCTTTGGCATTTTCTTGATGGCAATTGATGTATGGGGACTTAGCCCACTGTGGGTGGTACCAGCCCTAGTAAGGGGAGGAGAGGTCATAGAGAAAGGTAGCTGAGCAGATGAATAATCAGAGTTCCTATCTGTTGTCAAGCTTCTGCCTTGTGTTCTTATCTCGTATTCCATTGATGATGAACTGTAATTTATGGGGTGAATAAAACCTTCACTTTCCCACATTGGCATTTTTATGTTTCCTATAACAATAGGAAACTAATTTGAACATTCGGAATTTTCTTGAGATCTGCTCTGATAATCCCTCCTCCTGAAGGTTTTTAAATCAATAAACACAGTTCCTGGACACTCTAATCTGTTGAAATATTCGCTCTGCCAACCGCATGACACTGCTTAAGTATCTATCACATTTTTTTCTCATGACAATTTTTCCTTCCTCTTTTTTTCTCTTTAAAATTATATTTCTAAACATGTTAGCTCTTTGTACTTTAAAAGTTGTCCTTTTTCCCATAGTAGAATATTTATATTCAAATTCATGCGTTTCATAAAAGTGGGTGATTTATTGTAGTAAAATTTTCTAATCACTATTTATTGTATTAATTTTATTAATTCATCAAAAACTGACCTTATTATATTATCTACTTATCCATGAAGATATAAAACTTTGATTTATTCAAGTCTTTAAGGTCTTTCAGAACATCAGCTGGAAAGTTCTTATATGTGTTCAGGATGGATCGTGGGTACTTCCTATGTCTTCTTACTAATAGTATGCTTTATAAGTGTGCTTATCCAGGGTGTTTTGTTATATATTTTAAGACTATTTTGAGTAGAATATTTCCCTGATTTCTTTCCCATGGTTTGTTTTTGGTATACAGGAAAGATAATGAGTTTTGTGTGTTATTTTGCATTCTACTACTTTAATGAATGTATTTTCAGCTTTAAGAAACTTAATTTTTTAGAGACAACTTGTCTGTTTAGCATCACCTCTAGCTAGTTCATAGTTGTCTTTGCATTAAATATTTTAATCCACATCATTTTATTTTATATTTTCAAATTATTATGAGGGGAATTTTTCCCAGATTTTCTCATGGTATGAATTGGATTGGCATAAAGGAAGGCTAAGAAATTTTGTGTGTTCACATTGTATTGTGTTTTTATGAATGTATTTATCAGTCTTAAAAGACGGTGATACATTTTTAGAGTTTTTAAAATAGAATCAGGTCATCTGTAAATGAGGACATTTTGACTTCTTCATTTTTCATTTGGGTTACCCAAGTTCACCACCCACCACTGATGCTTATTGTCATTTATTCCACTTTTCCTCTGGGTTTCTCTCTTGTCTCTTTTCATTGTTGCTACTCCCCCCGCCCCTTGTCCATCCTTCCCTGCCTCTACCTAGGTCCCTCCATCCCTCTGCCTCCCATGATTATGTTGTCCCCCCTTCTAAGTGGGTCTCAAGCATCCACAATTTGGCCTTCTGACATGTTACCCTTCATGTGATCAATGATTTGTATAGTGGGTCTTCTGAACTTTTGGGCTAACATCCATTTGTCACTAAATACATCCCATGTTATGTCCTTTTCGATCTCTGTTACTTCACTATTTTCCAGTTCCATCCCTTTGCCTACAAAGGTCCTGGTATTCATTTTTGATACCCGAGTACTGTTCCTCTGTTTGAATAGAGCACACTTTCTATATTCATTCCTCAGTTGAGTTGAGGTCTATCGTAGTTCTTTCCAGCATTTGACTAATATGAGTAAGGCTGCTATGAACATATTCAACCACACGTCCTTGTCATATGTGGATCAGGTTTGAGTATATGCGCTGAAGTGAGTGGTAAAGCTGGGTCTTCAGGTAAAGCTATTTGCAATGTTCCCTGATCCTCCACATTGATATCCAGAGTGGCTATACAGCGAGTAATCGCACCAACAATGGAGGAGTGTTCCACTTTCTCTACATCCTACCCCACTCTGCTACTGCCTCAGTTTTCTATCTTAGCCATTCTGATTGGTGTAATGAAGGATCTCAGGTTCATTTTGATTTGCCTTTTTCTGATAACTAAGGATGTCGAACGTTTCTTGATGAGTTTCTCAGGCATTGAGATACCTCAGGTGAGAATTCTTAGTTTAGCTCTCTGTCCCAGTTTAAAAGTCGGGTTCTTTGGTTGTCTGGGAGTTTACCTATTTGAGTACTTTGTATATTTGGAATTTTGGCACTCTCTCAGATGTAGGGTTGGTAAAACTCTTTTCTGAATCTGTAGCTTGCTGATTTGTCCTATTGGCAGTGTCCTTTGCTCCAAAGAAAGTTTTCAGATTGTTGAGATTTCATACATTTACTGTTGATATTAGAACCTGACTCTTTGGTATTCTGTTCTGACAACTTTCTCCTGTGCAAATGTGTTCTAGGAACTTTGCGACACTTTCCCTTCTATTAGCTTCTGCATGTTTGGTTTTATGTGGATTTCCTTGATTCACTTGGATTTGAACTGTGTAGAAAGAGATAGAAATGGATCCATTGGCACTCAACTACATGCAGACCACCAGTTAGGGTAGCATCATTTCTTAAAATGCCTTCTGTTATGTTCAAAGTCCTCAGTCATCAGGGAAATGCAAATCAAAACAACCCTGAGATTCCACATCACACCAATCAGAATGGCTAACACCAAAAACTCAGGTGTTAGCAGATGCTGGCGAGAATGCGGAGAAAGAGGAACACTCCTCCACTGTTGGTAGGATTGCAAACTGGATTACCTCTCTGGAAATCAGTCTGGAGTTTCTTCAAAAATTGAACATTGCACTGCCTGAGCACCCAGTATACCCCTCCTGGGCATATAACCAAAAGATGCTCCAACATACAATGAAGGCACATGGTCCACTAAGTTCATAGCAGCCGTAATCATAACAGCCAGAAGCTGGGAAAAACGCAGATGCCCTTCAACAGAGGAATGGATACAGAAAATGGGGCACATCTACACAGTGGAGTACTACTCAGCTATTAAGAACAATGACTTCATGGAAATTTTACGTCAATGGAAGGAACTAGAAAATATCATCCTGAGTGAGGAAACCCAATCACAAGAAAACACACATCGTATGCACTCACTGATAAGTGGACATTAGCACAAATCTCAGATTACCCAAGATGCAATCCACAGACCACATGAAGTTCAAGAAGGATGACCAAAGTGTGGAAGCTTCAGTCCTTCTCAGAAGGGGAAACAAAAATATTCACATGAGGAAGTATGGAGATGAAGTTTGGAGCAGAGACTGGAGGAAAGGCTACCCAGGGACTGCCCTAACTGGGGATCCAGTCTATATACATCCACCAGACCCAGACAATATTGGTGATGCCAAGAAGTGCGAGCTGACAGGAGCCTGATATAGCTGTCTTCTGAAAGGCACTGCCAGAGCATGACAAATACAGAGGCGGATGTTTGAAGTCAACCATTGAACTGAGAACAATGGAGGAGGCAGAGAAAGGATTGAAGGAGCTGAAAGGGTTAGCAACCCCATAACAACAATAATACCAACCAACTATAGCTCCAAGAGACTAAACCACCATTCAAATGGAACACATGGACAGACCCAGGGCTCCAGCAGCATATGTAGAAAAGGAGTGGCTTGTTGGGCTTCAATGAGAGAAGAAGCCCTTGTTCCTGCGAAGGCTCTATGCCCCAGTGTAGGAGAATGTCAGGGCAGGGTGGCAGGAAGGGTTGGGTGGGGGGGAGAACACCCTCAGAGAAACAGCGTGAGGGGGATGAGGTAGGGGGATATGGGTGTGAAACAGAGAAAGGCTATAACATTTGAATGTAACTAAGAACAAATAAAGAATAAAAAAATTTAAAAGGCATAACAAATGCAAAAGATTGGGGTGCCATTCCATACTCGTGATGTGTTTCTTCTGTGAGAGCATAGTGATTAACTCACTTCTCTATGACTGTCTTCTTATTTGAAAGTAAATAATGGGATCATCTGTGGAGTGGTTAGTAAGAATAAAAGCATTGCCTAACATGAATAGGTCCCTCCAGAGCGTGAGCTTAATATTCTAGGTATAGAGCAATTAGCTGGGGGGATTAAAAACAAAAAGCAAACAAAAAACAACATCAACGATTAAAATAAATTTTGAATGCTGGGATTAAGGCGTGTGCCAACAAACACAGGTCCTGTCACAATTCTAGCAGTCGCCAGCAGAGAGAGCTGTGAGGTAGTGTGTGCTTCTTCCTTTCCAAGATACCCCATGGCCTCAGGCCTGCATCCAGTGAGCTGGAACGTAGAGCAGCCTAGTTGAAAGTCCTGTTGTGTTGATTACCTGAGACCATATGAGTTAACTCTCTTCTTCATGCCTTTTTTTCTTATTTGAAAGTAAATAATGTGATCATGTGTGGTGTGGATGGTGAGAGTAAAATCTTTAACATGAAGAATAGGGCCATGAAGAGTGTGGGTAACATTCTAGGTACAGAGCAAATAGAGGGAATTACCAAAGAAAACAATGGGAATTCTAACAACAATTGCAAAAAAAGAAGAGAAAAAAACCCTTATGGGTGCTGGGATTAAAGGCATGTATCAACTCTGACCAGCATTGTAGGTATTTCCAATAAAATATTTAAAAAAACAAACAACCCTATTATTATTTTAGCAATTGCAGCAGAGAAGACTGAGAGATCGTGTGCTGCTGCCGCCATGCCATGATCCTGTAACAACAACTGCCTTGGTGATAGGAGCCTGTATGCAGCAGGCCCATTGGTGGGCCTGTCATCTCAAAAACAGATGCTTCAGTTGTCTAAAAGATTGGACTCCAGTATACTTCAGGCCAGGAAAGAAGCCAGCCACCATGAGTGAAAGAACAAAGGAAAAATTACATTGGAAAAATGTGTGCCTTATTTGGAAGAAATGACCCTAAACTTTTGAGGCGTCCACCATCTCCACCCCTCCTTTTTGAGTTTTGCATAGCGATGTTGTCCAACTCCAGGTGGGAGTCAGAGGCAGAGCCCTTCCCAGAAAAGACAAACGTGATTTTCACTCTTACATCTGTGAGGTTAGGAGGCGTCATAGCACAGATTGAGCGCACCTAGGATAAGAACACAGAAGCCACAGATGACAATGCCAAATGGACTTTCCCCTGAACTTAGGGACCCACTAAAATTGAGGTTTAACCTGACCACAGGCCATTCGACTCCCTCCCCATCCTGCTGATTCTTATGTTTGCTAGGAGTAAAGTATCAAGGGGCAACCCCCGATATCCTCGTGCCTGGACTTGGAAATGAAGGAAGACAAATATTGGAGAAGTGATGGCTGTCGGGCTACAATGTAGGAACACGCAGTCCAGGTTGACCTTTGCTCACTGATGACCAATTTAATTGTCTGGCTATATTTGAGAAAGGGATGATGTCCAACTTAATATGTAAAAGAAGGGACATAAATTTATGATTTTATATTTGCCCTGTAGTTAATCCCCCTATATTCCCAAGAAAAGGAAGTTTTTATTGCAAAAAGTAGGATTATAAACCATTGACTTTGTGAAATACATAGACGTTTATGTGGAAATAGTCCTGGCTATCAAGGAATGCCCAGTAAGCAAATATTATTCAGGTTTTATAAAATTAAAAGTATAAGAGAAATATATTGGCCTCTAGGAAACAGGGACACTTTGGGAATTGGACTGTATGTATGTGCATTGTCTCAGGTGTAGATTTATTATTAAGAGAAATCTCCCTCATTTATGGTCCCTAGGGATTTGGGTGCTAACAAAAATCTCTTATCCAATTCAGGGTTGTAACCAACTCTCCCCATCAAAAGCATTGATGACATCCGATGAAGCAGAGAGAAATATCTAAGTCTGGAGGAGAAGTTGCCAAAGGATATTCCCTGGGTCACAGGAGAGGCTGCAGAAAAGGGCCCCATAGACATTGGTTGCTTTTGGGAGAGCTGGGTAGCAGGGAGCCATAGAACTTCCGAGTGACGTCATCAGTAATCTCTTCCTTGGACAATCTCTTGTATCTAAGAGAGCACTAGAATCTTCTGTGATGTCACCAGTGTTGTTGTGACACCAACTGCCTTTGGGGTTCCATCAGTGCCTTTTGGGTTCACAAATAGGCATGTTTCACCAGCTGCTCAAGCTCGTTCAGAAGGAGGGGGGAGACCAAGGAGAGACCAGACGGAGGCAGAAGAAAGCTGGCCTTCTGTCTTGTAAGTACGGAAGAATGAAATCATTCTGGGGAAGGCACAGTGAGTACTGGGTAGAGTCGGGGAACTTCCTCCAGGAGGTAGGTTTGAGCTGAGCCTTTCAGGAGGCGGCCTTACAAGCAGGAGCCTTGGAATTTGTCAATGGCAGACCAAGAGTCAAGAGTCCTGATGATTAATTTGACAGAGAGCCAGGAATTGGCAGGCCTGCAGTTTCTTTTCTATGAGCTTTTTAATTTCTACTGCCAAGGAATGCCAGGAGGAAGCCCTATGAGGATAAAATGTGCCCATTCATGGTTGGGAGTTGAAGCACTTCATCCTCTAGATTACTGTAGGTTACTAAGTCTGTGATGACAAGAACAAGGAAGGATGCATCCCCTAGTCATGAATTGAGGTCTCAGACACTTTAAGCTTGAACACACGATTAGGGTTTGATGGTGCTGTGAACTCCAGGATTTACCTGCTCCACATCTGATATCTGCTGACAATGTCCCAAATCTTTATGTCTGAGGTAGATTCTATCTTTCAGTATGAGGGATCATGTAATAGTGAGTGAGGCTTATGTATGGCAATGGAGGTTGGGAAGAGGGAAATAGCTTAAGAGTCCACATTAAGGATAGCGTTTCTTCTCTTTCAGGGATTCAACAAGTCTCCAGCCTTTCCGCTTCCTCAACCTCCATTTTGAGACTCAGAATGGTCTTTTCTACCCATGGGCTATCCAATATGTACATTCACTTGTGTTTATCTATCTACAGGGTTTATTAGGAAGGCATCATCAGAAAATTTCATCAGTAACCATGAAAAGCGTATAAAGAATTTGGAGGAACTAAAACTTGAAATCCAGAAGTGTAAATCTGAGCGGGATGAACTTTCTCAAATCCTGGACCTTTATGTCAATGATGGTTTGAACTACAGGTAGTCATTATGCCCTGTAACCTACTGACTGTCTTGTGCTCTCTCTGCTAAGCCAAGATTTCCTCACATCAAGAAAGTGTTTCACCTCTCATCCTGGACTTTAAGGAGCCTTGGCAGGTGCTGGCCTGTGAGAGAAGCTAGGTGCTGTGTGTTTAGGGTCAACCTCTCTTGTACTTGACCCTGAGCTCCTTGGAGTTGGATTGGTCTTTTTCAACAGCTGGAAGGACCTGGTCACACTTGCTGCATCTAAGTGTGGGAATGAAATGCCTGAATGTCATCACTCTTACTCTGATTTTGGTCGTTATACACTGATTCTATGGCACCTCTATGATAAAGTTGGCATTCTAATTATGTTTGTATATGGGTTGGTATGTATGGATGGATGTGAAAGTATTTGTGTGTGTTTTGCTCAGGATCAGGGAGTCTGGGACCTTTGATTGGGTCTGAGGATTTGTTTGATGAACAGTTTGCAGGTCATGATAGTGATGAGTCTGTGGAGGCCGTCATTGATCAACAGAGCACTTTGCTCCTTCTGTTTACCTTGCTGGCACATAGGACTCTCCTGTTGGGAGGAGGTGTTATGAATCCTCTTCCCTGTAAAAAGTAGTTACGGCCTCTGGGAGTCATGTAACAAGGATTGAGAATCCCTGCTTTCAAAACAAGAGAAATGTCATCACATCTTTCTGTTGGACCCAAGGCTATGGCACAGACTGGAGGAAACATCTTATACTTCGTACACAACTGTTCAATTCCTTCATGCTGACCTGACCAGATCTTGAAGGTCTGCTCCCTCCATTTGGTCCCCTAGCTCTGTCGTCCAATGCCCAGGATAATGAATTTAACCAGAACCAATAGGAAGGAGCAAGTTTGTGGTATATACTGGGCTTAGGTAGTCCAGAAAACCGTCTGATTTCACTTATTTATTTATTTATTTATTTATTTATTTATTTATTTTCCTGCTTTGAACTTTATTTTCTTTTTTTCATTATCCAAGGATGGTTTACTGTGACCTAGAAAAGGTCTGTGGGAATAAATTCTTGGCACTTGTTATTCCCAAACATGCAGCTCTCAGACTTTCCCCCTCCTATACAGAGGGTCTTTATAGGACCATATCTCACCAGCCTTTTAAGGATTACTTATTTCAAAACAAATGTGTGCTGATTTGCAGAGAAATATTTTCTATGGGAGAGTGATGGTTTGAGTCTCCCTGTTGTGTTTTTGCTGTGGTCTTTGAGTTTTCCACTTCCTTCCCTAGCCCCCATTCCTTGAATTTGAATTTTTTATTGGCTATTTTTTATTTACACTTCACCTAATTCTGAAATCATGGGTTCAGACAGTTATTTGTTCCTTGGGTCATGTTCTAACACAGGCTGAGTGTTGAATTGCCAATGCTTAAATCCCAACATGAGATGAGAACGATGGATATGCATAAGATGACCAACTGGATAAGTGATGCCATGGAGAAGTACCAGGAGCTCATGCAAGAGAACAATTCCTACCGGTGAGTCACTGACAGAAAGGAGACCCCAGCACTAGGCGGGGAATACTTCTGTCCAGCTATGACTTTGAAAAAAGATCTGGGATCCATGAGAAACACATGGGAAGATTGTATAGCTGCTGAGTCTTCTATCAGCCCTCAGAGGGGATTGGCCCTCTACCTGCCAATGGCTTTAGAATACCATGAACACATAAGCACCCATATGCACCATGTCCTTTGCTTTGATGTATATATACCCTCTAGTGTCAGGATTTTCTGAAGTACTTTGATTCCCATGGACTGCGGACTCGGGATTTGACCTGCCTCTAATTGGTGCTAACATGCAAACTGTGGCTCTAGTCTGGAGATGCCTGGGGATGGGGCCCTTGAAGGGATGATTGTACTTGCAGGAGTGGCAGGCAAACAGAAACTGCCTGGGATTTACCATTATTTGTTTTTGATTCAGCATCAGAAACTTCCACCTCCTGAATGAATGCAATGAATTGAAGAAGAATGTAAGGATTTTGATGAATGAGAACAGAAAACTGCTGGTGGAGCAGACTGAACTGCAAGCATCCTGTGAGGAGGGAAAGAGGTTCTGTGAGGAGGCCAGCAAGACCATCTACACTGCAGATATTGAATCCTTGTGTCCTGTTACTTTTGAGTAAATCGAATGTATCCTTGTGAATCAAACAGTGATTTCAAACTCGTCACTCTTAAGAACCTTCTTTATTGAAGTGTGATGTAACCATCTGAAATCCCACAACTCTCAGGCAGAGATGGATCTCTGCATTCTCACAGGGATTGGGCATCATAATTACTTCCCAGTCAGACTGAGATACAAAGAAAATTGTACTTTCAGTGTAGATTGTGTGTCCAACTCTGAATACCAACTTCATGATGAAAAAATTACCAGTGCTGTATCCTTATCAAATATTTAGCAACCGCTTAAATATACTCTTTTGTGGATGACAGTGTTGAACATATTAATGGAATATTCATCAGGTTTTCTGTAGTATCTCCCAGGGAAAAAAAACAATATTATAGGGAGTATAGAAGCAGTCATGAAACAGAATTGCTTGCTTTTGGTTTCCTTCAAACATGATATCAATTGTAACTGCACAGAAGAGATAATAAATTGCAAGACCTGTCAGGGGATAGGGTTTTTATGGTTGGTTGTTTTCTTGTTCTTCTTGATTAGGATGATGACTTTTGTTCTTGACAATGTACTATGTTCCATTTGGGATTTCAACTCAAGCAGACCGCATAGTTTACAATTCAGTTTCTAGATTTCTTTAAAAGCTGGACAAAATATCCAGGCAAAGGTGCCCTATGAGTTTTCTCCTTTGTTTTTCCCTCCTTTGGGAGCTTTTGTTTTTGTTTATTATTGTTGTTGAATTATTTTATATTTATGAGTGTTTTGCCTTCTGTAGGTCTGTGCGTGCTGTTCCCCAAAGGCCAGAAGAGGTCATTGGGTTTCACCTGGAACTTAAGTGACAGAGGATTGTTAGGTGCCCTGCCGGTCTTTTGAGAAACAAATTCTCAAATTATGAGCCATCTCTCCAGCCCCTACCGTGGACGTTTGTCCTTCATCGTGTTCCTTATTAGTTGCAATGGATCATACCTGAACAAAGTGTTTCTTGAGATATGTAGGGACACATTTATGGGGTCTGCATGCTAATTATCTAAACTTCCAGGCATCTATGTGAAGTTTTTAGTTAGGGTTTCACTGCCGAGAACAGATACCATGACTAAGACAAATGTTATAAAGGACAGCATTTAATTGGAGCTGGCTTAAAGGTTCAGATTTTCAGTTCTTTATCATCAAGGTGGGAGCCTGGCAGCATCTAAGCAGATATGGTGCCGTAGGAGCTGAGAGTTCTACATCTTCATGTGATGTTTCCTAGCAGAATACTCAGTTTCAGGCAGCTAGGATGAGGGTCTTAAAGGCCAGACCCACAGCGAAACACCTGACCCAACAAGGAAATACCTACTCCAAAGAAGCCATACCTTATAATAGTACCACTCCCTGGGCCAAGCATATACAAACCTTCACATTCCACTCTGAGGCTTCCAGAGACTTCTTCAAACCTATGAGACTATGGGGGCCACATCTAAACATAGCACAATGCAAAATCCATTAGGTCAACTTCCAGAATCCCCATAGTTCATAGCAGTCTTAAAAATGTTCAGTGTAAAGTTGAACGTCTCATCTGAGATCGATCCAAGCACTTAGCTGTAACACCCACACTAGACAGGAACCCAGCTGGGTAAACTTTAAACTCTGCATCTCCATGTCTGATGTCAACGTGGTCTTCAGATCTCCAACTCCCTTTTGATCTTTGTTGATTGCAAGAAAAGTTTCCTGCTGTGCTGGTTGCACTCCCTGTTAGCAGCTTTCCTCAGTAGAGAGTCCATGGCTCTGGCATCTCAACATCTTTACGTCTCTAAGGCAACTTCAATGTTACAGCTTCTTCCTTCAATATCTGGGACCCACACATGATCTGGGCTCCTCTGAAGAGTTGGGGTCACGTCTCTGTAGCACTCTAACCTCAGGTTGATCCATACCACTGATGCTTCTGTTCTTGGTGACCATCCAGTGGCACTGGAATTTCCAATGTACTGGGGTCTTTCACTGCAACTAAGCTTCATCAGAGCCTTTCATAGGCTCTTTTCGTGGTGCCCAGTCCCAGATTCTTTGCATGATCTCTTAAGTCCTGGGCCATCAAGAAAAATGGAGTCATCACCTTCACTAATGGCCTTCCATGGCATATCACAGTGTCAAGCCTCACCTCCTCTTCATGACCCTTTCGTGTCTTCAAAACCAGTACCAACTGGGTGACTGTTAGACTTTACCAAGGAGAGCTGTAGCACCAGGTACAGCCTTGGCTCTTTCTATAACACAGCTTCTTTGTGCTCTCAAAAAGCACTCTCCGTAAGATTTTACCACTTTGATGCTGGTCTCATTTTAATCAGCACTAATTTCTTAGTTCCAGTGAACCAGCACCAATTGTCCAGTAGTCCCTTCTATTCTGTACACTAAAGTCAGGACTTTGTGGGCAAAGCTGCTGACTTCTGCTGCTCGGAGGTGCTGGAATTGCTCACCTTGCTCTATTCCATTATCACTAGCTTCCTCTTTTCCACTCCTTCCCTGCCTCAGTTTGCCTGTCCTGGATCTTCCTGTGTAGATTGACCTTGAACTCAGATCTTCATGCCTGTCTCAACGCCCTGGCAGTCCCCTACATTGGGGAAATGATCCTTCAGAGGATGGTGAAGTTAGGGTTTTACTGCTGTGAACATATAGCATGACCAGTGAAAATCTTATAAAGGACAACATTTAATTGCAGCTGGCTTACAGGTTAAGATGTTTAGTCCATTATCATTAAGGTGGGGGCGTGTCACCCTCTAAGCAAGTATGGTCCAGTAGGAGTTGTGAGTTCTACATCTTCATCAGAAGGCTGCTAGCAGAATACTAACATTCATGCCTTTCTCTAACCCCAGATATCTTAATCAAGCAACTTGCTTTTGAAAATGCTAATACAGTAGAGAAATGCAGTCTCAAAAACCAACCAACCAACCAACCAATCAACCAACCAACCAACCAACCAACCAGAGAAAGACATATTAAAAACAGCAACAACAAATGAAAGAAAGAAAACACCAATGCATACTCTTATGTGACCTTACCACCAAGTTATTTCTGAATTGTAAATAAAAATGCCTATAGTCAAAAGCTGTGCAGAATTAAGACAGGTGTTCCCTGGTGATCCCAGCGTGGGGGTGGGAGGAGACCATTACAGACAGGGGTAGAAACAAGAATGTAAATAGAGGAGAAGTCACAATGAGGTAAGAATCTTTAAATAATGGCCATGTGAGTGGGCTAATTGGAGTGAAAAGCAACCCAGAGAAAACCATGGCAAATTATACAATGGAATTATTGGAAAAATATGCATAATAGTATAGAGTTCTTGTGCTGATTAAGGATTATCATAGACATAAAGCTTGTGTGCACCTTTTATCCAGAAACTAAATGGACAAAGTATGGGCAGAAATCCATGGTTGAGATCAAATACTTTCTACCACACAAAACCAGATCCAGCACCTAGAATTACAATCTTCCCAAGCCCAGATATCTACAGACCAGCATAGAAACACAACCAGTAACAGCCATGACATTAAAATCTTTATTAGAACCCATCAACACTATCACAGAAGGCCCTGAATATGTCAACATGACTGAAGAACAGGAATAAAAAAGACTGTAAAACAGAATTTGCAAATATGATAGAGGTCTTTAAAGAGAAAAATAAAGAAATCTGTGAAACCACTAACTGTGAAAGGAAATGAATGAAGGAAACATAAAGGGAGAGATGTGGATGAGTAAAATGTAGGAACTCAAATAGTCACTCAGACGCAGACCTTAATAACAGACTCCAACAGCTGGAATAGAGAACCTCAGGCATTGAAGAGATGATAGAAGGAATGGATACGTAGATAGAGGAAATCTTAAATCCAAAGGGAGGAAAAGAGTGGAGGGGGAAAGGAATAAAGGAAAAGTAAAGGAAGAAAGGAAGGAAGGAAGTCAATCCTGGAAGAAAACATCCAAGAAATAAGATTTTTCTGCAAAATAACAAATATAATAATAAAATGATAAAGAGAATAAAGTATATAGGACGGATGAAAATACACTCGGGGCAAAGGCAAATAAAAGAAAAACAAAACAAAACAAAAAAACCATTCTCAACAAAATCATAGAAGAAAATGTCCTTAGCTTAAATGAGAGACTTATCAAAGTAAAAGGAGCACACAGTATGAAATAGACTGTCCAAAAGAAATTCCCCTGGGCATATATTACCTAAGACAGTAAACATGGAGAACAAATAAGTGTAATAGAAGCTGTAAGGGAAAAAGGACTGTTCACATACACAGTCAGTCCTCCTATGAGAATTACACATCACTTCTCCCAGAGACTCTAAAAGCCAGAAGAGCCTGGATAGATGCACTGAAGACTAAGAGACCAGACTAATAAAGTTGGATTTTAGTTGACCCAAGGGCCTCTCTTCTTTTATCACATACGATATTATTAGATACTTCCTAAAATTGCCTTCAGAGCTTCTTTGAGGAAGCCTGAGGAGCTTAAGACCTCTGATAAAGTATTTTGTACAAAAGGACCTGCTTGCTTTTTCCTTATTTCTACTACAGCAGGATGGAGGCAAAGTTTTTTGCAAACTACTTTTAATAAGTAGCCCACATCATAGTTAATGGAAGAGAAAAGTTATTAGGATGTGGGGAAACGAGCTTGTTTTCCTTTGGCAGCAGTTCAGTACACAGCAACAGCAAACATGACTCAGGAGGGGATTTCACAGGGGAGGAAAGCAGGAGTGAGGTGGAAACATTGTGGCAGCGGCTGTGCAGACTCAGGAGCTCCTGCTCAAGCTGCAACAAGGCACCCTGTGCTCTGAAGCACAGCAGCTTAGCCAGTTAGCTGGAGACCTGGCTCTCCCACTGCCCGCCTTACCTGGAATCAGCACAGGAACCAAGAGGACAAACAACTGTGCGCAAGCCGAGCAGGCAGCGCAAAAGCGCCTGTGAAGGACCTGCAGACACCGCCTTAGTCAGCTTCATCAGAGCAGAGAGTCTAAAGGCTTTTCCTCCTTCAAGCATGGCGCCCTGCCCATTTTCTTTCATTCCCTGCCTTTATTTTGATGGCTTCTACTTCCCTTCATAAGTTTGTCATTTAGTTTCTTTTCTCTCTGTTTTTGCTTCTTTGTTTGTTTCTTTCTTTCAACTAATATAAAGGACCAGCAATTTGATATTTCTAACCTAATATTTGTTGTGGTTTATGCCATGCATATTTGCACATTAAAATACTTTTTTCTTACATTTGCCACACTTTAATCGGACTCATTAGCTTTGCTCAATCTCGGTTCTTGGGTTTTCTGAGGTGAGTGAATGTTGGGGTGACCTCATTCCCAACTCCTGATCCTTGTGCCTCTAAAGTCAAATGCTTATGAATTTTCAAAGTTTTCTTTGCCTGTGGATATGTGCGTGTGTCTGGGCACATATGTGCAACAATTTTCAGTTCATGTTTCTTCTAGGAGTCCCAGGTATTGAACTCAGATAATCACACTAGGGCAGCAAGTCCTTTTACTGATGAGTACCTTGCTGCTATTGCACGTGTGTGTGTGTGTGTGTGTGTGTGTGTGTGTGTCTAATTTTCATATATGTATACATCATATATTGTGCCTATCTCTGCCTCTCAATACCATTGTCCTTCCTTTCCTCACCTCTTCTATCGTTTCTTTTTATCCCTCTGGACAGTTTCTCATTGTTCACATCAGTTTAAAATGTAGGAACACACACACACACACACACACACACACACACACACTGTTTGAAAGCAAATTAAAATGAAAAAATAAAAATATGCAGTCTTTTTGATCAGTACTCCTTAGCAATAGCTTTTCTTTGATTTTTTTATACAATTGATATATAATAATTAATGGGCAACCAGTTTGAAATTTTTCCTTAATGATTATATCCTTGGAATTTTCATAAATGTTTCATAAATGTTATACTATCTGCAGATAAAAATGTCAACTTTTAATTCCTACTAGTTACAGGCCTTAAATTATCACCTTCCTCCATTCTGACCACCGCAGTCTGCTGTCTATAAGGGCGATCACCACTTAGTGCTCAGTGAAAGGGGAACAGAAGAGTGGTGTTGTTCTGACCCCTTCTGGCCAATGTCCCTTATGTGTTTGTCCTGAAGAAATACGGATATGGATGACTAGGTATGGGGTGCCACCTTGTGGAAGTGAGAATTTAGTGCACCTGAGCGATGTCTTCTCCCACAGTTGCCTTGGCTGGAGGATTCCTGAATCATCCCAGTCACAAGCACTCCTCTCAAAAGAAACCCAACCCAACTTTAAAGGAAACGGACACTTAATTTCCAGTGAGATTCGTGCACATCCCTCACTCTGGCATAAGTCTAAAGGACTTTCAGAAAAATAAAAGGGCACTTAACACCATTAGAAAATTCATGCCAGAGTCTTCTGTCTAGTCCAATGGAACAATGCCTCGAAATACCCAGCCATGCAGTGAACCATCTAAGGTGATAGCATATTTCATAATGCCCTAGTAGGCACTTAATTGCTTTTTTTGTGGTTTTAGGACACAAAGAAGAAAGTGCCTTTCATGGTGGTGGTCCACTGTTACTTCAAGAGTTCAAGCAGGAGGGCAGAGGCAGGGAGGAGAACATCCTTGTTTACATAGATAGTTCCATGCTAAATACAAACAAAAAGATCTTCGATTACAAAATACAAAACTCAAAATGAACATGTCGCTGCAGATGTGTGTCCCTTCTGAGTGCACAGGTGAAGATCAAACTTTATCCTGCCGAGAGAACATTCATAAGAAAATTACTGGAGGAGAGACCTCACCGCCTGATCAGGTGGGCACTCCTGAGGCTGCAGAGCGGAGGAGACCACCAACACTGCCCACCCCTGCCCACATCCCTGGCCCAAGAGGCAACTGTATAAGGCCTCTGGGTTCCCACAGGGGAGGGCCCGGGAGCGGCAGGACCCCTGCGCCTGAGACACTGCCGGAACCTGAAGGAAACAGACCGGATAAACAGTTCTCTGCAACCAAATCCCGTGGGAGAGAGAGCTGAACCTTCAGACAGGCGGACACGCCTGGGAAACCAGAAGAGACTGCACTCTGTGCACATCCAGGCGCCAGAGGAAAACACCAAACGTCATCTGAAACCCTGGTGCACGGAGGCTCCCGGAAGGAGCGGCACAGATTTTCCCGGTTGCTGCCACAGCGGAGAGGACTTAGGCAGTACCCCACGAGCAAACTTGAGCCTTGGAACCACAGGTAGGACCAACTTTTCCCCTGCAAGAGACCTGCCTGGTGAACTCAAGACACAGGCCCACAGGAACAGCTGAAGACCTGTAGAGAGGAAAAACTACACGCCCGAAAGCAGAACACTCTGTTCCCATAACTGTCTCAAAGAAAACAGGAAAACAGGTCTACAGCACTCCTGACACACAGGTTATAGGACAGTCTAGCCACTGTCAGAAATAGCAGAACAAAGTAACACTAGAGATAATCTGATGGCGAGAGGCAAGCGCAGGAACCCAAGCAACAGAAACCAAGACTACATGGCATCATCAGAGCCCAATTCTCCCACCAAAGCAAACACGGAATATCCAAACACACCAGAAAAGCAAGACCTAGTTTCAAAATCATATTTGATCATGATGCTGGAGGACTTCAAGAAAGACATAAAGAACTCCCTTAGAGAACAAGTAGAAGCCTACAGAGAGGAATCGCAAAAATCCCTGAAAGAATTCCAGGAAAACACAATCAAACAGTTGAAGGAATTAAAAATGGAAATAGAAGCAATCAAGAAAGAACACATGGAAACAACCCTGGACATAGAAAATCAAAAGAAAAGACAAGGAGCTGTAGATACAAGCTTCACCAACAGAATTCAAGAGATGGAAGAGAGAATCTCGGGAGCAGAAGATTCCATAGAAATCATTGACTCAACTGTCAAAGATAATGTAAAGCGGAAAAAGCTACTGGTCCAAAACATACAGGAAATCCAGGACTCAATGAGAAGATCAAACCTAAGGATAATAGGTATAGAAGAGAGTGAAGACTCCCAGCTCAAAGGACCAGTAAATATCTTCAACAAAATCATAGAAGAAAACTTCCCTAACCTAAAAAAAGAGATACCCATAGGCATACAAGAAGCCTACAGAACTCCAAATAGATTGGACCAGAAAAGAAACACCTCCCGTCACATAATTGTCAAAACACCAAACGCACAAAATAAAGAAAGAATATTAAAAGCAGTAAGGGAAAAAGGTCAAGTAACATATAAAGGGAGACCTATCAGAATCACACCAGACTTCTCGCCAGAAACTATGAAGGCCAGAAGATCCTGGACAGATGTCATACAGACCCTAAGAGAACACAAATGCCAGCCCAGGTTACTGTATCCTGCAAAACTCTCAATTAACATAGATGGAGAAACCAAGATATTCCATGACAAAACCAAATTTACACAATATCTTTCTACAAGTCCAGCACTACAAAGGATAATAAAGGGTAAAGCCCAACATAAGGAGGCAAGCTATACCCTAGAAGCAAGAAACTAATCATCTTGGCAACAAAACAAAGAGAATGAAAGCACACAAACATAACCTCACTTCCAAATATGAATATAACGGGAAGCAATAATCACTATTCCTTAATATCTCTCAATATCAATGGCCTCAACTCCCCAATAAAAAGACATAGATTAACAAACTGGATACGCAACGAGGACCCTGCATTCTGCTGCCTACAGGAAACACACCTCAGAGACAAAGACAGACATTACCTCAGAGTGAAAGGCTGGAAAACAATTTTCCAAGCAAATGGTCAGAAGAAGCAAGCTGGAGTAGCCATTCTAATATCAAATAAAATCAATTTTCAACTAAAAGTCATCAAAAAAGATAAGGAAGGACACTTCATATTCATCAAAGGAAAAATCCACCAAGATGAACTCTCAATCCTAAATATCTATGCCCCAAATACAAGGGCACCTACATATGTAAAAGAAACCTTACTAAAGCTCAAAACACACATTGCACCTCACACAATAATAGTGGGAGATTTCAACACCCCACTCTCATCAATGGACAGATCATGGAAACAGAAATTAAACAGAGATGTAGACAGACTAAGAGAAGTCATGAGCCAAATGGACTTAACGGATATTTATAGAACATTCTATCCTAAAGCAAAAGGATATACCTTCTTCTCAGCTCCTCATGGTACTTTCTCCAAAATTGACCATATAATTGGTCAAAAAACGGGCCTCAACAGGTACAGAAAGATAGAAATAATCCCATGCGTGCTATCGGACCACCACGGCCTAAAACTGGTCTTCAATAACAATAAGGGAAGAATGCCCACATATACGTGGAAATTGAACAATGCTCTACTCAATGATAACCTGGTCAAGGAAGAAATAAAGAAAGAAATTAAAAACTTTTTAGAATTTAATGAAAATGAAGGTACAACATACCCAAACTTATGGGACACAATGAAAGCTGTGCTAAGAGGAAAACTCATAGCGCTGAGTGCCTGCAGAAAGAAACAGGAAAGAGCACATGTCAGCAGCTTGACAGCACACCTAAAAGCTCTAGAACAAAAAGAAGCAAATACACCCAGGAGGAGTAGAAGGCAGGAAATAATCAAACTCAGAGCTGAAATCAACCAAGTAGAAACAAAAAGGACCATAGAAAGAATCAACAGAACCAAAAGTTGGTTCTTTGAGAAAATCAACAAGATAGATAAACCCTTAGCCAGACTAACGAGAGGACACAGAGAGTGCATCCAAATTAACAAAATCAGAAATGAAAAGGGAGACATAACTACAGATTCAGAGGAAATTCAAAAAATCATCAGATCTTACTATAAAAACCTATATTCAACAAAACTTGAAAATCTTCAGGAAATGGACAATTTCCTAGACAGATACCAGGTATCGAAGTTAAATCAGGAACAGATAAACCAGTTAAACAACCCCATAACTCCTAAGGAAATAGAAGCAGTCATTAAAGGTCTCCCAACCAAAAAGAGCCCAGGTCCAGACGGGTTTAGTGCAGAATTCTATCAAACCTTCATAGAAGACCTCATACCAATATTATCCAAACTATTCCACAAAATTGAAACAGATGGAGCCCTACCGAATTCCTCATATGAAGCCACAATTACTCTTATACCTAAACCACACAAAGACCCAACAAAGAAAGAGAACTTCAGACCAATTTCCCTTATGAATATCGACGCAAAAATACTCAATAAAATTCTGGCAAACCGAATTCAAGAGCACATCAAAACAATCATCCACCATGATCAAGTAGGCTTCATCCCAGGCATGCAGGGATGGTTTAATATAAGGAAAACCATCAACGTGATCCATCATATAAACAAACTGAAAGAACAGAACCACATGATCATTTCATTAGATGCTGAGAAAGCATTTGACAAAATTCAACACCCCTTCATGATAAAAGTCCTGGAAAGAATAGGTATTCAAGGCCCATACCTAAACATAGTAAAAGCCATATACAGCAAACCAGTTGCTAACATTAAACTAAATGGAGAGAAACTTGAAGCAATCCCACTAAAATCAGGGACTAGACAAGGCTGCCCACTCTCTCCCTACTTATTCAATATAGTTCTTGAAGTTCTAGCCAGAGCAATCAGACAACAAAAGGAGATCAAGGGGATACAGATCGGAAAAGAAGAGGTCAAAATATCACTATTTGCAGACGACATGATAGTATATTTAAGTGATCCCAAAAGTTCCACCAGAGAACTACTAAAGCTGATAAACAACTTCAGCAAAGTGGCTGGGTATAAAATTAACTCAAATAAATCAGTTGCCTTCCTCTATACAAAAGAGAAACAAGCCGAGAAAGAAATTAGGGAAACGACACCCTTCATAATAGACCCAAATAATATAAAGTACCTCGGTGTGACTTTAACCAAGCAAGTAAAAGATCTGTACAATAAGAACTTCAAGACACTGAGGAAAGAAATTGAAGAAGACCTCAGAAGATGGAAAGATCTCCCATGCTCATGGATTGGCAGGATTAATATAGTAAAAATGGCCATTTTACCAAAAGCAATCTACAGATTCAATGCAATCCCCATCAAAATACCAATCCAATTCTTCAAAGAGTTAGACAGAACAATTTGCAAATTCATCTGGAATAACAAAAAACCCAGGATAGCTAAAGCTATCCTCAACAATAAGAGGACTTCAGGGGGAATCACTATCCCTGAACTCAAGCAGTATTACAGAGCAATAGTGATAAAAACTGCATGGTATTGGTACAGAGACAGACAGATAGACCAATGGAATAGAATTGAAGACCCAGAAATGAACCCACACACCTATGGTCACTTGATTTTTGACAAAGGAGCCAAAACCATCCAATGGAAAAAAGATAGCATTTTCAGCAAATGGTGCTGGTTCAACTGGAGGGCAACACGCAGAAGAATGCAGATCGATCCATGCTTATCACCCTGTACAAAGCTTAAGTCCAAGTGGATCAAGGACCTCCACATCAAACCAGACACACTCAAACTAATAGAAGAAAAACTAGGGAAGCATCTGGAACACATGGGCACTGGAAAAAATTTCCTGAACAAAACACCAATGGCTTATGCTCTAAGATCAAGAATCGACAAATGGGATCTCATAAAACTGCAAAGCTTCTGTAAGGCAAAGGACACTGTGGTTAGGACAAAACGACAACCAACAGATTGGGAAAAGATCTTTACCAATCCTATAACAGATAGAGGCCTTATATCCAAAATATACAAAGAACTCAAGAAGTTAGACCGCAGGGAAACAAATAACCCTATTAAAAAATGGGGTTCAGAGCTGAACAAAGAATTCACAGCTGAGGAATGCCGAATGGCTGAGAAACACCTAAAGAAATGTTCAACATCTTTAGTCATAAGGGAAATGCAAATCAAAACAACCCTGAGATTTCACCTCACACCAGTGAGAATGGCTAAGATCAAAAACTCAGGTGACAGCAGATGCTGGCGAGGATGTGGAGAAAGAGGAACACTCCTCCATTGTTGGTGGGATTGCAGACTGGTAAAACCATTCTGGAAATCAGTCTGGAGGTTCCTCAGAAAATTGGACATTGAACTGCCTGAGGATCCAGCCATACCTCTCTTGGGCATATACCCAAAAGATGCCTCAACATATAAAAGAGACACGTGCTCCACTATGTTCATCGCAGCCTTATTTATAATAGCCAGAAACTGGAAAGAACCCAGATGCCCTTCAACAGAGGAATGGATACAGAAAATGTGGTACATCTACACAATGGAATATTACTCAGCTATCAAAAACAACGAGTTTATGAAATTCGTAGGCAAATGGTTGGAACTGGAAAATATCATCCTGAGTGAGCTAACCCACTCACAGAAAGACATACATGGTATGCACTCATTGATAAGTGGCTATTAGCCCAAATGCTTGAATTACCCTAGATCCCTAGAACAAAGGAAACTCAAGATGGATGATCAAAATGTGAATGCTTCACTCCTTCTTTAAATGAGGAAAAAGAATACCCTTGGCAGGGAAGGGAGAGGCAAAGATTAAAACAGAGACTGAAGGAACACCCATTCAGAGCCTGCCCCACAGGTGGCCCATACATATACAGCCACCCAATTAGACAAGATGGATGAAGCAAAGAAGTGCAGACCGACAGGAGCCGGATGTAGATCGCTCCTGAGAGACACAGCCAGAATACAGCAAATACAGAGGCGAATGCCAGCAGCAAACCACTGAACTGAGAATAGGTCCCCCGTTGAAGGAATCAGAGAAAGAACTGGAAGAGCTTGAAGGTGCTCGAGACCCCAAAAGTACAACAATGTCAAGCAACCAGAGCTTCCAGGGACTAAGCCACTACCTAAAGACTATACATGGACTGACCCTGGACTCTGTCCCCATAGGTAGCAATGAATATCCTAGTAAGAGCACCAGTGGAAGGGGAAGCCCTGGGTCCTGCTAAGACTGAACCCCCAGTGAACTAGACTATGCGGGGAGGGTGGCAATGGGGGGAGGTTTGGGAGGGGAACACCCACAAGGAAGGGGAGGGGGGAGGGGGATGTCTGTCCGGAAACCGGGAAAGGGAATAACACTTGAAATGTATATAAGAAATACTCAAGATAATAAAAAAAAATAAAATTAAAAAAAAAAAAAAGAAAATTACTGGAGACACCAGGCAGATTAGAATAGAAGTAATGGGGGTTGGGGATTTAGCTCAGTGGTAGAGCGCTTGTCTAGCAAGCACAAGGCCCTGGGTTCGGTCCCCAGCTCCGAAAAAAAGAAAAGAAAAAAAAAGAAGAAGAAGAAGTAATGGTGCCGGAGAGGTGGTTCCACAGTTAATACTGGCTACTGTTCCAGAGGTCGGAGTTCAATTCCCAGCAACCACATAGTGCCTCACAATCATCTATAGTGACATCTGGCGCCCTCTTCTGGCCTGCAAGCATGCATGCAGGCAGAATGCTCTATACGTCATAAATCTTAAACAAACTAAAATAAAAATAAATAGGTTTGGAAAACTATGTGTATAATTATATATAAGTATAAAAACTGCAACTACATCTACTGCTATCCTGCATATATATCCAGTGGCCTGCAACGTTCTTTTATTTCTGATAGTTCACCCATCACTTCAATAACTGAGACCAGTGTCACTTATGAAATAACTTCCTCTAAGTTATAAATGTACCATTGTCATTCAAGCCTGGAAATAATAACCATTTGATGGAATGTACAAAGAGTTTTAGTCAGTATGTTGCCACAGGATCTGTCAGGGTTTGGAGAGATGGTTCAGTGATTAAGAGCACCAACCACTCTCCCAGAGATCCTGAATTTAAATCTCAAAAACCACATGGCTACTTACAGCCCTCTGGTATGGGATCTGACGCCCTCTTCTGGTGTGTCTGAAGATAGCTGCAATGTACTCGCACAAGTAAAAATTAAATATTAAAATAATAGAAAGAAAGAAAAGCAGGACCTCTAAGTATAGTCAGGCAGACCTAAATGTCATGGACTTGGTGGGTGGGGCAGGGTGGCCTTGATCCTACAGGAATCTACCTACTTCTTTATCCCCAGACCTGAAATTGGCACTTTGAGTCACTATGCCCAGTTGTGAAGAGTCCTTTCGTGGTTGTGGTGAGCAACTTTGCTTATCATTTCCCATCAGCCAATTCTTTCTATGTAAATGAGACTATTTCTGTAGTGTCTGGTTTCAGGTGAATTCTGATTGACTGTGTGATTCTGACATTTTTGTGGCTCCAGTTGACTAAAGAGGAACCCATCCATGGTTTTCTAGGTGTCTGAGTGTTTTTACCTCTTTTAAAAATATTAATCAATCATGTTTATTTAAAGTATTAACATCAGAAATTTTTAATGGGAATTTTTAAAAAAAACCAGTAAACAACCAAATCGATTTTCCTATTCTAGCCATAAGAGCCAGCTGGAGTTTGTAAGAAAAATGATCTAAAGCATCGCTGTCAAGGACTACAGAAAACTGCCACCCATAGGTAAACTGTCAAAGTAAAGTGACTACAGCACGGCTCTGTCACTCATACCAGACAACCCAGAATAAATACCTTATGAAAAGAATTAAAATCTATCCAAACCACTTAAAATACTTAAATGCAGAAACCTTAATTTTCCTTCAGTTGGGCCAGAAACCACCGCACATAAACACACACACAGAACGCACAAAGACACACACACACACACAGCCCAAGTCATCATATTCTTTAGTAATTCTGTCCAGAGCAGAGTGGTTATAGGGATAGAAGAAAGTACAATTCCCAGCAATTTCAACTGAATATCATGTAATGCATATTTATGAAATACATATTTCACAGAATTTTAGGATTAGAGTACATTATACTATCTATCCTTTATTTTCAAAAGTATCGAAAGTTATGAAGAGAATTCCAGCCGAGTATCAGACTTGTGGCCATCAGAATCAGAACAGATTGCTGATTGAAACTTTCTTTTATTACAACTGTTTCCTAATGTCACATAGGAAAACCGGCTTCAGCCAGAAATGCCTTTAGCTACCACATGCATCTGAATCTCACCCTGGGAAAACCATGAGAATCCATGAGAGAATGTGTGTGGCTCTTTGATGTCCAGCTTTCCTGTAGGTCTCTTCTGGCTTGCACGGACACCACTCCTTGATTCCTCCCTCTAAATGGCCGTGCTACCTTCTTGCCTTGCTCTGCTGATGATCATTGACAACTTGAGGAAGGTAAAAATTGCCTAGTGTGTTAGTGAAGCAGGCCTTTGAATGTCACTCTGAGGGGTTTTGGGGAGAGAATCGACGTAAAACTCACTCTGAATGGTGGTAACACCATAACTCTCAGGCCAGGTGCCTGCACTAAATGGCACAGAGAGGAAGCTAAGAGCTAGAATTTCCCTATTTCTGCTCCCTGCTCCACCCACATGGAAAGAGTCTCATTCACATCCTGCCAGCCAGTCCACTTCTACCAACTGCACCTCTCACGGCTACACTCACCCCTTCTAGGATGGAGTCTGTGCTTCCCGACTCTGAGCCAATGGAACCCTCCTTTCTTAAAATGCTTCTGTGACAGAATGGGAAACACGACCAGTGCAGTCACTGCTTCGTTCTGCCTTTTGCAGTCTCCTCCCGCCTGGTTCCCTCACAGCCTTTCCAGTCCAATGTGTCTCCAAGAAAACAAGCTAAAGATGTCACCTTAATTCTCCTTTGACTTGTCTCTGGTAAGAGCCTTTTGCTACATCAGCCCAGATAGAAGAGTGAAAGAGGAAAAAGAGAAGAGAAGACAGTAGATGGCCTAGGCAAGGGATAACTGAAGTTCTCCTTGTAACACAAGCTACTTCCCAAGATATTACCACTAATCCAGTTTCTGTGTCAATATGACCCCCCAAACCTAATCACCTATCATTAGAGCACATTTGCTGACACACTTTTATTGCAGTTCAATTTCTAATACATGACTTTTGAAAACACATCTAAAAGTGGGGTGGGCTTTTTCAGCTGGATTCATGACCTCCTCTCTCCCACTCAGCACCCATACTCAAATCACCTGCGGACATCTTGTTTCCTAAACACAGGTGTGGCTGTCTCTTTTACTTTTCCCCATGGGATAGTTTAGTTCGAATGACCTTACCGCACCCGCCCATCAATTACTGGCCTTCTAGCTTTAATGACTTAGGACAATTTTTGTTTGTTGATAATGGAAATCGCCTGCTGTATAAAGTCATTTGCTCCTGCTCTCAAACAGAGGAAAAGAAAGAGAGAAAAGGTCTGCCTGCTAGGCATAGTCAAGGTAGGTCAAGGCCTGTGGGCAGATTTTTCAGCCTGCTGAGGTATGGAACTGTAAGAGAAGGTGTACCTGAGGCTTAAAATTCTATTGACCTTGGTGGAAAAAATGGAGAAGTTTGGGGAATGGGAACGAAGGCATTTTTTATTTTAACAATTTGTTCCTGTTAGCTTGTGGTTATGCTTCCCACAGTGCTATAGTAAAACAGGGCTTTTAGAATTACGCTTCTGTTGCCTTGTACCCACCAGCAACCCTTTCATAACTGTGTCTTTCCTCTTCTTTTGGCCTTTCATATTCTGATCCTCATCTGCCCCTCAGAGGACCTTTCCACTTCCTACCACTCAGTCCATCAAAGTAGGGCCATGCCGTTTCAGGAAACTAGAATTTCTGAAAAGCCCACTGAATCTGGAAAGCAATGTACCCCAGGATATGTCCTGCAGCTCAGAGTAAGATGTTGCAAAAAGAGGAAAACTGACTGATCTCCCACTTTGTGCTTTCAAAAAGAACAAATACATAAAAACTTAGTTTCTCCCTCCGCCCCATTACAGAATCTGATTTCAGCCATGCACACTGTGCTCTCTTGGATCCATGGATGCTAAGCTGCAGGTTCTGGAGATGCCAACCCCTCAGATGAATTCAATGTCTGCTCAACTCAGTCCATTCATTCACAAATCCTGGAGTCATTGCGTCCACCGACCCAGACGCCCATCGCCGATCGAGAGTATTCCACGCAGCGGATCGAGTTCCAGCAAGCAGAAGGATCTTCAGTCACAGAGCACATTGGGGAACTTACCTGACATGCTGGACAGAACTAAGAGGTTAGTGAGAAACAAGTTTGTGAAAACGATCCTATGTCGCCATCTTCTGGGCAAATGCAGAATTACATCCTATTACCTTACCTTGGAGTCAGAGGCTTCCTTCTAGCCTCTCATGTGCCTCTGTTCAAATCATAGATGCAGATATTCACAGCCAACCATTGGACTAAGCCTGGGAACCACAATGAAAGAGTTAGGGGAAAGCGTGAAGGAGATGAAGGTGATTGGAACCCAATGTGAAGAGCAACAATATCAACTAACTGGAGCCTTCAGAGCTCCTCAGGACTAAACTACCAACTAAAGAGGATATATGGTCCTGGCCACGGCTCCTGCTACATAAAGTGTAGAGCATGTGTAGCAACAATTGGCTCATCTGACATCTCTGGGAAGGGACGCAACTGGCCCTGTAGAAATTTGATGTCCCAGAGAAGGGGGATGCTAGAGGGGTGAAGTGGAAGTGGGTGGGTAGGTGGAGGAGTGCCCTCTTAGAAACAAAGAGGACTGGGAGGGTATGGGGGTTCAAAGTGGAGAGATCAATGATGGGGATGACATTTGAAATGTAAACAAATAAAATGACTAGTGTATAATAGATGGTGACAGATGTCTCCATAAGGACTAGATATTCATTATCTGTAACAGGTTCATTGAAAGTCAAAATCCATAACTGTTGTGACTTACTTATTATTGAAATTTCACATAGATGAACCCAATCACCATTTTAACTTCTCTCCTTGCATTAGTTACCTTTATAAAACAATTTAAAAAGCAATTAGGGTTTCTACTCTCTTAGGCTTTGATACAGTGCCTCATATTAGCTGTCCCTCTCTATGTTCCCTCCATTGCTGCCCTCTCCCTGTCTCCTCACATGTGACATTCCTGTTCTGACAGTGTCCCTCAGCAATCCATGAGTGAACTTGTACTTCCCTAAATGAGGACAGTCTGGCCCACGTCCCTAGACCCTTACACTAAACTGATCATACAGTTACACAGATTGAAGAATCAACAGCTAACATCCATATTTAGGTGAATATGTATCCCATTTGTCTTTTTCAGCCTGGATTACCGCATCCAGAATGACTTTTACTAGATCCATTCATTGTCCTGCATATTGCATGCTTCCTTTTTGCCTTTTGTAATTGTTAAGCAGAAATGCAGTCTGTAAATGCACCACATTTTCTTTATGCATTCGTCCGTTAAGGGACAACTTAAATATTTCCAAATCCTAAGTATTATAAACGAGCTTCAGTGAACATGGGTGAGCCAAGGTCTCTATTCTAGGATGAACCAACATCTGGACATGAGACCTGGAGTTGTATCTTAAGGTACAACAATTTTCACCTTCCTGAAGAACCATCATACTGATCTCTGAAGTTGCTGTAGAAGTTTGCCTTTCCACCAGGAGACTATGAATGTTCCCCTTGCTCCATAACCCAGTCAGCTTGAGTTGTCACACGTGTTATTAACCTTAGTCATACTGACTAATATGAAAAGTGATCTCAGAGTAATTTTGATTTGCATTTGTGTGATATACAAGAATGATGAATATTTCTTATGAATTTCTCAGTCATTTGAGTTTTTTCTATTATGAATGTTGTGCTTAGATATGTAGCACATTTTAATTATTTTTCTTGATATATAGTGTTTTAGTTTTTCAAATACATTTTTATATTAGCCTGTTGGGCCCTACCTTGGAGTGTTTCCCTTCCCCCTCGCTGTGCCTTTCAGCCTGCTGTGGCCAAAAGTTGTTTACACTCTTGGCAGCTGCTCTCGGACCCTGATTTGGGGCCAGGACCTTCCATGGCACCCATTCCTCTTGCTGAGCCTTTCAGCTTATTGATGTTAAGAAGTTGTTTATGCCCCTGTGTTGGGGCCAGGACTTGCCACGATGCAGACTTCTCCTGTTTTCTTACTTTTCTGGTTGGGGATTTTCACCTGCTTTATTGTTTTTCCACGGCTTTTGCCTCTGGTATATAAGGAGATCTCAGTAAAGCCCGGAGAGCATTCTTTTAACACGAATGACCCAAGTGTGTGTTTCTTCTTAACTCTTATAGGCCTATGCCCGGTCCTCAGTGTCCTGATGACACAGGCATCATCAAATGGAGGTCCCACCAAGATCGGGAAAGAGAGGACAACCTGATGAGATGGTCCCAGGAAGCCGGCCAGTGAAGGAGGGACACATTGGGGAAAATGGGCCAGGAAAGGTCCCAGTAAGCAGGATACAGAAGGACCGTGGGAATTGAAAGCACATGCAAAAGAAAATAAAGATTTGGGATAGTGGTGAATAAACCTTATAAAAAGGGACCAGGTAATAATGGTAAAATGTTTTTGTGTACGTGTTCTTTTAGATTTATGCTAAAATCTAGAGAAGCAAAGTCAATTCTCATAGATGCTTTTAGTCTTTGGACCCTGATTAGAGACAGTTTACACCCTAGACAAGAGAGAAAATGGTTTGAGAAAAACGGTCCTCCCAGACTCTCCACAGATGCTTTGGCAAAAGAAGGAAAATGAGATTAAGCTTTTTAAGAGCTCTCCTAGGGACATCCTGCCTCCTTGCTGACTCCTATTAGAGAAGTGCTTATTTCTGGTTCTGGGTCCGTTAAGAAGAATATCTGGGTCCTTTTGGTGGGACACCATCTAGCTCCTTCCCTCTATGTGTATTGTCTGTCCTTGTTGCACCAAGCTGTCCACGGATGTCAATTTATGTCTGGGTTTTGCTTCTCGTTGCTTGAATGTTTTGTGTTTCATGCTTAAAAGAAAAAATGGTGAAAACTTTAAATGCTGGTTGATTCCCCCCTTGATTTAGTTTTAAGTCCTTTCAAGAAAAGAACAAATAAATAAAAACAGTTTCAATTGACCTTTGGAGCCCTGCATCCTAGATAACTGGGGGCTGGCTAAATGTCTACACTAGCTGGTCTTAAAGGTGCCAGTAGCTTCAAAGCTACTATGGTAAGGGAGCTGGTGTCTGTTTCTCTTAGAGAAATCTGTGACTGTGATTATTGGATTCAACAGGTAACAAGGTGCTTCATTTAAAATGATAGCTACAAAAAGTAAAAATGGTATTTGATCTAAATACTAAAGATATGTATAATCACTTCATTTTTTTCTGTTTGGTTTTAAATGTATAATACGCTCTACATGTCTTGGCTATAGGTTACTGGCTTTTTTTTTTTTTGGTTCTTTTTTTCTGAGCTGGGGACCAATACCAGGGCCTTGCGCTTCCTAGGCAAGAGCTCTACCACTGAGTTAAATCCCCAACCCCAGGTCACTGGCTTTTAAGTTATTGGGTATGGTTAAAATTTTTAACATTGGTAACAGAAAGTTGGCTTAAAACTGGAGTTATTGTAGACAACATGTGGCATGAGCCAAGCCAGGGAAACAGGTCTAGATTGGGATAATATTTTAATATAACTCTTATCATGGAAACCGGACTTTAAAAGAATTTAGGGAAATGTCTCTTTGCTGAGGTATTAGAGCCTGCACCATCGTTCCTTCATATGCAAGGCTTGGCTGCCATACTTTATAGCATGAGGAATGGACTTGGTGTTTTGGAGAGACTGGATTTTGGAGGATAGATAGTTTGGTGGAGGGTGAGTTTTGCTTTCCAAAGTTATGCTTGTGCTCTGGGGTTAGGAGGGAAACTTGAAGATTGTGGCTAATGATTGCCAGTGTTACATTGACTACAGTTTACAGTCTGATCACAGACAGACTCGGGATTCTAACTCGTACATATTTGTGCTTAAGAAAAAGTCAAACAGGTGGAGACTGTGACAAGGGTTGATGGGGCTATGGAACTTATAAGAGCATGACAGCCTGCTTCCTCCAACTGCTATTTCAAGAAATACATATAGAATGATTATAGGTTTAAGAGATTGTTTTTATGTTGTTTCTTGCACTCTTGGGTTGTTGTGAAATATTTCATTTCTTGTGTTTCCTTGGGTTTTGTTTGACTTGACCATACATGTGTATGGCTTTTCGAAAGAAAAATGTATTCATTTTTATTTATTTTGGTGAATTGTTCTTTGGCTGACTTTTGTCTGTGGTTGCTCTGAATGCAGTTCCCTCGGTGGCCAGAGGAGGCACCAGATACCGAGTTATAAATGATGGTTAAGCACCCTGTAGGTCCTCTTGAGTGAAGCCAGCAGGTTGTCCAGGTCGAACTCCAGTTCTAGCTCCCTGTGCACCATGCTGTGCTAAAGCTTCTCTACTTCCTCCTGCTCTTCCTTGGACAGCAGCACCTCTGCATTTTGCCCCTCCATGGCTCTGGCTTGGGTCTCAGTTCCCTCACTTTTGGGGATTTTAAATTTTAAGAATGGACAGAAAGATTACAATTTGATGTTTGCCCTATACCTTAGAAGCATTTTGCCAGGAAAAGGGAGTTTCCATTGCACAAAATGGGATGGTAAGACAGAGATTTCAGGAAAAAACATGGGTGAATATATTGAAACCATGCCCCCTCTCAAGGTACACTCCATGAAACAACATACTCCAGCTTGCATACATTTAAAGGTGTAGGAAAAAAATATTGGCTTCTGGAGAACAGTAAAAATTGTGGGAATTGGACTATTTGTCACATGCATGGACCCTGGGTTTATACATTTCAGGAAGAAGAATATCCCTCATCCACGGTCTTTAGATCTTTGGCTGTTAACAAAGATGTTCTATCCATTTCAAGGCCTGATACAACTCTCCCTCTCCTCAGCAACTGAGTTGTAATGAAGCAGTGAGAACTCTGAAGCTCTGGAAGGAGAGTGAGCGAATGGGTGTTCCTGGCTCAAAAGTGAGTCTCTGGAAAAGCCACTGCAGAACCTGGTCAGTCTGGTAGAGGTAGTTAGCAAGTAAGCTATGGCATTTCCCACTGACATCACCGGTAGTGTCTTCCCTGGAAATTCTCTTGTATCCAGGAGACACTAGAATGTTCTGTGATGTCACCAGTGTTGTGGTGACACCAACTGCCTGAGCGATTTCCCTTCATTTCCTAATGGGTTCCCGAGGAGGCATGTTCTCCAGGATCCTCAGTCTCTTTCGGAGGGACAATCATATCCATACAGGCACCAGACCGAGGCAGAGGGAGGCCAGCCCTCCATCACGTTGGAGAAGAAGACGAATGGAAAGGTCCTTGAGGAGGTCAAGTGAGTACTGGGCAGGGCAAGGGGGATTCCTGGAGGAGGTTGGCTTGAGCTGGTCCTTCCAGGAGTAGGACGTATGATTTAGAGCCTCAGTCTTCCTAAATGGCTGACCCAGATTCAACAATTTCTGATCATTAGTTTGACAGAAAACCAAGAACTGTTATATGTCAAGGGGCTTTCCTTGGATCTCTTTAACGCCATGGGAAGTGTCAAAGAATACCAGGATGAGCCTTTATAAGAATAACAAAGAATAACAGGATCGGCTGTTGAAACACTTCATTCTCAGCAGTGTCCTGTAGATTACTTGGGTAATTGATGCCAAGAGGGATACTCTCCTGGTCATATATCAAGGTCTCAGTTACTTTGTCCTTGAACACACATGATTAGGGATTCAAGATGTTAAGCAGTTTGAACTCAAGGACTTACCTGCCTCACATCAGACATTAGCTGAGAACGTCCTCCAATTCTTCTTGTTTAGGCCAGCTTTAGAATTTCAGTGCCAGAGGAATGGCTTTAGGAGGTATGGTCTATATCTATGATGGCATATGTCATCCTATGGCGATGATGGTGGGGAACAGGGACCTAGCTGAGTTCAGCTTAAAGATAGCTTTCTTGCTCTGTCAGGGATTCACTGTATCTGTAGAACTGTTCATCCTCAGACTTCTGTTTTAGACTAAGCATAGTTTTCCTTGACACTGTGTCCACATATATGCCTGTTCACTGGTGTTTATCTACCTACAGAGTCTGATCAGAAGGCATCATCCCAACCCTCCATGACACCTGTTGAGGAGGAGAGAATGAAGCGTCTGGAGAACATCAAAATTGCTCTCCAGAAGATGCAGAAGGAGAGAGATGAACTCAGGAGAATCCTGGCGGATTACCCGGGAAAGAATTTAAATGACAGGTAGTCACAATGCAAGTTCTGTTAATTCCACATTTCCTCACATCACAGTAGGCTACAACTCCAGGGTGTCCTCATGGTCAAAATCACTTTCCTGATTGGATGAGAATGTGAAGTCCAGATGGGAATGGGATGGTGGCACAGGCTATTTTAATTCCTACAAACGTAAATCATAGCCTGTGGCCTGAATCACAGTCTGGGAATGAGGGTAGTAGTGTGTGAGCTCTCATTGTGTGATTTAAGGAGCCTGGACAGGTGTTGGCTTGTGGGAATTTCTAGGTGCTCTGATTATGACCAATCATTGTTGTAATTGACGTGGAGGTGCTTTGGGTTCAGTAGGTCCTGTGAAGAGCTGGAGGGGCCTAATCCCACTTGTTGCCGCATAGTGTGTGACTGGAATGACAACAGGGGATCATTGGTGTTCTCTGATTATATTCACTGTATTTGGAGATAATGCCACAGCCTTGTATTTAATTGGCATTCTAATTGTATTTGAGAGAGAGAGAAAGAGAGAGAGAGAGAGAGAGAGAGAGAGAGAGAGAGAGAGAGAGAATGTGTTTTGTGTGAGTATGTGTGTGTGTATGCATGTGTGAGTGTGTTTTTGTGTATCACTTAAGATATGGGTATTCTATGTTCTGATTTGGCCTGAGAATTATCCTGTGTCAATTTTCATGGCATGATAATGATGAGGCTGAGAGCCTCACTGTGAGCAGTAGAACATTTCACATCTGCTCAGGTGGACGCACATGGGAATCTCCTGGTGCGTGTTATAAATTCTTTTCCCTGTAAATACTGTTCATGTTCCTTTGGGTTTTCATGTAGCAATAGATTCTATGATTGAGAATTGTTACCTAAGAACAGGAGAATAGTCTTCATGGGTTTAAGTTGGAGCCTGGATCGTGGCACAGGGTCCTGGAATGTTCTTGGCAAGCTAGTCAATTCCTTCAAACTCCCTCAGGGAGCTCAAGCAAATCAGCTCCCTCCTTTTGTTTGCTGGCACTGCTGTCCCTGTGTCCATAATAATAAACTTATAAATAGCAAATGGACGCAATACCAAGGATCAAGATGTGGCATGTCCTAGGCTGGGGTAGTTCAGGATTCAGTCTGAATTCATGTAATTCTTGAATCCTTCATTCATAATGTTATTTCATCCTTGGACCATGCCTTACCACAGGAACAACTTTGAGTCCGAGATGCTCACGAAGCAGCACGAGGAAGTGATGACCGACATGAAGAAAATGAGCGAGCAGGTCAATAGAGCTTTGGTCAAATGTACACACCTTACACTGGAAAATGACTGGTACTGGTGAGTAACTTACAAGGCTGTGACCCCAGCACAGGGCACAGCATGTGTCAGCCCATTCTTATGTTTGAAGTAAAGTGAGGATCAGGCTTTATAGTGTTTGAAGCAGACCAGGAAGCCTGTCTCTAAGGAAGGCTCTAGGACACACAGGACACAGAAAGATTGGCCTCCAAGTGACATTCTAATAAAATGGACAAATAAGCACACATGGGGATTAAGTCCTCTTCTGGGAAAAACTTGAATCAATGATGTCAGGTTTTTGAGAAGTGCCCTGAGTCTTCTGGAATGTTGCTCTTTTCTCCATTTGACCTGACTCTAGGTCATGCTCCATGGCTACTCTGGACTTGGACTATAATCTGGGGCTCTTTTCCGATCAGGACCCTAGAAGGAGCAATGGACTTGGAGAAGTGGGAGGAAGTTGGAGACTGGCTGGGAGTCACCATTTTTTCTTTGTGTCTCAGCCGCAGCTTCTGCCCCCTCCTAACTGAGTTGTTTGAGCTGAAGAACAATGCCCAGAGAGCACGGCATGAGAACAGGGAGCTTCTATGGGAACAGATTGCACTGGAAGAGTCCATTAAGGAAACAACAAGGATCTGTGGGGAAGCCAGTATGAAAATCCGTGTAAAAAGCAACCTCAGGTAGGATGAATGACGCATCAAGGGCAGGTTTTCCTGATATCTAAGCATAAACCAAGTCAAACCAGTTTAACCTTTCTCCACCTTATCCAGACACTCTCCTAGGTCTCATCCAGTTGTTCATCTCTTTGAACATTTACAAAACTTTCTGTGATGTTAGCTTCATGCAAGAAACTGGAGGATTGACAACCAAATCCTCCTGCTCAACTAGAAAATGCATTTCCTTAAGGGGGATCTGTTGATCACACACTGCACACTTACATGCCATGAGGTAGCCATCTTTGTAGTGCACAGAACTGATTAGAGTTCAGTTCAATTGCCAAAAGATGGCTCTCATTGTCAATTATGATGGGGCTTCTGGACTTTCTCTCCTTTTCCCCGTACATTGAAAATCTTCCCTTCTGCCTGTCCAAATCGTGGTTTACAGTGACAGAGCTTGAGAAGCAGTTTGTCCGTCCTGTTTTATGTCAGTGTTTTAGTGTTCTTTCCTGTGGCTTATGTCCTGGAGCTGACTGGATGAACAGGGATGTAAGAAAGACTTCTCTCAGGGTGAGGGTTTGTGTGAGATATGTGAGGATTAAAGGGAAATTTTTCTCCAACTCTCCCAACCTAGTGTGCCGAAGAAGTGCATTCCCTACACAGGTTTACTCTATAAGGGATGGATAGCAATGTCTAAGCTCTCACTTGAAACATTTCCTTTGCCTCATATATATATATATATATATATATATATAGAGAGAGAGAGAGTGAGAGAGAGAGAGGGAGGGAGAGAGAAAGAAGAGGAAACACAATTTTTCCAATTAGTTTTAAACTGTTCTTAATGGGGTCTTGATCACTATTGAAATTATTTACACTGGGAAAACTATTCATCAACATTGACATTACTTGGAGAAAAACTCAGGAATAGGGTACAGGGATGTGAGGAGAGGCTGCTGTGTGAAATCTATATACCTCAGTATAGAAACTGCTGACTGAGGGCTCTTCTGCCTTCTTTGCTCTCGGTGTATAGTAACACTGGAAGGTCATGTGGCTTGTTGTGTCTTCTCAGCATCCTGGTTATGTTAATCGTTACCTGCCACCACTTTCTTTCCAGATTGGCCTAATTGGTTGAATATACCTTGGCTTTGGAGTTTGGCCTGGAATTTGTTAATTGAAAGATTAATTTGCTTAGAGTTGAATCTGCAAGCAGAAGATGTCCAGGAGTTATGCTGAGGTGGAATCACATCTTTGCCTCAGACAGAAACTTAGGCTCAAAATAGTCCACAGCACTCACCCTGTGTTGTGTTGTGGCAATCTTAACCATTGTTATTCAAAATCATTTGATGTGAGTGAAAATCATCTGTAAGGAGGGTTTAGAACAGTGATGACCCTCAGACATTGCTGGAGGTGTCAAATGGGTAGCCCTGTGAGAAGCCATGTACAACTCTTGTGAAAGTACAACCTTTTGACACAGCGATTCCAGAACAAGAAGTAGGTGTGAGCAGAGAAACTGTGGTACATTAGTGTTGTAGTGGTTCACCTCAGAGCAGCCATGAAGCAAAATTATCCAGATGTCCATCAGTCAGAAAGTGAAAAGGTACAATGTTGTCCAGCCCTTCCATGGACTGCGGCTGAGTTTGATTATACCTGCCAGCATTTGGCTTTGAATTAGCCTTCTCTTACTGGAATTATATCTGATAGCATCCCAGTCCAAGTTTTACCTTGGATTGTGGTTATGGAGATTTCCTAGCTGTTTGTGCTGGTAGTTTGGCTCCCCTGTCAGGTACTGTATGGTAAAGGGACCTCATATTGGAAAATGCAGCTCACTTTGCATGCACTGGGAAACAGTGAGCAGAGGACTGAAGAAGCTCACCTGCCCCCCCCCCCCCCCCCAGTGCTCTGTTTCCTGAAATCAGCCTCCTGTGCACAGCCTTGTGAACTTGCTAAGCAGGCTTGGCTAACAGGCCTAGATGTCACATTTCTAATTTCTGATTTTCAGGGGAATATACTTTATTGGCTGAGCTGTCTTTAGGCTATGCTCACTGTGTACTTACCCCATTCCAGGTTTTTTTTTTCTTATGCCACAATAGTAGACTGGGTGATCTCTTCTATTACCATTAACTGGGAAACTAACCACATTCTGCAAAATACTCTACTTGTATGTGTGAACAAATATATTTGGGTGAGTTCAAAAGTGTGTATGTCTGGGTGTCTGTCTGTCTGTGTCTGTATACATTCCTGTCTCCATGGACAATATAATCTTCTAACGACCAGGATGAGGAGAGAATGGAGGAAAGTCTGCAGGACCCCCTGAATCAGAAAAAACTGGTCACTGAGCAAAAGGCCTTGTCTGAGAAGATGCAGCATCATTTCGGTGTCACTGAGATGGTTTGAAAGCACCTGATGAGAGGACCCAAGTAGATTCCCTGTACTTATAAACTGTCTTATTGGGTGTGTGACTTTCTCCATAGTTCTCAGCATCTGTCAGCTAGGAGCAGCTCAGAATATTATTCTTGTGCATTTAAAAGAAATTCTGTCCATGAAGTGTATGTGATCCATAGAGATTCTGGCTACTGTGTACTGATCCCTCCAGTCTGAGCTCTCTTTTATTATCTGAGCCCAGTGCCTTTAAGTCTCCCCATAAATAGTTTTACGATACCCATAAACAGAGGAGTGGTACAGTTTATTTTCTGCATGAGAATCTCCTTTAGAGTTCAATGCTTAGTCTTGGCAAGATTTCCATGCACCATATTCTTGCCAAATATAATATCACTTCAGTGTGCATGTACTTCTTGAGATATTGTTTCTCTGGGTCTTTGCAGACATTGAGGTTGTCAGGTGGACCCCAGGCATATTCCTGCACTGGAGGAATAATAATAGTCTTCATTGCAGACATGGCCAAGCTTCCAAGGCCTTCCTATTGTTTTCTAGGTTGTTCATATCTCTCCTCAAATGACATTTAGACATTGTTACATGATATTAAAATATAATATATATGTACGATTGGAATTATCTGCTTTTCACTGTTCGATTTTTAGCATTTTGAAAAGCTGAGAAAATATGCAGGCCTGTGGGATCTCTTACCCTTCTCTCTTGGGCATGAGTGAATGACCTCAGATGAAAGATTATTCTGCATTGTCCTGCTGAATTGTGCTGCTGTGTATGGGATAAGTGGCATGGCAGGTCCTCACCAGGCCTTTTCCACACCTAGGTCTGAAAACTGCAGCAGAAGCTTTCCCAGGGCCCAGACCAGGACTACAGCTCTCAGAGACAGGACTGTCCACCAGGAGCACAGAGGGTGCAAAGATTGACACCACCTCCCGCATCTCAGTCCTTGTAACCATAGCAATCCTGGGCTGAATTTGAAAGAGCTTGAGATGTGGCATGGAACATGCCTCACGTTTAACCTTTTGACGACTTGTCCACCAACAACCAACTACACCGAATGAGGCGTCTACATTCCTCTTGAAGAGATTTTTACCATCTTACCTGCCGTTCTGCTGTGTTTGCAAGGCCAGCAACAGGCTGGAGTTATATGTTGAAAAATCAGCAGGAATTGAATGCTGACTAATTTACTTGTTATATTTAGTTTTTAGTTTGAAATTTGGTTGTTTTATGCATTTGGTTTTATTTGTTTACATTTGAAGTTTTGTTATTTATTTGTTAACATTAGTTTTTAAATTAATATGCTATATTCTTAAGGCTATATACATTGAACTCATTGACTCCCCACTTTAAAATTTTCTTAAATAAATTAATGTTTGTCTATAAATAAAAATGTGACCTTTAATCCCTCACTCACAAGACCGTCCTGAGGCGTGTGCGGTTCTTCCTCCTGTAACAGCACAAGTGTAAGGCAACAGTGGTTTTCTGCAAGTCTCATGCAGCTTAGGCTTCACCATCAGTTCACAGCCAGCCAGAGCTGCACAGGAAACTGTGCTCTTGATGTAGACAGTTTGTCATGCTCTGTGGAACCCACCTTCATGATGAAAAATATCCTTGCTTTATCCTGGGGCTCACAAATTTAGCTTCCTTTATAATGACAGACAAAGGAGAAACAGAGAAGTATTTGTCTAATACATTAGAGGAAATAAAACCATTCAGTGTGGGAATATAAAAAGCGATCAGGACACACAGAGCTGTATGCCTCTGCATTCCTTGTAATAAAGCATCGGTTATAACTGCAGATTTATTGAATTCCAGCAATTTTGGAGAAACGATATTTTTAAAATTTTTTATTATATATATCTCTTTACTTACATTTCAAACGTTATTCCCCATCCTTGTTTCCTTCCTTAAGCCCCCATTCCCTTCCCTCTCCCTTCCCCATATGTGTATCCCCCTATACATCCCCCTTATTGTTCACCACTATTCCCCTGCACTGCCCCTGGAACATTTTCTCTATTGTTTTTGTTGGTTTGTTTGTTGTTGTTCTTTTTCTCCCATTTTTATTAAATTGGGCATTTCTTATTTACATTTCAAATGTTATTCCTTTTCCCGGTTTCCTGTGCATCAGCCCCCTAACCCCTCCTCTTCCCGTTCTAAATGGGTGTACCCTCCCCACCCTACCCTCATTACTGCCCTCTCCAAAATTCCCTTCACTGGGGGTTCAACCTTGGTAGTACCAAAGGCTTCCCCTTCCAGTGTTGCCCCAACAATGCTATTTACTGCTACCTATGCAGGGTCAGTCCATGTGTAGTCTTTGGGTAGTGGTTTGGTCCCTGGAAGGTCTGGTTGGTTCTTATGGGGTTGCAAGCCCCTTCAGCTCCTTCAGTCCTTTCCTTAATTCCTCCAATAGGTGTCCCGTTCTCAGTTCAGTGGTTTGCTTCTGGCAGTTGACTCTGTATTTGACATGTTCTGGCTGTGTCTTTCAGGAGAGATCTATATCTAGTACATGTCAGCCTGCACTTCTTAGCTTCATCCCTCTTATCTAGTTTTGGTGGACATAGATAGATAGATAGATAGATAGATAGATAGATAGATAGATAGATAGATAGATAGACAGATAGATAGATTGATAGACAGATAGAAAGATAGATATGGTCCACATGTGGGGCAGGTTCTGAATGGCATTCCTTCATTCTCTGCTCTAAAATTTGCCTCCCTATCCCCTCCTGTGGATATTTTTGTTCCCCCTTTAAAGAAGGAGGCTTCACTCCTTCTTTAAAGGGGGAACAAGAATACCCTTGGCAGGGAAGAGAGAGGCGAAGATTAAAACAGAGACTGAAGGAACACCCATTCAGAGCCTGCCCCACATGTGGCCCATATATATACAGCCACCCAATTAGACAAGATGGATGAAGCAAAGAAGTGCAGACTGACAGGAGCCGGATGTAGATCGCTCCTGAGAGACACAGCCAGAATACAGCAAATACAGAGGCGAATGCCAGCAGCAAACCACTGAACTGAGAATAGGACCCCCGTTGAAGGAATCAGAGAAAGAACTGGAAGAGCTTGAAGGGGCTCGAGACCCCATATGAACAACAATGCCAAGCAACCAGAGCTTCCAGGGACTAAGCCAATACCTAAAGACTATACATGGACTGACCCTGGACTCTGACCTCATAGGTAGCAATGAATATCCTAGTAAGAGCACCAGTGGAAGGGGAAGCCCTGGGTCCTGCTAAGACTGAACCCCCAGTGAACTAGACTGTTGGGGGGAGGGCAGCAATGGGGGAGGGTTGGGAGGGGAACACCCATAAAGAAGGGGAGGGGGATGTTTGCCCGGAAACCGGGAAAGGGAATAACACTCGAAATGAATATAAGAAATACTGACGTTAATAAAAAAAAAGGAGTGAAGCATCCACATTTCAGTCATCCTTCTTGAGTTTTATGTGGTTTGTGCCTTAGATCTTGTGTATTTCGAGTATAACCAAGAGGTGGGGATGCAAAAGAATCAAATGGATAGCTTGACGCCAGAGGTTGGTGGTGAACACCTGAGGGAAAGATCATTCTTCCAGAGTCAATTGGCAGGTTTCTTGTAACTCAGCTTTGCCAGACTACTTGTCTTGGGTCCACAGAACTCTCTGAGTTGCCAACACCAAGGTATGTTCTACCTAATACACTGGACAGTGTAGAAGGAGATGTCAAAGCCAGATGTCACATTTGCACCTATGTAAATAAAAAACAGAGATCATTTACCCAGAGAGGATTGCATACAGGTAGCCAATGCTCTGATAAATTATGGGATCCTGAGTTAACTAACACATGGTCTCCTAGAGTAAGATAAAAGTGCCTGCTTGTTTTTATTGATTCCTTTTCTGGGTGAGTAGAAGCTCACTACATCGGACTGAAACTGATCATAGAGCAACTAGAAAGCTCTGCTAGGAACTTTCACCCTAATTTTGCCACTCACTAGGAATGCTGTCATATAATAGCCCAGCTCTCACAGTCAAAGCCTGTAAATAACAGTCAAAGATGTATGCATAGTTTGGAGTCTTTGTTGTGCAGAATTCTGGGCAGGTGGAAATAATGAACAAGACATTAAAGGAAACACTATGAAAACTCTCATTAGAGTCCAGGAAGTGTGGAAAGGCTCTTCTTACTTTGGGCTTGCTGTACTCCATACAAGGAGGGATTGAACCATAGAATATTCTGTTTAGAATATACACCCCCCCATTGCTTCTGAGTCTTAGAGATCAGCAGTTGGCAGAATTCTTCAGCTTTTTTATTCTTGAAATCCTATCCGTCCAGTTCTCCGTAAAGTCTATTAATTACTTTGACTATCGGAGAGACCCAGTGAACCTCTAAATCTACCAACAATATCCCCTAATTTGGACCTAGTGGTAGTGAACCTGCATGAGCCAACTGGGCATCAAAAAGGACAAAGCAATTTGCAAAGGACCTATGTGGTGATGTTTTACACTCTTACAGTTATGAGGTTAGGTGGAATTTTAACATGGATTCCTCACAACTAGGTCAAGAACGTAGAAGCCACAGATGACAATACCAAATAGACTCCCTCCAGAACTTCTGGACCTATTAAAGTTGAGCTTTCACCTGACCTCAAGCCCTTCCACTCCCTGCCCAACCTCCTGAATCTTATGTTTGGCATGAATACAGGATCATGGTCCAAACTCTAACACCCTCAGGCCTGGCCCTGGGAACTCAGGAAGGTTGATACTAGAGAAGTGACATCTAATGGACCCGCGGAAGAGCAATCTCCATCCACGTTGTCCTTTGCTCACTAATATCTGGTTATTTTTTTGAGAAAGGATTTGGAAGTTTATCATCTGAAGTAGGTGCAAAACATTTAAAGTTGTATATTCACTGTGTAACTGGGTTCACTATGTTACCAAGATCATTGCAACAGAGTCTCTGCAAAACAGAGACTTTGTGAGTACACATCCATGAATATATGTAAAGAAAGACACCTTGGAAGGAATGCACGATAAGAAAATGAAATCCAATATCCAATAAATTAAAGGTCTGGAGGGAAATACTGCCTTTTGGGAAAGAGGAAAACCTAGGAAATTGGAATGTATGTCACAGGACTGGATCTGGGAATAAAATTATTATGCAGAAGAATCTTCCATCCCGTGTCCCGTGATCTTTTCTCCCCATGCCAAGCCCCTGACGAAATCTGCCCTTTCAGAGCATGTAACTACTAATGGAGCAAAGAGAAATCTCTAGCTTTAGAGGGAGGAGATATGGAAAGGGTTCCATTGTGTCACTGGAGAGCCTCCTGGAGATGGCACCTCAGAATCTGGTCACCATAAGGAAAGCTGGTTAGCAGGAGGCCCTGGCAGTTCCCAGTGACGTCATCCAAATGCTCTCCCGCAACCTGGCCTTCTAGAAAGAGTAGCGTAAACTGCAATAAAAGGATACCCTTGAAAGTAAAACTTGGACGAAATGCCCTGGCTTATCTACATTATCACTGTGAACTGTGACATTGCTCTCTTGGCTTCTGTGGCCAGACATGAGGGCTCTGAAGATATGCTGCCTCCTGTGAACTGTGAATGAGCTTGTGTCACACGAAGCGAAGCATGTGAATGCAGTGAGAAGACAGTAGGAGGACCTTGTGACACTGCCCTCCCAATGGAGACATGGAAGTGTTGACAATCACAGTGGGTGAGTCTCAAGCTGCACTTTGAGACCCAGCAAGGCTACGTTTCACCTGTCAGCTCACTTCCTGCACATCCACCACAGGCCAAGGGCAGGCTCAGATGAAGCTCTGTTGAAGAGAGGTGCTGTCCCTTGTGAGCTGCGTCCCAGGGTATGCGGAAGACCATTCAGCATCCTGTGATGTGGGAGATCAGAGTAGTAAGAGGCAGACAGAGGGGACAGTTCTTTGTTAGTTCTTCTTGGCTACCATAACTACATCTTCCAGGCTAAGGATTTGCTCATGGAAGTCTGCTGTGTCACATGTGTAAAGGCCAAGCTGTCTGAGTCTCAATAACACAACTGGCTCCAGGCTGCTTTCTCTCTCTCTCTCTCTCTCTCTCTCTCTCTCTCTCTCTCTCTCTCTCTCTCTCTCTTTTCTTTTTTATTAACTTGAGTATTTCTTATATACATTTCGAGTGTTATTCCCTTTCCCGGTTTCCGGGCAAACATCCCCCTCTCCCCTCCCCTTCCTTATGGGTGTTCCCCTCCCACCCCTCCCCCCATTGCCGCCCTCCCCCCATAGACTAGTTCACTGGGGGTTCAGTCTTAGCAGGACCCAGGTCTTCCCCTTCCACTGGTGCTCTTACTACTCAGCTATCAAAAACAACGAGTTTATGAAATTCGTAGGCAAATGGTTGGAACTGGAAAATATCATCCTGAGTGAGCTAACCCAATCACAGAAAGACATACATGGTATGCACTCATTGATAAGTGGCTATTAGCCCAAAGGCTTGAATTACCCTAGATCCCTAGAACAAACGAAACTCAGGCTGCTTTCTCAGTCACTGGGATTTACACTCAGTCCTTCGTACCTTGTCTTCTAGAACCAGACATTCTTTTCTGGCTTCATATGGACAAGGCATATTTTCTCACTCTCTCTTACTAGAGACCAGTAGGAACACATATATTGGACAGCCATGCTTATTGTCTAAACTGCTGGCGTCCATGTACAGCATTAGTGGGTACAGCATCATACCTCAGCATCTCTTACTGTAAGGGTTGGAGCAGAACTCCCACATCTCATCCTCCGTGACGATGTAGATTAGACCCATCAGATTAAATAAAGAATTGAAAAACTCTCCTGGGGGTGAAGTGGTAAGGAAATCATGTTGCCGTCCCATAAATGCACTGCTATGAGCAAGCTTCAGACAGTCTGGGGGGATGCAGCCTGCATCAGAGACCACAGGCCTTTGGTGGAGAATGATTCAGTTCAAAACTGGGGAGGGATAAGGATGGTTGATATTGTTCCAGTAGATCTCACTGCCTATAAAAAGAGTTTCTTCCAGATCAATGAATGGTTCTTGTAAAGCAGCTCCTGGACTGGACTACTGAGACCAACCATGAGCCCACCAGACTGGTGCTTTCCAACCAACAGACAAAAGTATCCACTCTGCGAATGATACATAGATATCTACAAAGAATACCAGGATGGATACAGAGTTTCTTCAGTTCCATGAATGAGGGATTCAGCAGGTGAGATGGCAGCAGATAAAGGTGATTGTTGCCAACTCCCTACACCTGAGCTCCTTCCTAGGACCTACATGATTGACGGAAAGAACAAACCTCTCACAACTTGTCCTCAGATTTTTATGTAGTTGGATTTTTCCGGTCTTGGTCCACAGAAGCAAAGACATCTGGTTTTCCAATCCCATTTGACACGGGACCAGTACCTTCAACCGAATGTTCCTTCCTGGAAAGCTGCAGCCTGTCAGCGTGGCTCAGTGGTTTGTGAACTGCAAGTTCCCATCTGGGAAGGTGGTCGTGTTCATCCAGCCCACCTGCCCCCATTGCAGAAAGACCCAAGAAATCCTCAGTCAACTGCCTTTCAAACCTGGTCTTATGGATTCGTGAACATCACAGCCACTAACAACATCAATGAGATTCAAGATTAATTACAACAGCTCACTGGATGGAGAACAGTTCCTCAGGTCTTCATAGGTAAAGAAAGACTGCATAGGCAGACACAGCGATCTGATCTACATGCAACAGAATGGGGAGCTGATGACCCAGCTGAAGCAGATTTGAGCTTTGCAGTTAGGAAAGGGATGCATGCAGAGCCCATGACGAGAGCCATCATCCAGCCATTCCGACGGCCAGTGCCCCTGAGAGATGATGTGCATCACAGAGGATGTCACTACTTTTTGGTGATGGGGATTTTCAACAAATTGGCTTTTATTTCTTCTTTTCCTCAGTGCTAAAACCTGTTGCCGTTTGCCTTTAACCATGGGGCTGAGAAGCTTAACAGACAACACTGGCTTGATTTTCCACTCTTCATGTGCTGACATGTCTCTGCCTCTAAGCCCATGTTTCCCATCCAGTTGATCTAAATCCCCATTGAATCTGTTTCTGGTTTCCTGCCATGCTGGTCAGCTCAAGTCATTTTGCAGACGTCCACTTCCTGAATGGTTATTAAATCAATGGATATTGTGAATTTGTTTATGACCCACACTCAGGCCTTTCCCTCCCTCCTGCAAGCACCGTCCCACTTCTCCATTCACAGCTCTCAGCCAGTGTTCTCAACCTTGCCCTCCCACAACCCACAGAAGTTCACACTTGTATGAGCACGCTGTTTGAAAAATCAGATGAAGAGCTTTAGCATACTTGGTCCTCACTGTAGCCATAATAACATAGACGACAGAGCTGATGGTTCATTCATCTCTATTCGTAAAGGAGATTAAGAAAATCCCAAGAAGTTTTATGTTGATCCTAGTCAGAGTACCAGCAAAGTCAAATATGAAATGCAAAATTGCAGAGCACTCCTACCAAGAATATCTGTATAAAAACTTGTTTGCAAAACACTGTCCTAAATAATTTCCTCCATTCACACTTTGACATTTTGTTTTGATGTCTTGCTATGACACTTAAGTATCATGGAACTGTAGGTCTCTTCTCTGGTCTCCAGTGAGAAGGACACATTCCTAATAATGATGTATCTGTAGATGACTAAAAAAGAAAAAAGAAGATCAGGATTAAAGTTCTGGGTTAAAGGTGTGACTTCCTACCTCAAACATCCAGACTAGAAGTAAGTTTGAATTTACATTAAATGGAAATCCCTCACAGATTTCCCCTCTACTTTTGTGGTTTGGTTAATCTCAGATGAAGACAATTCAACAACCAAGAATAACCTTTAGAATCATATTCTCCTCCGCACTAAAATACTTGAACAAATGGCACACTAAAAGATCAAAAGGAAGGAATGGTTAGAATCAAAAGCTACATCTGGGTCAGCTCTAACTCTCTTAGTCAAGGTGACTTTGGATACGCCCCTTAATGCCCATGGATTGCTCACATAGGACTCTGTAGAGTGTTGTTTCTACTTCCTCACTTTAAGCTCTAGGCAGACCAAGCTATCAAACCTGCCCAGGTCTCTTTGGATTGCACATAAAAGACACATACATTAAGATACTTTTGATGAGATGGCTCAGTGGCCAGGTTCTTCTAAGCCTCCTCCAAATAAGATGCCCTCCTTTTTACTCCCAGCTCAACACCTCTAAGTCTGCCCTCAGCGCAGTTGCTCAGTTGCCTTTAGTCATAGCTCAGAGCCCAAATCTGCTCTCAACTTATTGTGTTATAGCCTCCTGCCTGCTACGCCAAGCCCAGTCTGGGAGGCCACCAATGGCCACTCAACCCTAGATCTCAAATGGCTGGTAGCTCTTACTCCCTCTGAAGTATTAAATCCCTTCTCCTCTCCTGTGTCTCCTAGCCTGCCTGGAGGAAAACTAGAAGACATGCCTATGCCACCCAGCTGGTTGGCCAACAGCATCTTTATTGAACTATCAAGAATCAGTGTTCACAGGAAGATTCCTGATCTAAGCATCAAAACCACACCCTACAGGACTCAACGCCTGTCTCTGGTTTAAAGTGGGAGATAGAGTAGTTAGAATTGGATAATTGAAATTCAAATAATAATGATACATATGTTACTAATTATGCCTTGATAAAAGGCTGCTAGAGAGTGGAAATGGGTAACATTTAAGGCAAAAGGGAAAAAGCCCTAATGCAGCAAACACAGTGGACCTGCCAGAAATGCTGGGGGCTTTCTGCACATCTGAATTTGGACTTGAACTTCTTCAGACAACTTCTTGATCACTCCATGCATCCTGAGAAGAATAGAACAAATAGAAAAACAAAACAAAACAAAATAAAATAAAATAAAAAAAAATCACCAAAATGGAAAAAAAGCAAAAGCAAAAGCAAAAAACAAAACAAAACAAAAAACAAAAAACTTAAAACAGGAGGACTGAGGGAAGATTGCTTGAGGTCTTCATTGTTAACTACAACTACAAGCTACCAATGGCTTTCAATGCAAAAATTATTTATTATTTTACTTGAAGCTTCTGTCTGGGTCAAAGAAACAGGGTTTGGAGGCAGCACCACCAGGAAACTGGAACAAATAATACTATTGAGCTCACCACTGATTATTACCGTGGTGACTGAGGGCACAGCAGAGAATACTGGTGTGAGACAATGGGTCTTTTGGTGTTCTAGATGCTTGCAATATCTATGACTCTGAAATGAGTTAGAGCCATCCTGAAATCATGACTAAATGGACTCTTCCATTTCTTTGGAGCACAAGATCTGTCATCCAATTGACTGACTATGATTAGTACTTGGGACCTACCCTCTGTAGTAAGGCTAAGACTTCTGATGGAAAATCCTTCACCAAAACAGTGACTGGGCCATGGTGGTGTCAGCCAACAACCATGCCCTGCGTCCAACCTGCAGCCTCCAGAAGAGGTTTGAAGAGGTCAAAGTTACCAACATTTTATTTGTGGCTTTGACTTGTCACTTTTTATTTTAAATAAAGTTCGATTTCTGTCATAATTCCTTCTAATTTCTTCCTCACATGAAACTTCACTTTTGACCTCAAATTCTATTCATGAAGTGTTACTTTTATCTGGAGCAGGCTAAGGTTTGTATTTTCCTTTTATACCTTGCTGTGATGGCTAATTGTAGTTGTCTAAATGATGCATTCTGGAGCAATTGACGCCATCAGAATGGCTGGCAGGCTGTGTCTTTGGCATTTTCTTGATGGCAGTTGATGTATGGGGAATTAGCCCACTGTGGGTGGTACCAGCCCTAGTAAGGGGAGGAGAGGTCATAGAGAAAGGTAGGTGAGCAGATGAGTAAGCAGAGTTCCTCTCTGTTGTCAAACTGCTGCCTTTTGTTCTTATCTTGTATTCCACTGATGATGAACTATAACTTATGGGGTGAATAAAACCTTCACTTTCCCACATTGGCATTTTTATGTTTTACTATAACAATAGGAAACTAACTTGAACATTCAGAATTTTCTTGAGATCTGCTCTGATAGTCCCTCCTCCTGCAGGTATGGAACCTCAGTTTTTAAATCAATAAACACAGTTCCTGGACACTCTAAACTGTTGAAATATTCGCTCTGCCAACCACATGACACTGCTTAGGTAACTATTAAATTTTTTCTCATGACATTTTTTCCTCCTGACTGTTTTGTTCTCTTTAAAGCTATCTCTCTAAACATGTTAGCTCTTTGTACTTTAAAAGTTGTCCTTTGTCCCATAGTAGAATATTTATAGTCAAATTCATGAGTTTTATAAAGGGGGTGATTTATTGTAGTAAAATTTTCTAATCACTATTATATTAATTTTATTAATTCACCAAAAACTGACCTTATTATATTATCTACTTATCCATAAAGATATAAAAGCTTTGATTTATTCAAGTCTTTAATGTCTTTCAGAACATCAGCTGGAAAGTTCTTAGATGTATTCAGGATGGATCGTGGGTACTTCATATGTCTTCTTACTAATAGTATGCTTTATAAGTGTGCTTATCCAGGGTGTTTTGTTATATATTTTAAGACTATTTTGAGTAGAATATTTCCCTGATTTCTTTCCCATGGTTTGTTTTTGGTAAACAGGAAAGGTAATGAGTTTTGTGTGTTAATTTTGCATTCTACTACTTTTATGAATGTATTTTCAGCTTTAAGAAACTTAAGTTTTTAGAGACATGTTGTCTCTATTTAGGATCACCTCAAACTAATTCATATTTGTCTTTGCATTTCAAGTATTTTACTCCACATTATTTAATTTTATATTTTCAGATTATTATAAGGGGAATTTTTCCCAGATTTTTCTCATGGTATGATTTGGATTGGCATAAAGGAAGGCTAAGAAATTTTGTGTGTTCACATTGTATTGTGCTTTTATGAATGTATTTATCAGTGTTAAGAGACAGTGATACATTTTTAGAGTTTTTAAAATAGAATCAGGCCATCTGCAAATGAGAAGATTTTGACTTCTTCATTTTTCATTTGGGTTACCCAAGTTCAGCACCCACCACTGATGCTTATTGTTATTTATCCCACTTTTCCTCTGGGTTTCTCTCTTGTCTCTTTTCATTGTTGCTACTCCCCCCGCCCCTTGTCCATCCTTCCCTGCCTCTACCTAGGTCCCTCCATCCCTCTGCCTCCCATGATTATGTTGTCCCCCCTTCTAAGTGGGTTTCAAGCATCCACAATTTGGCCTTCTGACATGTTACCCTTCATGTGATCAATGAATTGTATAGTGGGTCTTCTGAACTTTTGGGCTAACATCCATTTGTCACTAAATACATCCCATGTTATGTCCTTTTCGTTGTCTGTTACTTCACTATTTTCCAGTTCCATCCCTTTGCCTACAAAGTTCTTGGTGTATTCATCTTTGATACCCGAGTACTGTTCCTCTGTTTGAATAGAGCGCACTTCGTATACTCATTCCTCAGTTGAGTTGAGGTCTATCGCGGTTGTTCCCAGCATTTGACTAATATGAGTAAGGCTGCTATGATCATATTCATCCACACGTCCTTGTCATATGTGGATCAGGTTTGAGTATATGCGCTGAAGTGAGTGGTAAAGCTGGGTCTTCAGGTAAAGCTATTTGCATTGTTCCCATTATCCTCCACATTGATATCCTGAGTGGCTATACAGCTAGTAATCGCCCCAGCAATGGAGGAGCGTTCCACTTTCTCTACATCCCAGCCCACTCTGCTGCTGCCTCAGTTTTCTATCTTTGCCATTCTGATTGGTGTAATGAAGAATCTCAGGTTCGTTTTGATTTGCCTTTTTCTGATAAGTAAGGATGTTCAATATTTCTTGATCTGTTTCTCAGGCATTGAGATACCGCAGTTGAGAATTCTTGGTTTAGCTCTCTGTCCCAGTTTAAAAGTCGGGTTATTTGTTAGTCTGGGAGTTTACCTTTTTTAGTACTTTTTTTATTTTGAATTTTGGCACTCTCTCAGATGTAGGGTTGGTAAAACTCTTCTCCGAATCTGTAGCTTGCTGTTTTGTCCTATTGGCAGTGTCCTTTGCTTTAAAGAAAGTTTTCAGATTGTTGAGATTTCATACATTTACTGTTGATCTTAGAGCCTGACCCTTTGGTATTCTGTTCTGACAACTTTCTCCTGTGCAAATGTGTTCTAGGAACTTGGCGACACTTTCCCTTCTATTAGCTTCTGCATGTTTGGTTTTATGTGGATTTCCTTGATTCACTTGGACCTGAACTTTGTAGAAAGAGATAGAAATGGATCCATTGGCACTCAACTACATGCAGACCACCAGTTAGGGTAGCATCATTTCTTAAAATGCCTTCTGTTATGTTCAAAACCCTCAGTCATCAGGGAAACGCAAATCAAAACAACCCTGAGATTCCACCTCAGACCAGTCAGAATAGCTAAGATAAAAAACTCAGGTGTCAGCAGATGCTGGCGAGAATGCGGAGAAAGAGGAACACTCCTCCACTGTTGGTAGGATTGCAAACTGGACAACCTCTCTGGAAATCAGTCTGGAGTTTCCTCAAATATTGAACATTGCACTGCCTGAGCACCCAGCTATACCTCTCCTGGGCATATACCCAAAAGATGCTCCAACATACAACAAAGACACATGCTCCACTATGTTCATAACAGCCACATTCATAACAGCCAAAAGCTGGGAAAAACCCAGATGCCCTTCAACAGAGGAATGGATACAGAAAATGGGGTACATCTACACAGTGAATACTACTCAGCTATTAAGAACAATGACTTCATGGAAATCTTACAGCAATGGAAGGAACCAGATAATTATCATCCTGAGTGAGGAAACCCAATCACAAGAAAACCCACATGGTATGCACTCACTGATAAGTGGACTTTAGCCCAAGATCTCAGATTACCCAAGATGCAATCCACAGACCACATGAAGCTCAAGAAGGATGACCAAAGTGTGGAAGCTTCAGTCCCTCTCAGAAGGGGGAACAAAAATACTCACAGGAGGAAGTGTGGAGATGAAGTCTGGAGCAGAGACTGAGGAAAGGCTACCCAGGGACTGCCCTAACTAGGGATCCAGTCTATATACATCCACCAACCCAGACAATATTGGTGATACCAAGAAGTGCAAGCTGACAGGAGCCTGATATAGCTGTCTTCTGAAAGGCACTGCCAGAGCATGACAAATACAGAGGCGGATGTTTGGAGTCAACCATTGAACTGAGAACAATGGAGGAGGCAGAGAAAGGATTGAAGGAGCTGAAGGGGTTTGCAACCCCATAACAACAATAATACCAACCAACTAAGCTCCAAGAGACTAAACCACCATTCAAATGGTACACATGGACAGACCCAGGGCTCGAGCAGCATGTGTAGAAAAGGATTGGCTTGTTGGGCATCAATGAGAGAAGAAGCCCTTGGTCCTGCGAGGCTCTATGCCCCAGTGTAGGAGAATGTCAGGGCAGGGTGGCAGGAAGGGTTGGGTGGGTGGGAGAACACCCTCAGAGAAACAGGGTGAGGGGGATGGGGTAGGGGGATATGGGTGTGAAACAGAGAAAGGCTATAACATTTGAATGTAACTAAAAACAAATAAAGAATAAAAAAATTTAAAAAGGCATAACAAATGCAAAAGATTGGGTTGCCATTCCATAGTCGTGATGTGTTTCTTCTGTGAGAGCATACTGGTTGTCACTTCTCTATGACTGTATTCTTATTTGAAAGTAAATAATGGGATCATCTGTGGAGTGGTTAGTAAGAATAAAAGCATTGCCTAACATGAATAGGTCCCTCCAGAGCATGTGCTTAATATTCTAGGTATAGAGCAATTAGCTGTGGAGGGGGGATTAAAAACAAAAACCAAACAAAAAACAAGAACATCAACGATTAACATAAATTTTGAATCCTGGGATTAATGCGTGTGCTGACTTTGATCAGCTTTGTGGATGCTTCTAATAAACACACACGTCCTATCACAGTTCTAGCATTCGCCAGCAGAGAGAGCAGTGAGGTAGTGTGTGCTTCTTCTTTTCCAAGACACCCCATGGCCTCAGGCCTGCATCCAGTGAGCTGGAACTAAGAGCAGCCTGGTTGAAACTCCTGCTGCCATGGCAGATTCGCAGGAACATTTTCCTTTGCCCACAAAGAGCCTGTGTGGAGGAGGCCTCTTGGCGGCTCCTCAAGGACTCTGCATGTCCTATTCTTCAGGGAGAAGCCCAGATAGGTCTTTGAGAAAGGTCAGTGAGTTGTTGGGGAAGTCTCTGATTGTGTGGCCGAGGGCCTGGAATGGCTGAGAGAATGGCTGCTTCCCTGAGGGCAAAGGATAGACCTCCTAGGGCTCTGACCTCCTACTTTATATTTTCACCTGATGGCTTATTATTCATATTTTCTTAATGGGATACGACTATGGTCTTGGTGAGCATCTTGTCTCTCTGATTCTCATTCAGTTCTTTGTTGTCACAGACTTTTTGAGCTTACTCCAGCCCCTGGGACTTATTCATACCTCCAAATTTCTCTGACTTTTGGGATTTCTAATATTTGTGGCAAACTGAGTGACAAAAGCAATGAATAGCCTGGTGTTCAGTGCATATGGATCTGTGGGTGTATAGATACCATAAGCCTCTAGGATACACTCTAGGAAAGCAGCAGTGTGCTCTTAGGTCCCCTGTGTGACCTCACTTAACTTTGCCAATTTGTGGGCTTCTATTCTGCTTCTCTCAGAAATGGAAACTCCTGGAATAGATGTATAGTGTCCCATTACCTTTGTCATTCTTAGGATATTAGTGGGAGTAAGTTTGATTGAAATATACTCTCAAGAACATTATCCAAATCAGTGCTTCTTGTGTGCTGTCTATATGAAGTATCAAGTTCACAGACAAATCTGCATGAACTTCCCAAAGCCAGCAAATTGGAGCATGAAGAAAGCCCAAGGCATCCATTACCAGCATCCTCAGCACCTGCCCCAGGACAGGGTAAATTGGCTTTGGTGGAAGAAGGGATCTACTGTGATAGCTGGCCCTCATACACCCAGAGAAGAATATACTAGGAGAGTTGGGGAAGGATTGTGGGAGAGAGTAACCGGGTGTCAGGGGGCAGTGAGCAGCATGCAATGTGAATAAGTAAAATATGTATAAATAAAAAATAAAATAAAGTTCTTTAACAAAATGGGACACAGTGTAATGTTGTAGTAACTCTACTATGTTTACACTAGCTAACACTTTAACAACTAGAGTGACTAGACATGATAAAGTAGGATGCCTCTGTCACTTACAAATACTATTTACACAGCAAAGATAAATGCACGACTTGCAGCCCAAAGATCGATTGTTTCCAGCACATCTATGTGACTCTCCTTCCCTTTATCAGGACTCTGGAGGCCTCTGTTCATCCAGGTCTCACAGATCATCCAAAAGGCAGTCCCTTACCAGCTCTGGTCAAGTGCCCTTGTGCTCTTGGCAGACCTCTGCCTCAGGCTGCAGAGGCACTGAAGGGCAGCCTTTTCCATGCGTGGGAAGCCATTATTTCAGCCTTTCCAGACTCTCTGCTACTCAACTGGAGACTTCTGCAGAGGCCTGTCAATCTCAAAACCAGAAGCTTGGGTAATCCAAAACCCTAGGATGCCATCCTGCACTCATGATGTGTTGATTACCTGAGACCATACACGTTAACTCTCTTCTTCATTCCTGTTTTCCTTCTTTGAAAGTAAATAATGTGATCATGTGTGGTGTGGGTGGTATGAGCAAAATCTTTACCATGAAGAATAGGGCCATGAAGAGTGTGGACTTAACATTCTAGGTACAGAGCAAATAGAGGGAATTACCAAAGAAAACAACAGGAATTCTAACAACAATTGCAAAAAAAAGAAGAGAAAAAAGAAAAAAAACTTTATGGGTGCTGGGATTAAAGGCATGTATCAACTCTGACCAGCATTGTAGGTATTTCCAATAAAATATTAAAAAACAAAAAAACCCGATTATTCTTTTAGCAAGTGCAGCAGAGAAGACTGTGAGAGATCATGTGCTGCTACCACCATGCTATGATTCTGTAGCAACAACTTCCTTGGTGATAGGAGCCTGTATGCAGCAGGCCCCTTGGTGGGCCTGTCATCTCAAAAAAAGATGCTTCAGTCATCCAAAAGATTGGACTCCAGTATACTTCAGGCCAGGAAAGAAGCCAGCCACCAAGAGTGAAAGAACAAAGGAAAAATTACATTGGAAAAATATGTGCCTTATTTGGAAGAAATGACCCTAAACTTCTGAAGCATCCATCATCTCCACACCTCTGTTTTGAGCTTTGTATAGCGATGTTGTCCAACTCCAGGTGGGAGTCAGAGGCAAAGCCCTTCCCAGAGAAGACAGACGTGTTTTTGACTCTTACGTCTGTGAGGTTAGGAGGCGTCATAGCACAGATGAGCTAACCTAGGAGAAGAACACAGAAGCCACAGATGACAATGCCAAATGGACTTTCCCCTGAACTTATGGACCCACTAAAATTGAGGTTTAACCTGACCTCAGGCCCTTCGACTCCCTGCCCATCCTGCTGATTCTTATGTTTGCTAGGAGTAAAGTATCAAGGGGCAACCCCCAATATCCTCATGCCTGGACTTGGAAATTAAGGAAGACAGATATTGGAGAAGTGATGGCTGTCGGGCTACAATGTAGGAACACGCACTCCAGGTTGACCTTTACTCACTGATGACCAATTTAATTGTCTGACTATATTTGAGAAAGGGATGATGTCCTACTTAATATGTAAAAGAAGGTATAGAAATTTATGATTTTATATTTGCCCTGTAGTTGATCCCCTATATTCCAAAGAGAAGGGAGTTTTTATTGCAAAAAGTAGGATTATTAACATTGACTTTGTGAAATACATGGACGTGTATGTGGAAATAGTACTGGCTATCAAGGAATGCACAATAAGCTAATATTATTCAGGTTTTATAAAATTAAAATTATAGGAGAAATATATTGGCCTCTAGGAAACAGGAAAACTTTGGGAATTGGACTGTATGTATGTGCATCGTCTCAGGTGTAGATTTATTATTGATAGAAATCGTCCTCATTTGTGGTCCCTAGAGATTTAGATACTAACAAAAATCTCTTCTCCAATTCAGGGTTGTAATCAACTCTCCCCATCAAGAGCATTGATGACATCCGATGAAGCAGAGAGAAATATCTAACTCTGGAGGAGAAGTTGCCAAAGGATATTCCCTGGGTCACAGGAGAGGCTGCAGAAAAGGGCCCCATAGAAATTGGTTGCTTTTGGGAGAGCTGGGTAGCAGGTAGGCCATAGAACTTCCCAGTGACATCATCAGTAATGTCTTCCTTGGACAATCTCTTGTATCTAAGAGAGCACTAGAATCTTCTGTGATGTCACCAGTGTTGTGGTGACACCAACTGCCTGTGGGATTCCCTCAGTGCCTTTTGGGTTCACAAACAGGCATGTTTCACCAGCTGCTCAAGCTCGTTCAGAAGGAGAGGGGAGACCAAGGAGAGACCAGACCGAGGCAGAAGAAAGCTGGCCTCCTGTCTTGTAAGTACAGAAGAATGAAATCATTCTGGGGAAGGCACAGTGAGTACTGGGTAGAGTCGGGGAACTTCCTCCAGGAGGTAGGTTTGAGCTGTGCCTTTCAGGAGTCGGCCTTACAAGCAGGAGCCTTGGAATTTGTCAATTGCAGACCAAGAGTCAAGAGTCCTGATGAGTAATTTGACAGAGAGCCAGGAATTGGCAGGCCTGCAGCTTCTTTTCTATGAGCTTTTTAATTTCTACTGCCAAGGAGTGCCAGGAGGAAGCCCTATGAGGATAACAATGTGCCCATTCATGGTTGGGTGCTGAAGCACTTCATCCTCTAGATTCCTGTAGGTTACTAAGTCTGTGGTGACAACAACAAGGAAGGATGAACCCCCTAGTCATGAATTGAGGTCGCAGACACTTTAAGCTTGAACACACGATTAGGGTTTGATGGTGCTGTGAACTCCAGGATTTACCTGCTCCACGTCTGATATCTGCTGACAATGTCCCAAATGTTTATGTCTGAGGTAGATTCTATCTTTCAGTATGAGGGATCATGTAATAGTGAGTGAGGCTTATGTATGGCAAAGGAGGTTGGGAAGAGGGAAATAGCTTAAGAGTCCACATTAGAGATAGCTTTTCTTCTCTTTCAGGGATTCAACAAGTCTCCAGCCTTTCCTCTTCCTCAACCTCATTTTTGAGACTCAGAATGGTCTTTTCTGCCCATGGGCTATCCAATATGTACATTCACTTGTGTTTATCTATCTACAGGGTTTATTCGGAAGGCATCATCAGAAAATTTCATCAGTAACCATGAAAAGCGTATAAAGAAATTGGAGGAAGTAAAATCTGAAATCCAGAAGTGTAAAATCGAGCGGGATGAACTTTCTCAAATCCCGGACCTTTATGTCAATGATGGTTTGAACTACAGGTAGTCATTATGCCCTGTAACCTACTGACTGTCTTGTGCTCTCTCTGCTAAGCCAAGATTTCCTCACATCCAGAAAGTGTTTCACCTCTCATCCTGGACTTTAAGGAGCCTTGGCAGGTGCTGGCCTGTGAGAGAAGCTAGGTGCTGTGTGTTTAGGGTCAACCTCTCTTGTACTTGACCCTGAGCTCCTTGGAGTTGGATTGGTCTTTTTCAACAGCTGGAAGGACCTGGTCACACTTGCTGCATCTAAGTGTGTGAATGAAATGCCTGAATGTCATCACTCTTACTCTGATTTAGGTCGTTATACACTGATTCTATGGCACCTCCACGATAAAGTTGGCATTCTAATTATGTTTGTATATGGGTTGGTATGTATGGATGGATGTGAAAGTATTTGTGTGTGTTTTGCTCAGGATCAGGGAGTCTGGGACCTTTGATTGGGTCTGAGGATTTGTTTGATGAACAGTTTGCAGATCATGATAGTGATGAGTCCATGGAGGCCGTCATTGATCAACAGAGCACTTTGCTCCTTCTGTTTACCTTGCTGGCACATAGGGCTCTCCTGAGGGGAGGAGGTGTTATGAATCCTCTTCCCTGTAAAAAGTAGTTATGGCCTCTGGGAGTCATGTAACAAGGATTGAGAATCCCTGCTTTCAAAACAAGAGAAATGTCATCACATCTTTCTGTTGGACCCAAGGCTATGGCACAGACTGGAGGAAACATCTTATACTTCTTACACAACTGTTCAATTCCTTCATGCTGACCTGGCCAGATCTTGAAGGTCGGCTCCCTCCATTTGGTCCCCTAGCTCTGCCGTCCAATGCGCAGGATAATTAGTTTAACCAGCACCAATAGGAAGGAGCAAGTTTGTGTTATATAAATGGGCTTAGGTAGTCCAGAGAACACTCTGATTTCACTTATTTTATTTATTTATTTATTTATTTATTTATTTTCCTGCTTTGAAATTTATTTTCTTTTTTTAATTATCCAAGGATGGTTTACTGTGACCTAGAAAAGGTCACTGTGGGAATAAATTCTTGGCACTTGTTATTCCCAAACATGCAGCTCTCAGACTTTACCCCCTCCTATACAGAGGGTCTTTATAGGACCGCATCTCACCAGCCTTTTAAGGATTACTTATTTCAGAACAAATGTGTGCTGATTTGCAGAGATATATTTTCTATGGAAGAGTGATGGTTTGAGTCTCACTGTTGTGTTTTTGCTTTGGTCTTTGAGTTTTCCACTTTCTTCCCTAGCCCCCATTCCTTGAATTTGAATTTTTTATTGGCTACTTTTTATTTACTCTTCATCTAATTGTGAAATCATGAGTTCAGACAGTTATTTGTTCCTTGGGTCATGTTCTAACACAGGCTGAGTGTTGAATTGCCAATGCTTAAATCCCAACATGGGATGAGAACAATGGATATGCATAAGATGACCAACTGGATAAGTGATGCCATGGAGGAGTACAAGGAGCTCACACAAGAGAACAAATCCTACCTGTGAGTCACTGACAGAAAGGAGACCCCAGCACTAGGCAGGGAATACTTCTGTCCAGCTATGACTTTGAAAAAAAATCTGTGATCCCTGAGAAACACATGGGAAGATTGTATAGCTGCTGGGTCTTCTATCAGCCCTCAGAGGGGATTGGCCCTCTACCTGCCAATGACTTTAGAATACCATGAACACATAAGCACCCATATGCATCATTTCCTCTTCTTTGATGTATATATACCCTCTTAGTGTCAGGATTTTCTGAAGTACTTTGATTCCCGTGGAATGCGGACTCGGGATTTGACCTGCCTCTAATTGGTGCTAACATGTAAACTGTGGCTCTCGTCTGGAGATGCCTGGGGACGAGGTCCCTTGAAGGGATGATTGTACTTGCAGGAGTGGCAGGCAAACAGAAACTGCCTGGGATTTACCATTATTTGTTTTTGATTCAGCATCAGAAACTTCCACCTCCTGAATGAATGCAATGAATTGAAGAAGAATGTAAGGATTTTGATGAATGAGAACAGAAAACTGCTGGTGGAGCAGACTGAACTGCAAGCATCCTGTGAGGAGGGAAAGAGGTTCTGTGAGGAGGCCAGCAAGACCATGTACACCACAGATATTGAATCCTTGTGTCCTGTTACTTTTGAGTAAATCGAATGTATCCTTGTGAATCAAACAGTGATCTCGAACTTGTCACTCTTAAGAACCTTCTTTATTGAAGTGTGATGTAACCATCTGAAATCCCACAGCTCTCAGGCAGAGATGGATCTCTGCATTCTCACAGGGATTGGGCATCATAATTACTTCCCAGTCAGACTGAGATACAAAGACAATTGTACTTTCAGTGTAGATTGTGTGTCCAACTCTGAATACCAACTTCATAATGAAAAAAAAATCAATGCAGTATCCTTATCAAATATTTAGCTACCGCTAAAATATAGTCTTTTGTGGATGAGAGTGTTGAACATAATAATGGAATATTCATCAGCTTTTCTGTAGTATCTGCCAGGAAATAAAACAATATTATAGGGAGTATAGAAGCACTCATGAAACAGAATTGCTTGCTTTTGGCTTCCTTCAAACATGATATCAATTGTAACTGCACAGAAGAGATAATTAATTGCAAGACCTTTCAGGGGATAGGGTTTTTATGGTTGGTTGTTTTCTTGTTCTTGATTAGGATGATGACTTTTGTTCTTGACAATGTTCTATGTTCCATTTGGGATTTCAACTCAAGCAGACCACAGAGTTTACAATTCAGTTTCTAGATTTCTTTAAAAGCTGGACAAAATATCCAGGCAAAGGTGCCCCATGAGTTTTCTCCTTTGGTTTTCCCTCCTTTGGGTGCTTTTGTTTTTGTTTGTTGTTGTCGTTGATTTATTTTACATTTATGAGTGTTTTGCCTTCTGTAGGTCTGTGCGTGCTATTCCCCAAAGGCCAGAAGAGGTCATTGGGTTTCACCTGGAAATTAAGTGACAGAGGATTGTTAGGTGCCCTGCAGGTCTTTTGAGAAACAAATTCTCAAATGATGAGCCATCTCTCCAGCCCCTACCGTGGATGTTTGTCCTTCATCGTGTTCCTAATTTGTGGCAATGGATCATACCTGAACAAAGTGTTTCTTGAGGTATGTAGGGACACATTTATGGGGTCTGCATGCTAATTATCTAGACTTCCAGGCATCTATGTGAAGTTTTTAGTTAGGGTTTCACTGCCGAGAACAGATACCATGACTAAGACAAATGTTACAAAGGACAGCATTTAATTGGAGCTGGCTTAAAGGTTCAGATCTTCAGTTCTTTATCATCAAGGTGGGAGCCTGGCAGCATCTAAGCAGATATGGTGCCGTAGGAGCGGAGAGTTCTACATCTTCATCTGATGTTTGCTAGCAGAATACTCAGTTTCAGGCAGCTAGGATGAGGGTCTTAAAGCCCAGACCCACAGCGAAACACCTGACCCAACAAGGAAATACCTACTCCAAAGAGACGTACCATAAAATAGTACCACTCCCTGGGCCAAGCATATACAAACCTGCACATTCCACTCTGAGGCTTCCAGAGGCTTCTTCAAACATATGAGACTATGGGGGCCACATAGTGGTATTTCTGAGACTTCCTTTTTCAATTCAATTTATCTGATTCTCATAACCTTGGTCTCAGGCAGATTCTTCAGACAAGTGCAAAAGGTAGCCACATTCTTTACCATAAAACCTCCCCAAAGAGTCTCTAGGCAAATATTGAAATTCTTCACAGAAGGCTTGGGACAGATTCACACAATTTAAACCACTTTCAGTAACAAAGTCTTCCATATTTGTTCTAGGATAGCCCATTAAGCCCTATTTAAAGCATTTCCACAGCTTTCCAGATCCAAAGTCCCCATGAAAGAGTCAGAGTTGGGGCCAATCTGAGGCCAGTGGGAAAATTCCACCACAAACCTCTGAGCACAGAAGGACCCCTCCCTTCCAGGAGGAGTAGAGCTAGTGTAGTTCCTGCAACAGCTGCAAACCAGACTGTTGAAAAAGCCTCCTGTGACTCCCCATCCGACTCCCTCAGAAAGTCCCAGAACAGCCCACTGAGTGCAAGTCAATTTGGAGGTTGCCTCTCCACACTGATAGTACCCTATCTAGTTACCTTTGTCCAAACTCTGCCCCAATTGTTTGAATTGTACCTTAATTGCAAGTATATAACTCCCTGGTAGACTCTGCTCATGGACTTCTCTCTCTGAAATGGGATGACCCTGATATTTTGGAATGACTAAACTCTTGTTTTTGCATAGATTTCCTCCTCTGTGTGTCACATTTCAGGAGGTTCAGGTAGTGGTTCAATTCGCACCTCATGTTTTGTGTATTGGCCAGTAAACTCCCCTCTTGTGGGGGACCCACAGGAGAGTGGTGAATCGGGGAAGTGACAGCTTGAGCGATGTACCACAGTTGTCTATGTTGCCTCTATCTAGCTTCCATGTGTTCTGCTTTTGGTTAGATTCATATGTGCAAGCTTAAGGAGGGCTCGGACAGCCTCAGTAACAGGACTTTGATCTGGCCAGTGGCTGGAGCAGATAGCCTGAGTTATCCTGTCCGTGGCATGGACAGGCTGGTCTGTGTACTTCAGCTGTGAAAGAGGGCGCTTTGTGTTAGTTGTTCTTTTGTTTTCTGTGTTCTTGGACTTGGACATGTTTTGACATGGGACAGGTTGTTAGGACTAAAGACCACTTAATATAACTCAGACTGGCCTGCTTTTGATGTTAAATGGCCACAGGACCCCCCCAAGGTGACAGCAGTAGAGGATATAGTGTTTCAGAAGTTTTCCCTCCTCCTCCCTGCTAACACTTCTTTGTCAAGGGGAACAAAATCTGAGTCCAGCCTAGCGGTTAGCTCCATCCGTGTTGACAGTGTTAGCTTTGGGGCTGGAGAGATGGCTCGGTGGTTAAGAACACTGACTGCTCTTCCAGATGTCCTGAGTTCAATTCTCAGCAGTCATTTGTTGAGTTTCTTTTTCCCTCAGGACCAGCTCCAGGTTTTACATTTCTCACCGGTTTATCCCCTCTTCCCCTCTCCTTCTGCCTAGGGCAGACACAGTGCAGTCTGGCATCCAGGGTCCATGACAGGAGAGGCCCCAAGTGGTCATATGTATCCATTAACAGAGTTTGCAACTGACTCCTGCTCACATCTTTTGTTCAGTAAATGAATATCCTTCTTGCCAAGAGAAATGCATGCTCCCTGTCCGAGTAAATGTGGTCTCTGAGTTTTTAAGATGAAAAAGATTTATTTTATATAAAGAAAGGGGATGCCTCTGGTAGGCTCATGTTGAGGCATCTCTTCCCCTGAGGGACCAGCCACCGGATGGCATAATGTAGAGTAAACTGTATTCAGGACATGACACCAACTCCCCCGAAAAGTTCTTACAGGTTCTCTTCACCACAGACATAGGCCAAGAAACTGGCCCTTGGGCCCACAGGGAACCCACCCAGGTTGGTTGTTTAATGGGTGTAAGGGTTAGGGATCTCCTCCAGATTTGCCACCAGGCTCTGTAAGCAGGTTTAAACAATAATTGGCCAGTGTTTAGATATGATATTAAATAAGAGAAAACAGAGAACTCTAGTACAGGGCTTTCTTCAATTAGTTAGTGCCAAATATTAGATAAAAGTTACAGATACAAGCTAATAAAAGTTGCAAAGATTATAGAAGAGTGCAGATTAGACAAGAAGAATGAATTAGAGCCCCTCTAGCCAACAAAGCCATGGATCCAGGGGAAAAGACTACCATAGAAATGGCCAATGGCTTATTTATCATAGAAACTGGACTCAGCGACAGCTGGATTGCCTGCTTATTATTGTTGCCACAGCACTGTTGGATAAAGATGCGGATAAGTTAACTTTGGGACTCATCACACACACACACACACACACACACACACACACACACACACACACACAAAATCCTGATTGCTGTTCAGTAATGCCTACATGTTTCATTATCAAACTTTATTAATCTATCTTGGCTAACATATTTTCTAGCTACCTGTTTCCCCGAACCATGCAATTCTGCTGCCCAACTCTGATTTTGACTGTCCACTCCATCAAAGTGATTCTCCTCTGTCAGAGACAGAAGAGATCTGGTTTATTAACAAAAGCAGCTTTACCCATGAGGGTCAGAGGAGAGCAGGGGCAGTGGTGACACTGGAAATGGAGGTAGTCTGGACTCAGTCTGTTCCTCCAGACACTTCAATTCAAAGGGCCAAGCTAATAACATTAACACAAGCCCTCATCATGGGAAAAGAAACCAATGGCTAGAGATAACACATGAGCTAACAAGGCCGCTAAGGACATAGTCTTGAAGAAAACAGCATCTCTAGATTGGATACTGTTCTACCTGAATCACCTAGATCAACTGATACATGCAGAAAAAGAAGTTAACTGGGACGGTGATGATCGAGTGAACGTAAGCTAATATTATCCATCTCTTTAACAAGAACTCTTCTCAGAAAGATCCACAGAGTCACTCACTTGGGAGTAAAACGAATGACAAACTTTAAAGCTTATCAGCTGAGCAACACTCCCAGTCACCCCAAATATCCAAACTCCTGACTGAGAGGTAAGAGCTTGGAGGCCTCTACTGGGGAAATTGACTTTATAGAGATTAAGGAAGAAAGACATGGCTCAAAATACCTGCTGCTTTTTGTGGACATTTCCTCCTGGATAGACGGATAGAGATACTAGAAGAGATTTTCCCAGGTTTGGAGCACCTAAGGTAATAGGACCAGATAAGGGCCTGCCTTCATATTTCAGAAATGTCAGGGACTAACTAAGATCTTGGGGACTAATTGGAAGCTTCATTATGCATATCATCCCCAGAGTTACGGGCAGGTAGAAAGGATACATAGAACTCTAAATTAGACCTTAACTAAATCAGCCTTAGAGACTGCTGGGACTGGATGACGCTCCTTCCCTTTGCCCTATACTAGATGTATATGGCATTCTATCCCCCATTGTATCCAGCCTACAGTTGGCAGCGATTGCAGAACTGAACAATGATAATTTAATATTTAAGGTCAGCGCTACCCAATAGGCTCATGACTATGTTTGCCCTAAATTGTGTGCCCTCCACGCCCTGGCAGTCCCCTACATTGGGGAAATGATCCTTCAGAGGGCCGTGAAGTTAGGGTTTTACTGCTGAGAACATATAGCAAACCAAAGTAAGTCTTATGAAGGACAACATTTAATTGGGGCTGGCTTACAGGTTCAGATGTTTAGTCCATTATCATTAAGGTGGGGGCGTGTCACCCTCTAAGCAGGTGTGGCACAGCAGGAGTTGTGAGTTCTACATCTTCATCAGAAGGCTGCTAGCAGAATACTAACACTCAGGCCTTTCTCTGACCCCAGATATCTTAATCAAGCAACTGGCTTTTGAAAATGCTAATACAGTAGAGAAACACTGTCTCAAAAACCAACCTACCAACCAAACCAACAAAGACAAATTAAAAACAGCAGCAACGGGGTTGGGGATTTAGCTCAGTGGTAGAGCACTTGCCTAACAAGCGTAAGGCCCTGGATTTGGTCCTCAGCTCTGAAAAAAAAAAAGACAAAATAAAAACAGGAGCAGCAGCAACAATAACAACAACAAACGAAAGAAAGAAAACACCAATGCATACTCTTATGTGACCTTGCCTCCAAGTTATTTCTGAATTTTAAATTAAAATGCCTATAGTCAAAAGCTGTGCAGAATTAAGCCAGGTGTTCCCTGGTGTTCCCAGCTTGGGGGTGGGAGGAGACCATGACAGACAGGGGTAGAAAGAAGAACGTAAATAGAGGAGAAGCCACCATGAGGTAAGAATCTTTAAATAATGGCCGTGTGAGTGGACTAATTGGAGTTTAAGGCATCCCAGACAAAACCATGGCAAATTATATAACGGAATTATTGGAAAAATATGCATAATAGTATAGAGGATAGCTATCTGCCCAGTTCTTGTGCTGATTAAGGATTATCACAGATATAAAGCTAGTGTGAATCTTTTATCCAGAAACTAACTGGGCAAAGGATGGGCAGAAATCCATGGTTGGGATCAAATACTTTCTACACACAAAAGCAGATTCTGCACCTAGAATTACAATCTTCCCAAGCCCAGATAACTACAGACCAGCATAGAAACACAACCAGTAACAGCCAGGGCATTCAAATCTCTATTAGAGCCCATCAACACTATGACAGAAGGCCCTGAATATGTCAATATGACTGAAGAACAAGAATAAAAAAAGACTGCAAAACAGCATTTGCACATATGGGAGAGGCCTTTAAAGAGAAAGTAAAGAAATGTGTGAAAACAATAACTGTGGAAGGAAATGAATAAAGAAATCCTAAACAGAGAGATGTGGATGAGTAAAATGTAGGAACTCAAATAGTCTCTCAGAGGCAGACCTTAATAACAGACTCCAACAGATGGAATAGAGAACCTCAGGCATTGAAGAGATGATAGAAGGAATGGATACGTAGATAGAGGAAATCTTAAATCCAAAGGGAGGAAAAGAGTGGAGGGGGAAAGGAATAAAGGAAAAGCAAAGGAAGAAAGGAAGGAAGGAAGTCAATCCTGGAAGAAAACATCCAAGAAATAGACAGGATTTTTCTGCAAAATAACAAATATAATAATGATAAAGACAATAAAGTATATATTAAGGATGACAATAAACTTGGGTCAAAGGCAAATAAAACAGAAAACAAAAACAAAAACCAACCAACAAACAAACAAACAAAAATTCTCAACAAAATCATAGAAGAAAATGTGCTTAACTTAAACAAGAGACTCATCAAAATAAAAGGAGCACACAGTATGAAATATACTGGAGTCGAAAGGAAATTCCCCTGGGCATATATTTCCTAAGACAGTAAACATGGAGAACAAATAAGTATAATAAAAGCTGCAAGGGAAAAAGTACTGGTAACATACGAAGTCAGTCCTCCTATGAGAATCACACATTACTTCTCGCTACAGACTCCAAAAGCCAGAAGAGCCTGGATAGATGCACCGAAGTTTAAGAGACCAGACCAATAAAGTTGGATTTTAGTTGACCCAAGGGCCTCTTTTCTTTTATCACATACAATATTATTAGATACTTCCTAAAATTGCCTTCAGAGCTTCTTTGAGGAAGCCTGAGGAGCTTAAGACCTCTGATAAAGTATTTTGTACAAAAGGACCTGCTTCCTTTTTCCTTATTTCTACTACAGCAGGATGGAGGCAAAGTTTTTTGCAAACTACTTTTAATAAGTAGCCCACATCATAGTTAATGGAAGAGAAAAGTTATTAGGATATGGGGAAGAGGACCTGTTCAGCAATAGTTCTTCAGGAACGAGCTTGTTTTTCTTTGGCAGCAGTTCAGGACAACAGCAAGCAGCAAACCTGACTCAGGAGGGGATTTCACAGGGGAGGAAAGCAGGAGTGTGGTGGAAACATTGTGGCAGCGGCTGTGCAGACTCAGGAGCTCCCTGCTCAAGCTGCAACAGAGCACAGCAGCTTAGCCAGTTAGCTGGAGACCCGGCTCTCCCACTGCCCGCCTTACCTGGAATCCGCACAGAATACAAGAGGACAAACAACTGTGCCCAAGCCGAGCAGGCAGCGCAAAAGCGCCTGTGAAGGACCCGCAGGCACCATCTCAGTCAGCTTCATCAGAGCAGAGAGTGTAAAGTCTTTTCCTCCTTCAAGCATGGCACTCCAGCCCATTTTCTTTCATTCCCTGCCTTTATTTTGATGGCTTCTACTTCCCTTCATAAGTTTGTCATTTAGTTTCTTTTCTCTCTTTTTTGTTTCTTTGTTACTTTCTTTGTATCAACTAATATAAAGGACCAGCAATTTGATATTTCTAACCTAATATTTGTTGTGGTTTATGCCGTACATATTTGCAATTAAAATTCTTTTTTCTTGCATTTGCCACACTTTAATCGGACTCATTAGCTTAGCTCAATTTCGGTTCTTGGGTTTTCTGAGGTGAGTGAATGTTGGGGTGACCTCATTCCCAACTCCTGATCCTTGTGCCTCTAAAGTCAAATGCTTATGAATTTTCAAAGTTTTCTTTGCCAGTGGATATGTGTGTGTCTGTGCACATATGTGCCACAATATTCAGTCCATGTTTGTACCATGGGTCCCAGGTATTGAACTCAGATAATCATACTAGTGTGCAAGTTCTTTTACCTGCTAAGGACCTTGCTGCTATTGCACAAGTGTGTGTGTGTGTGTGTGTGTGTGTGTGTCTAATTTTCATATATGTATACACCATATATTGCACCTATCTCTGCCTCTCAATACCATTGTCCTTCCTTTCCTCACCTCTTCTATCATTTCTTTTTATCCCTCTGGACAGTTTCTCGTTGTTCACATCAATTTAAAATGTAAGAACACACACATGCCGTTTGAAACCAAGTTAAAATGAAAAAATAAAAATATGCAGTCTTTTTGATCAGTACTCCTTAGCAATAGCTTTTCTTTGATTTTTTTATACAATTGATATATAATAATTAATGGGCAATCAGCTTGCAAATTTTCCTTAATGATTATATCGTTGGAATTTTCATAAATGTTGTTATACTATTAAAAGTATACTATACTTTTAATTCCTACTAGTGACGGGCCTTAAATTATCCCCTTCCTCCATTCTGACCACAGCAGTATGCTGTCTATAAGGGTGATCACCACTTAATAAATAAAAGGGAAACAGAAGAGTGGTCTTGTTCTGACCCCTTCTACCCAAATAGGGTTACATGTTTGTCCTGAAGAAATGAGGATATGTTTTGCTAGGTATGGGGTGCCACCTTGTGGAAGTGAGAATTTAGTGCACCTGAGCGATGTCTTCTCTCACAATTGCCTTGGCTGGAGGAGACCTGAATCATCCCAGTCACAAGCACTCCTCTCTCGAAAGAAAACCAACCTCAGCTTTAAAGGAAACGGACACTTAATTTCCAGTGAGATTCGTGCACATCCCTCACTCTGGCATAAGTCCAAAAGACTTTCAGAAAAATGAAAGGACACTCAGCGCCATTAGAAAATTCATGCCAGAGTCTTCTGTCTAGTCCAATGGAACAATGCCTCGAAATATCCAGATACAAGTTGTTAATCTATACGCCATGCCATGAATCATCTAAGGTGATAGTATATTTCATAACGCCCTAGTAGGCACTTAATTGCTTTTTTGTGGATTTTTTTGTGATTTTTCATGGTGGTGGTCCACTGTTAGTTCAAGAGTTCAAGCAGGAGGGCAGAGGCAGGGAGGAGAACATCCTTGTTTACATAGATAGTTCCATGCTAAATACAAACAAAAAGATCTTGGATTACAAATACAAAACCCCAAATGAACATGTCATTGCAGATGTGTGTCCCTTCTGAGCGCACAGGTTAAAATCAAACTTTATCATGCCAAGAGAACATTCATAAGAAAATTGGTGGAGACACCAGGCAGATTAGAATAGAAGTAATGGTGCCAGAGAGGTGGTTCCACAGTTAATACTGGCTACTCTTCCAGAGGTCGGAGTTCAATTCCCAGCAACCACATAGTGGCTCACAACCATCTACAGTGAGATCTGGCGCCCTCTTCTGGTCTGTAAGCATGCATGCAGGCAGAATGCTCTATACATCATAAATCTTAAACAAACTAAAATAAAAATAAATAGGTTTGGAAAGCTATGTGTATTATATATAAAAAGTGCAATTACATCTACTGCTATCCTGCATAGATATACAGGGGCCTGCAGCATCCTTCTATTTCTGATAGTTCACCCACCACTTCAATATCTGAGACCAGTGTCACTTATGAAATACTTCATTTAAGTTATAAATGTACCATTGTCATTCAAGCCTGGAAATATTAACTCTTTGAATGAATGTACAGAGAATTTTAGTCAGTATGTTGCCACAGGATCTGTCAGGGGTTGGAGAGATGCTTCACGGATTAAGAGTACCAATTGTTCTCCCAGAGATCCTGAGTTCAAATCCCAACAACCACATGGGTACTTACAGAACTCTGCAATGTGATCTGATACACTCTTCTGGTGTGTTTGAAGATAACTACAATGTACTCACAAGTAGATATTATATAGTAAAAAAAAGGAAAAATAGGACTTCTCAGTTTAATCTGGCAGACCTAAATGTCATGGACTTACTGGATGGAGCAGGGTGGGCTTGATCCTGTAGGAATGTACCCAAGCACTGAAATTGGCACTTTGAGTCACTATGCCCAGTTGTGAAGAGTCCTTTCATGGTTGTGGTGAGCAACTTTGCTTATCCTTTCCCATCAGCCAATTCTTTCTATATAAATGAGATCATTTCTGTAGTGTCTGGTTTCAGGTGAATTCTGATTGGCTCTGTGATTCTGACATTTTTGTGGCTCCAGTTGACTAAAGAGGAAGCCATCCATGGTTTTCTAGGTCTCTGAGTGTTTTACCTCTTTTAAAAATATTAATCAATCATGTTTATTTAAAGTATTAACATCAGAAATTTTTAATGGGAATTATTTTAAAAAATCATTAAACAACCAAATCGATTTTCCTATTCTAGCCATATAAGCCAGCTGGACTTTGTAAGGAAAATGATCTAAAGCATCAGTGTCAAGGACTACAGAAAACTGCCACCCACAGGTAAACTGCCACAGTAAAGTGACTACAGCATGGTTCTGTCATTCATACCAGACAACCCAGAATAAATACCTTATAAAAAGAATTAAAATCTATCCAAACCACTTAAAATACTTAAATGCAGAAACCTTAATTTTCCTTCAGTTGGGCCAGAAACCACCACAGTCGCTATGGTCAGTGTTCCAGGGAGAACGAGTGGAAAGTTTAAGCTTAGGCCAACCAACATAGCCCTCGACTTTTCAAAGAAATCGTTTACTCAGGTATACTGTAAATAAGGACTGTGGCAACACAGGAAACAAAGGCAGTTGGCAAGTGAAACTTCTAGAAGCTCATGAAACTGCAGATGGAAAAGGAGAGACAGGTAGTGCCAGGTTCTCTGCAGTCGTTCGGTCGTGCAGGGTGTCAAACAATCACTGCTTCCCACACCAGGATGTTAGCCCACAGGAGGGGCTGGCGGGACCTGTCCACTGTGAGGACTGGAGGGCTTTCCAGGAAGGCTGAAGCCTCTCAGGTTAGGAGGCCTCAGTAGAAAGAGGAGCACAGCGATCACCATCCAGGCCATCAAGATCACAGTGATGCTGATGCCACTGTCACCGGAGGGCCCTGGCAATTCCCGAAGGCATTCTGTGTTGGTACAATAGGCCCGGGACTGCCGGAGACGATTGATGAGTCTTCTCATCGTGCGTTCATGAGAGCAAATACATTCACAGGGATCAAATCCTCCTTCAGTCATGGTTGGTTACCAGCTTGATTTTACTCAACTCTTTAAAGCCACCCAAACAAGTGGTGGGTGGGGAGGGAGGTGGCCTGGAGTATTCTGGATGCAACTGTCGCTACTGCTGCTGCTGGCCGCCACCCTCCTCCCCTCCATATTAGATAGGCCATGTCACTCTTAGCCACTAGACCCGGATCTGTGTTTTGCCTTTTGTATGGGTGGGTGGATCACGAGGTTGTCAAGTGTGGGCAGAATCTGGGAGACAGCTTTGCCTATCGAGGTTGGTGTTAGTCTTTGTATGGTTACCAGGAACCAATTCCAGATCCTCTGGAAGAACAATAAGTGATTTCAACTGCTGTGATATCTTCCCTGCCCCTTCCTCTATACTTTGATCTTTCTTTTTTTTTTTCTTTTTTTTTTTGTCTTTTCCGGAGCTGGGGACCCAAATCCAGGGCCTTGCGGTTTCTAGGCAAGCGTCTACAACTAAGCTAAATCCCCAACCCCTTACTTTGATCTTTCTGTAGTCTCTCTGACTCCATCTGCCATAACGAAGACTTCATCTCATAAAACACTGTGGACAATAGCTACTGTGAAAAATACCATAAGTTGACAGAGCCTCCATTTTCACATAAATATATAAACACATAAATACCTAAAGAAACACAGAGACACACATAAACACACGCACAGAACACACAAAGACACACAGAGACACACACAGCCCAAGTCATCATATTCTTTAGTAATTCTGTCCAGAGCCAAGTGGTTATAGGGATAGAAGAAAGTACAATTCCCAGCAATTTCAACTGAATATCATGTAATGCATATTTATGAAATGCATACTTCACAGTATTTTAGGATTCGAGTACATTATACTATCTATCCTTTATTTTCAAAAGTATCGAAAGTTATGAAGAGAATTCCAGCCTAGTATCAGACTTGTGTCCATCAGAATCAGAACAGTTTGCTGTTTGAAACTTTCTTTTATTACAACTGTTTCCTAATGTCACATAGGAAAACCGGCTTCAGCCAGAAATGCCTTTAGCTACCACATGCATCTGAATCTCACCCTGGGAAAACCATGAGAATCCATGAGAGAATGTGTGTGGCTCTTTGATGTCCAGCTTTCCTGTAGGTCTCTTCTGGCTTGCACGAACACCACTCCTTGATTCCTCCCTCTAAATGGCCGTGCAACCTTCTTGCCTTGCTCTGCTGCTGGTCACTGACAACTTGAGGAAGGTAAAAATTGCCTAGTGTGTTAGTGAAGCAGGCCTTTGAATGTCGCTCTGAGGGGTTTTGGGGAGAGAATCGACGTAAAGCTCACTCTGAATGGTGGTAACACCATAACTCTCAGGCCAGGTGCCTGCACTGAATGGCACAGAGAGGAAGCTAAGAGCTAGAATTTCCCTATTTCTGCTCCCTGCTCCACCCACATAGTAAGAGTCTCATTCACATCCTGCCAGCCAGTCCACTTCTACCAACTGCACCTCTCACGGCTACACTCACCCCTTCTAGGATGGAGTCTGTGCTTCCCGACTCTGAGCCAATGGAACCCTCCTTTCTTCAAATGCTTCTGTGACAGAATGGGAAACACGACCAGTGCAGTCACTGCTTCCTTCTGCCTTTTGCAGTCTCCTCCCGCCTGGTTCCCTCACAGCCTTCGCAGTCCAATGTGTCTATAAGAAAACAGGGTAAAGATGTCACCTTAATTCTCCTTTGACTTGTCTCTGGGAAGAGCCTTTTGCTACATCAGCCCAGATAGAAGAGTGAAAGAGGAAAAAGAGAAGAGAAGACAGTAGATGGCCTAGGCAAGGGATAACTGAAGTTCTCCTTGTAACACAAGCTACTTCCCAAGATATTACCACTAATCCAGTTTCTGTGTCAATAGACCCCCAAAACCTAACCACCTATCATTAGAGCACATTTGCTGACAAAATTTTGTTGCAGTTAAATTTCTATTATATGTCTTTCAAAACACATCTAAAAGTGGAGTGGGCTTTTCCAGCTAGATTCATGACCTCCTCTCTCCCACACAGCACCCATACTCAAATCACCTGTGACATCTTGTTTCCTAAACACAGGTATGGCTGTCACTTTTACTTTTCTCCATGGGATAGTTTAGGTAGAGTGACCTGACCACACCTGCCCATCAATGATTGGCCTTCTAGCTTTAATGACTTCGGAAAATTTATGTTTGTTGATAATGGAAATCCTCCCACAGTATAAAGTCATTTGCTCCTGCTCTCAAACAGAGGAAAAGAAAGAGAGAGAAGGTCTGCCTGCTAGGCATAGTCAAGGTAGGTCAAGGCCTGTTGGCAGATTTTTCAGCCTGCTGAGGTATGGAACCTTAAGAGAAGGTGTACTTGAGGCTTAAATTTCTATTGACCTTGGTGGTTAAAAACGGAGTAGTTTGGGGGATGGGAACGAATGCATTGTTTATTTTAACAATTTGTTTCTGTCAGCTTGTGGTTATGCTTCCCACAGTGCTATAGTAAAATAGGGCTTTGAGAAATGTGCTTGTTGTTTCCTTGTACCCACCAGCAGCCCTTTCATAGCTGTCTCTTTCCTCTTCTTTTGGCCTTTCCTCATCTGCCCCTCAGAGAACCTTTCCACTTCCTACCAGTCAGTCCACCAAAGTAGGGCCATGCCGTTTCAGGAAACTGGAATTTCTGAAAAGCCCATTGAATATGGAAAGCAATATACCCCAGGATATGTCCTGCAGCTCAGAGTAAGATGTTGCAAAAAGAGGATAACTGACTGATCTCCCACTTTGTGCTTTCAAAAAGAACAAATACTTCAAAACCATAGTTTCTTCCGCCTCTCCATTACAGAATCTGATTTCAGCCCTGCACACTGTGCTCTCCTGGATCCATGGATGCTAAGCTGCAGGTTCTGGAGATGCCAACCCCTCAGATGAATTCAATGTCTGCTCAACTCAGTCCATTCATTCACAGTTCCTGGAGTCATTGCGTCCACCGACCCAGACGCCCATCGCCGATCGAGAGTATTCCACGCAGCGGATCGAGTTCCAGCAAGCAGAAGGATCTTCAGTCACAGAGCACATTGCGGAACTTCCCTGACATGCTGGACAGAACTAAGAGGTTAGTGAGAAACAAGTTTGTGAAAAGGATCCTATGTCGCCATCTTCTGGGAAAATACAGAATTACATCCTATTACCTTTGGAGTCTGAGGCTTCCTTCTAGCCTCGCATGTGCCTCTGTTCAAGTCACAGATGCAGATATTCACAGCCAACCATTGGACTAAGCCTGGGGACCACAATGAAAGAGTTAGGGAAAAGCCTGAAGGAGATGAAGGGGATTGGAACCCAATATGAAGAACAACAATATCAATTAACTGGAGCCTTCAGAGTTCCTCGGGACTAAACTACCAACTAAAGAGGATATATGGTCCGGGCTATGGCTCCTGATACATATAGTGTAGAGCATGTGTAGCAACAACTGGCTCATCTGACATCTCTGGGATGGGAGGCAACTGGCCCTGTAGAAACTTGATGTCCCAGAGAAGGGGGATGCTAGAGGGGTGAAGAGGAAGTGGGTGGGTAGATGGAGGAGTGGCCTCTTAGAAACAAAGAGGATTGGGAGGGTATGGGGGTTCAAAGTGGAGAGACCAATGATGGGGATGACATTTGAAATGTAAACAAATAAAATGACTAGTGTATAATAGATGGTGACAGATGTCTCCATATGGACTAGATATTCATTATCTGTAACAGGTTCATTGAAAGTCAAAATCCATAACTGTTGTGACTTACTTATTATTGAAATTTCACATAGATGAACCCAATCACCATTTTAACTTCTCTCCTTGCATTAGTTACCTTTATAAAACAATTTAAAAAGCAATTAGGGTTTCTACTCTCTTAGGCTTCGATACAGCGCCTCATTTTACTCTCCGTCTCTATGTTCCCTCCATTGCTGCCCTCTCCCTGTCTCTTCACATTTCACATTCCTATCCCTGACAGTGTCCCTCAGCCATCCATGACTGAACTTGTACTTCCCTAAATGAGGACAGTCTGGCCCACGTCCCTAGACCCTCACACTAAACTGATCATACAGTCACACAGATTGAAGAATCAACAGCTAACACCCACACCCACATTTCAGTGAATATGTATCCCATTTGTCTCTTTCAGTCTGGATTGCCTCATCCAGAATGACTTTTACTAGATCCATTCATTGTCCTGCATAGTGCATGCTTCCCTTTTTGCCTTTTGTAATTGTTAAGCAGCAATGCAGTCTGTAAATGCACCACGTTTTCTTTATGCATTCATCCGTTAAGGGACAACTTAAATATTTCCAAATTCTAAGCATTATAAATGAGCTTCACTGAACATGGTTGAGCAAGGGTCTGTATTCTAGGATAAATCAACATCTGGACATGAGACCTGGAGTTGTATCTTAAGGTACAACAATTTTCACCTTCCTGAAGAACCATCATACTGATCTCCGAAGTTGCTGTAGAAGTTTGCCTTTCCACCAGGAGAGTATGAATGTTCCCCTTGCTCCATAACCCAGTCAGCTTGAGTTGTCACATGTGTTATTAAACTTAGTCATACTGACAAGTGTGAAAAGTGATCTCAGAGTAATTTTGATTTGCATTTGCGTGATGTAGAAGGATGATGAATATTTCTTATGAATTTCTGTCATTTGAGTTTCTTTTATTATGAATGTTATGCTTAGATATGTAGCACTTTTTAATTATTTTTCTTCATATACAGTGTTTTAGTTTTTCCAATATATATTTATATTAGCCTGTTGGGCCCTACCTTGGAGTGTTTCCCTTCCCCCTTGCTGTGCCTTTCAGCCTACTATGGACAGAAGTTGTTTACACCCTTGGCAGCTTCTCTCGGTCCCTGATTTGGGGCCAGGACCTTCCATGGCACCCATTCCTCTTGCTGAGCCTTTCAGCTTCTTATTGTTAAGAAGTTGTTTACGCCCCTGTGTTGGGGCCGGGACTTGCCACGATGCAGATTTTTCCTGTTTTCCTATTTTCCTGGTTGGGGTTTTCACCTGCTTTATTGTTTTTCCACGGCTTTTGCCTCTGGTATATAAGGAGATCTCAGTAAAGCGTGGACAGCCTTCTTTTAACACGAATGACCCGAGTGTGTGTTTCTTCTTAACTCTTATAGGCCTATGCCCGGTTCTGAGTGTCCTGATGACACAGGCATCATCAAATGGAGGTCCCACCAAGATTGGAAAAGAGAGGACAACCTGACGAGATGGTCCCAGGAAGCCGGCCAGTGAAGGAGGGACGTATTGGGGAAAATGGGCCAGGAAAGGTCCCAGTAAGCAGGATACAGAAGCACCGTGGGCATTGAAAGCACGTGCAAAGAAAAATAAAGATTTGGGGTACTGGTGAGTAAACCTTGTAAAAAGGGACAAGGTAATAATGGTCAAATGTTTTTGTGTACGTGTTCTTTTAGAGTTATGCTAAAATCTAGAGAAGCAAAGTTAATTCTCATCGATGCTTTTAGTCTTTGGACCCTGATTAGAGACAGTTTACACCCTAGACAAGAGAGAAAATGGTTTGAGAAAAACATTCCTCCCAGACTCTCCACAGATGCTTTGGCAAAAGAAGGAAAGTGAGATTAAGCTTTTTAAGAGCTCTCCTAGGGACATCCTGCCTCCTTGCTGGCTTCTATTGGAGAAGTGCTCATTTCTGGTTCTGGGTCCTTTAGGTAGGATATCTGGGTCCCTTTGGTGGGACACCATCTAGCTCCTTCCCTCTATGTCTATTGTCTGTCCTTGTTGCACCAAGCTGTCCATGGATGTCAATGTATGTCTGGGTTGTGCTTCTTGTTGCTTGAATGTTTTGTGTTTCATGTTTAAAAGAAAAAATGTTGAAAACTTTAAATGCTGGTTGATTTCCCCCTTGATTTAGTTTTAAGTCCTTTCAAGAAAGGAACAAATAAATAAAACAGTTTCAATTGACCTTTGGAGCCCAGCATCCTAGATAACTGGTTATCTCTGGTGTTAACTGCCATGTGTGTCTCTGACTGAATCCTGCCTCAATGGAGGAATGTAGCTAGGAGCCTAGGTCTGTCCACTGGGGAAGCTCCCCAGGGGGCTGGCTCAATGTCTACACTAGCTGGCCTTAAAGGTGCCAGCAGCTTCAAAGCTTCTATGGTAATGGAGCTGTTAGCTGTTTCTCTTAGAGAAATCTTTGACTGTGATATTTGGAATCAACAGGTAACAAGGTGCTTCTTTTAAAATGACAGCTAAAGAAGTAAAAATGGTGTTTGATCTAAGTACTAAAGATATGTGTAGTCACTTCATTTTTTTCTGTTTGGTTTTAAATGTATAATAAGCTTTACATGTCTTGGCTATAGGTGACTGGCTTTTAAGTTATTGGGTATGGTTGAAAATTTGTAATATTTGTAATAGAATGTTGGCTTAAAAAAGGAGTCATTCGAGAAAACACGTGGCATGTGCCAACCCAGGGAAACAGGTCTAGATTGGGATAATATTTTAATATAACTCTTATCATGGAAACCGGACTTGTAAAAGAATTTAGGGCAATGTCTCTTTGGTGAGGTATTAGAGCCTGCAATATCGATCCTTCATATGCAAGGCTTGGCCGTCATACTTTATAGCATGAGGAATGGACTTGGTGTTTTGGAGAGACTGGATTTTGGAGGATAGTTTGGTGGAGGGTGAGTTTTGCTTTCCAAAGTTATGGCAGTGCTCTGATGTTACAAGGGAAACTTGAAGATTGTGGCTAATGATTGCCAGTGTTACATTGACTACAGTTTACAGTCTGATCACAGACAGACAGACCTCGGGATTCTAACTCACACATATCTGTGCTTAAGAAAAAATCAAACAGGTGTAGATTGTCACAAGGGTTGATGAGGCTATGGAACTTATAAGAGCATGACAGCCTGCTTCCTCCAACTGCTATTTCAAGAAATACATATAGAATTATTATAGATTTAAAAGATTGGTCTTTTTTTCTTTTCTTTTCTTTTTTTTTTTTTTTTTTTTTTTGGTGCTGGGGACCGACCCGGGGCCTTGCTCTACCACTGAGCTAAATTCCCAACCCCTAAGAGATTGTTTTTATACTGTTTCTTGCACTCTTGGGTTGTTGTGAAATATTTCATTTCTTGTGTTTCCTTGGGTTTTGTTTGACTTGACCATACATTTGTATGCCTTTTTGAAAGAAAAATGTACTAATTTTTATTTATTTTGGTGAATTGTTCTTTGGATGACTTTTGTCTGTGGTTCCTCTGAATGCAGTTCCAACGGTGGCCAGAGAGACACCAGATACTGAGTTATAAATGATGGTTAAGCACCCTGTAGGTCCTCAGAGTGAAGCCAGCAGGTTGCCCAGGTTGAACTCCAATTCTAGCTCCCAGTGCACCATGATGTGCTACAGCTTCTCTGCTTCCTCCTGCTCTTCCTTGGCCAGCAGCACCTCTGCATTCTGCCCCTCCATGGCTCTCGCTTGGGTCTCAGTTCCTCCCTCACTTTTGGGGATTTTAACTTTAAGAATGGACAGAAAGTTTACAATTTGATGTTTGCTCTATACCTGAGAAGCTTTTTTGCCAGGAAAAGGGAGTTTCCATTGCACAAAATGGGTTTTTTCAGGAAAAAACATGGGTGAATATATTGAAACCATGACCCCTCTCAAGGCACAATCCATGAAACAACAGGTCCAGCTTGCATACATTTAAAGGAGTAGGAAAAAATATTGGCCTCTAGGGAACAGTAAAAATTGTGGCAAATGGATTATATGTCACATGCACGGACCCTGGATTTATACATTTCAGGAAGAAGAATATCCCTCATCCACGGTCTTTAGATCTTTGGCTGTTAACCAAGATGTTCTATCCATTTCAAGGCCTGATACAACTCTCCCTCTCCTCAGCAACTGAGTTGTAATGAAGGAGTGAGAACTCTGAAGCTCTGGAAGGAGAGTGAGCGAATGGGTGTTCCCTGGCTCAAAAGTGAGTCTCTGGAAAAGCCACTGCAGAAACTGGTCAGTCTGGGTGGAGGTAGTTAGCAAGTAAGCTATGGCATTTCCCAGTGACATCACCGGTAGTGTCTTCCTTGGAAATTCTCTTGTATCCAGGAGACACTAGAATGTTCTGTGATGTCAGCAGTGTTGTGGTGACACCAACTGCCTGAGCGATTTCCCTTCATTTCCTAATGGGTTCCCGAGGAGGCATGTTCTCCAGGATCCTCAGTCTCTTTCGGAGGGACAATCATATCCATGCAGGCACCAGACCAAGGCAGAGGGAGGCTAGCCTTCTATCACGTTGGAGAAGAAGACGAATGGAAAGGTCCTTGAGGAGGTCAAGTGAGTACTGGGCAGGGCAAGGGGAGCTCCCTGGAGGAGGTTGGCTTGTGTTGGTCCTTCCAGGAGTAGGACGTATGATTTAGAGCCTCAGTCTTCCTAATGGCTGACCCAGACACAATAATTTCTGATCATTAGTTTGACAGAAAACCAAGAACTGTTATATGTCAAGGGGCTTTCCTTGGATCTCTTTAGTGTCCTGGGCAGTGTCAAAGAATACCAGGATGAGCCTTTATAAGAATAACAAAGTGTCTCTTCCAGGATCGGCTGTTGAAACACTTCATTCTCAGCAGTGTCCTGTAGATTACTTGGGTAATTGATGCCAAGAGGGATACTCTCCTGGTCATATATCAAGGTCTCAGTTACTTTGTCCTTGAACACACATGATTAGGGATTCAAGATGTTAAGCAGTTTGAACTCAAGGACTTACCTGCCTCACATCAGACATTAGCTGAGAACGTCCTCCAATTCTTCTTGTTTAGGCCAGCTTTAGAATTTCAGTGACAGAGGAATGGATTTAGGAGGTGTGGTCTATATCTATGATGGCATATGTCATCATATGGCTCTGATGGTGGGAACAGGGAACTAGCTGAGTTCAGCTTAAAGATAGCTTTCTTGCTCTGTCAGGGATTCACTGTATCTGTAGAACTGTTCATCCTCAGACTTCTGTTTAGAGTAAGCATAGTTTTTCTTGACACTGTGTCCACATATATGCCTGTTTACTGGTATTTATCTACCTACAGAGTCTGATCAGAAGGCATCGTCCCAACCCTCCACGACACCTGTTGAAGAGGAGAGAATGAAGCGTTTGGAGAACATCAAAATTGCTCTCCAGAAGATGCAGAAGGAGAGAGATGAACTCAGGAGTATCCTGGCCGATTACCCGGGAAAGAATTTAAATGACAGGTAGTCACAATGCAAGTTCTGTTAAATCCACATTTCCTCACATCACAGTAGGCTACAACTCCAGGGTGTCCTCATGGTCAAAATGACTTTCCTGATTGCATCAGAATGTGAAGTTCAGATGGGAATGGGATGGTGGCACAGGCTATTTTAATTCCTACAAACGTAAATCATAGCCTGTGTCCTGATTGAATCACAGTCTGGGAGTGAGGGTAGTAGTGTGTGAGCTCTCATTGTGTGGTTTAAGGAGACTGGACAGGTGTTGGCTTGTGGGAATTTCTAGGTGCTCTGATTATGACCAATCATTGTTGTAATTGACGTGGAGGTGCTTTGGGTTCAATAGTTCCTGTGAAGAGCTGGAGGGGCCTAATCCCACTTGGAGCCGCACAGTGTGTGACTGAACTGACAACAGGGGATCATTGGTTTTCTCTGATTTTATTCATTGTATTTGGAGATAATGCCACATCCTTATATTTAATTGGCATTCTAATTGTATTTGAGAGAGAGAGAGAGAGAGAGAGTGTGTGTGTTTTGTGTGAGTTTGTGTGTGTGTATGCATGTGTGAGTGTGTTTGTGTGTATCACTTAAGATCTGGGTATTCTATGTTCTGATTTGGCCTGAGAATTATCCTGTGTCAATTTCCATGGCATGATAATGATGAGGGTGAGAGCCTCACTGTGAGCAGTAGAACATTTCACATCTGCTCAGGTGGACGTACATGGGAATCTCCTGGTGCGTGTTATAAATTCTTTTCCCTGTAAATACTGTTCATGTTCCTTTGGGTTTTCATGTAGCAATAGATTCTATGATTGAGAATTGTTACCTAAGAACAGGAGAATAGTCTTCATGGGCTTAAGTTGGAGCCTGGATTGTGACACAGGGTCCTCGAATGTTCTTGGCAAGCTAGTCTATTCCTTCAAACCCCCTCAGGGAGCTCAAGCAAATCAGCTCCCTCCTTCTGTTTCCTGGCACTGCTGTCTCCGTGTTCACAATAATAAACTTAATAAATATCAAATGACCCAGTACCAAGAAGCAAGGGCGTGCCATGTCCTAGGCTGGGGTAGTTCAGGATTCAGTCTGAATTCATGTAATTCTTGAATCCTTCATTCATAATGTTATTTCATCCTTGGACCATGCCTTACCACAGGAACAACTTTGAGTCTGAAATGCTCACGATGCAGCACCAGGAAGTGATGACCGACATGAAGAAAATGAGCGAGCAGGTCAATAGAGCTTTGGTCAAATGTACACACCTCACACTGGAAAATGACTGGTACTGGTGAGTAACTTACAAGGTTGTGACCCCAGCACAGGGCACAGCATGTGTCAGCCCATTCTTATCTTTGAAGTAAAGTGAGGATCAGGCTTTTTAGTGTTTGAAGCAGACCAGGAAGCCTGTGTCTAAGGAAGGCTCTAGGACACACAGGACACAGAAAGATTGGCCTCCAAGCGACATTCTAATAAAATGGACAAATAAGCACACATGGGGATTAAGTCCTCTTCTGGGAAAAACTTGAATCAATGGTGTCAGGTTTTTGAGAAGTGCCCTGAGTCTTCTGGAATGTGGCTCTTTTCTCCATTTGACCTGTCTCTAGGTCATGCTCCATGGCTACTGTGGACTTGGACTATAATCTGGGACTCTCTTCAGATCAGGACCCTAGAAGGAGTAATGGACTTGGAGACGTGGGAGGAAGTTGGAGACTGGCTGGGAGTCACCATTTTTTCTTTGTGTCTCAGCCGCAGCTTCTGCCCCCTCCTAACTGAGTTGTTTGAGCTGAAGAACAGTGCCCAGAGAGCACGGCATGAGAACAGGGAGCTTCTATGGGAACAGATTGCACTGGAAGAGTCTATTAAGGAAACAACAAGGTTCTGTGGGGAAGCCAGTATGAAAATCCGTGTAACAAGCAGCCTCAGGTAGGATGAATGAAGCATCAAGGGCAGGTTTTCCTGATATCTAAGCATAAACCAAGTCAAACCAGTTTAACCTTTCTCCACCTTATCCAGACACTCTCCTAGGTCTCATCCAGTTGTTCATCTCTTTGAACATTTACAAAACTTTCTGTGATGTTAGCTTCATGCAAGAAACTGGAGGATTGACAACCAAATCCTCCTGCTCAACTAGAAAATGCATTTCCTTAAGGGGGATCTGTTGATCACACACTGCACACTTACATGCCATTATGCTAGAGGGATGCCATGAGGTAGCCGTCTTTGTAGTGCACAGAACTGATTAGAGTTCAGTTCAATTGCCAAAAGAATGGCTCTCATTGTCAATTATGATGGGGCTTGTGGACTTTCTCTCCTTTTCCCCGTACATTGAAAATGGTCCCTTCTGCCTGTCCAATACGTGGTTTCTAGTGACAGAGCTTGAGAAGCAGTTTGTCCGTCCTGTTTTATGTCAGTGTTTTAGTGTTCTTTCCTGTGGCTTATGTCCTGGAGCTGACTGGATGAACAGGGATGTAGGAAAGACTTCTCTCAGGGTGAGGGTTTGTGTGAGATATGTGAGGATTAGAGGGATATTTTTGTCCAGCTCTCTCAACCTAGTGTGCCCAAGAAGTGCATTCCCTACACAGGTTTACTCTATAAGGGATGGAGAGCAGTGTCTAAGCTCTCACTTGACACATTTCCTTTGCCTAATCTGTATTCAACAACTGTTCCTCCAGCATGATGGCCTCCCCATTCTTTTCTGCTTCTCACTTATGATTTCTGTTCTCTCTCTCTCTCTCTCTCTCTCTCTCTCTCTCTCTCTCTCTCCCTCTCTCCCTCTCTCCCTCTCTCCCTCTCTCCCTCTCTCCATCTCTCTCTGACTCTGTGTGTGGGGGGGGTGTTTTTTGTGTGTTTGTGGGTACATATATGTGTGATCATGTTTATGACTATGGTGCATATTGTACTTTGGAAGTTGTTTGTTTTAATTGTTTGTGATATGGGGGTCTTATATATATAAGTGTGTGTATATGTGTGCTTTTTCACATGTGTGTGTGAAGTCATCAAGTTTCTGAACACAGACACATATAAATATTTATATATATTGTATAAGTCTATATGTGCATATTTAGAAACATGTAAAAGTATACACACACACACACACACACACACACACACACACACACCACAAACACCCTGAGAGAGAAAGAAGAAGAGAAAACATAATCTTTCCAATTACATTTTAAACTGTTCTTAATGGGGTCTTGATCACTATTCAAACTATTTACACTGGGAAAACTATTCATAAACATTGATATTACTTGGAGAAAACTTGAATAGGGTACAGGGATGTGAGGAGAGGCTGCTGTGAGAAATCTATATACCTCAGTGTCGAAACTGATGACTCAGAGCTCTTCTGCCTTCTTTGCTCTCAGTGTATAGTAACACTGGAAGGTCATGTGGCTTGTTGTGTCTTCTCAGCATCCTGGTTATGTTAATCATTACCTGCCACCACTTTCTTTCCAGATTGGCCTAAACTTGGTTGAATATACCTTGGCTTTGGAGTTTGGCCTGGAATTTGTTAATTGAAAGATTAATTTGCTTAGAGTTGAATCTGCAAGCAGAAGATGTCCAGGAGTTATGCTGAGGTGGAATCACATCTTTGCCTCAGACAGAAACTTAGGCTCAAAATCGTCCAAAGCACTCACCCTGTGTTGTGTTGTGGCAATCTTAACCATTGTTATTCAAAATCATTTGATCTGAGTGAAAATCAGAAAAAATTTTCACTCATCTGTAAGGAGGGTTTAGAACAGTGATGACCCTCAGACATTCCTGGAGGTGTCAAATGGGTAGCCCTGTGAGAAGCTGTGTACAACTGTTGTGAAAGTTCAACCTTTTGACACAGCGATTCCAGAAGAAGAAGTAGGTGTGAGCAGAGAAACTGTGGCACATTAGTGTTGTAGTGGTTCACCTCAGAGCAGCCATGAAGCAAAATTACCCAGATGTCCATCAGTCAGAAAGTGAAAAGGTACAATGTTGTCCAGCCCTTCCATGGACTGCGGCTGAGTTTGATTATACCTGCCAGCATTTGGCTTTGAATTAGCCTTCTCTTACTCGAATTATATCTGATAGCATCCCAGTCCAAGTTTTACCTTGGATTGTGATTATGGAGATTTCCTAGCTGTTTGTGCTGGTAGTTTGTTTCCCCTGTCAGGTACTGTATGGTAAAGGGACCTCATATTGAAAAATGCAGCTCACTTTGCATGCACTGGGAAACAGTGAGCAGAGGACTGAAGAGGCTCACCTGCCCCCACCCAGTGCTCTGTTTCCTGAAATCAGCCTCCTGTGCACGGCCTTGTGACCTTGCTAAGCAGGCTTGGCTAACAGCCTAGATGTCACATTTCTAATTTCTGATTTTCAGGGGAATACACTTTATTGGCTGAGCTGTCTTTAGGCTATGCTCACTGTGTACTTACTCCACTCCAGGTTTTTTTTTCTTATGCCACAATAGTAGACTGGGTGATCCCTTCTATTACCATTAACTGGGAAACTAACCACATTCTGCAAAATACTCTGCTTGTATATGTGAACAAATATATTTGGGTGAGTTCAAAAGTGTGTATGTCTGGGTGTCTGTCTGTCTGTGTCTGTATACATGTATGTCTCCATGGACAATATAATCTTCTAATGACCAGGATGAGGAGAGAATGGAGGAAAGTCTGCAGGACCCCCTGAATCAGCAAAAACTGGTCACTGAGCAAAGGACTTGTCTGAGAAGATGCAGCATCATTTCGGTGTCACTGAGAGGATTTGAAAGCACAGGATGAGAGGACCCAAGTAGATTCCCTGTACTTATAAACTGTCTTATTGAGTGTGTGACTTTCTCCATAGTTCTCAGCACCTGTCACGTAGGAGCAGCTCAGAATATTTTTCTTGTCCATTTTAAAAGAAATTCCGTCCATGAAGTGTATGTGATCCATAGAGATTCTGGCTATTGTGTACTGATCCCTCCAGTCTGTGCTCTCTTGTATTATCTGAGCCCAGTGCCTTTAGGTCTCCCCACAAATAGTTTTACGATACACATAAACAAAGGAGTGGTATAGTTTATTTTCTGCATGAGTATCTCCTTTGGACTTCAATGCCTACCCTCGGCAAGATTTCCATGCAGCATATTCTTGCCAAGTATAATATCACTTCAGTGTGCATGTACTTCTTGAGATATTGTTTCTCTGGGTCTTTGCAGATATTGAGGTTGTCATGTGGACCCCAGGCATATTCCTGCACTGGAGGAATAATAATAGTCTTCATTTCAGTGATGGCCAGGCTTCCAAGGCCTTCCTATTTTTTCTAGTTTGTTCATATCTCTCCTCATCTGACATTGAGACATTGCTACATGATATTAAAATATAATGTATATGTATGATTGGAATTATCTGCTGTTCACTGTTTAATTTTTAGCAGTTTTAAAAGCTGGGAAAATATGCAGGCCTGTGGGATCTCTTACCCTTCTCTCTTGGGCATGAGTGAATGACCTCAGATGAAAGATCATCCTGGATTATCCTGCTGAATTGTGCTGCTGTGTATGGGATAAGTGACATGGCAGGTTCTCACCAGGCCTTTTCCACCCCTAGGTCTGAACACTGCAGCAGAAGCTTTCCCAGGGCACAGAGCAGGATTACAGCTCTCAGAGACAGAACTGTCCACCAGGAGCACTGAGGGTGCAAAGATTGACACCACCTCCCACATCTCAGTCCTTGTAACCATACCAATCTTGGGCTAAATTTGAAAGACCTTGAGATGTGGCCTGGAACACGCCTCACGTTTAACCTTTTGACGACTTGTCCATCAACAACCAACCACTCCGAGTGAGGCAGGTCTACATTCATCTTGGAGATTTTTACCATCTTACCTGCCGTTCTGCTGTGTTTGCAAGGCCAGCAACAGGCTGGAGTTATATGTTGAAGAATCAGCAGGAATTGAATGCTGACTAATTTACTTGTTATATTTGTTTTTAGTTTGAAGTTTGGTTTTATGCATTTGGTTTTATTTGTTTACGTTTGAAGTTTTGTTATTTATTTGTTAACTTTAGTTTTTTAATTAATATGCTATATTCTTAAGGCTATATACATTGAACTCATTGACTCCCAACTTTAAAATGTTCTTGAATAAATTAATTTTTGCTAATAAATAACAATGTGACCTTTAACCCTCACTCACAAGACCGTCCTGAGTCATGTGTGGTTCTTCCTCCTGTAACAGCACAAGTGTAAGGCAACAGTGGTGTTCTGCAAGTCTCATGCAGCTTAGGCTTCACCATCAGTTCACAGCCAGCCAGAACTGCACAGGAAACTGTGCTCTTGATGTAGACAGTGTATCGTGCTCTGTGGATCCCACATACATGACGAAAATTATCCTTGCTTTATCCTTGTGCTCACAAATTTAGCTTCCTTTATAATGACAAACAAAGGAGAAACACAAGTATTTCTCTAATACATTAGAGGAAATAAAAACATTCAGTATAGGAATATAAAAAACGATCAGGACACACAGAGCTGTATGCCTCTGCATTCCTTATAATAAAGCATCGGTTATAACTGCACATTTATTGAATTCCAGCAATTTTGGAGGAACGATATTTTTAAATTTTTTATTAGATATATTTCTTTACTTACATTTCAAACTTTATTCCCCACCTTGTTTCCTTCCTTAAGCCCCCATTCCCTTCCCTCTCCCTTCCCCATATGTGTATCCCCTATACATCCCCCTTATTGTTCACCACTATTCCCCTGCACTGCCCCTGGAACATTTTCTTTATTGTTTTGTTGGTTTGTTTGTTGTTATTCTTTTTCTCCCATTTTTATTAAATTGGGCATTTCTTATTTACATTTCAAATGTTATTCCTTTTCCTGGTTTCCTGTCCATCAGCCCCCTAACCCCTCCCCTTCCCGTTCTAAATGGGTGTCCCCTCCCTGTCCAACCCCCATTACTGCCCTCTCCAACATTCCCTACGCTGGGGGTTCAACCTTGGTAATACCAAGGGCTTCCCCTTCCACTGTTGCCCCAACAATGCTATTTACTGCTACCTACGCAGGGTCAGTCCATGTGTAGTCTTTGGGCAGTGGTTTGGTCCCTGGAAGCTCTGGTTGGTTCTTATGGGCTTGCAAACCCCTTCAGCTCCTTCAGTCCTTTCCCTAATTCCTCCAATGGGTGTCCCGTTCTCAGTTCAGTGGTTCGCTTCAGGCATTTGACTCTGTATTTGACATGTTCTGGCTGTGTCTTTCAGGAGAGATCTATATCCGGTTCATGTCAGCATGCACTTCTTAGCTTCATCCATCTTATCTAGTTTTGGTGGATATATATCCATATCTAATTCTATATCTATATCTATATCTATATCTATATATCTATACCTATATATCTATATCTATATATCTATACCTATATATCTATATCTATCTATCTATCATCTATCTATCTATCTATCCATCTATCTATCTATATGGACCACATGTGGGGCAGGCTCTGAATGGCCGTTCCTTCATTCTCTGCCCTAAAATTTTCCTCCCTATCCCCTCCTGTGAATATTTTTGTTCCCCCGTTAAAGAAGGAGTGAAGCATCCACATTTTCGTCATCCTTCTTGAGTTTCATGTGGTTTGTGCCTTAGATCTTGTGTATTTCGAGTATAACTAAGAGGCGAGGATGCAAAAGAATCAAATGAATAGCTTGAGGCCAGAGGTTAGTGGTGAACACCAGAGGGAAAGATCATTCTTCCAGAAAGAATTGGCAGGTTTCTGGTAACTCAGCTTTACCAGACTACTTGTCTTGGGTCCACAGAACTCTCTGAGTTGCCAACACCAAGGTATGTTACGCCTACATACACTGGACAGTGTAGAAGGAGATGTCAAAGCCAGATGTCACATTTACACCTATGTAAATAAAAAACAGAGATCATTTACCCAGAGAGGATTGCATACAGGTAGCCAACGCTATGATAAATTATGGGAACCTGAATTAACTGACACATGGCCTCCTAGAGTCAGATAAAAGTACCTGCTTGTTTTTATTGATACCCTTTCTGGGTGAGTAGAAGCTCACTACATCGGACTGAAACTGATCATAGAGCAACTAGAAAGCTCTGCTAGGAACTTTCCTCCTAATTTTGCCACTGACTAGGAATGCTGTCCTATAATAGCCCAGCTCTCACGGCCAAAGCCTATGAATAACAGTCAAAGATGTATGAGTAGTTTGGAGTCTTTGTTGTGCAGAATTCTGGGCAGGTGGAAATAATGAACAAGACATTAAAGGAGACACTAAGAAAACTCTCATTAGAGTCCAAGAAAGGTGGAAAGGCTCTTTTCTTATTTTGGGCCTGCTGTACTCCATACAAGGAGGGATTGAACCCTATAATATTATGTTTAGAATACACGCCCCATTGCTTCTAAGTCTTAGAGATCAGCACTTGGCAGAATTCTTCAACTATTTTATTCTTGAAATCCTGTCTGTCCAGTTCTCCATAAAGTCTATTACTTTGACTATCAGAGAGACCCAGTGAACCTCTAAATCTATCTACAATATCCCCTAATTTGGACCTGGTGGTAGTGGGCAAGGAAAGGACAATGAAAGCAATTTGCAATGAACTTACGTGGTGATGTTTGACACTCTTACAGTTATGAGGTTAGGTGGAATTTTAACATGGATTCCTCACAACTAGGTCAAGAACGTAGAAGCCACAGATGACAAGGCCAAATAGACTCCCTCCAGAACTTCTGGACCTATTAAAGTTGAGCTTTCACCTGACCTCAAGCCCTTCCACTCCCTGCCCAACCTCCTGGATCTTACATTTGGCATGAATACAGGGTCATGGTCCAAACTCTAACACCGTCAGGCCTGGCCCTGGGAACTCAGGAAGGTGGACACTAGAGAAGTGACGTCTAATGGAACTGCAGAGGACCAATCTCCGTCCACGTTGTCCTTTGCTCACTGATATCTGGTTATTTTTTTGAGAAAGGATTTGGAAGTTTATCATCTGAAGTAGGTGCACAACATTTACAGTTTTATATTCACTGTATAACTGGGTTCACTATGTTACCAAGATCATTGCAAGAGAGGGATGCAAAACAGAGACTTTGTGAGTACACATCCATGAATATATATAAAGAAAGCCCCCTTGGAAGGAATGCACAATAAGAAAATGAAATCCAATATCCAATAAATTAAAGGTCTGGAGGGAAATACTGACTTTTGGGAAACAGGAAAACCTAGGAAATTGGAATGTATGTCACAGGAATGGATCTGGGAATAAAATTATCATGCAGAAGAATCTTCCACCCCATGTCCCGTGATCTTTCTCCCCATGCCAAGCCCCTGACGCAATCTGCCCTTTCAGAGCAGGTAACTACTAATGGAGCAAAGAGAAATCTCTAGCTTTAGAGGGAGGAGATATGGAAAGGGTTCCATTGTGTCACTGGAGAGCCTCCTGGAGATGGCACCTCAGAATCTGGTCACCATAAGGAAAGCTGGTTAGCAGGAGGCCCTGGCAGTTCCCAGTGACGTCATCCAAATGCTCTCCTGCAACCTGGCCTTCTAGACAGAGTAGCGTAAACTGCAATAAAAGGATACACTTGAAAGTAAAACTTGTAGGAAATGCCCTGGCTTATCTACATTGTCACTGTGAACTGTGACATTGCTCTCTTGGCTTCTGTGGCCAGACATGAGGGCTCTGAAGCTATGCTGCATCCTGTGAACTGTGAATGAGCTTGTGTCACACGAAGCATGTGAATGGAGTGAGAAGACAGTAGGAGGACATTGTGACACTGCCCTCCCAATGGAGACATGGAAGTGTTGACAATCACAGTGGGTGAGTCTCAAGCTGCACTTTGAGACCCAGCCAGGCTACGTTTCACCTGTCAGCTCACTTCCTGCACATCCACCACAGGCCAAGGGCAGGCTCCGATGAAGCTCTGTTGAAGACAGGCGCTGTCCATTGTGAGCTGCGTCTCAGGGTATGCGGAAGACCATTCAGCCTCCTGTGATGTGGGAGATCAGAGTAGTAAGAGGCAGGCAAAGGGGACAGTTCTGTGTTAGTTCTTCTTGGCTACCATAACTACATCTTCCAGGCTAAGGATTTGCTCATGGGAGTCTGCTGTGTCACATGTGTAAAGGCCAAGCTGTCTGAAGTCTCAATAACACAACTGGCTCCAGGCTGCTTTCTCAGTCACTGGGATTTACACGCAGTCCTTCGTACCTTGTCTTCTAGAACCACACATTCTTTTCTGCCTTCATATGGACAAGGCATATTTTCTCACTCTCTCTTACTAGAGACCAGTAGGAACACATATATTGGACAGCCATGCTTATTGTCTAAACTGCTGGCATCCATGTACAGCATTAGTGGGTACAGCATCATATCTCAGCATCTCTTACTGTAAGGGTTGGAGCAGAACTCCCACATCTCATCCTCCGTGACGATGTAGATTAGACCCATCAGATTAAATAAAGAATTGAAAAACTCTCCTGGGGGTGAGGTGGTAAGGAAATCATGTTGCCGTCCCATAAATGCACTGCTATGAGCAAGCTTCAGAAGCCTGGGGGGATGCAGCCTGCAGCAGAGACCACAGGTCTGTGGTGGAGAATGATTCAGTTCAAAACTGGGAAGGGAGAAGGATGGTTGATATTGTTCCAGTAGATCTCACTGCCTCTAAAAAGAGTTTCTTCCAGATCAGTGAATGGTTCTTGTAAAGCAGCTCCTGGACTGGACTACTGAGACCAACCATGAGCCCTCCAGACTGGTGCTTTCCAACCAACAGACAAAAGTATCCACTCTACGAATGATACACAGATATCTACACAGAATACCAGGATGGATACAGAGTTTCTTCAGTTCCATGAATGAGGGATTCAGCAGGTGAGATGGCAGCAGATAAAGGTGATTGTTGCCAACTCCCCACACCTGAGCTCCTTCCTAGGACCTACATGATTGAAGGAAAGAACAAACCTCTCACAACTTGTCCTCAGATTTTTATGTAGTTGGGTTTTTCCAGATCTTGGTCCACAGAAGCAAAGACATCAGGTTTTCCAATTCCATTTGACACGGGACCAGCACCTTCAACCGAATGTTCCTTCCTGGAAAGCTGCAGCCTGTCGGCGTGGCTCAGTGGTTTGTGAACTGCAAGTGTCCGTCTGGGAAGGTGGTCGTGTTAATCCAGCCCACCTGCCCCTATTGCAGAAAGACCCAAGAAATCCTCAGTCAACTGCCTTTCAAACCTGGTCTTCTGGAGTCTGTGAACATCACAGCCACTAACAACACCAATGAGATTCAAGATTAATTACAACAGCTCACTGGATGGAGAATAGTTCCTCAGGTCTTCATAGGTAAAGAAATACTGAAAGACCCCCTCCCAGAAAGGGAATTGTACAAGCCCAAGGCCCTGAACTATAGAAGTAAAAAGTAAGTTTTTAGATATGTGGGACAAGCTGACCCATCATTTAGACGAAACAGACCATAAAAGAAAACAAAATGCAGAAACCAGACTAAATTATGGGCACTGCTTCATGGGCCACCTGGCAGAAAAAAGAAAAAGTCCCTGACTCCCCGGAAGCCCTGACCACCATGTACTTTTTGCTAACTCACTGTTATGATTATAGCCAAAATAGGTAACATACACGTATGCCTCATTTACTCCACCAATCACATCCCTGTAACCATGCATCTGCTTCTGTAAGCCTGCTTCTGCTCCCCAAAATACTATAAAAAGCCCACCCTGGCTCTGCTAGGCGCGCCAGTCTTCCGAATTGACTGGGACGCCCACAGATACCTGTGTATCCTGATCAATAAAAATCCTCTTGCAGATTGCAGCCTGTGGACTCGGTCTGGTCATTGGGCTTGAGGATCTCCCTCCTGAGGGAAGATTCTCTCTGAGAGTCTTACATATGGGGGCTCGTCCGGGATCGGAGATCCTCTGCCTAGAGACCACCCACCACCCACCGGGAGGTAAGCTGGCCAGTGTTTGTCTTGTCCTGTCTTGTCTTGCTTTGTGACTTGTTCTGTAAATGCTTAGTTACTTGGCTTGGGTCTAGACCGTTTGTATTTGGGCGGGCCAGAGAAGGAGCTGACGAGCTCGAACTTCTCCCCCGCAGCCCTGGAAGACGTTCCAAGGGTGTTTAGAGCCCGGTTTTTCGGGGCTCAGCCTGTATCGGAAGGATTCGTGGTTTTGGGTTGGAGGAGAGAGGAGAGAGCCGGATCCACTGAAGGATTCAGACCCTCGTCGCCTCTGTCTGAATTTTTGGTTTCAGTTTGACACCGAAGCCGCGTGGTGCGTCTGTCTGTCTGACTGTTGGAATTGTTTGTCTTCTTTGTGTCCTAATTTTCTTTGAACACCTGTGGAAATTGGTTATAGGATGCTTTGTCTTGGTCTTGTTTGTCTGGGTTGTTTTCTGTGGTATTGTCGAGTGTCTTTTTGACTTTTGTTTCGTTTTTGAACTTTGGATAGACGACTGTGTTTAAAATCTTGGAATGACACTGTGTTTGAAATCATGAAACTGTTTGCTTTGTTTGTCAAGGAGTTTTACTTGGTCCTCTTGGTGCTTAACTTGGAAATAATTTGCTTGAGAAAAATTGTTTTATCTTTCTCTCTTAGCCTCCTCCCCAAGGAAAGATGCCCCTCCCTTTGCTCCCCTTGTCCAGTCTAGCTGCTGTTAACAGTTGTGTATGAAGAACTCCAGGTTAGTGAGTGACCCTGTCTGAAGCAGGTATTAACAAGAGCCTGAAAGCTTTACCTTAGATCCTGAAGAAAAATTCTCCCTGTTGCTTAAACATTCACAGCTTCTAAGGAAGGGACAGCACAGAGTAGGACAATATAGGGGCTGAGGGTGACAAGCATGCAGGCCTGCTAGCAAGCTGCAGGCTGCGCGTGGGCAGTGGCGCAGCTCAGGCCAAGTCAGCGTAAGAGGAGTTTCAAGGTGATGAGGCCGGCCGGGGTTGATGCTTTGACAACAAGAAGATAGCGTAGAGTTAGTGGTTGTTTTATGAGACTTTTGGCCCTGAAAAAAAATAATAATTCCAGTTGCTGCCTTCAGTGACCAGACCTTCAACACTTGCTCACAGAAGGAGAGTGTTCATTAAGAGAAGTTCTTTAAGGGAGCCTGCCATATCTGCTGGCCCTATTCCAAGAGAGGAGTTGATCTCCAACATTAAGTAACCTTCCCTGTTAGTCATCATTGACATGGAGAGTGCCTTTGATCCTATCCCCACAGCAGCCAGTTCCTACCCCTGTGGTCAAAATGCCCCAGGTTTGGGGGCAGAGAAGCCCCTAAAATAGTTTCGAAAAGAATCTGCAACAAACTGTGAAGAACTTTGTTTTGCCAGTCAAAATTTAGAATTCAGGCTTTGGTTGTGGCCAAGGTCAGGATTAATGTTTTCTTTTCCATGGGCCTTTAGCCCACTGAGACAGTTTGGTAAAGGGCTGCTACTGAGGTCCTGAAAGTCCCAGGTGAACTGGTTACAATTCTTTTGTCAGCCACTTGGTATCTAGCACCCAGGTCCTAACCATCTCTCCATCCTTTTGTTATTAGTTCTTAAGTCCAGAGAGATGGTCGGTAACAGATCAGCTCCCTCTGCTTGCCGTTCTGTTTCACAGACACAAAGCTTGTGCTTATTTTTACAACAGCCTTTTTGTCCCAAAAAGTCCTCCTGGTTTAGCTGTGTGACTAAATGCTATTTGTCCTCTTCAGTGGACCTCTATTCTCAAGATTCTCTTGTTTTCTCACCATCCCATTTGAGATGCTTGTTAGTAACTGTTACAGGTCTTCTTTACCACTGAGGAAAGACAGAATCCTACTGGAGGCCAGAAAGAATGTTCCAGACATAGATGGAAGACCCTCACTCTTGACTGTTGACTTGAATACCCCTGAAGGTAGGGAGTGCTCCAGGTCTGCCACCAGGCTCCAAGGGTGGGTCTCTGAGGGGCTGGAAAATGCCCCACCAATCTGGCTAAGATAAGAAAAAGATATAAAGAGAGAAAGTTACAAAAATTTAAAGGGTTAAGCTAAGTTGCTGAGAGTTAGTGTAAGTTGCAGAGAAAGTAAAGTTGAAGTGTAGTTACATAAGTGGACAGCATCTAATAGCTGTAGAGGAAGATGCAGAAGATATGAGAGAGAGACTGAGGAAGAGAAAGAGGAAAGAAGGTAAAAAGAGCAGGAAGCTAAGGAAGAAAAGAGACAAAAGGAAAAAGAAGCTAGAGAGCTAAAGAGGGATAAAAGACAGGAGAGGAATATATACTGGCCACAGTAGTTAGGGAACCTAGGAAGACAGTACCTGGCAACAGAAGAGAATTCCTAGCTAAAGATCAGTGTGCCTATCGCAAGGAAAAAGGACACTGGGTCAGGGACTGCCCCAGGAAGAACAAGAAGGGCCTCTCCAGCAACCCGGAAGGCAAGCCTCTTGGTCCTAGAGTGCTGGCTATGCGCTAAGATAGAAGGGAAGCCCGCCCAGCTGTTTTGTGAATATGGGGGCCCAACACTCTGTGCTCCTACGCCCAAATGGGCTAGTGTCCAGCAAAAGACCTTGAGTACAGGGGACTACCGGCAACAAATGATACTCATGGACTACCCGAAGAACAGTGGACCTTGGCGTGGGCCGGGTATCCCACTTGTTCCTTGTGATTCCAGACTGCCCCTACGAGTCTAAACCCTGCAACCCTGCTCCCGGACCCCGACCTAGACACCCCCCTTCATGACTGTCAGCAGGAGCTCACTAAAGAGTGGCATAAAGATCGGACTGATCAGCCAGCAGAGGAGGTAGATGCCATCTGGTTCATAGATGGGAGCAGCTTCTTACAGAAGGAAAAAGATGGGCTGGGGCAGCAGTGGTAGATGGAAACAGAGTCATATGGGCTCAGGCCCTACCAGAAGGCACTTCTACTCAGAGAGTAGAGCTCGCTCCCCTCACCAAAGCCCTTGAACTGAGAAAGAGACTTAACATCTCTGTGGACAGCAGCAGAGGGGCCTGCTGACATCTGAGGGCAAGAAAAAAAGAGATTCTGGCTCTGTTAAGGGCCCTACATGACCCAGCCAGGCCGAGGAAGAGACTCTGGTACACCTCAACGAGAAAGAAGATCCTGCTACAAAAATAGGCAGAGGCCATGATAAAACAAATGCATCAATAGACTCACTTAGGGGTAAGCAAACTCATCCAGACGTTTTCAAAAACTAAATATTATGTCACAGGTCTCAAGTATCTCGTGGAACAGATAGTGCACTGATGTATACCATGCCAAAAGGTAACTGTTTTCAGGAAAGTTGACTGTGGTAGGAGGCTCCGTGGGGAACGGCCTGGATACTACTGAGAAGTGGACTTCACAGAGATAAAACCAGGAAAATATGGTTATAAATGTCTCCTAGTGTTTATAGATATCTTTTCAGGAATAGATAGAAGCTTTCCCCACCAAACAAGAGACAGCCTCTACAATCATCAAGAAGATACTGGAAGAAATCTTCCCCCGGTTTGGAATGCCCAAGGTAATCTGGTCAGACAACAGCCCTACTTTCGTTGCCAAGGTAAGCCAGGGTGTGGCCAAGTATTTAGAGGTCAATTGAAAATTACGTTGTATTTACAGACCTCAAAGTTCAGGACAAGTAGAGTAAATAAATAAAATTCTAAAAGAGACCCTGACCAAATTGACCATGGAGACTGGCACAGACTGGGTGACACTCCTTCCCTCTTGTTCTCTTCAGAGCAAGAAATACCCCTTCCAGATTCAGCCTTACCCCTTTGAGATCTTATATGGGGCCTCAGCTCCCCTGACTGTATTAGATGATGTTACTGAACCAACATGTCATAGTAATAATGATTTATATGCCAGGCTAAAAGACCTACAGGTGATACAGAAAGAAATCTGCTCACAGCTGACAGCAGCCTATGCCCCGGAGACCCCTGAGACATGTCATCAGCTCCAGGTTAGAGACTACAGCTACACTGAGCCCAGACACTCGAGCCTCGCTGGAAAGGACCGTACCTGGTGCTGCTGACCACCCTGACAGCCGTCAATTCTCAGCCCTCACCAGCAGCGTACTAGCTGTTGGGGCTGAGAGCTGGGACCTAGAGGGACACTCAGATCTTCAAAAAGCTCCCTAGACTTAAGTGACTGGGAGGTTGCTAACAAGAATTTCATGTTTGCCTGTTTGCCCTGGGTTCCCTCGGAATAGGTGTAAGGATAGGCTTGATTTTTATTACAAATGATGTAACATTACATATGTTAGTACTCCTAACACTTCTTGGGACTGTGCCTCAGGGATCACAACCTATATAAGTTTAGAAGTTCTAAAAGACCTTGGTGTATAGGTTCAGATAGTGTCCAGATTAGAATCCTGATGCTAAAGACTTAATAAGACACAAAAGAGAGTTGAGAATTATTTAAGGCTATCCAGGTGCTACAAGGGCAGCACAAGGACATCTGCTGTTGCCTTACAATGCAAGGCTTATAGAGAATTCAGAACTGCCATTGACTCAGATATAAAAAGAGTAAAAAAGACTTTTTAGCTGACCTCCAAGAATACCTAACCTCCCTCTCAGAGGTAGTCCTTCAAAATAGGAAAAGATTAGACCTGATATTCCTTAAAGAAAGAGTCTGTGTGCTACACTAAAAGAAGAATGTTGTTTCTATGCAGATCAGACAGGAATAATAAGAGATACAGACTTTCAGTCATTCAAACTTTTGTGCTGAGAAAACAGTATCAGATGGTGAAAAAAAAAAAAAAAACAGAGGTACCTAAAACAAGTTGAGTGGAAGATTCCACTCAAGGACAAAAAAAGAAAATGGGGGAATGAAAGACCCCCTCCCAGAAAGGGAATTGTACAAGCCCAAGGCCCTCAACTATAGAAGTAAAAAGTAAGTTTTTAGATATGTGGGACAAGCTGACCCATCATTTAGATGAAACAGACCATAAAAGAAAACAAAATGCAGAAACCAGACTAAATTATGGGCACTGCTCCATGGGCCACCTGGCAGAAAAAAGAAAAAGTCCCTGACCCCCCGGAAGCCCTGACCACCATGTACTTTTTGCTAACTCACTGTTATGATTATAGCCAAAATAGGTAACATACACGTATGCCTCATTTACTCCACCAATCACATCCCTGTAACCATGCATCTGCTTCTGTAAGCCTGCTTCTGCTCCCCAAAATACTATAAAAAGCCCACCCTGGCTCTGCTAGGCGCGCCAGTCTTCCGAATTGACTGGGACGCCCACAGATACCTGTGTATCCTGATCAATAAAAATCCTCTTGCAGATTGCAGCCTGTGGACTCGGTCTGGTCATTGGGCTTGAGGATCTCCCTCCTGAGGGAAGATTCTCTCTGAGAGTCTTACAATACTGCATATGCAGACGCAGCGATCTGATCTCCATGCAACAGAATGGGGAGCTGATGACCCGGCTGAAGCAGATTTGAGCTCTGCAGTTAGGAAAGGGGTGCAGGCAGAGCCCATGCCGAGAGCCATCATCCAGCCATTCCGATGGCCCGTGCCCCTGAGAGATGATGTGCATCACAGAGGATGTCACTACTTTTTGGTGATGGGGATTTTCAACAAATTGGCTTTTATTTCTTCTTTTCCTCAGTGCTAAAACTTGTTGCTGTTTGCCTCTAACCATGGGGATGAGAAGCTTAACAGACCACACTGGCTTGATTTTCCACTCTTCATGTGCTGACACATCTCTGCCTCTAAGCCCATGTTTCCCATCCAGTTGATCTAAATCCCCATTGAATCTGTTTCTGGTTTCCCGCCATGCTGGTCAGCTGAAGTCATTTTGCAGAAGTCCACTTCCTGAATGGTTATTAAATCAATGGATATTGTGAATTTGTTCATGAGCCACACTCAGGCCTTTCCCTCCCTCCTGCATGCACCGTCCCACTTCTCCATTCACAGCTCTCAGCCAGTGTTCTTAACCTTGCCCTCCCACAACCCACAGAAGTTCACACTTGTATGAGCACGCTGTTTGAAAAATCAGATGAAGAGCTTTAGCATACTTGGTCCTCACTGTAGCCATAATAACATAGACGACAGAGCTGATGGTGTCGGCGCCAGCACCGACACGGTACCGAGAATCGGGCGAAAGCCTGCAGGATGAAAGAAGCACACACACACAGGTTATTCGTGTCAAGCCAGAAGAGGAAGAGAGCCTCTTGGTTTCTTTATTGACCAAACTATATATCCAAAGAACACCACTTAGCAGGTATCTGTCAAGCACAGTGGGGAACCCTGGCTGAGACTTCGGTAACAAAGGACCGACTATGTGGCCTGAATAAATTAGGGAAATAACCAGGAAGGCCAGCCTAATTCTGACTCAGGTGAGAAGTACCGGGCCAGACTGTTCCCAGTTGGGGACAAAAGGCTTCCACATGTAAGGGCAGGGCTCAGCAGGGGTCAAACCTTGCTGGAGACCCAGAAGGGTCTGGCTCAGGCTGACAACATTCTGTGAATGTAAACTTCTTGTGCCACACAGTGACAAAGCAACCAGGCCCAAATCCAATATGGCTCCCACAGATGGTGCATTCATCTCTATTCGTAAAGGAGATTAAGAAAATCCCAAGAAGTTTTATGTTGATCCTAGTCAGAGTACCAGCAAAGTCAAATATGAAATGCAAAATTGCAGAGCTCTCCTACCAAGAATATCTGTATGAAAACTTGTTTGCAAAACACTGTCCTAAATAATTTCCTCCATTCACACTTTGACATTTTGTTTTGATGTCTTGCTATGACATTTAAGTATCATAGAACTGTAGGTCTCTTCTCTGGTCTCCAGTGAGAAGGACACATTCCTAATAATGATGTATCTGTAGATGACTAAAAAAGAAAAAAGAAGATCAGGATTAAAGTTCTGGGTTAAAGGTATGACTTCCTACCTCAAATATCCAGATTACAAGTAAATTTGAATTTACATTAAACGGAAATCCCTCACAGATTTCCCCTCTACTTTTGTGGTTTGGTAATCTCAGATGAAGACAATTTAACAACCAAGAATAACCTTTAGAGTCATATTCTCCTCCTCACTAATATTCTTGAACAAATGGCACACTAAAAGATCAAAAGGAAGGGATGGTTATAGTGAAAAGCTACATCTGGGTCAGCTCTAACTCTCTTAGTCAAGGTGACTTTGGATTCGCTCCTTAATGCCCATGGATTGCTCACATAGGACTCTGTAGAGTGTTGTTTCTACTTCCTCACTTTAAACTCTAGGCAGACCAAGCTATCAACCCTGCCCAGGTTTCTTTGGATTGCACATAAAAGACACACACATTAAGATACTTTTGATGAGATGGCTCAGTGGACAGGTTCTTCTAAGCCTCCTCCAAATAGGATGCCCTCCTTTTTACTCCCAACTCAGCACCTCTAAATCTGCCCTCAGCTCAGTTGCTCAGGTGCCTTTAGTCATAGCTCAGCTCCCCAAATCAGCTTATTGTGTTTCTAACCTCCTGCCTGCTACACCAAGCCCAGTCTGGGAGGCCACCAATTGCCACTCAGCCCTAGATCTCAAATGGCTGGTAGTTTTACTCCCTCTGAAGTATTAAATCCCTTCTCCTCTCCTGTGTCTCCTAGCCTGCCTGGAGGAAAACTAGAAGACCTGCCTATGCCACCCAGCTGGTTGGCCAACAGCATCTTTATTGAACTATCAGGGATCAGTGTTCACAGGAAGATTCCTGATCTAAGCATCAAAACCACACCCTACGGGACTCAACGCCTGTCTCTGGTTTGGGATAGGAGATAGAGTAGTTAGAATTGGATAATTGAAATTCAAATAATTATGATAGATATGTTACTAATTATGACTGGATAAAAGCATGCAAGAGAGTGAAAATGAGTAACATGTAAGGCAAAAGGGAAAAAGCCCTAATGCAGGAAACACAGTGGACCTGCCAGAAAGACTGGGGTCTTTCTGTGCATCTGAATTTGTACTTGACCTTTTTCCGACCACTTCTTGACCACTCCATGCACCCTAAGAAGAATAGAACAAAAAGAAAAACAAAACGAAATAAAACAAAATAAAATAAAAAACAACCAAAACGAAACAGAAAGCAAAAGAAAAAAAAAAAAAAAACCCTTGCTAAAACAGGAGGACTGAGGGAAGATTGCTTGAGGTCTTCATTGTTAACTACAACTACAATGGCTTTCAATGCAAAAATTATTTATTATTTTACTTGAAGCTTCTGTCTGGGTCAAAGAAACAGTATTTGGAAGCAGCACCACCAGGAAACTGGACCAAATAATACTATAGAGCTCACCACTGATTATTACCGTGGTGACTGAGGGCACAGCAAGAGAATACTGGTGTGAGACAATGGGTCTTTTGGTGTTCTAGATGCTTGCAATATCTATGACTCTGAAATGAGTTAGAGCCATCCTGAAATCATGACTAAATGGACTCTTCCATTTCTTTGGAGCACAAGATCTGTCATCCAATTGACTGACTATGATTAGTACTTGGGACCTACCCTCTGTAGTAAGGCTAAGGCTTCTGATGGAAAATCCTTCACCAAAACAGTGAATGGGCCATGGTGGTGCCAGCCAACAACCATGCCCTGCGTCCACCCTGCAGCCTCCAGAAGAGGTTTGAAGAGGTCAAAGTTACCAACATTTTATTTGTGGCTTTGACTTGTCACTTTTTATTTTAAATAAAGTTCGATTTCTGTCATAATTCCTTCTAATTTCTTCCTCACATGAAACTTCACTTGTGACCTCAAATTCTATTCATGAAGTGTTACTTTTCTCTGGAATAGGCTAAGGTTTGTATTTTCCTTTTATACCTTACTGTGATGGCTAATTGTAGCTGTCTAAATGGTGCATTCTTGAGCAATTGACGCCATCAGAATGGCTGGCAGTCATGTGTCTTTGGCATTTTCTTGATGGCAGTTGATGTATTTGATTTAGCCCACTGTGGGTGGTACCAGCCCTAGTAAGGGGAGGAGAGGTCATAGAGAAAGGTAGCTGAGCAGATGAGTAAGCAGAGTTCCTCTCTGTTGTCAAGCTGCTGCCTTCTGTTCTTATCTCGTATTCCATTAATGATGAACTGTAACTTATGGGGTGAATAAAACCTTCACTTTCCCACAGTGGCATTTTTATGTTTCCTATAACAATAGGAAACTAACTTGAACAATCGGAATTTTCTTGAGATCTGCTCTGATAGTCCCTCCTCCTGCAGGTTTTAAAATCAATACACACAGTTCCTGGACACACTAATCTGTTGAAATATTCGCTCTGCCAACCGCATCACACTGCTTAGGTAACTATCACATTTTTTTCTCATGACAATTTTTCCTTCCTCTTTTTTTTCTCTTTAAAATTATCTTTCTAAACATGTTAGCTCTTTGTACTTTAAAAGTTGTCCTTTTTCCCATAGTAGAATATTTATATTCAAATTCATATGTTTCATAAAAGTGGGTGATTTATTGTAGTAAAATTTTCTAATCACTATTTATTGTATTAATTTTATTAATTCATCAAAAACTGACCTTATTATATTATCTACTTATCCATAAAGATATAAAAGCTTTGATTTATTCAAGTCTTTAAGGTCTTTCAGAACATCAGCTGGAAAGTTCTTATATGTATTCAGGATGGATCGTGGGTACTTCATGTCTTCTTACTAATAGTATGCTTTATAAGTAAGCTAATCCACAGTATTTTGTTATATATTTTAAGAGTATTTTGAGTAGAATATTTCCCTGATTTCTTTCCCATGGTTTTTTATTGGTATACAGGAAAGATAAAGAGTTTTGTGTGTTATTTTGCATTCTTCTACTTTTATGAATGTATTTTCAGCTTTAAGAAACTTAATTTTTTTAGAGACAAATTGTCTCGATTTAGCATCACCTCTAGCTAATTCATAGTTGCCTTTGCATTTTAAATGTTTTGATCCACATTATTTTATTTTATATTTTCAGATGATTATGAGGGGAATTTTTCCCAGATTTTCTCACGGTATGATTTGGATTGGCATAAAGGAAGGCTAAGAAATTTTGTGTGTTCCCATTGTATTGTGCTTTTATGAATGTATTTATCAGTCTTAAGAGACGGTGATACATTTCTAGAGTTTTTAAAATAGTATCACGCCATCTGCGAATGAGAACATTTTGACTTCTTCATTTTCTTTTTTTTTTTTTTGTTTCTTTTTTTTTTTAATTAACTTGAGTATTTCTTATATACATTTCGAGTGTTATTCCCTTTCCCGGTTTCCGGGCAAACATCCCCCTCCCCCCTCCCCTTCCTTATGGGTGTTCCCCTCCCAACCCTCCCCCCGTTGCCGCCCTCCCCCCAACAGTCTAGTTCACTGGGGGTTCAGTCTTAGCAGGACCCAGGGCTTCCCCTTCCACTGGTTCTTCATTTTCCATTTGGGTTACCCAAGTTCACTACCCACCACTGATGCTTATTGTCATTGATTCCACTTTTCCTCTGGGTTTCTCTCTTGTCTCTTTTCATTGTTGCTACTCCCCCCACCCCTTGTCCATCCTTCCCTGCCTCTACCTAGGTCCCTCCATCCTTCTGCCTCCCATGATTATGTTCTTCCCCTTCTAAGTGGGTTCAAGCATCCACAATTTGGCCTTCTGACATGTTACCCTTCATATGATCAATGAATTGTATAGTGGGTCTTCTGAACTTTTGGGCTAACATCCATTTGTCACTAAATGCATCCCATGTTATGTCCTTTTCGATCTCTGTTACTTCACTATTTTCCAGTTCCATCCCTTTGCCTACAAAGTTCTTGGTGTATTCATCTTTGATACCCGAGTACTGTTCCTCTGTTTGAATAGAGCGCACTTCTTATACTCATTCCTCAGTTGAGTTGAGGTCTATCGTGGTTGTTCCCAGCATTTGACTAATATAAGTAAGGCTGCTATGAACATATTCATCCACACGTCCTTGTCATATGTGGATCATGTTTGAGTATATGCACTGAAGTGAGTGTTAAAGCTGGGTCTTCAGGTAAAGCTATTTGCATTGTTCCCATTATCCTCCACATTGATATCCAGAGTGGCTATACAGCTAGTAATCGCACCAACAATGGAGGAGTGTTCCACTTTCTCTACATCCCACTCTCTCAGATGTAGGGTTGGTAAAACTCTTCTCCGAATCTGTAGCTTGCTGTTTTGTCCTATTGGCAGTGTCCTTTGCTTTAAAGAAAGTTTCAGATTGTTGAGATTTCATACATTTACTGTTGATCTTAGAGCCTGACCCTTTGGTATTGTGTTCTGAAAACTTTGTCCTGTGCATATGTGTTCTAGGAACTTTGCGACACTTTCCCTTCTATTAGCTTCTGCATGTTTGGTTTTATGTGGATTTCCTTGATTCACTTGGACTTCAACTGTGTAGAGAGAGAAATGGATCCATTGGCACTCAACTACATGCAGACCACCAGTTAGGGTAGCATCATTTCTTAAAATGCCTTCTGTTATGTACAAAATCCTCAGTCATTAGGGAAACACAAATCAAAATAACCCTGAGATTCCACCTCACACCAGTCAGAAAGGCTAAGATCAAAAACTCAGGTGTCAGCAGATGCTGGAGAGAATGCGGAGAAAGAGGAACACTCCTCCACTGTTGGTAGGATTGCAAATTGGACAACCTCTCTGGAAATCGGTCTGGAGTTTCCTCAAAAATTGAACATTGCACTGCCTGAGGACCCAGCTATACCTCTCCTGGACATATAACCAAAAGATGCTCCAACATACAATGAAGGCACATGCTCCACTATGTTCATAGCAGCTGTATTCATAACAGCCAGAAGTTGGGAAAAACGCAGATGCCCTTCAACAGAGGAATGGATACAGAAAATGTGGTACATCTACACAGTGGAGTACTACTCAGCTATCAAGAACAATGACCTCATGGAAATCTTACAGCAATGGAAGGAACTAGAAAATATCATCCTGAATGAGGTAACCCAATCACAAGAAAACCCACATTGTATGCACTCACTGATAAGTGGACATTAGCCACAAATCTCAGATTACCCAAGATGCAATCCACAGACCACATGAAGCTCAAGAAGGATGACCAAAGTGTGGAAGCTTCAGTCCCTCTCAGAAGGGGAAACAAAAATATTCACATGAGGAAGTATGGAGATGAAGTCTGGAGCAGAGACAGGAGGAAAGGCTACCCAGGGACTGCCCTAACTGGGGATCCAGTCTATATACATCCACCAACCTCAGACAATATTGGTGATGCCAAGAAGTGCGAGCTGACAGGTGCCTGATATAGCTGTCTTCTGAAAGGCACTGCCAGAGCATGACAAATACAGAGGCGGATGTTTGAAGTCAACCATTGAACTGAGAACAATGGAGGAGGCAGAGAAAGGATTGAAGGAGCTGAAAGGGTTAGCAACCCCATAACAACAATAATACCAACCAACTACAGATCTAAGAGACTAAACCACCATTCAAATGGTACACATGGACAGACCCAGGGCTCCAGGAGCATATGTAGAATAGGATTGGCTTGTTGGGCTTCAATGAGAGAAGAAGCCCTTGTTCCTGCGAAGGCTATATGCCCCAGTGTAGAAGAATGTCAGGGCAGTGTGGCAGAAAGTGTTGGGTGGGTGGGAGAATACCCTCAGAGAAACAGGTTGAGGGGGATGGAGTAGGGGGGATATGGGTGTGAAACAGAGAAAGGCTGTAACATTTGAATGTAACTAAAAACATATAAAGAATAAAAAAATTTAAAAGGCATAACAAATGCAAAAGGTTGGGTTGCCATTCCATAGTCGTGATGTGTTTCTTCTGTGAGAGCATACTGGTTAACTCACTTCTCTATGACTGTCTTCTTATTTGAAAGTAAATAATGGGATCATCTGTGGAGTGGTTGGTAAAAATAAAAGCATTGCCTAACATGAATAGGTTCCTCCAGAGCATGTGCTTAACATTCTAGGTATAGAGCAATTAGCTGGGGGGATTAAAAACAAAAACCAAACAAAAACAACATCAATGATTAAAATAAATTTTGAATGCTGGGATTAAGGTGTGTGCCAACTGCGATAGGCTTTGTAGATATTTCTAATAAACAAACACAGGTCCTGTCACAATTCTAGCAGTTGCTAGCAGAGAGAGCTGTGAGGTAGTGTGTTCTTCTGCCTTTCCAAGATACCCCATGGACTCAGGCCTGCATCCAGTGAGCTGGAACGTAGAGCAGCCTAGTTGAAACTCCTGATGTGTTGATTACCTGAGACCATATGAGTTAACTCTCTTTTTCATGCCTGTTTTTCTTATTTGAAAGTAAATAATGTGATCATGTGCGGTGTGGGTGGTAAGAATAAAATCTTTAACATGAAGAATAGGGCCATGAAGAGTGTGGGTAACATTCTAGGTACAGAATAAATAGAGGGAATTACCAAAGAAAACAATGGGAATTCTAACAACAATTGCAAAAAAAGAAGAGAAAAAAGGAGAAAAAAACTTTATGGGTGCTGGGATTAAAGGCATGTATCAACACTGACCAGCATTGTAGGTATTTCCAATAAAATATTAACAAACAAACAACCCTATTATTCTTTTAGCAATTGCATCAGAGAAGACTGAGAGATCGTGTGCTGCTGCCGCCATGCCAAGATTCTGTAGCAACAACTTCCTTGGTGATAGGAGCCTGTATGCAGCAGGCCCCTTGGTGTGCCTGTCATCTCACAAAAAGATGCTTCAGTCATCCAAAAGATTGGACTCCAGTATACTTCAGGCCAGGAAAGAAGCCAGCTAACATGGGTGAAAGAAGAAAGGAAAAATTACATTGGAAAAATCTGTGCCTTATTTGGAAGAAATGACCCTAAACTTCTGAGGCGTCCATCATCTCCACTCCTCTGTTTTGAGCTTTGCATAGCGATGCTTTCCAACTCCAGGTGGGAGTCAGAGGCAGAGCCCTTCCCAGAAAAGACATACATGTTTTTGTCTCTTACATCTGTGAGGTTAGGAGGCGTCATAGCACAGACTGAGCACACCTAGGATAAGAACACAGAAGCCACACATGACAATGCCAAATGGACTTTCCCCTGAACTTATGGACCCACTAAAATTGAGGTTTAACCTGACCTCAGGCCCTTCGACTCCCTCCCCATCCTGCTGATTCTTATGTTTGTTAGGAATAAAGTATCAAGGGGCAACCCCCAATATCCTCATGCCTGGACTTGGAAATTAAGGAAGACAGATATTGGAGAAGTGATGGCTATCGGGCTACAATGGAGGAACACGCAGTCCAGGTTGACCTTTACTCACTGATGACCAATTTAATTGTCTGAGTGTATTTGAGAAAGGGATGATGTCCAACTTAATATGTAAAAGAAGGGACAGAAATTTATGATTTTATATTTGTCCTGTATCTGATCCCCTATATTCCCAATAAAAGGGAGTTTTTATTGCAAGAAGTAGGATTATTAACCATTGACTTTGTGAAATACATGGACGTGTATGTCGAAATAGTCCTGGCTATCAAGGAATGCACAATAAGCAAATATTATTCAGGTTTTATAAAATTAAAAGTATAGGAGAAATATATTGGCCTCTAGGAAACAGGGAAACTTTGGGAATTGGACTGTATGTATGTGCATCGTCTCAGGTGTAGATTTATTATTGATAGAAATCTCCCTCATTTATGGTCCCTAGGGATTTGGGTACTAACAAAAATCTCTTCTCCAATTCAGGGTTGTAACCAACTCTCCCCATCAAAAGCATTGATGACATCCGATGAAGCAGAGAGAAATATCTAACTTTGGAGAAGTTACCAAAGGATATTCCCCGGGTCACAGGAGAGGCTGCAGAAAAGGGCCCCATAGAAATTGGTTGCTTTTGGGAGAGCTGGGTAGCAGGTAGGCCATAGAACTTCCCAGTGACGTCATCAGTAATCTCTTCCTTGGACAATCTCTTGTATCTAAGAGAGCACTAGAATCTTCTGGGACGTCACCAGTGTTGTGGTGACACCAACTGCCTGTGGAATTCTTTCAGTGCCTTTTGGGTTCGCAAACAGGCATGTTTCACCAGCTGCTCAAGCTCGTTCAGAAGGAGAGGGGAGACCAAGGAGAGACCAGACCGAGGCAGAGGAAAGCTGGCCTCCTGTCTTGTAAGTACGGAAGAATGAAATCATTCTGGGGAAGGCACAGTGAGTACTAGGTAGAGTTGGGGAACTTCCTCCAGGAGGCAGGTTTGAGCTGAGCCTTTCAGGAGTCGGCCTTACAAGCAGGAGCCTTGGAATTTGTCAATTGCAGACCAAGAATCAAGAGTCCTGATGATTAATTTGACAGAGAGCAAGGAATTGGCAGGCCTTCAGCTTCTTTTCTATGAGCTTTTTAATTTCTACTGCCAAGGAATGCCAGGAGGAAGCCCTATGAGGATAACAATGTGCCCATTCATGGTTGGGAGTTGAAGCACTTCATCCTTTAGATTCCTGTAGGGTACTAAGTCTGTGATGACAACAACAAGGAAGGATGAACCCCCTAGTCATGAATTGAGGTCTCAAACACTTTGGGCTTGAACACACGATTAGGGTTTGATGGTGCTGTGAACTCCAGGAATGACCTGCTCCACGTCTGATATCTGCTGACAATGTCCCAAATCTTTATGTCTGAGGTAGATTCTATCTTTCAGGATGAGGGATCATGTAATAGTGAGTGAGGCTTATGTATGGCAATGGAGGTTGGGAAGAGGGAAATAGCTTAAGAGTCCACATTAAAGATAGCTTTTCTTCTCTTTCAGGGATTCAACAAGTCTCCAGCCTTTCCTCTCCCTCAACCTCCATTTTGAGACTCAGAATGGTCTTTTCTACCCATGGGCTATCCAATATGTACATTCATTTGTGTTTATCTATCTACAGGGTTTATTCAGAAGGCATCATCAGAAAATTTCATCAGTAACCATGAAAAGCGTATAAAGAAATTGGAGGAACTAAAATCTGAAATCCAGAAGTGTAAAATCGAGCGGGATGAACTTTCTCGAATCCTGGACCTTTATGTCAATGATGGTTTGAACTACAGGTAGTCATTATGCCCTGTAACCTATTGACTGTCTTGTGCTCTCTCTGCTAAGCCAAGAGACATCAAGAAAGTGTTTCATCTCTCATCCTGGACTTTAAGGAGCCTTGGCAGGTGCTGGCCTGTGAGAGAAGCTAGGTGCTGTGTGTTTAGGGTCAACCTCTCTTGTACTTGACCCTGAGCTCCTTGGAGTTGGATTGGATTTTTTCAGCAGCTGGAAGGACCTGGTCACACTTGCTGCATCTAAGTGTGTGAATGAAATGCCTGAATGTCCTCACTCTTACTCTGATTTTGGTCGTTATACACTGATTCTATGGCACCTCCACGATAAAGTTGGCATTCTAATTATGTTTGTATATGGGTTGGTATGTATGGATGGATGTGAAAGTATTTGAATTTTTTATTGGGTATTTTTTATTTACACTTCATCTAATTGTGAAATCATGAGTTCAGACAGTTATTTGTTCCTTGGGTCATGTTCTAACACAGGCTGAGTGTTGAATTGCCAATGCTTAAATCCCAACATGAGATGAGAATGATGGATATGCATAAGATGACCAACTGGATAAGTGATGCCATGGAGAAGCACAAGGAGCTCATGCAAGAGAACAATTCCTACCGGTGAGTCACTGACAGAAAGGAGACCCCAGCACTAGGCGGGGAATACTTCTGTCCAGCTGTGACTTTGAGAAAAGATCTGGGATCCATGAGAAACACATGGGAAGATTGTATAGCTGCTGGGTCTTCTATCAGCCCTCAGAGGGGATTGGCCCTCCACCTGCCAATGGTTTTAGAATACCATGACACATAAGCACCCATATGCAACATTTCCTCTTCTTTGATGTGCATATACCCTCTAGTGTCAGGATTTTCTGATGTACTTTGATTCCCATGGACTGCGGACTCGGGATTTGACCTGCCTCTAATTGGTGCTATCATGCAAACTGTGGCTCTAGTCTGGAGATGCCTGGGGATGGGGCCCTTGAAGGGATGATTGTACTTGCAGGAGTGGCAGGCAAATAGAAACTGCCTGGGATTTACCATTATTTGTTTTTGATTCAGCATCAGAAACTTCCACCTCCTGAATGAATGCAATGAATTGAAGAAGAATGTAAGGATTTTGATGAATGAGAACAGAAAACTGCTGGTGGAGCAGACTGAACTGCAAGCATCCTGTGAGGAGGGAAAGAGGTTCTGTGAGGAGGCCAGCAAGACCATGTACACCGCAGATATTGAATCCTTGTGTCCTGTTACTTTTGAGTAAATCGAATGTATCCTTGTGAATCAAACAGTGATCTCGAACTCGTCACTCTTAAGAACCTTCTTTATTGAGGTGTGATGTAACCATCTGAAATCCCACAGCTCTCAGGCAGAGATGGATCTCTGCATTCTCACAGGGATTGGGCATCATAATTACTTCCCAGTCAGACTGAGATACAAAGACAATTGGACTTTCAGTGTAGATTGTGTGTCCAACTCTGAATACCAACTTCATGATGAAAAAATTATCAATGCTGTATCCTTATCAAATATTTAGTGACCACTAAAATATACTCTTTTGTGGATGAGAGTGTTGAACATATTAATGGAATATTCATCAGGTGTTCTGTAGTATCTCCCAGGAAATAAAACAATATTATAGGGAGTATAGAAGCAGTCATGAAACAGAATTGCTTGCTTTTGGTTTCCTTCAAACATGATATCAATTGTAACTGCACAGAAGAGATAATAAATTGCAAGACCTTTCAGGGGATAGGGTTTTTATGGTTGGTTGTTTTCTTGTTCTTCTTGATTAGGATGATGACTTTTGTTCTTGACAATGTACTATGTTCCATTTGGGATTTCAACTCAAGCAGACCACATAGTTTACAATTCAGTTTCTAGATTTCTTTAAAAGCTGGACAAAATATCCAGGCAAAGGTGCCCTATGAGTTTTCTCCTTTGGTTTTCCCATCTTTGGGTGCTTTTGTTTTTGTTTGTTGTTGTCGTTGATTTATTTTATATTTATGAGTGTTTTGCCTTCTGTAGGTCTGTGCATGCTGTTCCCCAAAGGCCAGAAGGGGTCATTGGGTTTCACCTGGAACTTAAGTGACAGAGGATTGTTAGGTGCCCTGCAGGTCTTTTGAGAAACAAATTCTCAAATGATGAGCCATCTCTCCAGCCCCTACCCTGGACGTTTGTCCTTCATCGTGTTCCTTATTTGTGGCAATGGATCATACCTGAACAAAGTGTTTCTTGAGATATGTAGGGACACATTTATGGGGTCTGCATGCTAATTATCTAAACTTCCAGGCATCTATGTGAAGTTTTAAGTTAGGGTTTCACTGCTGTGAACACATACCATGACTAAGACAAATGTTATAAAGGCCAGCATTTAATTGGAGCTGGCTTAAAGGTTCAGATTTTCAGTTCTTTATCATCAAGGTGGGAGCCTGGCAGCATCTAAGCAGATATGGTGCTGTAGGAGCTGAGAGTTCTACATCTTCATCTGATGTTTGCTAGCAGAATACTGAGTTTCAGGCAGCTAGGATGAGGGTCTTAAAGGCCAGACCCACAGCGAAACACCTGACCCAACAAGGAAATACCTACTCCAAAGAGCCGTACCGTATAATAGTACCACTCCCTGGGCCAAGCATATACAAACCTGCACATTCCACTCTGAGGCTTCCAGAGGCTTCTTCAAACATATGAGACTATGGGGGCCACATAGTGGTGTTTCTGAGACTTCCTTTTTCAATTCAATTTATCTGATTTTCTTAATCTAGGTCTCACGCAGAATCTTCAGACAAGTGCAAAAGGTAACCACATTCTTTACCATAAAATCTCCCCAAAGAGTCTCTAAGCAAATATTGAAATTCTTCACAGTATGCTTGGGACAGAGTCACACAATTTAAACCACTTTCAGTAATAAAGTCTTCCATATTTGTTCTAGGATGGCCCATTAAGCCCTATTTAAAGCATTTCCACAGCTTTCCAGATCCAAAGTCCCCATGAAAGAGCCTGAGTTGGAACAAATCTGAGGCCGGTGGGAAAATTCGACCACCAACCTCTGAGCACAGAAGGACCCCTCCCTTCCAGGAGGAGTAGAGCTAGTGTAGTTCCTGCAACAGCTGCAAACCAGACTGTTGAAAAAGCCTCCTGTGACTCCCCATCCGACTCCCTCAGAAGGTCCCAGAACAGCCCACTGACTGCAAGTCAATTTGGAGGTTGCCTCTCCCCACTGATAGTACCCTATATAGTTACCTTTGTCCAAATTCTGCCCCAATTGTTTGAATTCTACCCTAATTGCAAGTATATAACTCCCTGGTAGACTCTGCTCAGGGACTTCTCTCTCTGAAATGGGATGACCCTGATATTTTGGAATGACTAAACTCTTGCCTTTACATAGATTTCCTCCTCTGTGAGTCACATTTCAGGAGGTTCAGGTAGTGGTTCAATTTGTACCTCATATTTTGTGTATTGGCCAGTAAACTCACCTCTTGGAGGAGACCCACAGGAGAGTGTGAATCGGGGAAGTGACAGCTTGAGCAATGTACCACAGTTGTCTACGTCTCCTCTATCTAGCTTCTTTGTGTTCTGCTTTTGGTTAGATTCATATGTGCAAGCTTAAGGAGGGCTCAGACAGCCTCAGTAACAGGACTTTGATCTGGCCAGTGGCTGGAGCAGATAGCCTGAGTTATCCTGTCCGTGGCATGGACAGGCTGGTCTGTGTACTTCAGCTGTGAAAGAGGGCGCTTTGTGTTAGTTGTTCTTTTGTTTTCTGTGTTCTTGGACTTGAACTGACGAAATTTTTTGACAAGGGACAGGTTGTTAGGACTAATGACCACTTAATGTAACTTAGAGTGGCCTGCGTTTGATGTTAAATGGCCACAGGACCCCCCCCCCAAGGTGTCAGCAGTAGAGGATATAGTGTTTCAGAAGTTTTCCCTCCTCCTCCCTGCTAACACTTCTTTGTCAACTGGAACAAAATCTGAGTCCAGCCTAGCGGTTAGCTCCATCCGTGTTGACAGTGTTAGCTTTGGGGCTGGAGAGATGGCTCAATGGTTAAGAACACTGACTGCTCTTCCAGATGTCCTGAGTTCAATTCTCAGCAGTCATTTGTTGAGTTTCTTTTTCCCTCAGGACCAGCTCCAGGTTTTACATTTCACACCGGTTTATCCCCTCTTCCCCTCTCCTTCTGCCTAGGGCAGACACAGTGCAGTCTGGCATCCAGGGTCCATGACAGGAGAGGCCCCAAGTGGTCATATGTATCCATTAACAGAGTTTGCAACTGACTCCTGCTCACATCTTTTGTTCAGTAAATGAATATCCTTCTTGCCAAGAGAAATGCATGCTCCCTGTCCGAGTAAATGTGGTCTCTGAGTTTTTAAGATGAAAAAGATTTATTTTATATAAAGAAAGGGGGTGCCTCTGGTAGGCTCATGTTGAGGCATCTCTTCCCCTGAGGGACCAGCCACAGGATGGCATAATGTAGAATAAACTGTATTCAGGACATGACACCAACTCCCCCGAAAAGTTCTTACAGGTTCTCTTCACCACAGACATAGGCCAAGAAACTGGCCCTTGGGCCCACAGGGAACCCACCCAGATTGGTTATTTAATGGGTGTAAGGGTTAGGGATCTCCTCCAGATTTGCCACCAGGCTCTGTAAGCAGGTTTAAACAATAATTTGCCAGTGTTTAGATATGATATTAAATAAGAGAAAACAGAGAACTCTAGTACAGGGCTTTCTTCAATTAGTTAGTGCCAAATATTAGATAAAAGTTACAGATACAAGCTAATAAAAGTTGCAGAGATTATAGAAGAGTGCAGATTAGACAAGAAGAATGAATTAGAGCCCCTCTAGCCAACAAAGCCCTGGATCCAGGAGAAAAGACTACCATAGAAATGGCCAATGGCTTATTTATCATAGAAACTGGACACAGTGACAGCAGGATTGCCTGCTTATTATTGTTGCCACAGCATTGTTGGATAAAGATGCGGATAAGTTAACTTTGCGACTCATCTCACACACACACACACACACACACACACACACACACACACACACACACACATCCTGATTGCTGTTCAGTAATGCCTACAGGCTTCATTATCAGACTTTATTAATCTATCTTGGCTTACATATTTTCCAGCCACCCGTTTCCCCGAACCATGCAATTCTGCTGCCCAAACCTGACTTGGACTGTCCACTCCATCAAAGTGATTCTCTTCTGTAGAGACAGAACAGATCTGGTTTATTAACAAAAGCAGCTTTACCCATGAGGGTCAGAGGAGAGCAGAGGCAGTGGTGACACTGGAAATGGAGGTAGTCTGGACTCAGTCTGTTCCTCCAGACACTTCAATTCACAGGGCCAAGCTAATAACATTAACACAAGCCCTCATCATGGGAAAAGAAACCAATGGCTAGAGATAACACATGGGCTAACAAGGCCGCTAAGGAAATAGTCTTAAAGAAAACAGTATCTCTAGATTGGATACTGTTCTACCTGAACCACCTAGATCAACTGATATATGCAGAAAAAGAAATTAAATGGGATGGTGATGATCGAGTGAACGTAAGCTAATATTATCCATCTCTTTAACAAGAACTCTTCTCAGAAAGATCCACAGAGTCACTCACTTGGGAGTAAAACGAATGACAAACTTTAAAGCTTATCAGCTGAGCAACACTCCCAGTCACCCCAAATATCCAAACTCCTGACTGAGAGGTAAGAGCTTGGAGGCCTCTACTGGGGAAATTGACTTTATAGAGATTAAGGAAGAAAGACATGGCTCAAAATACCTGCTGGTTTTTGTGGACATTTCCTCCTGGATAGACGGATAGAGATACTAGAAGAGATTTTCCCAGGTTTGGAGCACCTAAGGTAATAGGACCAGATAAGGGCCTGCCTTCATATTTCAGAAATGTCAGTGACTGACTAAGATCTTGGGGACAAATTGGAAGCTTCATTATGCATATCATCCCCACAGTTAAGGGCAGGTAGAAAGGATACATAGAACTCTAAATTAGACCTTAACTAAATCAGCCTTAGAGACTGGTGGGACTGGATGACGCTCCTTCCCTTTGCCCTGCATTAGATGTATATGGCATTCTAGCCCCCATTGTATCCAGCCTACAGTTGGCAGCTATTACAGAACTGAAAAATGATAATTTAATATTTAAGGTCAGCGGTACCCAATAGGATCATGACTATGTTTGCCCTAAATCATGTGCCCTCAACGCCCTGGCAGTCCCCTACATTGGGGAAATGATCCTTCAGAGGACCGTGAAGTTAGGGTTTTACTGCTGAGAACATATAGCATGACCAAAGTAAGTCTTATGAAGGACAACATTTAATTGGGGCTGGGCTTATAGGTTCAGATGTTTAGTTCAATATCTTTAAGGTGGGGGCATGTCACCCTCTAAGCAGGTGTGGTGCAGCAGGAGTTGTGAGTTCTACATCTTCATCAGAAGGCTGCTAGCAGAATACTAACACTCAGGCCTTTCTCTGACCCCAGATATCTTAATCAAGCAACTGGCTTTTGAAAATGCTAGTACAGTAGAGAAACACTGTCTCAAAAACCAACCTACCAACCAAAGCAACAAAGACAAATTAAAAACAACAGCAACGGGGTTGGGGATTTAGCTCAGTGGTAGAGCACTTGCCTAACAAGCGTAAGGCCCTGGATATGGTTCTCAGCTCTGAAAAAAAAAAAAGACAAAATAAAAACAGGAGCAGCAGCAACAATAACAACAACAAACGAAAGAAAGAAAACACCAATGCATACTCTTATGTGACCTTACCACCAAGTTATTTCTGAATTGTAAATTAAAACACGTATAGTCAAAAGCTGTGCAGAATTAAGACAGGTGTTCCCTGGTGTTTCGGCTTGGGGGTGGGAGGAGACCATGACAGACAGGGGTAGAAAGAAGAACATAAATAGAGGAGAAGCCACCATGAGGTAAGAATCTTTAAATAATGGCCATGTGAGTGGTCTAAATGGAGTTTAAAGCATCCCAGACAAAACCATGGCAAATTATATAACGGAATTATTGGAAAAATATGCATAATAGTATAGAGGATAGCTATCTGCCCAGCTCTTGTGCTGATTAAGGATTATCATAGATATAAAGCTAGTGTGAATCTTTTATCCAGAAACTAACTGGGCAAAGGATAGGCAGAAATCCATGGTTGGCATCAAATACTTTCTACACACAAAACCAGATTCAGCACCTAGAATTACAATCTTCCCAACCCCAGATAACTACAGACCAGCATAGAAACACAACCAGTAACAGCCAGGGCATTCAAATCTCTATTAGAGCCCATCAACACTATGACAGAAGGCCCTGAATATGTCAACATGACTGAAGAACAAGAATAAAACAGACTGTAAAACAGCATTTGCACATATGGGAGAGGCCTTTAAAGAGAATGTAAAGAAATGTGTGAAAACAATAACTGTGGAAGGAAATGAATAAAGAAATCCTAAACAGAGAGATGTGGATGAGTAAAATGTAGGAACTCAAATAGTCTCTCAGAGGCAGACCTTAATAACAGACTACAACAGATGGAATAGAGAACCTCAGGCATTGAAGAGATGATAGAAGGAATGGATACGTAGATAGAGGAAATCTTAAATCCAAAGGGAGGAAAAGGGTGGAGGGGGAAAGGAATAAAGGAAAAGCAAAGGAAGAAAGGAAGGAAGGAAGTCAATCCTGGAAGAAAACATCCAAGAAATAGGATTTTTCTGCAAAATAACAAATATAATAATAAAATGATAAAGAGAATAAAGTATATAGGACGGGTGAAAATACCCTCGGGGCAAATCAAATAAAACAAAAGCAAAACAAAAAAAAACCATTCTCAACAAAATCATAGAAGAAAATGTCCTTAGCTTAAATGAGAGACTCATCAAAGTAAAAGGAGCACACAGTATGAAATAGACTGGAGTGGAAAAGAATTTCCCCTGGGCATATATTACCTAAGACAGTAAACATGGAGAACAAATAAGTGTAATAGAAGCTGTAAGGGAAAAAGGACTGTTCACATACACAGTCAGTCCTCCTATGAGAATCACACATCACTTCTCCCAGAGACTCTAAAAGCCAGAAGAGCCTGGATAGATGCACTGAAGACTAAGAGAGCAGCTAATAAAGTTGGATTTTAGTTGACCCAAGTGCCTCTCTTCTTTTATCACATACGATATTATTAGATACTTCCTAAAATTGCCTTCAGAGCTTCTTTGAGGAAGCCTGAGGAGCTTAAGACCTCTGATAAAGTATTTTGTACAAAAGGACCTGCTTGCTTTTTTCTTATTTCTACTACAGCAGGATGGAGGCAAAGTTTTTTGCAAACTACTTTTAATAAGTAGCCCACATCATAGTTAATGGAAGAGAAAAGTTATTAGGATATGGGGGAAGAGGACCTGTTCAGCAATAGTTCTTCAGGAACGAGCTTGTTTTCCTTTGGCAGCAGTTCAGGACAACAGCAAGCAGCAAACCTGACTCCGGAGGGGATTTCACAGGGAGAAAAGCAGGAGTGTGGTGGAAACATTGTGGCAGCGGCTGTGCAGACTCAGGAGCTCCTGCTCAAGCTGCAACAAGGCACCCTGTGCTCTGAAGCACAGCAGCTTAGCCAGTTAGCTGGAGACCTGGCTCTCCCACTGCCCGCCTTACCTGGAATCCGCACAGGATCCAAGAGGACAAACAACTGTGGGCAAGCCTAGCAGGCAGCGCAAAAGCGCCTGTGAAGGACCTGTAGACACCGCCTTAGTCAGCTTCATCAGAGCAGAGAGTCTAAAGTCTTTTCCTCCTTCAAGCATGGCACCCCAGCCCATTTTCTTTCATTCCCTGCCTTTATTTTGATGGCTTCTACTTCCCTTCATAAGTTTGTCATTTAGTTTCTTTTCTCTCTTTTTTGTTTCTTTGTTACTTTCTTTCTATCAACTAATATAAAGGACCAGCAATTTGATATTTCTAACCTAATATTTGTTGTGGTTTATGCCGTACATATTTGCACATTAAAATTCTTTTTTCTTGCATTTGCCACACTTTAATCGGACTCATTAGCTTAGCTCAATTTCGGTTCTTGGGTTTTCTGAGGTAAGTGAATGTTGGGGTGACCTCATTCCCAACTCCTGATCCTTGTGCCTCTAAAGTCAAATGCTTATGAATTTTCAAAGTTTTCTTTGCCAGTGGATATGTGTGTGTCTGTGCACATATGTGCCACAATATTGAGTCCATGTTTGTACCATGGGTCCCAGGTATTGAACTCAGATAATCATACTAGGGTAGCAAGTTCTTTTACCTGCTAAGGACCTTGCTGCTATTGCACAAGTGTGTGTGTGTGTGTGTGTGTGTATGTGTGTGTCTGTGTGTCTGTGTGTTTGTGTGTGTGTCTAATTTTCATATATGTATACACCATATATTGCGCCAATCTCTGCCTCTCAATACCATTGTCCTTCCTTTCCTCACCTCTTCTATCATTTCTTTTTATCCCTCTGGACAGTTTCTCGTTGTTGACATCAATTTAAAATGTAGGAACACACACACGCCATTTCAAACCAAGTTAAAATGAAAAAATAAAAATATGCAGTCTTTTTGATCAGTACTCCTTAGCAATAGCTTTTCTTTGATTTTTTTATACATTTGATATATAATAATTAATGGGCAATCAGCTTGCAAATTTTCCTTAATGATTATATCCTTGGAATTTTCATAAATGTTAGTATACTATCTGTGGATAAAAATGTCAACTTTTAATTCCTACTAGTGACGGGCCTTAAATTATCACCTTCCTCCATTCTGACCACAGCAGTCTGCTGTCTATAAGGGTGATCACCACTTAATAAATAAAAGGGAAACAGAAGAGTGGTCTTGTTCTGACCCCTTCTACCCAAATGGTGTTACATGTTTGTCCTGAAGAAATGAGGATATGTTTTGCTAGGTATGGGGTGCCAGCTTGTGGAAGTGAGAATTTAGTGCACCTGAGTGATGTCTTCTCCCACAGTTGCCTTGGCTGGAGGAGACCTGAATCATCCCAGTCACAAGCACTCCTCTCTCGAAAGAAACCCAACCTCAGCTTTAAAGGAAATGGACACTTAATATCCAGTGAGATTCGTGCACATCCCTCACTCTGGCATAAGTCCAAAAGACTTTCAGAAAAATGAAAGGGCACTTAGCGCCATTAGAAAATTCATGCCAGAGTCTTCTGTCTAGTCCAATGGAACAATGCCTCGAAATACCCAGCTACAAGTTGTTAATCTATACGCCATGCTGTGAATCATCTAAGGTGATAGTATATTTCATAACGCCCTAGTAGGTACTTAATTGCTTCTTTGTGGATCTTTTGTGATTTTTCATGGTGGTGGTCCACTGTTACTTCAAGAGTTCAAGCAGGAGGGCAGAGGCAGGGAGTAGAACATCCTTGTTAACATAGATAGTTCCATGCTAAATACAAATAAAAAGATCTTGGATTACAAATACAAAACCCCAAATGAACATGTCATTGCAGATGTGTGTCCCTTCTGAGCACACAGGTTAAAATCAAACTTTATCATGCCAAGAGAACATCCACAAGAAAATTGCTGGAGACACCAGGCAGATTAGAATAGAAGTAATGGTGCCGGAGAGGTGGTTCCACAGTTAATACGAGCTACTGTTCCAGAGGTCCTGAGTTCAATTCCCAGCAACCACATAGTGGCTCACAACCATCTACAGTGAGATCTGGCGCCCTCTTCTGGTCTGCAAGCATGCATGCAGGCAGAATGCTCTATACGTCATAAATCTTAAACAAACTAAAATAAAAATAAATAGGTTTGGAAAGCTATGTGTATTATATATAAAAAGTGCAATTACATCTACTGCTATCCTGCATAGATATACAGGGGCCTGCAGCATCCTTCTATTTCTGATAGTTCACCCACCACTTCAATATCTGAGACCAGTGTCACTTATGAAATACTTCATTTAAGTTATAAATGTACCATTGTCATTCAAGCCTGGAAATATTAACTCTTTGAATGAATGTACAGAGAATTTTAGTCAGTATGTTGCCACAGGATCTGTCAGGGGTTGGAGAGATGCTTCACGGATTAAGAGTACCAATTGTTCTCCCAGAGATCCTGAGTTCAAATCCCAACAACCACATGGGTACTTACAGAACTCTGCAATGTGATCTGATACACTCTTCTGGTGTGTTTGAAGATAACTACAATGTACTCACAAGTAGATATTATATAGTAAAAAAAAGGAAAAATAGGACTTCTCAGTTTAATCTGGCAGACCTAAATGTCATGGACTTACTGGATGGAGCAGGGTGGGCTTGATCCTGTAGGAATGTACCCAGGCACTGAAATTGGCACTTTGAGTCACTATGCCCAGTTGTGAAGAGTCCTTTCATGGTTGTGGTGAGCAACTTTGCTTATCCTTTCCCATCAGCCAATTCTTTCTATATAAATGAGATCATTTCTGTAGTGTCTGGTTTCAGGTGAATTCTGATTGGCTCTGTGATTCTGACATTTTTGTGGCTCCAGTTGACTAAAGAGGAAGCCATCCATGGTTTTCTAGGTCTCTGAGTGTTTTACCTCTTTTAAAAATATTAATCAATCATGTTTATTTAAAGTATTAACATCAGAAATTTTTAATGGGAATTATTTTAAAAAATCATTAAACAACCAAATCGATTTTCCTATTCTAGCCATATAAGCCAGCTGGACTTTGTAAGGAAAATGATCTAAAGCATCAGTGTCAAGGACTACAGAAAACTGCCACCCACAGGTAAACTGCCACAGTAAAGTGACTACAGCATGGTTCTGTCATTCATACCAGACAACCCAGAATAAATACCTTATAAAAAGAATTAAAATCTATCCAAACAACTTAAAATACTTAAATGCAGAAACCTTAATTTTCCTTCAGTTGGGCCAGAAACCACCACAGACGCTATGGTCAGTGTTCCAGGGAGAACGAGTGGAAAGTTTAAGCTTAGGCCAACCAACATAGCCCTCGACTTTTCAAAGAAATCGTTTACTCAGGTATACTGTAAATAAGGACTGTGGCAACACAGGAAACAAAGGCAGTTGGCAAGTGAAACTTCTAGAAGCTCATGAAACTGCAGATGGAAAAGGAGAGACAGGTAGTGCCAGGTTCTCTGCAGTCGTTCAGTCGTGCAGGGTGTCAAACAATCGCTGCTTCCCACACCAGGATGTTAGTCCACAGGAGGGGCTGGCGGGACCTGTCCACTGTGAGGACTGGAAGGCTTTCCAGGAAGGCTGAAGCCTCTCAGGTTAGGAGGCCTCAGTAGAAAGAGGAGCACAGCGATCACCATCCAGGCCATCAAGATCGCAGTGATGCTGATGCCACTGTCACCGGAGGGCCCTGGCAATTCCCGAAGGCATTCTGTGTTGGTACAATAGGCCCAGGACTGCCGGAGCAGATTGATGAGTCTTCTCATAGTGCGTTCATGAGAGCAAATACATTCACAGGGATCAAATCCTCCTTCAGTCATGGTTGGTTACCAGCTTGATTTTACTCAACTCTTTAAAGCCACCCAAACAAGTGGTGGGTGGGGAGGGAGGTGGCCTGGAGTATTCTGGATGCAACTGTCGCTACTGCTACTGCTGGCCGCCACCCTCCTCCCCTCCGGATTAGATAGTCAATGTCACTCTTAGCCACTAGACCCGGATCTGCGTTTTGCCTTTTGTATGGGTGGATCACGAGGTTGTCAAGTGTGGGCAGAATCTGGGAGACAGCTTTGCCTATCGAGGTTGGTGTTAGTCTTTGTATGGTTACCAGGAACCAATTCCAGATCCTCTGGAAGAACAATAAGTGATTTCAACTGCTGTGATATCTTCCCTGCCCCTTCCTCTATACTTTGATCTTTCTTTTTTTTTTCTTTTTTTTTTTTTTGTCTTTTCCGGGGCTGGGGACCCGAATCCAGGGCCTTGCGGTTTCTAGGCAAGCGTCTACAACTAAGCTAAATCCCCAACCCCTTACTTTGATCTTTCTGTAGTCTCTCTGACTCCATCTGCCATAATGAAGACTTCATCTCATAAAACACTGTGGACAATAGCTACTGTGAAAAATACCATAAGTTGACAGAGCCTCCATTTTCACATAAATATATAAACACATAAATACCTAAAGAAACACAGAGACACACATAAACACACGCACAGAACACACAAAGACACACAGAGACACACACAGCCCAAGTCATCATATTCTTTAGTAATTCTGTCCAGAGCCAAGTGGTTATAGGGATAGAAGAAAGTACAATTCCCAGCAATTTCAACTGAATATCATGTAATGCATATTTATGAAATGCATACTTCACAGTATTTTAGGATTCGAGTACATTATACTATCTATCCTTTATTTTCAAAAGTATCGAAAGTTATGAAGAGAATTCCAGCCTAGTATCAGACTTGTGTCCATCAGAATCAGAACAGTTTGCTGTTTGAAACTTTCTTTTATTACAACTGTTTCCTAATGTCACATAGGAAAACCGGCTTCAGCCAGAAATGCCTTTAGCTACCACATGCATCTGAATCTCACCCTGGGAAAACCATGAGAATCCATGAGAGAATGTGTGTGGCTCTTTGATGTCCAGCTTTCCTGTAGGTCTCTTCTGGCTTGCACGAACACCACTCCTTGATTCCTCCCTCTAAATGGCCGTGCAACCTTCTTGCCTTGCTCTGCTGCTGGTCACTGACAACTTGAGGAAGGTAAAAATTGCCTAGTGTGTTAGTGAAGCAGGCCTTTGAATGTCGCTCTGAGGGGTTTTGGGGAGAGAATCGACGTAAAGCAAACTCTGAATGGTGGTAACACCATAACTCTCAGGCCAGGTGCCTGCACTGAATGGCACAGAGAGGAAGCTAAGAGCTAGAATTTCCCTATTTCTGCTCCCTGCTCCACCCACATGGAAAGAGTCTCATTCACATCCTGCCAGCCAGTCCACTTCTACCAACTGCACCTCTCACGGCTACACTCACCCCTTCTAGGATGGAGTCTGTGCTTCCCGACTCTGAGCCAATGGAACCTCCTTTCTTAAAATGCTTCTGTGACAGAATGGGAAACACGACCAGTGCAGTCACTGCTTCCTTCTGCCTTTTGCAGTCTCCTCCCGCCTGGTTCCCTCACAGCCTTCGCAGTCCAATGTGTCTATAAGAAAACAGGGTAAAGATGTCACCTTAATTCTCCTTTGACTTGTCTCTGGGAAGAGCCTTTTGCTACATCAGCCCAGATAGAAGAGTGAAAGAGGAAAAAGAGAAGAGAAGACAGTAGATGGCCTAGGCAAGGGATAACTGAAGTTCTCCTTGTAACACAAGCTACTTCCCAAGATATTACCACTAATCCAGTTTCTGTGTCAATAGACCCCCAAAACCTAACCACCTATCATTAGAGCACATTTGCTGACAAAATTTTGTTGCAGTTAAATTTCTATTATATGTCTTTCAAAACACATCTAAAAGTGGAGTGGGCTTTTCCAGATAGATTCATGACCTCCTCTCTCCCACACAGCACCCATACTCAAATCACCTGTGACATCTTGTTTCCTAAACACAGGTATGGCTGTCACTTTTACTTTTCTCCATGGGATAGTTTAGGTAGAGTGACCTGACCACACCTGCCCATCAATGATTGGCCTTCTAGCTTTAATGACTTCGGAAAATTTATGTTTGTTGATAATGGAAATCCTCCCACAGTATAAAGTCATTTGCTCCTGCTCTCAAACAGAGGAAAAGAAAGAGAGAGAAGGTCTGCCTGCTAGGCATAGTCAAGGTAGGTCAAGGCCTGTTGGCAGATTTTTCAGCCTGCTGAGGTATGGAACCTTAAGAGAAGGTGTACTTGAGGCTTAAATTTCTATTGACCTTGGTGGATAAAAACGAGGTAGTTTGGGGGATGGGAACGAATGCATTGTTTATTTTAACAATTTGTTTCTGTCAGCTTGTGGTTATGCTTCCCACAGTGCTATAGTAAAATAGGGCTTTGAGAAATGTGCTTGTTGTTTCCTTGTACCCACCAGCAGCCCTTTCATAGCTGTCTCTTTCCTCTTTTTTTGGCCTTTCCTCATCTGCCCCTCAGAGAACCTTTCCACTTCCTACCAGTCAGTCCACCAAAGTAGGGCCATGCCGTTTCAGGAAACTGGAATTTCTGAAAAGCCCATTGAATATGGAAAGCAATATCCCCCAGGATATGTCCTGCAGCTCAGAGTAAGATGTTGCAAAAAGAGGATAACTGACTGATCTCCCACTTTGTGCTTTCAAAAAGAACAAATACTTCAAAACCATAGTTTCTTCCGCCTCTCCATTACAGAATCTGATTTCAGCCCTGCACACTGTGCTCTCCTGGATCCATGGATGCTAAGCTGCAGGTTCTGGAGATGCCAACCACTCAGATGAATTCAATGTCTGCTCAACTCAGTCCATTCATTCTCAGTTCCTGGAGTCAATCCGTCCACCGACCCAGACGCCCATCGCCGATCGAGAGTATTCCACGCAGCGGATCGAGTTCCAGCAAGCAGAAGGATCTTCAGTCACAGAGCACATTGCGGAACTTTCCTGACATGCTGGACAGAACTAAGAGGATAGTGAGAAACAAGTTTGTGAAAAGGATCCTATGTCGCCATCTTCTGGGAAAATACAGAATTACATCCTATTACCTTACTTTGGAGTCTGAGGCTTCCTTCTAGTCTCCCATGTGCCTCTGTTCAAGACATAGATGCAGATATTCACAGCCAACCATTGGACTAAGCCTGGGGACCACAATGAAAGAGTTAGGGAAAGCCTGAAGGAGATGAAGGGGATTGGAACCCAATATGAAGAACAACAATATCAATTAACTGGAGCCTTCAGAGTTCCTCGGGACTAAACTACCAACTAAAGAGGATATATGGTCCGGGCTATGGCTCCTGATACATATAGTGTAGAGCATGTGTAGCAACAACTGGCTCATCTGACATCTCTGGGATGGGAGGCAACTGGCCCTGTAGAAACTTGATGTCCCAGAGAAGGGGGATGCTAGAGGGGTGAAGAGGAAGTGGGTGGGTAGATGGAGGAGTGGCCTCTTAGAAACAAAGAGGATTGGGAGGGTATGGGGGTTCAAAGTGGAGAGACCAATGATGGGGATGACATTTGAAATGTAAACAAATAAAATGACTAGTGTATAATAGATGGTAACAGATGTCTCCATAAGGACTAGATATTATCTGTAACAGGTTCATTGAAAGTCAAAATCCATAACTGTTGTGACTTACTTATTATTGAAATTTCACATAGATGAACACAATCAACATTTTAACTTCTCTCCTTGCACCCATAATAAATCATTAGTTACCTTGATAAAACAATTTAAAAAGCAATTAGGGTTTCTACTCTCTTATGCTTCGATACAGCGCCTCATTTTACTCTCCCTCTCTATGTTCCCTCCATTGCTGCCCTCTCCCTGTCTCTTCACATTTCACATTCCTATCCCTGACAGTGTCCCTCAGCCATCCATGAGTGAACTTGTACTTCCCTAAATGAGGACAGTCTGGCCCACGTCCCTAGACCCTCACACTAAACTGATCATACAGTCACACAGATTGAAGAATCAACAGCTAACACCCACACCCACATTTCAGTGAATATGTATCCCATTTGTCTCTTTCAGTCTGGATTGCCTCATCCAGAATGACTTTTACTAGATCCATTCATTGTCCTGCATAGTGCATGCTTCCCTTTTTGCCTTTTGTAATTGTTAAGCAGCAATGCAGTCTGTAAATGCACCACGTTTTCTTTATGCATTCATCCGTTAAGGGACAACTTAAATATTTCCAAATTCTAAGCATTATAAATGAACTTCACTGAACATGGTTGAGCAAGGGTCTGTATTCTAGGATAAATCAACATCTGGACATGAGACCTGGAGTTGTATCTTAAGGTACAACAATTTTCACCTTCCTGAAGAACCATCATACTGATCTCCGAAGTTGCTGTAGAAGTTTGCCTTTCCACCAGGAGAGTATGAATGTTCCCCTTGCTCCATAACCCAGTCAGCTTGAGTTGTCACATGTGTTATTAACCTTAGTCATACTGACAAGTGTGAAAAGTGATCTCAGAGTAATTTTGATTTGCATTTGCGTGATGTAGAAGGATGATGAATATTTCTTATGAATTTCTGTCATTTGAGTTTCTTTTATTATGAATGTTATGCTTAGATATGTAGCACTTTTTAATTATTTTTCTTCATATACAGTGTTTTAGTTTTTCCAATATATATTTATATTAGCCTGTTGGGCCCTACCTTGGAGTGTTTCCCTTCCCCCTCGCTGTGCCTTTCAGCCTACTATGGCCAGAAGTTGTTTACACCCTTGGCAGCTTCTCTCGGTCCCTGATTTGGGGCCAGGACCTTCCATGGCACCCATTCCTCTTGCTGAGCCTTTCAGCTTCTTATTGTTAAGAAGTTGTTTACGCCCCTGTGTTGGGGCCAGGACTTGCCACGATGCAGATTTTTCCTGTTTTCCTATTTTCCTGGTTGGGGTTTTCACCTGCTTTATTGTTTTTCCACGGCTTTTGCCTCTGGTATATAAGGAGATCTCAGTAAAGCGTGGACAGCCTTCTTTTAACACGAATGACCCGAGTGTGTGTTTCTTCTTAACTCTTATAGGCCTATGCCCGGTTCTGAGTGTCCTGATGACACAGGCATCATCAAATGGAGGTCCCACCAAGATTGGAAAAGAGAGGACAACCTGACGAGATGGTCCCAGGAAGCCGGCCAGTGAAGGAGGGACGTATTGGGGAAACTGGGCCAGGAAAGGTCCCAGTAAGCAGGATACAGAAGCACCGTGGGCATTGAAAGCACGTGCAAAGAAAAATAAAGATTTGGGGTACTGGTGAGTAAACCTTGTAAAAAGGGACAAGGTAATAATGGTCAAATGTTTTTGTGTACGTGTTCTTTTAGAGTTATGCTAAAATCTAGAGAAGCAAAGTTAATTCTCATCGATGCTTTTAGTCTTTGGACCCTGATTAGAGACAGTTTACACCCTAGACAAGAGAGAAAATGGTTTGAGAAAAACATTCCTCCCAGACTCTCCACAGATGCTTTGGCAAAAGAAGGAAAGTGAGATTAAGCTTTTTAAGAGCTCTCCTGGGGACATCCTGCCTCCTTGCTGGCTCCTATTGGAGAAGTGCTTATTTCTGGTTCTGTGTCCTTTAGGTAGGGTATCTGCGTCCTTTTAGTGGGACACCATCTAGCTCCTTCCCTCTATGTCTATTGTCTGTCCTTGTTGCACCAAGCTGTCCATGGATGTCAATGTATGTCTGGGTTGTGCTTCTTGTTGCTTGAATGTTTTGTGTTTCATGTTTAAAAGAAAAAATGGTGAAAACTTTAAATGCTGGTTGATTTCCCCCTTGATTTAGTTTTAAGTCCTTTCAAGAAAGGAACAAATAAATAAAACAGTTTCAATTGACCTTTGGAGCCCAGCATCCTAGATAACTGGTTATCTCTGGTGTTAACTGCCATGTGTGTCTCTGACTGAATCCTGCCTCAATGGAGGAATGTAGCTAGGAGCCTAGGTCTGTCCACTGGGGAAGCTCCCCAGGGGGCTGGCTCAATGTCTACACTAGCTGGCCTTAAAGGTGCCAGCAGCTTCAAAGCTTCTATGGTAATGGAGCTGTTAGCTGTTTCTCTTAGAGAAATCTTTGACTGTGATATTTGGAATCAACAGGTAACAAGGTGCTTCTTTTAAAATGACAGCTAAAGAAGTAAAAATGGTGTTTGATCTAAGTACTAAAGATATGTGTAGTCACTTCATTTTTTTCTGTTTGGTTTTAAATGTATAATAAGCTTTACATGTCTTGGCTATAGGTGACTGGCTTTTAAGTTATTGGGTATGGTTGAAAATTTGTAATATTTGTAATAGAATGTTGGCTTAAAAAAGGAGTCATTCGAGAAAACACGTGGCATGTGCCAACCCAGGGAAACAGGTCTAGATTGGGATAATATTTTAATATAACTCTTATCATGGAAACCGGACTTGTAAAAGAATTTAGGGCAATGTCTCTTTGGTGAGGTATTAGAGCCTGCAATATCGATCCTTCATATGCAAGGCTTGGCCGTCATACTTTATAGCATGAGGAATGGACTTGGTGTTTTGGAGAGACTGGATTTTGGAGGATAGTTTGGTGGAGGGTGAGTTTTGCTTTCCAAAGTTATGGCAGTGCTCTGATGTTACAAGGGAAACTTGAAGATTGTGGCTAATGATTGCCAGTGTTACATTGACTACAGTTTACAGTCTGATCACAGACAGACCTCGGGATTCTAACTCACACATATCTGTGCTTAAGAAAAAATCAAACAGGTGTAGATTGTCACAAGGGTTGATGAGGCTATGGAACTTATAAGAGCATGACAGCCTGCTTCCTCCAACTGCTATTTCAAGAAATACATATAGAATTATTATAGATTTAAAAGATTGGTCTTTTTTTCTTTTCTTTTCTTTTTTTTTTTTTTTTTTTTTTTTTTTGGTGCTGGGGACCGACCCGGGGCCTTGCTCTACCACTGAGCTAAATTCCCAACCCCTCAGAGATTGTTTTTATACTGTTTCTTGCACTCTTGGGTTGTTGTGAAATATTTCATTTCTTGTGTTTCCTTGGGTTTTGTTTGACTTGACCATACATTTGTATGCCTTTTTGAAAGAAAAATGTACTAATTTTTATTTATTTTGGTGAATTGTTCTTTGGATGACTTTTGTCTGTGGTTCCTCTGAATGCAGTTCCAACGGTGGCCAGAGAGACACCAGATACTGAGTTATAAATGATGGTTAAGCACCCTGTAGGTCCTCAGAGTGAAGCCAGCAGGTTGCCCAGGTTGAACTCCAATTCTAGCTCCCAGTGCACCATGATGTGCTACAGCTTCTCTGCTTCCTCCTGCTCTTCCTTGGCCAGCAGCACCTCTGCATTCTGCCCCTCCATGGCTCTCGCTTGGGTCTCAGTTCCTCCCTCACTTTTGGGGATTTTAACTTTAAGAATGGACAGAAAGTTTACAATTTGATGTTTGCTCTATACCTGAGAAGCTTTTTTGCCAGGAAAAGGGAGTTTCCATTGCACAAAATGGGATGGTAAGACAGAGATTTCAGGAAAAAACATGGGTGAATATATTGAAACCATGACCCCTCTCAAGGCACAATCCATGAAACAACAGGTCCAGCTTGCATACATTTAAAGGAGTAGGAAAAAATATTGGCCTCTAGGGAACAGTAAAAATTGTGGCAAATGGATTATATGTCACATGCACGGACCCTGGATTTATACATTTCAGGAAGAAGAATATCCCTCATCCACGGTCTTTAGATCTTTGGCTGTTAACCAAGATGTTCTATCCATTTCAAGGCCTGATACAACTCTCCCTCTCCTCAGCAACTGAGTTGTAATGAAGGAGTGAGAACTCTGAAGCTCTGGAAGGAGAGTGAGCGAATGGGTGTTCCCTGGCTCAAAAGTGAGTCTCTGGAAAAGCCACTGCAGAAACTGGTCAGTCTGGGTGGAGGTAGTTAGCAAGTAAGCTATGGCATTTCCCAGTGACATCACCGGTAGTGTCTTCCTTGGAAATTCTCTTGTATCCAGGAGACACTAGAATGTTCTGTGATGTCAGCAGTGTTGTGGTGACACCAACTGCCTGAGCGATTTCCCTTCATTTCCTAATGGGTTCCCGAGGAGGCATGTTCTCCAGGATCCTCAGTCTCTTTCGGAGGGACAATCATATCCATGCAGGCACCAGACCAAGGCAGAGGGAGGCTAGCCTTCCATCACGTTGGAGAAGAAGACGAATGGAAAGGTCCTTGAGGAGGTCAAGTGAGTACTGGGCAGGGCAAGGGGAGCTCCCTGGAGGAGGTTGGCTTGTGTTGGTCCTTCCAGGAGTAGGACGTATGATTTAGAGCCTCAGTCTTCCTAATGGCTGACCCAGACACAATAATTTCTGATCATTAGTTTGACAGAAAACCAAGAACTGTTATATGTCAAGGGGCTTTCCTTGGATCTCTTTAGTGTCCTGGGCAGTGTCAAAGAATACCAGGATGAGCCTTTATAAGAATAACAAAGTGTCTCTTCCAGGATCGGCTGTTGAAACACTTCATTCTCAGCAGTGTCCTGTAGATTACTTGGGTAATTGATGCCAAGAGGGATACTCTCCTGGTCATATATCAAGGTCTCAGTTACTTTGTCCTTGAACACACATGATTAGGGATTCAAGATGTTAAGCAGTTTGAACTCAAGGACTTACCTGCCTCACATCAGACATTAGCTGAGAACGTCCTCCAATTCTTCTTGTTTAGGCCAGCTTTAGAATTTCAGTGACAGAGGAATGGATTTAGGAGGTGTGGTCTATATCTATTATGGCATATGTCATCATATGGCTCTGATGGTGGGAACAGGGACCTAGCTGATTTCAGCTTAAAGATAGCTTTCTTGCTCTGTCAGGGATTCACTGTATCTGTAGAACTGTTCATCCTCAGACTTCTGTTTAGAGTAAGCATAGTTTTTCTTGACACTGTGTCCACATATATGCCTGTTTACTGGTATTTATCTACCTACAGAGTTTGATCAGAAGGCATCGTCCCAACCCTCCACGACACCTGTTGAAGAGGAGAGAATGAAGCGTTTGGAGAACATCAAAATTGCTCTCCAGAAGATGCAGAAGGAGAGAGATGAACTCAGGAGTATCCTGGCCGAGTACCCGGGAAAGAATTTAAATGACAGGTAGTCACAATGCAAGTTCTGTTAAATCCACATTTCCTCACATCACAGTAGGCTACAACTCCAGGGTGTCCTCATGGTCAAAATCACTTTCCTGATTGCATCAGAATGTGAAGTTCAGATGGGAATGGGATGGTGGCACAGGCTATTTTAATTCCTACAAACGTAAATCATAGCCTGTGTCCTGATTGAATCACAGTCTGGGAGTGAGGGTAGTAGTGTGTGAGCTCTCATTGTGTGGTTTAAGGAGACTGGACAGGTGTTGGCTTGTGGGAATTTCTAGGTGCTCTGATTATGACCAATCATTGTTGTAATTGACGTGGAGGTGCTTTGGGTTCAATAGGTCCTGTGAAGAGCTGGAGGGACCCAATCCCACTTGCTACCTCACAGTGTGTGACTGGACTGACAACAGGCGATCACTGGTTTTCTCTGATTTTATTCATTGTATTTGGAGATAATGCCACATCCTTATATTTAATTGGCATTCTAATTGTATTTGAGAGAGAGAGAGAGAGAGAGAGAGAGAGAGAGAGAGAGAGAGAGAGAGAGTGTTTTGTGTGAGTTTGTGTGTGTGTATGCATGTGTGAGTGTGTTTTTGTGTATCACTTAAGATCTGGGTATTCTATGTTCTGATTTGGCCTGAGAATTATCCTGTGTCAATTTCCATGGCATGATAATGATGAGGGTGAGAGCCTCACTGTGAGCAGTAGAACATTTCACATCTGCTCAGGTGGACGCACATGGGAATCTCCTGGTGCGTGTTATAAATTCTTTTCCCTGTAAATACTGTTCATGTTCCTTTGGGTTTTCATGTAGCAATAGATTCTATGATTGAGAATTGTTACCTAAGAACAGGAGAATAGTCTTCATGGGCTTAAGTTGGAGCCTGGATTGTGACACAGGGTCCTCGAATGTTCTTGGCAAGCTAGTCTATTCCTTCAAACCCCCTCAGGGAGCTCAAGCAAATCAGCTCCCTCCTTCTGTTTCCTGGCACTGCTGTCTCCTTGTTCACAATAATAAACTTAATAAATATCAAATGACCCAGTACCAAGAAGCAAGGGCGTGGCATGTCCTAGGCTGGGGTAGTTCAGGATTCAGTCTGAATTCATATAATTCTTGAATCCTTCATTCATAATGTTATTTCATCCTTGGACCATGCCTTACCACAGGAACAACTTTGAGTCTGAAATGCTCACGATGCAGCACCAGGAAGTGATGACCGACATGAAGAAAATGAGCGAGCAGGTCAATAGAGCTTTGGTCAAATGTACACACCTCACACTGGAAAATGACTGGTACTGGTGAGTAACTTACAAGGTTGTGACCCCAGCACAGGGCACAGCATGTGTCAGCCCATTCTTATCTTTGAAGTAAAGTAGGATCAGGCTTTATAGGGTTTGAAGCAGACAAGGAAGCCTGTGTCTAAGGAAGGCTCTAGGACACACAGGACACAGAAAGATTGGCCTCCAAGCGACATTCTAATAAAATGGACAAATAAGCACACATGGGGATTAAGTCCTCTTCTGGGAAAAACTTGAATCAATGGTGTCAGGTTTTTGAGAAGTGCCCTGAGTCTTCTGGAATGTGGCTCTTTTCTCCATTTGACCTGTCTCTAGGTCATGCTCCATGGCTACTGTGGACTTGGACTATAATCTGGGACTCTCTTCAGATCAGGACCCTAGAAGGAGTAATGGACTTGGAGACGTGGGAGGAAGTTGGAGACTGGCTGGGAGTCACCATTTTTTCTTTGTGTCTCAGCCGCAGCTTCTGCCCCCTCCTAACTGAGTTGTTTGAGCTGAAGAACAATGCCCAGAGAGCACGGCATGAGAACAGGGAGCTTCTATGGGAACAGATTGCACTGGAAGAGTCTATTAAGGAAACAACAAGGTTCTGTGGGGAAGCCAGTATGAAAATCCATGTAACAAGCAGCCTCAGGTAGGATGAATGAAGCATCAAGGGCAGGTTTTCCTGATATCTAAGCATAAACCAAGTCAAACCAGTTTAACCTTTCTCCACCTTATCCAGACACTCTCCTAGGTCTCATCCAGTTGTTCATCTCTTTGAACATTTACAAAACTTTCTGTGATGTTAGCTTCATGCAAGAAACTGGAGGATTGACAACCAAATCCTCCTGCTCAACTAGAAAATGCATTTCCTTAAGGGGGATCTGTTGATCACACACTTACATGCCATTATGCTAGAGGGATGCCATGAGGTAGCCGTCTTTGTAGTGCACAGAACTGATTAGAGTTCAGTTCAATTGCCAAAAGAATGGCTCTCATTGTCAATTATGATGGGGCTTGTGGACTTTCTCTCCTTTTCCCCGTACATTGAAAATGGTCCCTTCTGCCTGTCCAATACGTGGTTTCTAGTGACAGAGCTTGAGAAGCAGTTTGTCCGTCCTGTTTTATGTCAGTGTTTTAGTGTTCTTTCCTGTGGCTTATGTCCTGGAGCTGACTGGATGAACAGGGATGTAGGAAAGACTTCTCTCAGGGTGAGGGTTTGTGTGAGATATGTGAGGATTAGAGGGATATTTTTGTCCAGCTCTCTCAACCTAGTGTGCCCAAGAAGTGCATTCTCTACACAGGTTTACTCTATAAGGGATGGATAGCAGTGTCTAAGCTCTCACTTGACACATTTCCTTTGCCTAATCTGTATTCAACAACTGTTCTTCCAGCCTGATGGCCTCCCCATTCTTTTCTGCTTCTCACTTATGATTTCTGTTCTCTCTCTCTCTCTCTCTCTCTCTCTCTCTCTCTCTCTCTCTCCCTCTCTCCCTCTCTCCCTCTCTCCCTCTCTCCCTCTCTCCCTCTCTCCATCTCTCTCTGACTCTGTGTGTGTGGGGGGGTGTTTTTTGTGTGTTTGTGGGTACATATATGTGTGATCATGTTTATGACTATGGTGCATATTGTACTTTGGAAGTTGTTTGTTTTAATTGTTTGTGATATGGGGGTCTTATATATATAAGTGTGTGTATATGTGTGCTTTTTCACATGTGTGTGTGAAGTCATCAAGTTTCTGAACACAGACACATATAAATATTTATATTTATTGTATAAGTCTATATGTGCATATTTAGAAACATGTAAAAGTACACACACACACACACACACACACACACACACACACACACCACAAACACCCTGAGAGAGAAAGAAGAAGAGAAAACATAATCTTTCCAATTACATTTTAAACTGTTCTTAATGGGGTCTTGATCACTATTCAAACTATTTACACTGGGAAAACTATTCATAAACATTGATATTACTTGGAGAAAACTTGAATAGGGTACAGGGATGTGAGGAGAGGCTGCTGTGTGAAATCTATATACCTCAGTGTCGAAACTGATGACTCAGAGCTCTTCTGCCTTCTTTGCTCTCAGTGTATAGTAACACTGGAAGGTCATGTGGCTTGTTGTGTCTTCTCAGCATCCTGGTTATGTTAATCGTTACCTGCCACCACTTTCTTTCCAGATTGGCCTAAACTTGGTTGAATATACCTTGGCTTTGGAGTTTGGCCTGGAATTTGTTAATTGAAAGATTAATTTGCTTAGAGTTGAATCTGCAAGCAGAAGATGTCCAGGAGTTATGCTGAGGTGGAATCACATCTTTGCCTCAGACAGAAACTTAGGCTCAAAATCGTCCAAAGCACTCACCCTGTGCTGTGTTGTGGCACTCTTAACCATTGTTATTCAAAATCATTTGATCTGAGTGAAAATCATCTGTAAGGAGGGTTTAGAACAGTGATGACCCTCAGACATTGCTGGAGGTGTCAAATGGGTAGCCCTGTGAGAAGCTGTGTACAACTCTTGTGAAAGTTCAACCTTTTGACACAGCGATTCCAGAACAAGAAGTAGGTGTGAGCAGAGAAACTGTGGCATATTAGTGTTTAGTGGTTCACCTCAGAGCAGCCATGAAGCAAAATTACCCAGATGTCCATCAGTCAGAAAGTGAAAAGGTACAATGTTGTCCAGCCCTTCCATGGACTGCGGCTGAGTTTGATTATACCTGCCAGCATTTGGCTTTGAATTAGCCTTCTCTTACTCGAATTATATCTGATAGCATCCCAGTACAAGTTTTACCTTGGATTGTGGTTATGGAGATTTCCTAGCTGTTTGTGCTGGTAGTTTGTTTCCCCTGTCAGGTACTGTATGGTAAAGGGACCTCATATTGAAAAATGCAGCTCACTTTGCATGCACTGGGAAACAGTGAGCAGAGGACTGAAGAGGCTCACCTGCCCCCCCCCCCCCAGTGCTCTGTTGCCTGAAATCAGCCTCCTGTGCACGGCCTTGTGACCTTGCTAAGCAGGCTTGGCTAACAGGCCTAGATGTCACATTTCTAATTTCTGATTTTCAGGGGAATACACTTTATTGGCTGAGCTGTCTTTAGGCTATGCTCACTGTGTACTTACTCCACTCCAGGTTTTTTTTTTTTCTTATGCCACAATAGTAGACTGGGTGATCCCTTCTATTACCATTAACTGGGAAACTAACCACATTCTGCAAATTACTCTGCTTGTATATGTGAACAAATATATTTGGGTGAGTTCAAAAGTGTGTATGTCTGGGTGTTTGTCTGTCTGTGTCTGTATACATGTATGTCTCCATGGACAATATAATCTTCTAATGACCAGGATGAGGAGAAAATGGAGGAAAGTCTGCAGGACCCCCTGAATCAGCAAAAACTGGTCACTGAGCAAAAGGCCTAGTCTGAGAAGATGCAGCATCATTTCGGTGTCACTGAGAGGATTTGAAAGCACAGGATGAGAGGACCCAAGTAGATTCCCTGTACTTATAAACTGTCTTATTGGGTGTGTGACTTTCTCCATAGTTCTCAGCACCTGTCACCTAGGAGCAGCTCAGAATATTTTTCTTGTCCATTTTAAAAGAAATTCCGTCCATGAAGTGTATGTGATCCATAGAGATTCTGGCTATTGTGTACTGATCCCTCCAGTCTGTGCTCTCTTGTATTATCTGAGCCCAGTGCCTTTAGGTCTCCCCACAAATAGTTTTACGATACACATAAACAAAGGAGTGGTATAGTTTATTTTCTGCATGAGTATCTCCTTTGGACTTCAATGCCTACCCTCGGCAAGATTTCCATGCAGCATATTCTTGCCAAGTATAATATCACTTCAGTGTTCATGTACTTCTTGAGATATTGTTTCTCTGGGTCTTTACAGATTTTGAGGTTGTCATGTGGACCCCAGGCATATTCCTGCACTGGAGGAATTATAATAGTCTTCATTTCAGTGATGGCCAGACTTCCAAGGCCTTCCTATTGTTTTCTAGTTTGTTCATATCTCTCCTCATCTGACATTGAGACATTGCTACATGATATTAAAATATAATGTATACGTATGATTGGAATTATCTGCTGTTCACTGTTTAATTTTTAGCAGTTTTAAAAGCTGGGAAAATATGCAGGCTTGTGGGATCTCTTACCCTTCTCTCTTGGGCATGAGAGAATGACCTCAGATGAAAGATCATCCTGGATTATCCTGCTGAATTGTGCTGCTGTGTATGGGATAAGTGACATGGCAGGTTCTCACCAGGCCTTTTCCACCCCTAGGTCTGAACACTGCAGCAGAAGCTTTCCCAGGGCACAGAGCAGGATTACAGCTCTCAGAGACAGGACTGTCCACCAGGAGCACTGAGGGTGCAAAGATTGACACCACCTCCCACATCTCAGTCCTTGTAACCATACCAATCTTGGGCTAAATTTGAAAGACCTTGAGATGTGGCCTGGAACACGCCTCACGTTTAACCTTTTGACGACTTGTCCATCAACAACCAACCACTCCGAGTGAGGCATCTACATTCCTCTTGAGGAGATTTTTACCATCTTACCTGCCGTTCTGCTGTGTTTGCAAGGCCAGCAACAGGCTGCAGTTATATGTTGAAGAATCAACAGGAATTGAATGCTGACTAATTTACTTGTTATATTTGTTTTTAGTTTGAAGTTTTGTTTTATGCATTTGGTTTTATTTGTTTACGTTTGAAGTTTTGTTATTTATTTGTTAACTTTAGTTTTTTAATTAATATGCTATATTCTTAAGGCTATATACATTGAACTCATTGACTCCCCACTTTAAAATGTTCTCGAATAAATTAATTTTTGCCAATAAATAAAAATGTGACCTTTAACCCTTCACTCACCAGACCGTCCTGAGTCGTCTTGGTTCTTCCTCCTGTAACAGCACAAGTGTAAGGCAACAGTGGTGTTCTACAAGTCTCATGCAGCTTAGGCTTCACCATCAGTTCACAGCCAGCCAGAACTGCACAGGAAACTGTGCTCTTGATGTAGGCAGTGTATCGTGCTCTGTGGATCTATATCTATATCTATATCTATATCTCTATATCTATATATCTATCATCTATCTATCTATCTATCCATCTATCTATCTATCTATATGGACCACATGTGGGGCAGGCTCTGAATGGCCGTTCCTTCATTCTCTGCCCTAAAATTTTCCTCCCTATCCCCTCCTGTGAATATTTTTGTTCCCCCCTTAAAGAAGGAGTGAAGCATCCACATTTTCGTCATCCTTCTTGAGTTTCATGTGGTTTGTGCCTTAGATCTTGTGTATTTCGAGTATAACTAAGAGGCGAGGATGCAAAAGAATCAAATGAATAGCTTGAGGCCAGAGGTTAGTGGTGAACACCAGAGGGAAAGATCATTCTTCCAGAAAGAATTGGCAGGTTTCTGGTAACTCAGCTTTACCAGACTACTTGTCTTGGGTCCACAGAACTCTCTGAGTTGCCAACACCAAGGTATGTTACACCTACATACACTGGACAGTGTAGAAGGAGATGTCAAAGCCAGATGTCACATTTACACCTATGTAAATAAAAAACAGAGATCATTTACCCAGAAAGGATTGCATACAGGTAGCCAACGCTAGGATAAATTATGGGAACCTGAATTAACTGACACATGGCCTCCTAGAGTCAGATAAAAGTACCTGCTTGTTTTTATTGATACCCTTTCTGGGTGAGTAGAAGCTCACTACATCGGACTGAAACTGATCATAGAGCAACTAGAAAGCTCTGCTAGGAACTTTCCTCCTAATTTTGCCACTCACTAGGAATGCTGTCCTATAATAGCCCAGCTCTCACGGCCAAAGCCTATGAATAACAGTCAAAGATGTATGAATAGTTTGGAGTCTTTGTTGTGCAGAATTCTGGGTAGGTGGAAATAATGAACAAGACATTAAAGGAGACACTAAGAAAACTCTCATTAGAGTCCAGGAAAGGTGGAAAGGCTCTTTTCTTATTTTGGGCCTGCTGTACTCCATACAAGGAGGGATTGAACCCTATAATATTATATTTAGAATACACGCCCCATTGCTTCTAAGTCTTAGAGATCAGCACTTGGCAGAATTCTTCAACTATTTTATTCTTGAAATCCTGTCTGTCCAGTTCTCTGTAAAGTCTATTACTTTGACTATCAGAGAGACCCAGTGAACCTCTAAATCTATCTACAATATCCCCTAATTTGGACCTGGTGGTAGTGGGCAACGAAAGGACAATGAAAGCAATTTGCAATGAACTTACGTGGCGATGTTTTACACTCTTACAGCTATGAGGTTAGGTGGAATTTTAACATGGATTCCTCACAACTAGGTCAAGAAGGTAGAAGCCACAGATGACAATGCCAAATAGACTCCCTCCAGAACTTCTGGACCTATTAAAGTTGAGCTTTCACCTGACCTCAAGCCCTTCCACTCCCTGCACAACCTCCTGGATCTTATGTTTGGCATGAATACAGGATCATGGTCCAAACTCTAACACCCTCAGGCCTGTCCCTGGGAACTCAGGAAGGTGGACACTAGAGAAGTGACGTCTAATGGAACTGCAGAGGACCAATCTCCGTCCACGTTGTCCTTTGCTCACTGATATCTGGTTATGTTTTGGAGAAAGGATTTGGAAGTTTATCATCTGAAGTAGGTGCACAACATTTACAGTTTTATATTCACTGTATAACTGGGTTCACTATGTTACCAAGATCATTGCAACAGAGGGATGCAAAACAGAGACTTTGTGAGTACACATCCATGAATATATGTAAAGAAAGACACCTTGGAAGGAATGCACAATAAGAAAATGAAATCCAATATCCAATAAATTAAAGGTCTGGAGGGAAATACTGACTTTTGGGAAACCAGGAAAACCTAGGAAATTGGAATGTATGTCACAGGAATGGATCTGGGAATAAAATTATTATGCAGAAGAATGTCTTCCATCCCGTGTCCCTTGATGTTTTCTACCCATGCCAAGACCCTGACGCAATCTGCCCTTTCACAGCATGAAACTACTAATGAAGCAAATAAAAATCTCTAGCTTTAGACAGAGGAGATATGGAAAGGGTTCCATTGTGTCACTGGAGAGCCTCCTGGAGATGGCACCTCAGAATCTGGTCACCATAAGGAAAGCTGGTTAGCAGGAGGCCCTGGCAGTTCCCAGTGACGTCATCCAAATGCTCTCCTGCAACCTGGCCTTCTAGAAAGAGTAGCGTAAACTGCAATAAAAGGATACACTTGAAAGTAAAACTTGGACGAAATGCCCTGGCTTATCTACATTATCACTGTGAACTGTGACATGGCTCTCTTGGCTTCTGCGGCCAGAGATGAGGGCTCTGAAGCTATGCTGCCTCCTGTGAACTGTGAATGAGCTTGTGTCACACGAAGCATGTGAATGGAGTGAGAAGACAGTAGGAGGACCTTGTGACACTGCCCTCCCAATGGAGACATGGAAGTGTTGACAATCACAGTGGGTGAGTCTCAAGCTGCACTTTGAGACCCAGCCAGGCTACGTTTCACCTGTCAGCTCACTTCCTGCACATCCACCACAGGCCAAGGGCAGGCTCCGATGAAGCTCTGTTGAAGACAGGCGCTGTCCCTTGTGAGCTGCATCCCAGGGTATGCGGAAGACCATTCAGCCTCCCGTGATGTGGGAGATCAGAGTAGTAAGAGGCGGGCAAAGGGGACAGTTCTGTGTTTGTTCTTCTGGGCTACCATAACTACATCTTCCAGGCTAAGGATTTGCTCATGGGAGTCTGCTGTGTCACATGTGTAAAGGCCAAGCTGTCGGAAGTCTCAATAACACAACTGGCTCCAGGCTGCTTTCTCAGTCACTGGGATTTTCACGCAGTCCTTCGTACCTTGTCTTCTAGAACCACAAATTCTTTTCTGGCTTCATATGTACAAGGCATATTTTCTCACTCTCTATTTCTAGAGACCAGTAGGAACACATATATTGGACAGCCATGCTTATTGTCTAAACTGGCAGGCGTCCAGGTAGGGCATTAGTGGGTACAGCATCATATCTCAGGATCTCTTCCTGTAAGGGTTGGAGCAGAACTCCCCCATCTCATCCTGGGTGACGATGTAGATTAGACCCATCAGATTAAATAAAGAATTGAAAAACTCTCCTGGGGGTGAAGTGGTGAGGAAATCATGTTGCCGTCCCATAAATGCACTGCTATGAGCAAGCTTCAGACAGCCTGGGGGGTGCAGCCTGCAGCAGAGACCACAGGCCTTTGGTGGAGAATGATTCAGTTCAGAACTGGGAAGGGAGAAGGATGGTTGATATTGTTCCAGTAGATCTCACTGCCTATAAAAAGAGTTTCTTCTAGATCAATGAATGGTTCTTGTAAAGCAGCTCCTGGACTGGACTACTGAGACCAACCATGAGCCCACCAGACTGGTCTTTCCAACCAACAGACAAAAGTATCCACTGTACAAATGATACACAGATATATACACAGAATACCAGATGGATACAGAGTTTCTTCAGTTCCATGAATGAGGGATTCAGCAGGTGAGATGGCAGCAGATAAAGGTAACTGTTGCCAACTCCCTACACCTGAGCTCCTTCCTAGGACCTACATGATTGAAGGAAAGAACAAACCCCTCACAACTTGTCCTCAGATTTTTATGTAGTTGGGTTTTTCCAGATCTTGGTCCACAGAAGCAAAGACATCAGGTTTTCCAATTCCATTTGACACGGGACCAGGACCTTCAACCGAATGTTCCTTCCTGGAAAGCTGCAGCCTGTCAGCGTGGCTCAGTGGTTTGTGAACTGCAAGTTCCCATCTGGGAAGGTGGTCGTGTTCATCCAGCCCACCTGCCCCTATTGCAGAAAGACCCAAGAAATCCTCAGTCAACTGCCTTTCAAACCTGGTCTTCTGGAATCTGTGAACATCACAGCCACTAACAACACCAATGAGATTCAAGATTATTTACAACAGCTCACTGGATGGAGAACAGTTCCTCGGGTCTTCATAGGTAAAGAAAGACTGCATAGGCAGACACAGCGATCTGATCTCCATGCCACACAATGGGGAGCTGATGACCCGGCTGAAGCAGATTTGAGCTCTGCGGTTAGGAAAGGGGTGCAGGCAGAGCCCATGCCGAGAGCCATCATCCAGCTATTCTGATGGCCCAGACCCCTGAGAGATGATGTGCATCACAGAGGATGTCAGTATTTTCTGGTGACCAGACTTTTCAACAAATTGGCTTTTATTTCTTCTTTTCCTCAGTGCTAAAACTTGTTGCTGTTTGCCTTTAACCATGGGGCTGAGAAGCTTAACAGACAACACTGGCTTTTCCACTCTTCCTGAGCTGACATGTCTCTGCCTCTAAGCCCATGTTTCCCATCCAGTTGATCTAATCCCCATTGAATCTGTTTCTGGTTTCCTGCCATGCTGGTCAGCTGAAGTCATTTTGCAGAAGTCCACTTCCTGAATGGTCATTAAATCAATGGATATTGTGATTTTGTTTATGACCTACACACAGGCCTTTCCCTCCATCCTGCATGCACCGTCCCACTTCTCCATTCACAGCCCTCAGCCAGTGTTCTCAACCTTGCCCTCGCACAACCCACAGAAGTCCACACTTGTATGAGCACGCAGTTTGAAAAATCAGATGAAGAGCTTTAGCATACTTGGTCCTCACTGTAGCCATAATAACATAGACGACAGAGCAGATTGTGCATTCATCTCTATTCATAAAGGAGATTAAGAAAATCCCAAGTTTTATGTTGATCCTCGTCAGAGTACCAGCAAAGTCAAATATGAAATGCAAAATTGCATCAATTGTATCAAGGGGCAACCCCCAATATCCTCATGCCTGGACTTGGAAATTAAGGAAGACAGATATTGGAGAAGTGATGGCTGTCAGGCTACAATGTAGGAACACGCAGTCCAGGTTGACCTTTACTCACTGATGACCAATTTAATTGTCTGGCTATGTTTGAGAAAGGAATGATGTCCTACTTAATATGTAAAAGAAGGGACAGAAATTTATGATTTTATATTTGCCCTGTAGTTGATCCCCTATATTCCGAAGAAAAGGGAGTTTTTATTGCAAAAAGTAGGATTATTAACATTGACTTTGTGAACTACATGGACGTGTATGTGGAAATAGTCCTGGCTATCAAGCAATGCACAATAAGCAAATATTATTCAGGTTTTATAAAATTAAAATTACAGGAGGAATATATTGGCCTCTAGGAAACAGGGAAACTTTGGGAATTGGACTGTATGTATGTGCATCGTCTCAGGTGTAGATTTATTATTGATAGAAATCGTCCTCATTTGTGGTCCCTAGAGATTTAGATACTAACAAAAATATCATATGCAATTCAGGGTTGTAACCAACTCTCCCCATCAAAAGCATTGATGACATCCGATGAAGCAGACAGAAATATCTAACTTGGGAGGAGAAGTTGCCAAAGGATATTCCCTGGGTCACAGGAGAGGCTGCAGAAAAGGGCCCCATAGAAATTGGTTGCTTTTGGGAGAGCTGGGTAGCAGGGAGGCCATAGAACTTCCCAGTGACGTCATCAGTAATCTTTCCTTGGACAATCTCTTGTATCTAAGAGAGCACTAGAATCTTCTGTGATGTCACCAGTGTTGTGGTGACACCAACTGCCTGTGGGATTCCTTCAGTGCCTTTTAGGTTCACAAACAGGCATGTTTCAGCAGCTGCTCAAGCTAGTTCAGAAGGAGAGGGGAGACCAAGGAGAGACCAGACCGAGGCAGAAGAAAGCTGGCCTTCTGTCTTGTAAGTAGAGAAGAATGAAATCATTCTGGGGAAGGCACAGTGAGTACTGGGTAGAGTTGGGGAACTTCCTCCAGGAGGGAGGTTTGAGCTGAGCCTTTCAGGAGTCGGCCTTACAAGCAGGAGCCTTGGAATTTGTCAATTGCAGACCAAGAGTCAAGAGTCCTGATGATTAATTTGACAGAGAGCCAGGAATTGGCAGGCCTGCAGCTTATTTTCTATGAGCTTTTTAATTTCTACTGCCAAGGAATGCCAGGAGGAAGCCCTATGAGACTAACAATGTGCCCGTTCATGGTTGGGTGCTGAAGCACTTCATCCTCTAGATTCCTGTAGGTTACTAAGTCTCTGATGACAACAACAAGGAAGGATGAACCCCCTAGTCATGAATTGAGGTCGCAGACACTTTAAGCTTGAACACACGATTAGGGTTTGATGGTGCTGTGAACTCCAGGATTGACCTGCTCCACGTCTGATATCTGCTGACAATGTCCCTAATCTTTGTCTGAGGTAGATTCTATCTTTCAGTATGAGGGATCCTGTAATAGTGAGTGAGGCTTATGTATGGCAATGGAGGTTGGGAAGAGGGAAATAGCTTAAGAGTCCACATTAAAGATAGCTTTTCTTCTCTTTCAGGGATTCAACAAGTCTCCAGCCTTTCCTCTTCCTCAACCTCCATTTTGAGACTCAGAATGTTCTTTTCTACCCATGGGCTATCCAATATGTACATTCACTTGTGTTTATCTATCTACAGGGTTTATTCGGAAGGCATCATCAGAAAATTTCATCAGTAACCATGAAAAGCGTATAAAGAAATTGGAGGAACTAAAACTTGAAATCCAGAAGTATAAAATCGAGTGGGATGAACTTTCTCGAATCCTGGACCTTTATGTCAATGATGGTTTGAACTACAGGTAGTCATTATGCCCTGTAACCTATTGACTGTCTTGTGCTCTCTCTGCTAAGCCAAGATTTCCTCACATCAAGAAACTGTTTCGGGGCTGGGGATTTAGCTCAGTGGTAGAGCACTTACCTAGGAAGCACAAGGCCCTGGGTTCGGTCCCCAGCTCCGAAAAAAAGAACCAAAAAAAAAGAAAGTGTTTCACCTCTCATTCTGGATTTTAAGGAGCCTTGGCAGGTGCTGGCCTATGAGAGAAGCTAGGTGCTGTGTGTTTAGGGTCAACCTCTCTTGTACTTGACCCTGAGCTCCTTGGAGTTGAATTGGATTTTTTCAACAGCTGGAAGGACCTGGTCACACTTGCTGCATCTAAGTGTGTGAATGAAATGCCTGAATGTCCTCACTCTTACTCTGATTTAGATCGTATATACTGATTCTATGGCACCTCAATGATAAAGTTGGCATTCTAATTATGTTTGTATATGGGTTGGTATGAACGTATGGATGTGAAAGTATTTGTGTGTGTTTTGCTCAGGATCAGGAAGTCTGGGAACTTTGATTGGGTCTGAGAATTTGTTTGATGAACAGTTTGCAGGTCATGATAGTGATGAGTCCGTGAGGCCGTCATTGATCAACAGAGCACTTTGCTCCTTCTGTTTACCTTGCTGGCAAATAGGACTCTCCTGAGGGGAGGAGGTGTTATGAATCCTCTTCCCTGTAAAAAGTAGTTTCGGCCTCTGGGAGTCTTGTAACAAGGATTGAGAATCCCTGCATTCAAAACAAGAGAAATGTCATCACATCTTTCTGTTGGACCCAAGGCTATGGCACAGACTGGAGGAAACATCTTATACTTCTTACACAACTATTCAATTCCTTCATGCTTACCTGGCCAGCTCTTCAAGGTCAGCTCCCTCCATTTGGTCCCCTAGCTCTGCTGTCCAAAGGCCAGGATAATTAATTTAACCAGCACCATTGGAAGGAGCAAGTTTGTGGTATATACTGGGCTTAGGTAGTCCAGAGAACAGTCTGAGTTCATTTATTTATTTATTTATTTATTTATTTATTTATTTATTATTCATTTTCCTGCTTTGAACTTTATTTTCTTTTTTTTTAATTATCCAAGGATGGTTTACTGTGACCTAGAAAAGGTCACTGTGGGAATAAATTCTTGGCACTTGTTATTCCCAAACATGCAGCTCTCAGACTTTCCCCCCTCCTATACAGAGGGTCTTTATAGGACCATATCTCACCAGCCTTTTAAGGATTACTTATTTCAAAACAAATGCATGCTGATTTGCAGAGAAATATTTTCTATGGGAGAGTGATGGTTTGAATCTCACTGTTGTGTTTTTGCTGTGGTCTTTGAGTTTTCCACTTTCTTCCCTAGCCCCCATTCCTTGAATTTGAATTTTTTATTGGCTATTTTTTATTTACACTTCACCTAATTCTGAAATCATGGGTTCAGACAGTTATTTGTTCCTTGGGTCATGTTCTAACACAGGCTGAGTGTTGAATTGCCAATGCTTAAATCCCAACATGAGATGAGAACGATGGACATGCATAAGATGACCAACTGGATAAGTGATGCCATGGAGAAGTACAAGGAGCTCATACAAGAGAACAATTCCTACCGGTGAGTCACTGACAGAAAGGAGACCCCAGCACTAGGCAGGGAATACTTCTGTCCAGCTATGACTTTGAAAAAAGATCTGTGATCCATGAGAAACACATGGGAAGATTGTATAGCTGCTGGGTCTTCTATCAGCCCTCAGAGGGGATTGGCCCTCTACCTGCCAATGGTTTTAGAATACCATGAACACATAAGCACCCATATGCACCATTTCCTCTTCTTTGATGTATATATACCCTCTAGTGTCAAGATTTTCTGAAGTACTTTGATTCCCATGGAGTGCGGACTCGGGATTTGACCTGCCTCTAATTGGTGCTATCATGCAAACTGTGGCTCTAGTCTGGAGATGCCTGGGGATGGGGCCCTTGAAGGGATGATTGTACTTGCAGGAGTGGCAGGCAAATAGAAACTGCCTGGGATTTACCATTATTTGTTTTTGATTCAGCATCAGAAACTTCCACCTCCTGAATGAACGCAATGAATTGAAGAAGAATGTAAGGATTTTGATGAATGAGAACAGAAAACTGCTGGTGGAGCAGACTGAACTGCAAGCATCCTGTGAGGAGGGAAAGAGGTTCTGTGAGGAGGCCAGCAAGACCATCTACACCGCAGATATTGGATCCTTGTGTCCTGTTACTTTTGAATAAATCGAATGTATCCTTGTGAATCAAACAGTGATCTCGAACTCGTCACTCTTAAGAACCTTCTTTATTGAAGTGTGATGTAACCATCTGAAATCCCACAGCTCTCAGGCAGAGATGGATCTCTGCATTCTCACAGGGATTGGGCATCATAATGACTTCCCAGTCAGACTGAGATACAAAGACAATTGTACTTTCAGTGTAGATTGTGTGTCCAACTCTGAATACCAACTTCTTATTGAAAATAAAATATCAATGCTTTATCCTTATCAAATATTTAGTGACCACTAAAATATACTCTTTTGTGGATGAGAGTGTTGAACATATTAATGGAATATTCATCAGGTGTTCTGTAGTATCTCCCAGGAAATAAAACAATATTATAGGGAGTATAGAAGCAGTCATGAAACAGAATTGCTTGCTTTTGGTTTCCTTCAAACATGATATCAATTGTAACTGCACAGAAGAGATAATAAATTGCAAGACCTTTCAGGGGATAGGGTTTTTATGGTTGGTTGTTTTCTTGTTCTTCTTGATTAGGATGATGACTTTTGTTCTTGACAATGTACTATGTTCCATTTGGGATTTCAACTCAAGCAGACCACATAGTTTACAATTCAGTTTCTAGATTTCTTTAAAAGCTGGACAAAATATCCAGGCAAAGGTGCCCTATGAGTTTTCTCCTTTGGTTTTCCCATCTTTGGGTGCTTTTGTTTTTGTTTGTTGTTGTCGTTGATTTATTTTATATTTATGAGTGTTTTGCCTTCTGTAGGTCTGTGCGTGCTATTCCCCAAAGGCCAGAAGAGGTCACTGTGTTTCACCTGGAACTTAAGTGACAGAGGATTGTTAGGTGCCCTGCAGGTCTTTTGAGAAACAAATTCTCAAATGATGAGCCATCTCTCCAGCCCCTACCCTGGACGTTTGTCCTTCATCGTGTTCCTTATTTGTGGCAATGGATCATACCTGAACAAAGTGTTTCTTGAGATATGTAGGGACACATTTATGGGGTCTGCATGCTAATTATCTAGACTTCCAGGCATCTATGTGAAGTTTTTAGTTAGGGTTTCACTGCTGTGAACAGATACCATGACTAAGACAAATGTTATAAAGGACAGCATTTAATTGGAGCTGGCTTAAAGGTTCAGATCTTCAGTTCCTTATCATCAAGGTGGGAGCCTGGCAGCATCTAAGCAGATATGGTGCTGTAGGAGCTGAGAGTTCTACATCTTCATCTGATGTTTGCTAGCAGAATACTCAGTTTCAGGCAGCTAGGATGAGGGTCTTAAAGGCCAGACCCACAGCTAAACACCTGACCCAACAAGGAAATACCTACTCCAAAGGAGCCATACCTCATAATAGTACCGCTCCCTGGGCCAAGCGTATACAAACCTTCTCATTCCACTCTGAGGCTTCCAGAGGCTTCTTCAAACGTATGAGACTATGGGGGCCACATAGTGGTGTTTCTGAGAATTCCTTTTTCAATTCAATTTATCTGATTTTCTTAATCTAGGTCTCACGCAGAATCTTCAGACAAGTGCAAAAGGTAGCCACATTCTTTACCATAAAATCTCCCCAAAGAGTCTCTAAGCAAATATTGAAATTCTTCACAGTATGCTTGGGACACAGTCACACAATTTAAACCACTTTCAGTAATAAAGTCTTCCATATTTGTTCTAGGATAGCCCATTAAGCCCTATTTAAAGCATTTCCACAGCTTTCCAGATCCAAAGTCCCCATGAAAGAGCCCGAGTTGGAACAAATCTGAGGCCAGTGGGAAAATTCGACCACAAACCTCTGAGCACAGAAGGACCCCTCCCTTCCAGGAGGAGTAGAGCTAGTGTAGTTCCTGCAACAGCTGCAAACCAGACTGTTGAAAAAGCCTCCTGTGACTCCCCATCCGACTCCCTCAGAAGGTCCCAAAACAGCCCACTGACTGCAAGTCAATTTGGAGGTTGCCTCTCTCCACTGATAGTACCCTATATAGTTACCTTTCTCCAAATTCTGCCCCAATTGTTTGAATTCTACCTTAATTGCAAGTATATAACTCCCTGGTAGACTCTACTCAGGGACTTCTCTCTCTGAAATGGGATGACCCTGATATTTTGGAATTTCTAAACTCTTGTTTTTGCATAGATTTCCTCCTCTGTGAGTCACATTTCAGGAGGTCCAGGTAGTGGTTCAATTTGCACCTCACATTTTGTGTATTGGCCAGTAAACTCCCCTCTTGTGGGGGACCCACAGGAGAGTGGTGAATCGGGGAAGTGACAGCTTGAGCGATGTACCACAGTTGTCTATGTTGCCTCTATCTAGCTTCCATGTGTTCTGCTTTTGGTCAGATTCATATGTGCAAGCTTAAGGAGGGCTCGGACAGCCTCAGTAACAGGACTTTGATCTGGCCAGTGGCTGGAGCAGAAGGCCTGAGTTATCCTGTCCGTGGCATGGACAGGCTGGTCTGTGTACTTCAGCTGCCAAGGAGGGCACTTTGTGTTAGTTGTTCTTTTGTTTTCTGTGTTCTTGGACTTGGACTGACGAAATTTTTTGACATGGGACAGGTTGTTAGGACTAAAGACCACTTAATGTAACTTAGAGTGGCCTGCTTTTGATGTTAAATGGCCACAGGACCTCCACAAGGTGTCAGCAGTAGAGGATATAGTGTTTCAGAAGTTGTCCCTCCTCCTTCCTGTAACACTTCTTTGTCAACGGGAACAAAATCTGAGTCCAGCCTAGCGGTTAGCTCCATCCGTGTTGACAGTGTTAGCTTTGGGGCTGGAGAGATGGCTCAATGGTTAAGAACACTGACTGCTCTTCCAGATGTCCTGAGTTCAATTCTCAGCAGTCATTTGTTGAGTTTCTTTTTCCCTCAGGACCAGCTCCAGGTTTTACATTTCTCACCGGTTTATCCCCTCTTCCCCTCTCCTTCTGCCTAGGGCAGACACAGTGCAGTCTGGCATCCAGGGTCCATGACAGGAGAGGCCCCAAGTGGTCATATGTATCCATTAACAGAGTTTGCAACTGACTCCTGCTCACATCTTTTGTTCAGTAAATGAATATCCTTCTTGCCAAGAGAAATGCATGCTCCCTGTCCGAGTAAATGTGGTCTCTGAGTTTTTAAGATGAAAAAGATTTATTTTATATAAAGAAAGGGGATGCCTCTGGTAGGCTCATGTTGAGGCATCTCTTCCCCTGAGGGACCAGCCACAAGATGGCATAATGTAGAATAAACTGTATTCAGGACATGACACCAACTCCCCCGAAAAGTTCATACAGGTTCTCTTCACCACAGACATAGGCCAAGAAACTGGCCCTTGGGCCCACAGGGAACCCACCCAGATTGGTTATTTAATGGGTGTAAGGGTTAGGGATCTCCTCCAGATTTGCCACCAGGCTCTGTAAGCAGGTTTGAACAATAATTTGCCAGTGTTTAGATATGATATTAAATAAGAGAAAACAGAGAACTCTAGTACAGGGCTTTCTTCAATTAGTTAGTGCCAAATATTAGATAAAAGTTACAGATACAAGCTAATGAAAGTTGCAAAGATTATAGAAGAGTGCAGATTAGACAAGAAGAATTAATTAGAGCCCCTCTAGCCAACAAAGCCATGGATCCAGGAGAAAAGACTACCATAGAAATGGCCAATGGCTTATTTATCATAGAAACTGGACTCAGTGACAGCAGGATTGCCTGCTTATTATTGTTGCCACAGCATTGTTGGATAAAGATGCGGATAAGTTAACTTTGCGACTCATCACACACACACACACACACACACACACACACACACACACACACACACACACACACTTCTGATTGTTGTTCAGTAATGCCTACAGGCTTCATTTTCAGACTTTCTCAATTTACCATGGCTTACATATTTTCCAGCCACCTGTTTCCCCGAACCGTGCAATTCTGCTGCCCGACCCTGACTTGGACTGTCCACTCCATCAAAGTGATTCTCCTCTGCCAGAGACAGAACAGATCTGGTTTATTAACAAAAGCAGCTTTACCCATGAGTGTCAGAGGAGAGCAGGGGCAGTGGTGACACTGGAAATGGAGGTAGTCTGGACTCAGTCTGTTCCTCCAGACACTTGAATTCAAAGGGCCAAGCTAATAACATTAACACAAGCCCTCATCATGGAAAAAGAAACCAATGGCTAGAGATAACACATGGGCTAACAAGGCCGCTAAGGACATAGTCTTAAAGAAAACAGCATCTCTAGATTGGATACTGTTCTATCTGAACCACCTAGATCAACTGATATATGGAGAAAAAGAAATTAAATGGGATGGTGATATCGACTGAATGTAAGCTAATATTATCCATCTCTTTAACAAGAACTCTTCTCAGAAAGATCCACAGAGTCACTCACTTGGGAGTAAAACGAATGACAAACTTTAAAGCTTATCAGCTGAGCAACACTCCCAGTCACCCCAAATATCCAAACTCCTGACTGAGAGGTAAGAGCCTGGAGGCCTCTACTGGGAAAATTGATTTTATAGAGATTAAGGAAGAAAGACATGGCTCAAAATACCTGCTGGTTTTTGTGGACAATTCCTCCTGGATAGACGGATAGAGATACCAGAAGAGATTTTCCCAGATTTGAAGCACCTAAAGTAATAGGACCAGATAATGGGCCTGCCTTCATATTTCAGAAATGTCAGTGACTAACTAAGATCTTGGGGACAAATTGGAAGCTTCATCATGCATATCATCCCCACAGTTAAGGGCAGGTAGAAAGGATAAATAGAACTCTAAATTAGACCTTAACTAAATTAGCCTTAGAGACTGGTGGGACTGGATGATGCTCCTTCCCTTTGCCCTATACTGGATGTATATGGCATTCTAGCTCCCATTGTATCCAGCCTACAGTTGGCAGCTATTACAGAACTGAAAATGATAATTTAATACTTAAGGTCAGCGCTACTCAATAGGCTCATGACTATGTTTGCCCTAAATTATGTGCCCTCAACACCCTGGCAGTCCCCTACATTGGGGAAATGATCCTTCCGAGGACCGTGAAGTTAGGGTTTTACTGCTGAGAACATATAGCATGACCAAAGTAAGTCTTATAAAGGACAACATTTAATTGGGGCTGGCTTATAGGTTCAGATGTTTAGTTCAATATCTTTAAGGTGGGGACGTGTCACCCTCTAAGCAGGTGTGGTGCTGTAGGAGTTGTGAGTTCTCCATCAGAAGGCTGCTAGCAGAATACTAACACTCAGGCCTTTCTCTGACCCCAGATATCTTAATCAAGCAACTGGCTTTTGAAAATGCTAGTACAGTAGAAAAACACTGTCTCAAAAACCAACCAACCAACCAACCAACCAAACCAACAAAGACAAATTAAAAACAGCAGCAACGGGGTTGGGGATTTAGCTCAGTGGTAGAGCACTTGCCTAACAAGCGTAAGGCCCTGGATATGGTTCTCAGCTCTGAAAAAAAAAAAAAAGACAAAATAAAAACAGGAGCAGCAGCAACAATAACAACAACAAACGAAAGAAAGAAAACACCAATGCATACTCTTATGTGACCTTACCTCCAAGTTATTTCTGAATTGTAAATAAAAAAGCCTATAGTCAAAAGCTGTGCAGAATTAAGATAGGTGTTCCCTGGTGGTTCCAATTGGGGGTGGGAGACCATGACAGACGGGGTAGAAAGAAGAACATAAATAGAGGAGAAGCCACCAGGAGGTAAGAATCTTTAAATAATGGACATGTGAGTGGGCTAATTGGAGTTTAAAGCATCCCAGAAAAAACCATGGCAAATTATATAACAGAATTATTGGAAAAATATGCATAATAGTATAGAGGATAGCTATCTGCCCAGTTCTTGTGCTAATTAAGGATTATCATAGATATAAAGCTAGTGTGAATCTTTTATCCAGAAACTAACTGGGCAAAGGATGGGCAGAAATCCATGGTTGGGATCAAATACTTTCTACACACAAAACCAGATTCAGCACCTAGAATTACAATCTTCCCAACCCCAGATAACTACAGACCAGCATACAAACACAACCAGTAACAGCCAGGGCATTCAAATCTCTATTAGAGCCCATCAACACTGTGACAGAAGGCCCTGAATATGTCAACATGATTGAAGAACAAGAATAAAAAAGACTGTAAAACAGCATTTGCACATATGGGAGAGGCCTTTAAAGAGAAAGTAAAGAAATGTGTGAAAACAATAACTGTGAAAGGAAATGAATGAAGGAAACATAAAGGGAGAGATGTGGATGAGTAAAATGTAGGAACTCAAATAGTCTCTCAGAGGCAGACCTTAATAACAGACTCCAACAGATGGAATAGAGAACCTCAGGCATTGAAGAGATGATAGAAGGAATGGATACGTAGATAGAGGAAATCTTAAATCCAAAGGGAGGAAAAGAGTGGAGGGGGAAAGGAATAAAGGAAAAGCAAAGGAAGAAAGGAAGGAAGGAGGTCAATCCTGGAAGAAAACATCCAAGAAATAGGATTTTTCTGCAAAATAACAAATATAATAAAGACAATAAAGTATATAGGAAGGATGAAAATAAACGGGTCAAAGGCAAATAAAACAAAAAACAAAAACAAAAACCAACCAACAAACAAACAAACAAAAATTCTCAACAAAATCATAGAAGAAAATGTCCTTAACTTAAACAAGAGACTCATCAAAGTAAAAGGAGCACACAGTATGAAATAGACTGGAGTCGAAAAGAAATTCCCCTGGGCATATATTTCCTAAGACAGTGAAGATGGAGAACAAATAAGTGTAATAAAAGCTGCAAGGGAAAAAGTACTGGTAACATACAAAGTCAGTCCTCCTATGAGAATCACACATTACTTCTCCCAGAGACTCTAAAAGCCAGAAGAGCCTGGATAGATTCAATGAAGACTAAGAGAGCAGACTAATAAAGTTGGATTTTTGTTGACCCAAGGGCCTCCCTTCTTTTATCACATACAATATTATTAGATACTTCCTAAAATTGCCTTCAGAGCTTCTTTGAGGAAGCCTGAGGAGCTTAAGACCTCTGATAAAGTATTTTGTACAAAAGGACCTGCTTGCTTTTTTCTTATTTCTACTACAGCAGGATGGAGGCAAAGTTTTTTGCAAACTACTTTTAATAAGTAGCCCACATCATAGGTAATGGAAGAGAAAAGTTATTAGGATATGGGGGAAGAGGACCTGTTCAGCAATAGTTCTTCAGGAATGAGCTTGTTTTCCTTTGGCAGCGGTTCAGGACAACAGCAAGCAGCAAACCTGACTCCGGAGGGGATTTCTCAGGGGAGGAAAGCAGGAGTGTGGTGGAAACATTGTGGCAGCGGCTGTGCAGACTCAGCAGCTCCTGCTCAAGCTGCAACAAAGCACCCTGTGCTCTGAAGCAGAGCAGCTTAGCCAGTTAGCTGGAGACCTGGCTCTCCCACTGCCCGCCTTACCTGGAAACCGCACAGAATACACGAGGACAAACAACTGTGCCCAAGCTGAGCAGGCAGCGCAAAAGCGCCTGTGAAGGACCAGCAGGCACCACCTTAGTCAGCTTCATCAGAGCAGAGAGTCTAAAGTCTTTTCCTCCTTCAAGCATGGCACCCCAGCCCATTTTCTTTCATTCCCTGCCTTTATTTTGATGGCTTCTACTTCCCTTCATAAGTTTGTCATTTAGTTTCTTTTCTCTCTTTTTTGTTTCTTTGTTACTTTCTTTCTATCAACTAATATAAAGGACCAGCAATTTGATATTTCTAACCTAATATTTGTTGTGGTTTATGCCATGCATATTTGCACATTAAAACTCTTTTTTCTTGCATTTGCCACACTTTAATCGGACTCATTAGCTTAGCTCAATTTCAGTTCTTGGGTTTTCTGAGGTAAGTGAATGTTGGGGTGACCTCATTCCCAACTCCTGATCCTTGTGCCTCTAAAGTCAAATGCTTATGAATTTTCAAAGTTTTCTTTGCCAGTGGATATGTGTGTGTCTGTGCACATATGTGCCACATATTCAGTCCATGTTTGTACCATGGGTCCCAGGTATTGAACTCAGATAATCATACTAGGGTAGCAAGTTCTTTTACCTGCTAAGGACCTTGCTGCTATTGCACAAGTGTGTGTGTGAGTGTGTGTGTCTGTGTGTTTGTGTGTGTGTCTAATTTTCATATATGTATACACCATATATTGCGCCAATCTCTGCCTCTCAATACCATTGTCCTTCCTTTCCTCACCTCTTCTATCATTTCTTTTTATCCCTCTGGACAGTTTCTCGTTGTTGACATCAATTTAAAATGTAGGAACACACACACGCCATTTGAAACCAAGTTAAAATGAAAAAATAAAAATATGCAGTCTTTTTGATCAGTACTCCTTAGCAATAGCTTTTCTTTGATTTTTTTATACAATTGATATATAATAATTAATGGGCAATCAGCTTGCAAATTTTCCTTAATGATTATATCCTTGGAATTTTCATAAATGTTAGTATACTATCTGTGGATAAAAATGTCAACTTTTAATTCCTACTAGTGACGGGCCTTAAATTATCACCTTCCTCCATTCTGACCACAGCAGTCTGCTGTCTATAAGGGTGATCACCACTTAATAAATAAAAGGGAAACAGAAGAGTGGTCTTGTTCTGACCCCTTCTACCCAAATGGTGTTACATGTTTGTCCTGAAGAAATGAGGATATGTTTTGCTAGGTATGGGGTGCCAGCTTGTGGAAGTGAGAATTTAGTGCACCTGAGTGATGTCTTCTCCCACAGTTGCCTTGGCTGGAGGAGACCTGAATCATCCCAGTCACAAGCACTCCTCTCTCGAAAGAAACCCAACCTCAGCTTTAAAGGAAATGGACACTTAATATCCAGTGAGATTCGTGCACATCCCTCACTCTGGCATAAGTCCAAAAGACTTTCAGAAAAATGAAAGGGCACTTAGCGCCATTAGAAAATTCATGCCAGAGTCTTCTGTCTAGTCCAATGGAACAATGCCTCGAAATACCCAGCTACAAGTTGTTAATCTATACGCCATGCCGTGAATCATCTAAGGTGATAGTATATTTCATAACGCCCTAGTAGGTACTTAATTGCTTTTTTGTGGATTTTTTGTGATTTTTCATGGTGGTGGTCCACTGTTACTTCAAGAGTTCAAGCAGGAGGGCAGAGGCAGGGAGTAGAACATCCTTGTTTACATAGATAGTTCCATGCTAAATACAAACAAAAAGATCTTGGATTACAAATACAAAACCCCAAATGAACATGTCATTGCAGATGTGTGTCCCTTCTGAGCGCACAGGTTAAAATCAAACTTTATCATGCCAAGAGAACATCCACAAGAAAATTGCTGGAGACACCAGGCAGATTAGAATAGAAGTAATGGTGCCGGAGAGGTGGTTCCACACTTAATACTGGCTACTGTTCCAGAGGTCCTGAGTTCAATTCCCAGCAACCACATAGTGGCTCACAACCATCTACAGTGAGATCTGGCGCCCTCTTCTGGTCTGCAAGCATGCATGCAGGCAGAATGCTCTATACGTCATAAATCTTAAACAAACTAAAATAAAAATAAATAGGTTTGGAAAGCTATGTGTATTATATATAAAAAGTGCAATTACATCTACTGCTATCCTGCATAGATATACAGGGGCCTGCAGCATCCTTCTATTTCTGATAGTTCACCCACCACTTCAATATCTGAGACCAGTGTCACTTATGAAATACTTCATTTAAGTTATAAATGTACCATTGTCATTCAAGCCTGGAAATATTAACTCTTTGAATGAATGTACAGAGAATTTTAGTCAGTATGTTGCCACAGGATCTGTCAGGGGTTGGAGAGATGCTTCACGGATTAAGAGTACCAATTGCTCTCCCAGAGATCCTGAGTTCAAATCCCAACAACCACATGGGTACTTACAGAACTCTGCAATGTGATCTGATACACTCTTCTGGTGTGTTTGAAGATAACTACAATGTACTCACAAGTAGATATTATATAGTAAAAAAAAGGAAAAATAGGACTTCTCAGTTTAATCTGGCAGACCTAAATGTCATGGACTTACTGGATGGAAGAGGGTGGGCTTGATCCTGTAGGAATGTACCCAGGCACTGAAATTGGCACTTTGAGTCACTATGCCCAGTTGTGAAGAGTCCTTTCATGGTTGTGGTGAGCAACTTTGCTTATCCTTTCCCATCAGCCAATTCTTTCTATATAAATGAGATCATTTCTGTAGTGTCTGGTTTCAGGTGATTTCTGATTGGCTCTGTGATTCTGACATTTTTGTGGCTCCAGTTGACTAAAGAGGAAGCCATCCATGGTTTTCTAGGTCTCTGAGTGTTTTACCTCTTTTAAAAATATTAATCAATCATGTTTATTTAAAGTATTAACATCAGAAATTTTTAATGGGAATTATTTTAAAAAATCATTAAACAACCAAATCGATTTTCCTATTCTAGCCATATAAGCCAGCTGGACTTTGTAAGGAAAATGATCTAAAGCATCAGTGTCAAGGACTACAGAAAACTGCCACCCACAGGTAAACTGCCACAGTAAAGTGACTACAGCATGGTTCTGTCATTCATACCAGACAACCCAGAATAAATACCTTATAAAAAGAATTAAAATCTATCCAAACAACTTAAAATACTTAAATGCAGAAACCTTAATTTTCCTTCAGTTGGGCCAGAAACCACCACAGACGCTATGGTCAGTGTTCCAGGGAGAACGAGTGGAATGTTTAAGCCTAGGCCAACCAACATAGCCCTCGACTTTTCAAAGAAATCGTTTACTCAGGTATACTGTAAACAAGGACTGTGGCAACACAGGAAACAAAGGCAGTTGGCAAGTGAAACTTCTAGAAGCTCATGAAAACAATACCATCCAAACTGCAGATGGAAAAGGAGAGACAGGTAGTGCCAGGTTCTCTGCAGTCGTTCGGTCCTGCAGGGTGTCAAACAATCGCTGCTTCCCACACCAGGATGTTAGCCCACAGGAGGGGCTGGCGGGACCTGTCCACTGTGAGGACTGGAGGGCTTTCCAGGAAGGCTGAAGCCTCTCAGGTTAGGAGGCCTCAGTAGAAAGAGGAGCACAGCGATCACCATCCAGGCCATCAAGATCACAGTGATGCTGATGCCACTGTCACCGGAGGGCCCTGGCAATTCCCGAAGGCATTCTGTGTCGGTACAATAGGCCCGGGACTGCCGGAGCAGATTGATGAGTCTTCTCATGGCGCGTTCACGAGAGCAAATACATTCACAGGGATCAAATCCTCCTTCAGTCATGGTTGGTTACCAGCTTGATTTTACTCAACTCTTTAAAGCCACCCAAACAAGTGGTGGGTGGGGAGGGAGGTGGCCTGGAGTATTCTGGACGCCCCTGTCGCTGCGGCTGCTGCTGGCCGCCACCCTCCTCCCCTCCGGATTAGATAGTCAATGTCACTCTTAGCCACTAGACCCGGATCTGCGTTTTGCCTTTTGTATGGGTGGATCACGAGGTTGTCAAGTGTGGGCAGAATCTGGGAGACAGCTTTGCCTATCGAGGTTGGTGTTAGTCTTTGTATGGTTACCAGGAACCAATTCCAGATCCTCTGGAAGAACAGTAAGTGATTTCAACTGCTGTGATATCTTCCCTGCCCCTTCCTCTATACTTTGATCTTTCTTTCTTTTTTTTTTTTTCTTTTCCGGAGCTGGGGACCGAATCCAGGGCCTTGCGGTTTCTAGGCAAGCGTCTACAACTAAGCTAAATCCCCAACCCCATACTTTGATCTTTCTGTAGTCTCTCTGACTCCATCTGCCATAATGAAGACTTCATCTCATAAAACACTGTGGACAATAGCTACTGTGAAAAATACCATAAGTTGACAGAGCCTCCATTTTCACATAAATATATAAACACATAAATACCTAAAGAAACACAGAGACACACATAAACACAAGCACAGAACACACAAAGACACACAGAGACACACACAGCCCAAGTCATCATATTCTTTAGTAATTCTGTCCAGAGCCAAGTGGTTATAGGGATAGAAGAAAGTACAATTCCCAGCAATTTCAACTGAATATCATGTAATGCATATTTATGAAATGCATACTTCACAGTATTTTAGGATTCGAGTACATTATACTATCTATCCTTTATTTTCAAAAGTATCGAAAGTTATGAAGAGAATTCCAGCCTAGTATCAGACTTGTGTCCATCAGAATCAGAACAGTTTGCTGTTTGAAACTTTCTTTTATTACAACTGTTTCCTAATGTCACATAGGAAAACCGGCTTCAGCCAGAAATGCCTTTAGCTACCACATGCATCTGAATCTCACCCTGGGAAAACCATGAGAATCCATGAGAGAATGTGTGTGGCTCTTTGATGTCCAGCTTTCCTGTAGGTCTCTTCTGGCTTGCACGGATACCACTCCTTGATTCCTCCCTCTAAATGGCCGTGCAACCTTCTTGCCTTGCTCTGCTGCTGGTCACTGACAACTTGAGGAAGGTAAAAAGTGCCTAGTGTGTTAGTGAAGCAGGCCTTTGAATGTCGCTCTGAGGGGTTTTGGGGAGAGAATTGACGTAAAGCTCACTCTGAATGGTGGTAACACCATAACTCTCAGGCCAGGTGCCTTCACTGAATGGCACAGAGAGGAAGCTAAGAGCTAGAATTTCCCTATTTCTGCTCCCTGCTCCACCCACATGGTAAGAGTCTCATTCACATCCTGCCAGCCAGTCCACTTCTACCAACTGCACCTCTCACGGCTACACTCACCCCTTCTAGGATGGAGTCTGTGCTTCCCGACTCTGAGCCAATGGAACCCTCCTTTCTTAAAATGCTTCTGTGACAGAATGGGACACACGACCAGTGCAGTCACTGCTTCCTTCTGCCTTTTGCAGTCTCCTCCCGCCTGGTTCCCTCACAGCCTTCGCAGTCCAATGTGTGTATAAGAAAACAGGGTAAAGATGTCACCTTAATTCTCCTTTGACTTGTCTCTGGGAAGAGCCTTTTGCTACATCAGCCCAGATAGAAGAGTGAAAGAGGAAAAAGAGAAGAGAAGACAGTAGATGGCCTAGGCAAGGGATAACTGAAGTTCTCCTTGTAACACAAGCTACTTCCCAAGATATTACCATTAATCCAGTTTCTGTGTCAATATGACCCACAAAACCTAACCACCTATTATTAGAGCACATTTGCTGACAAAATTTTGTTGCAGTTAAATTTCTATTATATGTCTTTCAAAACACATCTAAAAGTGGAGTGGGCTTTTCCAGCTAGATTCATAACCTCCTCTCTCCCACACAGCACCCATATTCAAATCACCTGTGACATCTTGTTTCCTAAACACAGGTATGGCTGTCACTTTTACTTTTCTCCATGGGATAGTTTAGGTAGAATGACCTGACCACACCTGTCCATCAATGATTGGCCTTCTAGCTTTAATGACTTCGAAAAATTTATGTTTGTTGATAATGGAAATCCTCCCACAGTATAAAGTCATTTGCTCCTGCTCTCAAACAGAGGAAAAGAAAGAGAGAGAAAAGGGCTGGAGAGATGGCTCAGTGGTTGAGAGCACCCGACTACTCTTCCAGAGGTCCTGAGTTCAATTCCCAGCAACCACATGGTGGCTCACAGCCATCTGTAGAGATCCGATGCCCTCTTCTGGTGTATTTGAAGACAGCTACAGTGTACTTATATATAATAAATGAATAAATCTTTAAACAAAAAAAAAAAAAAAAAAAAAAAAAAAAAAAGAAAGAGAGAGAAGGTCTGCCTGCTAGGCATAGTCAAGGTAGGTCAAGGCCTGTTGGCAGATTTTTCAGCCTGCTGAGGTATGGAACCTTAAGAGAAGGTGTACTTGAGGCTTAAATTTCTATTGACCTTGGTGGATAAAAACGAGGTAGTTTGGGGGATGGGAACGAATGCATTATTTATTTTAACAATTTGTTTCTGTCAGCTTGTGGTTATGCTTCCCACAGTGCTATAGTAAAATAGGGCTTTGAGAAATGTGCTTGTTGTTTCCTTGTACCCACCAGCAGCCCTTTCATAGCTGTCTCTTTCCTCTTCTTTTGGCCTTTCCTCATCTGCCCCTCAGAGAACCTTTCCACTTCCTACCAGTCAGTCCACCAAAGTAGGGCCATGCCGTTTCAGGAAACTGGAATTTCTGAAAAGCCCATTGAATATGGAAAGCAATATCCCCCAGGATATGTCCTGCAGCTCAGAGTAAGATGTTGCAAAAAGAGGATAACTGACTGATCTCCCACTTTGTGCTTTCAAAAAGAACAAATACTTCAAAACCATAGTTTCTTCCGCCTCTCCATTACAGAATCTGATTTCAGCCCTGCACACTGTGCTCTCCTGGATCCATGGATGCTAAGCTGCAGGTTCTGGAGATGCCAACCACTCAGATGAATTCAATGTCTGCTCAACTCAGTCCATTCATTCTCAGTTCCTGGAGTCAATCCGTCCACCGACCCAGACGCCCATCGCCGATCGAGAGTATTCCACGCAGCAAATCGAGTTCCAGCAAGCAGAAGGATCTTCAGTCACAGAGCACATTGCGGAACTTTCCTGACATGCTGGACAGAACTAAGAGGATAGTGAGAAACAAGTTTGTGAAAAGGATCCTATGTCGCCATCTTCTGGGAAAATACAGAATTACATCCTATTACCTTACTTTGGAGTCTGAGGCTTCCTTCTAGTATCCCATGTGCCTCTGTTCAAGACATAGATGCAGATATTCACAGCCAACCATTGGACTAAGCCTGGGGACCACAATAAAAGAGTTAGGGAAAAGCCTGAAGGAGATGAAGGGGATTGGAACCCAATATGAAGAACAACAATATCAGTTAACTGGAGCCTTCAGAGTTCCTCGGGACTAAACTACCAACTAAAGAGGATATGTGGTCCCGGCCATGGCTCCTGATACATATAGTGTAGAGCATGTGTAGCAACAACTGGCTCATCTGACATCTCTGGGATGGGAGGCAACTGGCCCTGTAGAAACTTGATGTCCCAGAGCAGGGGGATGCTAGAGGGGTGAAGTGGAAGTGGGTAGGTAGGTGGAGGAGTGGCCTCTTAGAAACAAAGAGGATTGGGAGGGTATGGGGGTTCAAAGTGGAGAGACCAATGATGGGGATGACATTTGAAATGTAAACAAATAAAATGACTAGTGTATAATAGATGGTGACAGATGTCTCCATAAGGACTAGATATTCATTATCTGTAACAGGTTCATTGAAAGTCAAAATCCATAACTGTTGTGACTTACTTATTATTGAAATTTCACATAGATGAACACAATCAACATTTTAACTTCTCTCCTTGCACCCATAATAAATCATTAGTTACCTTTATAAAACAATTTAAAAAGCAATTAGTGTTTCTACTCTCTTAGGCTTCGATACAACGCCTCATTTTACTGTCCCTCTCTATGTTCCCTCCATTGCTGCCCTCTCCCTGTCTCTTCACATTTCACATTCCTATCCCTGACAGTGTCCCTCAGCAATCCATGAGTGAACTTGTACTTCCCTAAATGAGGACAGTCTGGCCCACGTCCCTAGACCCTCACACTAAACTGATCATACAGTCACACAGATTGAAGAATCAACAGCTAACACCCACACCCACATTTCAGTGAATATGTATCCCATTTGTCTCTTTCAGTCTGGATTGTCTCATCCAGAATGACTTTTACTAGATCCATTCATTGTCCTGCATAGTGCATGCTTCCTTTTTGCCTTTTGTAATTGTTAAGCAGCAATGCAGTGTGTAAATGCACCATGTTTTCTTTATGCAGTCATCCGTTAAGGGACAACTTAAATATTTCCAAATTCTAAGCATTATAAATGAGCTTCACTGAACATGGTTGAGCAAGGGTCTGTATTCTAGGATGAATCAACATCTGGACATGAGACCTGGAGTTGTATCTTAAGGTACAACAATTTTCACCTTCCTGAAGAACCATCATACTGATCTCCGAAGTTGCTGTAGAAGTTTGCCTTTCCACCAGGAGACTATGAATGTTCCCCTTGCTCCATAACCCAGTCAGCTTGAGTTGTCACATGTGTTATTAACCTTAGTCATACTGACAAGTGTGAAAAGTGATCTCAGAGTAATTTTGATTTGCATTTGCGTGATGTAGAAGGATGATGAATATTTCTTATGAATTTCTGTCATTTGAGTTTCTTTTATTATGAATGTTATGCTTAGATATGTAGCACTTTTTAATTATTTTTCTTCATATACAGTGTTTTAGTTTTTCCAATATATATTTATATTAGCCTGTTGGGCCCTACCTTGGAGTGTTTCCCTTCCCCCTCGCTGTGCCTTTCAGCCTACTATGGCCAGAAGTTGTTTACACCCTTGGCAGCTTCTCTCGGTCCCTGATTTGGGGCCAGGACCTTCCATGGCACCCATTCCTCTTGCTGAGCCTTTCAGCTTCTTATTGTTAAGAAGTTGTTTACGCCCCTGTGTTGGGGCCGGGACTTGCCACGATGCAGATTTTTCCTGTTTTCCTATTTTCCTGGTTGGGGTTTTCACCTGCTTTATTGTTTTTCCACGGCTTTTGCCTCTGGTATATAAGGAGATCTCAGTAAAGCGTGGACAGCCTTCTTTTAACATGAATGACCCGAGTGTGTGTTTTTTCTTAACTCTTATAGGCCTATGCCCGGTTCTGAGTGTCCTGATGACACAGGCATCATCAAATGGAGGTCCCACCAAGATTGGAAAAGAGAGGACAACCTGACGAGATGGTCCCAGGAAGCCGGCCAGTGAAGGAGGGACGTATTGGGGAAAATGGGCCAGGAAAGGTCCCAGTAAGCAGGATACAGAAGCACCGTGGGCATTGAAAGCACGTGCAAAGAAAAATAAAGATTTGGGGTACTGGTGAGTAAACCTTGTAAAAAGGGACAAGGTAATAATGGTCAAATGTTTTTGTGTACGTGTTCTTTTAGAGTTATGCTAAAATCTAGAGAAGCAAAGTTAATTCTCATCGATGCTTTTAGTCTTTGGACCCTGATTAGAGACAGTTTACACCCTAGACAAGAGAGAAAATGGTTTGAGAAAAACATTCCTCCCAGACTCTCCACAGATGCTTTGGCAAAAGAAGGAAAGTGAGATTAAGCTTTTTAAGAGCTCTCCTGGGGACATCCTGCCTCCTTGCTGGCTCCTATTGGAGAAGTGCTTATTTCTGGTTCTGTGTCCTTTAGGTAGGGTATCTGCGTCCTTTTGGTGGGACACCATCTAGCTCCTTCCCTCTATGTCTATTGTCTGTCCTTGTTGCACCAAGCTGTCCATGGATGTCAATGTATGTCTGGGTTGTGCTTCTTGTTGCTTGAATGTTTTGTGTTTCATGTTTAAAAGAAAAAATGGTGAAAACTTTAAATGCTGGTTGATTTCCCCCTTGATTTAGTTTTAAGTCCTTTCAAGAAAGGAACAAATAAATAAAACAGTTTCAATTGACCTTTGGAGCCCAGCATCCTAGATAACTGGTTATCTCTGGTGTTAACTGCCATGTGTGTCTCTGACTGAATCCTGCCTCAATGGAGGAATGTAGCTAGGAGCCTAGGTCTATCCACTGGGGAAGCTCCCCAGGGGGCTGGCTCAATGTCTACACTAGCTGGCCTTAAAGGTGCCAGCAGCTTCAAAGCTTCTATGGTAATGGAGCTGTTAGCTGTTTCTCTTAGAGAAATCTTTGACTGTGATATTTGGAATCAACAGGTAACAAGGTGCTTCTTTTAAAATGACAGCTAAAGAAGTAAAAATGGTGTTTGATCTAAGTACTAAAGATATGTGTAGTCACTTCATTTTTTTCTGTTTGGTTTTAAATGTATAATAAGCTTTACATGTCTTGGCTATAAGTGACTGGCTTTTAAGTTATTGGGTATGGTTGAAAATTTGTAATATTTGTAATAGAATGTTGGCTTAAAAAAGGAGTCATTCGAGAAAACACGTGGCATGTGCCAACCCAGGGAAACAGGTCTAGATTGGGATAATATTTTAATATAACTCTTATCATGGAAACCGGACTTGTAAAAGAATTTAGGGCAATGTCTCTTTGGTGAGGTATTAGAGCCTGCAATATCGATCCTTCATATGCAAGGCTTGGCCGTCATACTTTATAGCATGAGGAATGGACTTGGTGTTTTGGAGAGACTGGATTTTGGAGGATAGTTTGGTGGAGGGTGAGTTTTGCTTTCCAAAGTTATGGCAGTGCTCTGATGTTACAAGGGAAACTTGAAGATTGTGGCTAATGATTGCCAGTGTTACATTGACTACAGTTTACAGTCTGATCACAGACAGACCTCGGGATTCTAACTCACACATATCTGTGCTTAAGAAAAAATCAAACAGGTGTAGATTGTCACAAGGGTTGATGAGGCTATGGAACTTATAAGAGCATGACAGCCTGCTTCCTCCAACTGCTATTTCAAGAAATACATATAGAATTATTATAGATTTAAAAGATTGGTCTTTTTTTCTTTTCTTTTCTTTTTTTTTTTTTTTTTTTTTTTTTTTTTTTTTTTTTTTTGGTGCTGGGGACCGACCCGGGGCCTTGCTCTACCACTGAGCTAAATTCCCAACCCCTAAGAGATTGTTTTTATACTGTTTCTTGCACTCTTGGGTTGTTGTGAAATATTTCATTTCTTGTGTTTCCTTGGGTTTTGTTTGACTTGACCATACATTTGTATGCCTTTTTGAAAGAAAAATGTACTAATTTTTATTTATTTTGGTGAATTGTTCTTTGGATGACTTTTGTCTGTGGTTCCTCTGAATGCAGTTCCAACGGTGGCCAGAGAGACACCAGATACTGAGTTATAAATGATGGTTAAGCACCCTGTAGGTCCTCAGAGTGAAGCCAGCAGGTTGCCCAGGTTGAACTCCAATTCTAGCTCCCAGTGCACCATGATGTGCTACAGCTTCTCTGCTTCCTCCTGCTCTTCCTTGGCCAGCAGCACCTCTGCATTCTGCCCCTCCATGGCTCTCGCTTGGGTCTCAGTTCCTCCCTCACTTTTGGGGATTTTAACTTTAAGAATGGACAGAAAGTTTACAATTTGATGTTTGCTCTATACCTGAGAAGCTTTTTTGCCAGGAAAAGGGAGTTTCCATTGCACAAAATGGGATGGTAAGACAGAGATTTCAGGAAAAAACATGGGTGAATATATTGAAACCATGACCCCTCTCAAGGCACAATCCATGAAACAACAGGTCCAGCTTGCATACATTTAAAGGAGTAGGAAAAAATATTGGCCTCTAGGGAACAGTAAAAATTGTGGCAAATGGATTATATGTCACATGCACGGACCCTGGATTTATACATTTCAGGAAGAAGAATATCCCTCATCCACGGTCTTTAGATCTTTGGCTGTTAACCAAGATGTTCTATCCATTTCAAGGCCTGATACAACTCTCCCTCTCCTCAGCAACTGAGTTGTAATGAAGGAGTGAGAACTCTGAAGCTCTGGAAGGAGAGTGAGCGAATGGGTGTTCCCTGGCTCAAAAGTGAGTCTCTGGAAAAGCCACTGCAGAAACTGGTCAGTCTGGGTGGAGGTAGTTAGCAAGTAAGCTATGGCATTTCCCAGTGACATCACCGGTAGTGTCTTCCTTGGAAATTCTCTTGTATCCAGGAGACACTAGAATGTTCTGTGATGTCAGCAGTGTTGTGGTGACACCAACTGCCTGAGCGATTTCCCTTCATTTCCTAATGGGTTCCCGAGGAGGCATGTTCTCCAGGATCCTCAGTCTCTTTCGGAGGGACAATCATATCCATGCAGGCACCAGACCAAGGGAGAGGGAGGCTAGCCTTCCATCACGTTGGAGAAGAAGACGAATGGAAAGGTCCTTGAGGAGGTCAAGTGAGTACTGGGCAGGGCAAGGGGAGCTCCCTGGAGGAGGTTGGCTTGTGTTGGTCCTTCCAGGAGTAGGACGTATGATTTAGAGCCTCAGTCTTCCTAATGGCTGACCCAGACACAATAATTTCTGATCATTAGTTTGACAGAAAACCAAGAACTGTTATATGTCAACGGGCTTTCCTTGGATCTCTTTAGTGTCCTGGGCAGTGTCAAAGAATACCAGGATGAGCCTTTATAAGAATAACAAAGTGTCTCTTCCAGGATTGGCTGTTGAAACACTTCATTCTCAGCAGTGTCCTGTAGATTACTTGGGTAATTGATGCCAAGAGGGATACTCTCCTGGTCATATATCAAGGTCTCAGTTACTTTGTCCTTGAACACACATGATTAGGGATTCAAGATGTTAAGCAGTTTGAACTCAAGGACTTACCTGCCTCACATCAGACATTAGCTGAGAAGGTCCTCCAATTCTTCTTGTTTAGGCCAGCTTTAGTATTTCAGTGACAGAGGAATGGCTTTAGGAGGTGTGGTCTATATCTATGATGGCATATGTCATCATATGGCTATGATGGTGGGAACAGGGAACTAGCTGAGTTCAGCTTAAAGATAGCTTTCTTGCTCTGTCAGGGATTCACTGTATCTGTAGAACTGTTCATCCTCAGACTTCTGTTTAGAGTAAGCATAGTTTTCCTTGACACTGTGTCCACATATATGCCTGTTCACTGGTGTTTATCTACCTACAGAGTTTGATCAGAAGGCATCGTCCCAACCCTCCACGACACCTGTTGAAGAGGAGAGAATGAAGCATTTGGAGAACATCAAAATTGCTCTCCAGAAGATGCAGAAGGAGAGAGATGAACTCAGGAGTATCCTGGCCGATTACCCGGGAAAGAATTTAAATGACAGGTAGTCACAATGCAAGTTCTGTTAAATCCACATTTCCTCACATCACAGTAGGCTACAACTCCAGGGTGTCCTCATGGTCAAAATCACTTTCCTGATTGCATCAGAATGTGAAGTTCAGATGGGAATGGGATGGTGGCACAGGCTATTTTAATTCCTACAAACGTAAATCATAGCCTGTGGCCTGATTGTATCACAGGCTGAGAGTGAGGGTAGTAGTGTGTGTGCTCTCATTGTGTGGTTTAAGGAGACTGGACAGGTGTTGGCTTGTGGGAATTTCTAGGTGCTCTGATTATGACCAATCATTGTTGTAATTGACGTGGAGATGCTTTGGGTTCAATAGGTCCTGTGATGAGCTGGAGGGACCCAATCCCACTTGCTGCCTCACAGTGTGTGACTGGACTGACAACAGGGGATCATTGGTTTTCTCTGATTTTATTCATTGTATTTGGAGATAATGCCACATCCTTATATTTAATTGGCATTCTAATTGTATTTGAGAGAGAGAGAGAGAGAGAGAGAGAGAGTGTTTTGTGTGAGTTTGTGTGTGTGTATGCATGTGTGAGTGTGCTTGTGTGTATCACTTAAGATCTGGGTATTCTATGTATTGATTTGGCCTGAGAATTATCCTGTGTCAATTTCCATGGCATGATAATGATGAGGGTGAGAGCCTCACTGTGAGCAGTAGAACATTTCACATCTGCTCAGGTGGACGCACATGGAAATCTCCTGGTGCGTGTTATAAATTCTTTTCCCTGTAAATACTGTTCATGTTCCTTTGGGTTTTCATGTAGCAATAGATTCTATGATTGAGAATTGTTACCTAAGAACAGGAGAATAGTCTTCATGGGCTTAAGTTGGAGCCTGGATTGTGACACAGGGTCCTCGAATGTTCTTGGCAAGCTAGTCTATTCCTTCAAACCCCCTCAGGGAGCTCAAGCAAATCAGCTCCCTCCTTCTGTTTCCTGGCACTGCTGTCTCCGTGTTCACAATACTAAACTTAATAAATATCAAATGACCCAGTACCAAGAAGCAAGGGCGTGGCATGTCCTAGGCTGGGGTAGTTCAGGATTCAGTCTGAATTCATGTAATTCTTGAATCCTTCATTCATAATGTTATTTCATCTTTGGACCATGCCCTACCACAGGAACAACTTTGAGTCCGAGATGCTCACGATGCAGCACCAGGAAGTGATGACCGACATGAAGAAAATGAGCGAGCAGGTCAATAGAGCTTTGGTCAAATGTACACACCTCACACTGGAAAATGACTGGTACTGGTGAGTAACTTACAAGGTTGTGACCCCAGCACAGGGCACAGCATGTGTCAGCCCATTCTTATCTTTGAAGTAAAGTAGGATCAGGCTTTATAGGGTTTGAAGCAGACAAGGAAGCCTGTGTCTAAGGAAGGCTCTAGGACACACAGGACACAGAAAGATTGGCCTCCAAGCGATATTCTAATAAAATGGACAAATAAGCACACATGGGGATTAAGTCCTCTTCTGGGAAAAACTTGAATCAATGGTGTCAGGTTTTTGAGAAGTGCCCTGAGTCTTCTGGAATGTGGCTCTTTTCTCCATTTGACCTGTCTCTAGATCATGCTCCATGGCTACTGTGGACTTGGACTATAATCTGAGACTCTCTTCAGATCAGGACCCTAGAAGAAGTAATGGACTTGGAGACGTGGGAGGAAGTTGGAGACTGGCTGGGAGTCACCATTTTTTCTTTGTGTCTCAGCCGCAGCTTCTGCCCCCTCCTAACTGAGTTGTTTGAGCTGAAGAACAATGCCCAGAGAGCACGGCATGAGAACAGGGAGCTTCTATGGGAACAGATTGCACTGGAAGAGTCTATTAAGGAAACAACAAGGTTCTGTGGGGAAGCCAGTATGAAAATCCATGTAACAAGCAGCCTCAGGTAGGATGAATGAAGCATCAAGGGCAGGTTTTCCTGATATCTAAGCATAAACCAAGTCAAACCAGTTTAACCTTTCTCCACCTTATCCAGACACTCTCCTAGGTCTCATCCAGTTGTTCATCTCTTTGAACATTTACAAAACTTTCTGTGATGTTAGCTTCATGCAAGAAACTGGAGGATTGACAACCAAATCCTCCTGCTCAACTAGAAAATGCATTTCCTTAAGGGGGATCTGTTGATCACACATTGCACACTTACATGCCATTATGCTAGAGGGATGCCATGAGGTAGCCGTCTTTGTAGTGCACAGAACTGATTAGAGTTCAGTTCAATTGCCAAAAGAATGGCTCTCATTGTCAATTATGATGGGACTTGTGGACTTTCTCTCCTTTTCCCCGTACATTGAAAATGGTCCCTTCTGCCTGTCCAATACGTGGTTTCTAGTGACAGAGCTTGAGAAGCAGTTTGTCCGTCCTGTTTTATGTCAGTGTTTTAGTGTTCTTTCCTGTGGCTTATGTCCTGGAGCTGACTGGATGAACAGGGATGTAGGAAAGACTTCTCTCAGGGTGAGGGTTTGTGTGAGATATGTGAGGATTAGAGGGATATTTTTGTCCAGCTCTCTCAACCTAGTGTGCCCAAGAAGTGCATTCCCTACACAGGTTTACTCTATAAGGGATGGATAGCAGTGTCTAAGCTCTCACTTGACACATTTCCTTTGCCTCATCTGTATTCAACAACTGTTGTTCTAGCATGATGGCCTCCCCATTCTTTTCTGCTTCTCACTTATGATTTCTGTTCTCTCTCTCTCTCTCTCTCTCTCTCTCTCTCTCTCTCTCTCTCTCTCTCTCTTCTCTCTCTCCCTTCCCCTCTCCATCTCTCTCTGACTCTGTGTGTGTGGGGGGGTGTTTTTTGTGTGTTTGTGGGTACATATATGTGTGATCATGTTTATGACTATGGTGCATATTGTACTTTGGAAGTTGTTTGTTTTAATTGTTTGTGATATGGGGGTCTTATATATATAAGTGTGTGTATATGTGTGCTTTTTCACATGTGTGTGTGAAGTCATCAAGTTTCTGAACACAGACACATATATATATTTATATATATTGTATAAGTCTATATGTGCATATTTAGAAACATGTAAAAGTATACACACACTAACACACACACACACACACACACACACACACACACACACCACAAACACTCTGAGAGAGAAAGAAGAAGAGAAAACATAATCTTTCCAATTACATTTTAAACTGTTCTTAATGGGGTCTTGATCACTATTCAAACTATTTACACTGGGAAAACTATTCATAAATATTGATATTACTTGGAGAAAACTTGAATAGGGTACAGGGATGTGAGGAGAGGCTGCTGTGTGAAATCTATATACCTCAGTATAGAAACTGATGACTCAGAGCTCTTCTGCCTTCTTTGCTCTCGGTGTATTGTAACACTGGAAGGTCATGTGGCTTGTTGTGTCTTCTCAGCATCCTGGTTATGTTAATCATTACCTGCCACCACTTTCTTTCCAGATTGGCCTAAACTTGGTTGAATATACCTTGGCTTTGGAGTTTGGCCTGGAATTTGTTAATTGAAAGATTAATTTGCTTAGAGTTGAATCTGCAAGCAGAAGATGTCCAGGAGTTATGCTGAGGTGGAATCACATCTTTGCCTCAGACAGAAACTTAGGCTCAAAATCGTCCAAAGCACTCACCCTGTGCTGTGTTGTGGCACTCTTAACCGTTGTTATTCAAAATCATTTGATCTGAGTGAAAATCATCTGTAAGGAGGGTTTAGAACAGTGATGACCCTCAGACATTGCTGGAGGTGTCAAATGGGTAGCCCTGTGAGAAGCTGTGTACAACTCTTGTGAAAGTTCAACCTTTTGACACAGCGATTCCAGAACAAGAAGTAGGTGTGAGCAGAGAAACTGTGGCATATTAGTGTTTAGTGGTTCACCTCAGAGCAGCCATGAAGCAAAATTACCCAGATGTCCATCAGTCAGAAAGTGAAAAGGTACAATGTTGTCCAGCCCTTCCATGGACTGCGGCTGAGTTTGATTATACCTGCCAGCATTTGGCTTTGAATTAGCCTTCTCTTACTCGAATTATATCTGATAGCATCCCAGTACAAGTTTTACCTTGGATTGTGGTTATGGAGATTTCCTAGCTGTTTGTGCTGGTAGTTTGTTTCCCCTGTCAGGTACTGTATGGTAAAGGGACCTCATATTGAAAAATGCAGCTCACTTTGCATGCACTGGGAAACAGTGAGCAGAGGACTGAAGAGGCTCACCTGCCCCCCCCCCCCAGTGCTCTGTTGCCTGAAATCAGCCTCCTGTGCACGGCCTTGTGACCTTGCTAAGCAGGCTTGGCTAACAGGCCTAGATGTCACATTTCTAATTTCTGATTTTCAGGGGAATACACTTTATTGGCTGAGCTGTCTTTAGGCTATGCTCACTGTGTACTTACTCCACTCCAGGTTTTTTTTTTTTCTTATGCCACAATAGTAGACTGGGTGATCCCTTCTATTACCATTAACTGGGAAACTAACCACATTCTGCAAATTACTCTGCTTGTATATGTGAACAAATATATTTGGGTGAGTTCAAAAGTGTGTATGTCTGGGTGTTTGTCTGTCTATGTCTGTATACATGTATGTCTCCATGGACAATATAATCTTCTAATGACCAGGATGAGGAGAAAATGGAGGAAAGTCTGCAGGACCCCCTGAATCAGCAAAAACTGGTCACTGAGCAAAAGGCCTAGTCTGAGAAGATGCAGCATCATTTCGGTGTCACTGAGAGGATTTGAAAGCACAGGATGAGAGGACCCAAGTAGATTCCCTGTACTTATAAACTGTCTTATTGGGTGTGTGACTTTCTCCATAGTTCTCAGCACCTGTCACCTAGGAGCAGCTCAGAATATTTTTCTTGTCCATTTTAAAAGAAATTCCGTCCATGAAGTGTATGTGATCCATAGAGATTCTGGCTATTGTGTACTGATCCCTCCAGTCTGTGCTCTCTTGTATTATCTGAGCCCAGTGCCTTTAGGTCTCCCCACAAATAGTTTTACGATACACATAAACAAAGGAGTGGTATAGTTTATTTTCTGCATGAGTATCTCCTTTGGACTTCAATGCCTACCCTCGGCAAGATTTCCATGCAGCATATTCTTGCCAAGTATAATATCACTTCAGTGTTCATGTACTTCTTGAGATATTGTTTCTCTGGGTCTTTACAGATTTTGAGGTTGTCATGTGGACCCCAGGCATATTCCTGCACTGGAGGAATTATAATAGTCTTCATTTCAGTGATGGCCAGACTTCCAAGGCCTTCCTATTGTTTTCTAGTTTGTTCATATCTCTCCTCATCTGACATTGAGACATTGCTACATGATATTAAAATATAATGTATACGTATGATTGGAATTATCTGCTGTTCACTGTTTAATTTTTAGCAGTTTTAAAAGCTGGGAAAATATGCAGGCTTGTGGGATCTCTTACCCTTCTCTCTTGGGCATGAGAGAATGACCTCAGATGAAAGATCATCCTGGATTATCCTGCTGAATTGTGCTGCTGTGTATGGGATAAGTGACATGGCAGGTTCTCACCAGGCCTTTTCCACCCCTAGGTCTGAACACTGCAGCAGAAGCTTTCCCAGGGCACAGAGCAGGATTACAGCTCTCAGAGACAGGACTGTCCACCAGGAGCACTGAGGGTGCAAAGATTGACACCACCTCCCACATCTCAGTCCTTGTAACCATACCAATCTTGGGCTAAATTTGAAAGACCTTGAGATGTGGCCTGGAACACGCCTCACGTTTAACCTTTTGACGACTTGTCCATCAACAACCAACCACTCCAAGTGAGGCAGGTCTACATTCATCTTGAGGAGATTTTTACCATCTTACCTGCCGTTCTGCTGTGTTTGCAAGGCCAGCAACAGTCTGGAGTTATATGTTGAAGAATCAGCAGGAATTGAATGCTGACTAATTTACTTGTTATATTTGTTTTTAGTTTGAAGTTTGGTTTTATGCATTTGGTTTTATTTGTTTACGTTTGAAGTTTTGGTATTTATTTGTTAACTTTAGTTTTTTAATTAATATGCTATATTCTTAAGGCTATATACATTGAACTCATTGACTCCCCACTTTAAAGTGTTCTCGAATAAATCAATTTTTGCCAATAAATAAAAATGTGACCTTTAACCCTTCACTCACAAGACCGTCCTGAGTCGTGTGTGGTTCTTCCTCCTGTAACAGCACAAGTATAAGGCAACAGTGGTGCTCTGCAAGTCTCATGCAGCTTAGGCTTTACCATCAGTTCACAGCCAGCCAGAGCTACGCAGGAAACTGTGCTCTTAATGTAGACAGTGTGTCGTGCTCTGTGGATCCCACATACATGACGAAAATTATCCTTGCTTTATCCTTGTGCTCACAAATTTAGCTTCCTTTATAATGACAAACAAAGGAGAAACACAAGTATTTCTCTAATACATTAGAGGAAATAAAAACATTCAGTATAGGAATATAAAAAGCGATCAGGACACACAGAGCTGTATGCCTCTGCATTCCTTATAATAAAGCATCGGTTATAACTGCACATTTATTGAATTCCAGCAATTTTGGAGGAACGATATTTTTAAATTTTTTTATTAGATATATTTCTTTACTTACATTTCAAACGTTATTCCCCATCCTTGTTTCCTTCCTTAAGCCCCCATTCCCTTCCCTCTCCCTTCCCCATATGTGTATCCCCTATACATCCCCCTTATTGTTCACCACTATTCCCCTGCACTGCCCCTGGAACATTTTCTTTATTGTTTTTGTTGGTTTGTTTGTTGTTATTCTTTTTCTCCCATTTTTATTAAATTGGGCATTTCTTATTTACATTTCAAATGTTATTCCTTTTCCCGGTTTCCTGTCCATCAGCCCCCTAACCACTCCCCTTCCCGTTCTAAATGGGTGTCCCCTCCCTGTCCAACCCCCATTACTGCCCTCTCCAACATTCCCTACGCTGGGGGTTCAACCTTGGTAGTACCAAGGGCTTCCCCTTCCACTGTTGCCCCAACAATGCTATTTACTGCTACCTACGCAGGGTCAGTCCATGTGTAGTCTTTGGGCAGTGGTTTGGTCCCTGGAAGCTCTGGTTGGTTCTTATGGGGTTGCAAGCCCCTTCAGCTCCTTCAGTCCTTTCCCTAGTTCCTCCAATGGGTGTCCCGTTCTCAGTTCAGTGGTTCGCTTCAGGCATTTGACTCTGTATTTGACATGTTCTGGCTGTGTCTTTCAGGAGAGATCTATATCCGGTTCATGTCAGCATGCACTTCTTAGCTTCATCCATCTCATCTAGTTTTGGTGGATATATATCCATATCTATATCTATATCTATATCTATATCTATATCTATATCTATATCTATATCTATATCTATATATCTATATCTATATCTATATCTATATCTATATCTCTATATCTATATCTCTATATCTATATATCTATCATCTATCTATCTATCTATCCATCTATCTATCTATCTATATGGACCACATGTGGGGCAGGCTCTGAATGGCCGTTCCTTCATTCTCTGCCCTAAAATTTTCCTCCCTATCCCCTCCTGTGAATATTTTTGTTCCCCCGTTAAAGAAGGAGTGAAGCATCCACATTTTCGTCATCCTTCTTGAGTTTCATGTGGTTTGTGCCTTAGATCTCGTGTATTTCGAGTATAACTAAGAGGCGAGGATGCAAAAGAATCAAATGAATAGCTTGAGGCCAGAGGTTAGTGGTGAACACCAGAGGGAAAGATCATTCTTCCAGAAAGAATTGGCAGGTTTCTGGTAACTCAGCTTTACCAGACTACTTGTCTTGGGTCCACAGAACTCTCTGAGTTGCCAACACCAAGGTATGTTACACCTACATACACTGGACAGTGTAGAAGGAGATGTCAAAGCCAGATGTCACATTTACACCTATGTAAATAAAAAACAGAGATCATTTACCCAGAAAGGATTGCATACAGGTAGCCAACGCTAGGATAAATTATGGGAACCTGAATTAACTGACACATGGCCTCCTAGAGTCAGATAAAAGTACCTGCTTGTTTTTATTGATACCCTTTCTGGGTGAGTAGAAGCTCACTACATCGGACTGAAACTGATCATAGAGCAACTAGAAAGCTCTGCTAGGAACTTTCCTCCTAATTTTGCCACTCACTAGGAATGCTGTCCTATAATAGCCCAGCTCTCACGGCCAAAGCCTATGAATAACAGTCAAAGATGTATGAATAGTTTGGAGTCTTTGTTGTGCAGAATTCTGGGTAGGTGGAAATAATGAACAAGACATTAAAGGAGACACTAAGAAAACTCTCATTAGAGTCCAGGAAAGGTGGAAAGGCTCTTTTCTTATTTTGGGCCTGCTGTACTCCATACAAGGAGGGGTTGAACCCTATAATATTATGTTTAGAATACACGCCCCATTGCTTCTAAGTCTTAGAGATCAGAGGTTGGCAGAATTCTTCAACTATTTTATTCTTGAAATCCTGTCTGTCCAGTTCTCTGTAAAGTCTATTACTTTGACTATCAGAGAGACCCAGTGAACCTCTAAATCTATCTACAATATCCCCTAATTTGGACCTGGTGGTAGTGGGCAACGAAAGGACAATGAAAGCAATTTGCAATGAACTTACGTGGCGATGTTTTACACTCTTACAGTTATGAGGTTAGGTGGAATTTTAACATGGATTCCTCACAACTAGGTCAAGAATGTTGAAGCCACAGATGACAAGGCCAAATAGACTCCCTCCAGAACTTCTGGACCTATTAAAGTTGAGCTTTCACCTGACCTCAAGTCCTTCCACTCCCTGCCCAACCTCCTGGATCTTACATTTGGCATGAATACAGGATCATGGTCCAAACTCTAACACCCTCAGGCCTGGCCCTGGGAACTCAGGAAGGTGGATACTAGAGAAGAGACGTCTAATGGAACTGCGGAAGAGCAATCTCCGTCCACGTTGTCCTTTGCTCACTAATATCTGGTTATTTTTTGGAGAAAGGATTTGAAAGTTTATCATTTGAAGTAGGTGCACAACATTTAAAGTTGTATATTCACTGTGTAACTGGGTTCACTATGTTACCAAGATCATTGCAACAGAGGGATGCAAAACAGAGACTTTGTGAGTACACATCCATGAATATATGTAAAGAAAGACACCTTGGAAGGAATGCACAATAAGAAAATGAAATCCAATATCCATTAAATTAAAGGTCTGGAGGGAAATACTGCCTTTTGGGAAACAGGAAAACCTAGGAAATTGGAATGTATGTCACAGGACTGGATCTGGGAATAAAATTATTATGCAGAAGAATCTTCCACCCCATGTCCCTTGATGTTTTCTCCCCATGCCAGGCCCCTGACGCAATCTGCCCTTTCAGAGCATGTAACTACTAATGGAGCAAAGAGAAATCTCTAGCTTTAGAGGGAGGAGATATGGAAAGGGTTCCATTGTGTCACTGGAGAGCCTCCTGGACATGGCACCTCAGAATCTGGTCACCATAAGGAAAGCTGGTTAGCAGGAGGCCCTGGCAGTTCCCAGTGACGTCATCCAAATGCTCTCCTGTATGGTGGCCTTCTAGAAAGAGTAGCGTAAACTGCAATAAAAGGATACACTTGAAAGTAAAACTTGGAGGAAAGGCCCTGGCTTATCTACATTATCACTGTGAACTGTGACATTGCTCTCTTGGCTTCTGTGGCCCGACATGAGGGCTCTGAAGCTATGCTGCATCCTGTGGAACTGTGAATGAGCTTGTGTCACACGAAGCATGTGAATGGAGTGAGAAGACAGTAGGAGGACATTGTGACATTGCTCTCCCAATGGAGACATGGAAGTGTTGACAATCACAGTGGGTGAGTCTCAAGCTGCACTTTGAGACCCAGCCAGGCTACATTTCACTTGTCAGCTCACTTCCTGCACATCCACCACAGGCCAAGGGCAGGCTCAGATGAAGCTCTGTTGAACACAGGTGCTGTCCCTTGTGAGCTGCGTCTCAGGGTATGCGGAAGACCATTCAGCCTCCGGTGATGTGGGAGATCAGAGTAGTAAGAGGCAGACAGAGGGGACAGTTCTGTGTTTGTTCTTCTGGGCTACCATAACTACATCTTCCAGGCTAAGGATTTGCTCATGGGAGTCTGCTGTGTCACATGTGTAAAGGCCAAGCTGTCGGAAGTCTCAATAACACAACTGGCTCCAGGCTGCTTTCTCAGTCACTGGGATTTTCACGCAGTCCTTCGTACCTTGTCTTCTAGAACCACACATTCTTTTCTGCCTTCATATGGACAAGGCATATTTTCTCACTCTCTCTCTCTAGAGACCAGTAGGAACACATATATTGGATAGCCATGCTTACTGTCTAAACTGGCAGGCGTCCAGGTAAGGCATTAGTGGGTACAGCATCATATCTCAGGATCTCTTCCTGTAAGGGTTGGAGCAGAACTCCCCCATCTCATCCTGGGTGACGATGTAGATTAGACCCATCAGATTAAATAAAGAATTGAAAAAACTCTCCTGGGGGTGAAGTGGTGAGGAAATCATGTTGCCGTCCCATAAATGCACTGCTATGAGCAAGCTTCAGACAGCCTTGGGGGTGCAGCCTGCAGCAGAGACCACAGGCCTTTGGTGGAGAATGATTCAGTTCAGAACTGGGAAGGGAGAAGGATGGTTGATATTGTTCCAGTAGATCTCACTGCCTATAAAAAGAGTTTCTTCTAGATCAATGAATGGTTCTTGTAAAGCAGCTCCTGGACTGGACTACTGAGACCAACCATGAGCCCACCAGACTGGTGCTTTCCAACCAACAGACAAAAGTATCCACTGTACAAATGATACACAGATATATACACAGAATACCAGATGGATACAGAGTTTCTTCAGTTCCATGAATGAGGGATTCAGCAGATGAGATGGCTCAGCAGATAAAGGTAATTGTTGCCAACTCCCTACACCTGAGCTCCTTCCTAGGACCTACATGATTGAAGGAAAGAACAAACCTCTCACAACTTGTCCTCAGATTGTTATGTAGTTGGATTTTTCCGGTCTTGGTCCACAGAAGCAAAGACATCAGGTTTTCCAATTCCATTTGACACGGGACCAGCACCTTCAACCGAATGTTCCTTCCTGGAAAGCTGCAGCCTGTCGGCGTGGCTCAGTGGTTTGTGAACTGCAGGTGTCCGTCTGGGAAGGTGGTCGTGTTCATCCAGCCCACCTGCCCCTATTGCAGAAAGACCCAAGAAATCCTCAGTCACCTGCCTTTCAAACCTGGTCTTATGGATTCGTGAACATCACAGCCACTAACAACACCAATGAGATTCAAGATTATTTACAACAGCTCACTGGATGGAGAACAGTTCCTCAGGTCTTCATAGGTAAAGAAAGACTGCATAGGCAGACGCAGCGATCTGATCTCCATGCCACACAATGGGGAGCTGATGACTCGGCTGAAGCAGATTTGAGCTCTGCAGTTAGGAAAGGGGTGCAGGCAGAGCCCATGCCGAGAGCCATCATCCAGCTATTCTGATGGCCCGGACCCCTGAGAGATGATGTGCATCACAGAGGATGTCAGTATTTTCTGGTGACCAGACTTTTCAACAAATTGGCTTTTATTTCTTCTTTTCCTCAGTGCTAAAACTTGTTGCTGTTTGCCTTTAACCATGGGGCTGAGAAGCTTAACAGACAACACTGGCTTTTCCACTCTTCCTGAGCTGACATGTCTCTGCCTCTAAGCCCATGTTTCCCATCCAGTTGATCTAAATCCCCATTGAATCTGTTTCTGGTTTCCTGCCATGCTGGTCAGCTGAAGTCATTTTGCAGAAGTCCACTTCCTGAATGGTCATTAAATCAATGGATATTGTGATTTTGTTTATGACCTACACACAGGCCTTTCCCTCCATCCTGCATGCACCGTCCCACTTCTCCATTCACAGCCCTCAGCCAGTGTTCTCAACCTTGCCCTCGCACAACCCACAGAAGTCCACACTTGTATGAGCATGCTGTTTGAAAAATCAGATGAAGAGCTTTAGCATACTTGGTCCTCACTGTAGCCATAATAACATAGACGACAGAGCAGATTGTGCATTCATCTCTATTCATAAAGGAGATTAAGAAAATCCCAAGTTTTATGTTGATCCTCGTCAGAGTACCAGCAAAGTCAAATATGAAATGCAAAATTGCATCAATTGTATCAAGGGGCAACCCCCAATATCCTCATGCCTGGACTTGGAAATTAAGGAAGACAGATATTGGAGAAGTGATGGCTGTCGGGCTACAATGTAGGAACACGAAGTCCAGGTTGACCTTTGCTCACTGATGACCAATTTAATTGTCTGGCTATATTTGAGAAAGGGATGATGTCCTACTTAATATGTAAAAGAAGGGACAGAAATTTATGATTTTATATTTGCCCTGTAGTTGATCCCCTATATTCCGAAGAAAAGGGAGTTTTTATTGCAAAAAGTAGGATTATTAACATTGACTTTGTGAACTACATGGACGTGTATGTGGAAATAGCCCTGGCTATCAAGCAATGCACAATAAGCAAATATTATTCAGGTTTTATAAAATTAAAATTACAGGAGGAATATATTGGCCTCTAGGAAACAGAAAAATTTGGGAATTAGACTGTATATATGTGCACCGTCTCAAGTGTAGATTTATTATTGATAGAAATCGTCCTCATTTGTGGTCCCTAGAGATTTAGATACTAACAAAAATATCTTATGCAATTCAGGGTTGTAACCAACTCTCCCCATCAAAAGCATTGATGACATCTGATGAAGCAGAGAGAAATATCTAACTCTGGAGGAGAAGTTGCCAAAGGATATTCCCTGGGTCACAGGAGAGGCTGCAGAAAAGGGCCCCATAGAAATTGGTTTCTTTTGGGAGAGCTGGTTAGCAGGTAGGCCATAGAACTTTCCAGTGACGTCATCAGTAATCTCTTCCTTGGACAATCTCTTGTATCTAAGAGAGCACTAAAATCTTCTGTGATGTCACCAGTGTTGTGGTGACACCAACTGCCTGTGGGATTCCCTCAGTGCCTTTTAGGTTCACAAACAGGCATGTTTCACCAGCTGCTCAAGCTCGTTCAGAAGGAGAGGGGAGACCAAGGAGAGACCAGACCGAGGCAGAAGAAAGCTGGCCTCCTGTCTTGTAAGTACAGAAGAATGAAATCATTCTGGGGAAGGCACAGTGAGTACTGGGTAGAGTTGGGGAACTTCCTCCAGGAGGGAGGTTTGAGCTGAGCCTTTCAGGAGTCGGCCTTACAAGCAGGAGCCTTGGAATTTGTCAATTGCAGACCAAGAGTCAAGAGTCCTGATGATTAATTTGACAGAGAGCCAGGAATTGGACAGCCTGCAGCTTCTTTTCTATGAGCTTTTTAATTTCTACTGCCAAGGAATGCCAGGAGGAAGCCCTATGAGACTAACAATGTGCCCATTCATGGTTGGGTGCTGAAGCACTTCATCCTCTAGATTCCTGTAGGTTACTAAGTCTGTGGTGACAACAACAAGGAAGGATGAACCCCCTAGTCATGAATTGAGGTCGCAGACACTTTAAGCTTGAACACACGATTAGGGTTTGATGGTGCTGTGAACTCCAGGATTGACCTGCTCCACATCTGTTATCTGCTGACAATGTCCCAAATCTTTATGTCTGAGGTAGATTCTATCTTTCACGATGAGGGATCATGTAATAGTGAGTGAGGCTTATGTATGGCAATGGAGGTTGGGAAGAGGGAAATAGCTTAAGAGTCCACATTAAAGATAGCTTTTCTTCTCTTTCAGGGATTCAACAAGTCTCCAGCCTTTCCTCTTCCTCAACCTCCATTTTGAGATTCAGAATGGTCTTTTCTGCCCATGGGCTATCCAATATGTACATTCACTTGTGTTTATCTATCTACAGGGTTTATTCGGAAGGCATCATCAGAAAATTTCATCAGTAACCATGAAAAGCGTATAAAGAAATTGGAGGAACTAAAACTTGAAATCCAGAAGTGTAAAATCGAGCGGGATGAACTTTCTCGAATCCTGGACCTTTATGTCAATGATGGTTTGAACTACAGGTAGTCATTATGCCCTGTAACCTATTGACTGTCTTGTGCTCTCTCTGCTAAGCCAAGATTTCCTCACATCAAGAAACTGTTTCGGGGCTGGGGATTTAGCTCAGTGGTAGAGCACTTACCTAGGAAGCACAAGGCCCTGGGTTCGGTCCCCAGCTCCGAAAAAAGGAACCAAAAAAAAAAAAGTGTTTCACCTCTCATTCTGGATTTTAAGGAGCCTTGGCAGGTGCTGGCCTGTGAGAGAAGCTAGGTGCTGTGTGTTTGGGGTCAACCTCTCTTGTACTTGACCCTGATCTCCTTGGAGTTGGATTGGATTTTTTTCAACAGCTGGAAGGACCTGGTCACACTTGCTGCATCTAAGTGTGTGAATGAAATGCCTGAATGTCCTCACTCTTACTCTGATTTTGGTCGTTATACACTGATTCTATGGCACCTCCATGATAAAGTTGGCATTCTAATTATGTTTGTATATGGGTTGGTATGTATGGATGGATGTGAAAGTATTTGTGTGTGTTTTGCTCAGGATCAGGAAGTCTGGGACCTTTGATTGGGTCTGAGGATTTGTTTGATGAACAGTTTGCAGGTCATGATAGTGATGAGTCCGTGAGGCCGTCATTGATCAACAGAGCACTTTGCTCCTTCTGTTTACCTTGCTGGCACATAGGGCTCTCCTGAGGGGAGGAGGTGTTATGAATCCTCTTCCCTGTAAAAAGTAGTTTCGGCCTCTGGGAGTCTTGTAACAAGGATTGAGAATCCCTGCATTCAAAACAAGAGAAATGTCATCACATCTTTCTGTTGGACCCAAGGCTATGGCACAGACTGGAGGAAACATCTTATACTTCTTACACAACTATTCAATTCCTTCATGCTTACCTGGCCAGCTCTTCAAGGTCAGCTCCCTCCATTTGGTCCCCTAGCTCTGCTGTCCAAAGGCCAGGATAATTAATTTAACCAGCACCATTGGAAGGAGCAAGTTTGTGGTATATACTGGGCTTAGGTAGTCCAGAGAACAGTCTGAGTTCATTTATTTATTTATTTATTTATTTATTTACTTATTTATTTATTTATTTATTTATTTATTTATTTATTTATTTATTATTCATTTTCCTGCTTTGAACTTTATTTTCTTTTTTTTAATTATCCAAGGATGGTTTACTGTGACCTAGAAAAGGTCACTGTGGGAATAAATTCTTGGCACTTGTTATTCCCAAACATGCAGCTCTCAGACTTTCCCCCCTCCTATACAGAGGGTCTTTATAGGACCATATCTCACCAGCCTTTTAAGGATTACTTATTTCAAAACAAATGCATGCTGATTTACAGAGAAATATTTTCTATGGGAGAGTGATGGTTTGAATCTCACTGTTGTGTTTTTGCTGTGGTCTTTGAGTTTTCCACTTTCTTCCCTAGCCCCCATTCCTTGAATTTGAATTTTTTATTGGCTATTTTTTATTTACACTTCACCTAATTCTGAAATCATGGGTTCAGACAGTTATTTGTTCCTTGGGTCATGTTCTAACACAGGCTGAGTGTTGAATTGCCAATGCTTAAATCCCAACATGAGATGAGAACGATGGACATGCATAAGATGACCAACTGGATAAGTGATGCCATGGAGAAGTACAAGGAGCTCATACAAGAGAACAATTCCTACCGGTGAGTCACTGACAGAAAGGAGACCCCAGCACTAGGCGGGGAATACTTCTGTCCAGCTGTGACTTTGAAAAAAGATCTGTGATCCATGAGAAACACATGGAAAGTTTGTATAGCTGCTGGGTCTTCTATCAGCCCTCAGAGGGGATTGGCCCTCTACCTGCCAATGGTTTTAGAATACCATGAACACATAAGCACCCATATGCACCATTTCCTCTTCTTTGATGTATATATACCCTCTAGTGTCAAGATTTTCTGAAGTACTTTGATTCCCATGGAGTGCGGACTCGGGATTTGACCTGCCTCTAATTGGTGCTATCATGTAAACTGTGGCTCTAGTCTGGAGATGCCTGGGGATGGGGCCCTTGAAGGGATGATTGTACTTGCAGGAGTGGCAGGCAAATAGAAACTGCCTGGGATTTACCATTATTTGTTTTTGATTCAGCATCAGAAACTTCCACCTCCTGAATGAATGCAATGAATTGAAGAAGAATGTAAGGATTCTGATGAATGAGAACAGAAAACTGCTGGTGGAGCAGACTGAACTGCAAGCATCCTGTGAGGAGGGAAAGAGGTTCTGTGAGGAGGCCAGCAAGACCATCTACACCGCAGATATTGAATCCTTGTGTCCTGTTACTTTTGAGTAAATCAAATGTATCCTTGTGAATCAAACAGTGATCTCGAACTCGTCACTCTTAAGAACCTTCTTTATTGAAGTGTGATGTAACCATCTGAAATCCCACAGCTCTCAGGCAGAGATGGATCTCTGCATTCTCACAGGGATTGGGCATCATAATTACTTCCCAGTTAGACTGAGATACAAAGACAATTGTACTTTCAGTGTAGATTGTGTGTCCAACTCTGAATACCAACTTCTTATTGAAAATAAAATATCAATGCTTTATCCTTATCAAATATTTAGTGACCACTAAAATATACTCTTTTGTGGATGAGAGTGTTGAACATATTAATGGAATATTCATCAGGTGTTCTGTAGTATCTCCCAGGAAATAAAACAATATTATAGGGAGTATAGAAGCAGTCATGAAACAGAATTGCTTGCTTTTGGTTTCCTTCAAACATGATATCAATTGTAACTGCACAGAGGAGATAATAAATTGCAAGACCTTTCAGGGGATAGGGTTTTTATGGTTGGTTGTTTTCTTGTTCTTCTTGATTAGGATGATGACTTTTGTTCTTGACAATGTACTATGTTCATTTGGGATTTCAACTCAAGCAGACCACATAGTTTACAATTCAGTTTCTAGATTTCTTTAAAAGCTGGACAAAATATCCAGGCAAAGGTGCCCTATGAGTTTTCTCCTTTGGTTTTCCCTCCTTTGAGTGCTTTTGTTTTTCTTTATTGTTGTTGTTGATTTATTTTACATTTATGAGTGTTTTGCCTTCTGTAGGTCTGTGCATGCTATTCCCCAAAGGCCAGAAGGGGTCATTGGGTTTCACCTGAAACTTAAGTGACAGAGGATTGTTAGGTGCCCTGCAGGTCTTTTGAGAAACAAATTCTCAAATGATGAGCCATCTCTCCAGCCCCTACCGTGGATGTTTGTCCTTCATCGTGTTCCTAATTTGTGGCAATGGATCATACCTGAACAAAGTGTTTCTTGAGATATGTAGGGACACATTTATGGGGTCTGCATGCTAATTATCTAGACTTCCAGGCATCTATGTGAAGTTTTTAGTTAGGGTTTCACTGCCGAGAACAGATACCATGACTAAGACAAATGTTACAAAGGACAGCATTTAATTGGAGCTGGCTTAAAGGTTCAGATCTTCAGTTCTTTATCATCAAGGTGGGAGCCTGGCAGCATCTAAGCAGATATGGTGCCGTAGGAGCTGAGAGTTCTACATCTTCATCTGATGTTTGCTAGCAGAATACTCAGTTTCAGGCAGCTAGGATGAGGGTCTTAAAGCCCAGACCCACAGCGAAACACCTGACCCAACAAGGAAATACCTACTCCAAAGATCCGTACCGTATAATAGTACCGCTCCCTGGGCCAAGCATATACAAACCTGCACATTCCACTCTGAGGCTTCCAGAGGCTTGTTCAAACATATGAGACTATGGGGGCCACATAGTGGTGTTTCTGAGTCTTCCTTTTTCAATTCAATTTATCTGATTCTCATAACCTTGGTCTCAGGCAGATTCTTCAGACAAGTGCAAAAGGTAGCCACATTCTTTACCATAAAACCTCCCCAAAGAGTCTCTAGGCAAATATTGAAATTCTTCACAGAAGGATTGGGACAGATTCACACAATTTAAACCACTTCTAGTAACAAAGTCTTCCATATTTGTTCTAGGATAGCCCATTAAGCCCTATTTAAAGCATTTCCACAGCTTTCCAGATCCAAAGTCCCCATGAAAGAGTCAGAGTTGGGGCCAATCTGAGGCCAGCGGGAAAATTCCACCACAAACCTCTGAGCACAGAAGGACCCCTCCCTTCCAGGAGGAGTAGAGCTAGTGTAGTTCCTGCAACAGCTGCAAACCAGACTGTTGAAAAAGCCTCCTGTGACTCCCCATCCGACTCCCTCAGAAGGTCCCAGAACAGCCCACTGACTGCAAGTCTATTTGGAGGTTGCATCTCCCCACTGATTGTACCCTATATAGTTACCTTTGTCCAAACTCTGCCCCAATTGTTTGAATTGTACCTTAATTGCAAGTATATAACTCCCTGGTAGACTCTGCTCAGGGACTTCTCTCTCTGAAATGGGATGACCCTGATATTTTGGAATGACTAAACTCTTGTTTTTGCATAGATTTCCTCCTCTGTGAGTCACATTTCAGGAGGTCCAGGTAGTGGTTCAATTTGTACCTCATATTTTGTGTATTGGCCAGTAAACTCCCCTCTTGTGGGGGACCCACAGGAGAGTGTGAATCGGGGAAGTGACAGCTTGAGCGATGTACCACAGTTGTCTACGTCTCCTCTATCTAGCTTCTTTGTGTTCTGCTTTTGGTTAGATTCATATGTGCAAGCTTAAGGAGGGCTCGGACAGCCTCAGTAACAGGACTTTGATCTGGCCAGTGGCTGGAGCAGAAGGCCTGAGTTATCCTGTCCGTGGCATGGACAGGCTGGTCTGTGTACTTCAGCTGCGAAAGAGGGTACTTTGTGTTAGTTGTTCTTTTGTTTTCTGTGTTCTTGGAGTTGGACTGATGAAATTTTTTGACATGGGACAGGTTGTTAGGACTAATGACCACTTAATGTAACTTAGAGTGGCCTGCTTTTGATGTTAAATGGCCACAGGACCCCCCCCCCCAAGGTGTCAGCAGTAGAGGATATAGTGTTTCAGAAGTTTTCCCTCCTCCTCCCTGCTAACACTTCTTTGTCAACGGGAACAAAATCTGAGTCCAGCCTAGCAGTTAGCTCCATCCGTGTTGACAGTGTTAGCTTTGGGGCTGGAGAGATGGCTCAGTGGTTAAGAACACTGACTGCTCTTCCAGATGTCCTGAGTTCAATTCTCAGCAGTCATTTGTTGAGTTTCTTTTTCCCTCAGGACCAGCTCCAGGCTTTACATTTCTCACCGGTTTATCCCCTCTTCCCCTCTCCTTCTGCCTAGGGCAGACACAGTGCAGTCTGGCATCCAGGGTCCATGACAGGAGAGGCCCCAAGTGGTCATATGTATCCATTAACAGAGTTTGCAACTGACTCCTGCTCACATCTTTTGTTCAGTAAATGAATATCCTTCTTGCCAAGAGAAATGCATGCTCCCTGTCCGAGTAAATGTGGTCTCTGAGTTTTTAAGATGAAAAAGATTTATTTTATATAAAGAAAGGGGATGCCTCTGGTAGGCTCATGTTGAGGCATCTCTTCCCCTGAGGAACCAGCCACAGGATGGCATAATGTAGAGTAAACTGTGTTCTGGACATGACTCCAACTCCCTTACAAGTTCTCTTTACCACAGACATAGGCCAAGAAACTGGCTCTTGGGCCCACAGGGTACCCACCCAGATTGGTTATTTAATGGGTGTAAGGGTTAGGGATCTCCTCCAGATTTGCCACCAGGCTCTGCAAGCAGATTTCAACAGTAATTTGGCCAGTGTTTAGATATGATATGAAATAAGAGAAAACAGAGAACTCTAGTACAGGGGCCCTGGCTTTTATCAATTAGTTAGTGCCAAATATTAGATAAAAGTTACAGGTACAAGCTAATAAAAGTTGCAGAGAGTATAGAAGAGTGGAGATTAGACAAGAAGAATTAATTAGAGCCCCTCTAGCCAACAAAGCCATGGATCCAGGAGAAAAGACTACCATAGAAATGGCCAATGGCTTATTTATCATAGAAACTGAACTCAGTGACAGCAGGATTGCCTGCTTATTATTGTTGCCACAGCACTGTTGGATAAAGATGCAGATAAGTTAACTTTGGGACGCATGACACACACACACACACACATACACACACACACACACACACAAACACAACACACACACATACATTTCTGATTGTTGTTCAGTAATGCCAACAGGCTTCATTATCAGACTTTATTAATCTACCTTGGCTAACATATTTTCCAGCTACCTGTTTCTGCAAACCATACAATTCTGCTGCCCAACTCTGATTTTGACTGTCCACTCCATCAAAGTGATTCTCCTCTGTCAGAGACAGAACAGATCTGGTTTATTAACAAAAGCAGCTTTATCCATGAGGGTCAGAGGAGAGCAGGGGCAGTGGTGACACTGGAAATGGAGGTAGTCTGGACTCAGCCTCTTCCTCCAGACACTTCAATTCAAAGGACCAAGCTAATAACATTAACACAGGCCCTCATCATGGGAAAAGAAACCAATGGCTAGAGATAACAGACGGGCTAACAAGGCCGCTAAGGACATAGTCTTAAAGAAACAGCATCTCCAGATTGGATACTGTTCTACCTGAACCACCTAGATCAACTGATATATGCAGAAAAAGAAATTAAATGGGACGGTGATTATGGAGCGTAAGCTAATATCATTCACCTCTTTAACAAGAACTCTTCTCAGAAAGATCCACAGAGTCACTCACTTAGGAGTAAAACGAATGACAAACTTTAAAGCTTACCAGCTGAGCAACACTCCCAGTCACCCCAAATACCCAAACTCCTGACTGAGAGGTAAGAGCTTGGAGGCCTCAACTGGGAAAATTGATTTTATAGAGATCAAGGAAGAAAGACATGGCTCAAAATACCTGCTGGTTTTTGTGGACATTTCCTCCTGGATAGACGGATAGAGATACTAGAAGAGATTTTCCCAGGTTTGGAGCACCTAAGGTAATAGGACCAGATAAGGGCCTGCCTTCATATTTCAGAAATGTCAGGGACTGACTAAGATCTTGGAGACGAATTGGAAGCTTCATTATGCATATCATCCCCAGAGTTACGGGCAAGTAGAAAGGATAAATAGAACTCTAAATTAGACCTTAACTAAATTAGCCTTAGAGACTGGTGGGACTGGATGAAGCTCCTTCCCTTTGCCCTATATTGGATGCATATGGCATTCTAGCCCCCATTGTATCCAGCCTACAGTTGGCAGTGATTACAGAACTGAACAATGATAATTTAATATTTAAGGTCAGAGCTACCCAATAGGCTCATGACTATGTTTGTGTTGTTGTAAAAATATAAAAATAATAATGAGTAATTGTCTTTTACCCCACTGGGTCTACACCTCGGTGCCCAGATATCTGGCGGAAACACATCCTACCCACACACTTTCTTACACTCAAACCCTCACATAAAAGAACACACAACACAACAATCTTTGACCCAATTGGTAAGATATAATGCCCACTTAAACATACAAAGCCCGGTACCATCCATCCCTTGAGAACATTAATAACAACCTGTAAATACACAGAGCAGAATCTTAACATCACCTGCCATGGTTTCTCCCCTCTCTCTGTCTCCCTTCTCTCTCCCCTAGTCTCCTCCTCTTCCTTCAAACTTCTCTCCAGCCCATCATTCCTTCTCCTCCAATGACAGGCCTCCTTCTCTCCTGTACCTGCCCCTCACCTGTACTTTACAAATTCAATGGAGAGGTTGTTCTGGTGAAGTCACCTGAGTTCTGAGTCCTTGACTAGGCAGTTGTCCTTGGGGCAGTGGAATTAGCATCAAAATACAGTAACTACAGGGCAAACCACAACATGTTTGCCCTAAATTATGTGCCCTCAACACCCTGGCAGTCCCCTACATTGGGGAAATGATCCTTCACAGAACAGTGAAGTTAGGGTTTTATTGCTGTGAACATATAGCATGACCAATGTAAGTCTTATGAAGGACAACATTTAATGGGGCTGGCTTACAGGTTCAGAGGTTTAGTCCATTATCATTAAGGTGGGGGCGTGTCACCCTCTAAGCAGGTATGGCACAGCAGGAGTTGTGAGTTCTACATCTTCATCAGAAGGCTGCTAGCAGAATACTAACATTCAGGCCTTTCTCTGACCCCAGATATCTTAATCAAGCAACTGGCTTTTGAAAATGCTAATACAGTAGAGAAACACTGTCTCAAAAACCAACCAACCAACCAAACCGACAAAGACAAATTAAAAACAGCAGCAACCGGGTTGGGGATTTAGCTCAGTGGTAGAGCGCTTGCCTAGCAAGTGCAAGGCCCTGGATTTGGTCCTCAGCTCCGGAAAAAAAAAAGACAAAATAAAAACAGGAGCAGCAGCAACAATAACAACAACAAACGAAAGAAAGAAAACACCAATGCATACTCTTATGTGACCTTACCACGAAGTGATTTCTGAATTGTAAATTAAAATGCCTATAGTCAAAAGCTGTGCAGAATTAAGACAGGTGTTCCCTGGTGTTCCCAGCTTGGGGGTGGGAGACCATGACAGATGGGGTAGAAAGAAGAACATAAATAGAGGAGAAGCCACCATGTGAGTGGGCTAATTGGAGTTTAAAGCAGTCCAGACAAAACCATGGCAAATTATATAATGAAATTATTGGAAAAATATGCATAATAGTATAGAGGATAGCTGTCTGTCCAGTTCTTGTGCTAATTAAGGATTATCATAGATATAAAGCTAGTGTGAATCTTTTATCCAGAAACTAACTGGGCAAAGGATGGGCAGAAATCCATGGTTGGGATCAACACAAAACCAGATTCTGCACCTAGAGTTACAATCTTCCCAACCCTAGATAACTACAGACCAGCATAGAAACACAACCAGTAACAGCCAGGGCATTCAAATCTCTATTAGAGCCCATCAACACTATGACAGAAGGCCCTGAACATGTCAACATGACTGAAGAACAAGAATAAAAAAGACTGTAAAACATCATTTGCACATATCATAGAGGTCTTTAAAGAGAAAAATAAAGAAGTCTGTGAAAACACTAACTGGGGAAGGAAATGAATAAAGAAATCCTAAACAGAGAGGTGTGGACGAGTAAAATGTAGGAACTCAAATAGTCTCTCAGAGGCAGACCTTAATAACAGACTCCAACAGATGGAATAGAGAACCTCAGGCATTGAAGAGATGATAGAAGGAATGGATACGTAGATAGAGGGAATCTTAAATCCAAAGGGAGGAAAAGAGTGGAGGGGGGAAAGGAATAAAGGAAAAGCAAAGGAAGAAAGGAAGGAAGGAAGTCAATCCTGGAAGAAAACATCCAAGAAATAGACAGGATTTTTCTGCAAAATAACAAATATAATAATGATAAAGACAATAAAGTATATAGGAAGGATGAAAATAAACTTGGGTCAAAGGCAAATAAAACAAAAAACAAAAACAAAAACCAAAAAACAAACAAAAAAACATTCTCAAAAAAATCCTAAAAGAAAATGTCCTTAACGTAAACAAGAGACTTATCAAAGTAAAAGGAGCACACAGTATGAAATAGACTGGAGTCGAAAAGAAATTCCCCTGTGCGTATATTACCTAAGGCAGTAAACATGCAGAACAAATAAAGTGTAATAAAAGTTGCAAGGGAAAAAGTACTGGTAACATACAAAGTCAGTCCTCCTATGAGAATCACACATTACTTCTCGCTAGAGACTCTAAAAGCCAGAAGAGCCTGGATAGATGCACTGAAGACTAAGAGACCAGACTAATAAAGTTGGATTTTAGTTGACCCAAGTGCCTCTCTTCTTTTATCACATGCAATATTATTAGATACTTCCTAAAATTGCCTTCAGAGCTTCTTTGAGGAAGCCTGAGGAGCTTAAGACCTCTGATAAAGCGTTTTGTACAAAAGGACCTGCTTGCTTTTTCCTTATTTCTACTACAGCAGGATGGAGGCAAAGTTTTTTTGCAAACTACTTTTAATAAGTAGCCCTCATCATAGGTAATGGAAGAGAAAAGTTATTAGGATATGGGGGAAGAGGACCTGTTCAGCAATAGTTCTTCAGGGACGAGCTTGTTTTCCTTTGGCAGCAGTTCAGGACAACAGCAAGCAGCAAACCTGACTCAGGAGGGGATTTCACAGGGAAGGAAAGCAGGAGTGTGGTGGAAACATTGTGGCAGCGGCTGTGCAGACACAGGAGCTCCTGCTCAAGCTGCAACAAAGCACCCTGTGCTCTGAAGCACAGCAGCTTAGCCAGTTAGCTGGAGACCGGGCTCTCCCACTGCCCGCCTTACCTGGAATCCGCACAGGATCCAAGAGGACAAACAACTGTGCCCAAGGTGAGCAGACAGGGCAAAATGCCTGTGAAGGACCCGCAGGCACCACCTTAGTCAGCTTCATCAGAGCACAGAGTCTAAAGTCTTTTCCTCCTTCAAGCATGGCACCCCAGCCCATTTTCTTTCATTCCCTGCCTTCATTTTGATGGCTTCTACTTCCCTTCATAAGTTTGTCATTTAGTTTCTTCTCTCTCTCTCTCTGTTTTTGCTTCTTTGTTACTTTCTTTCTTTCAACTAATATAAATGCCCAGCAATTTGATATTTCTAATGTAATATTTGTTGTGGTTTATCTTGCACATTAAAATTCTTTTTTCTTACATTTGCCACACTTTAATAGGACACATTAGTTTAGCTCAATCTCGGTTCTTGGGTTTTCTGAGGTAAGTGAATGTTGGGGTGACCTCATTCCCAACTCCTGATCCTTCTGCCTCTAAAGTCAAATGCTTATAATTTTCAAAGTTTTCTTTGCCTGTGGATATGTGCATGTGTCTGTGCACATAGGTTCCACAATTTTCAGTTCATGTTTCTACTAGCAGTCCCAGGTGTCGAACTCAGATAATCACACTAGTGCAGCAAGTTCTTTACCTGCCGAGGACCTTGCTGCTATTGCACAAGAGCGTGTGTGTGTGTGTGTGTGTGTGTGTGTGTGTGTGTGTGTGTGTGTCTAATTTTCATATATGTATATACCTTATATTGCACCTATCTCTGCCTCTCAATACCATTATCCTTCCTTTCCTTACCTCTTCTATCATTTCTTTTTATCCCTCTGGACAGTTTCTCTTTGTTCACATCAGTTTAAAATGTAGGAACACACACACACTGTTTGAAACCAAATTAAAATGAAAAATAAAAATATGCAGTCTTTCTGATCAGTACTCCTTAGGAATAGCTTTTCTTTGATTTTTTATACAATTGATATATAATAATTAATGGGCAATCAGTTTGAAATTTTTCCTTAATGATTATATCCTTGGAATTTTCATAAATGTTATACTATCTGTGGATAAAAATGTCAACTTTTAATTCCTACAGTGACAGGCCTTAAATTATCCCCTTCCTCCATTCTGACCACAGCAGTCTGCTGTCTATAAGGGTGATCACCACTTAGTACTCAATAAAAGGGGAACAGAAGAGTGGTGTTGTTCTGACCCCTCCTGGCCAATGTCCCTTATGTGTTTGTCCTGAAGAAATGAGGATATGGATTGCTAGGTATGGGGTGCCACCTTGTGGAAGTGAGAATTCAGTGCACCTGAGCGATGTCTTCTCCCACAGTTGCCTTGGCTGGAGGATTCCTGAATCATCCCAGTCACAAGCACTCCTCTCTCAAAAGAAACCCAACCTCAGCTTTAAAGGAAACGGACACTTAATTTCCAGTTAGATTCGTGCACATCCCTCACTCTGGCATAAGTCCAAAGGACTTTCTGAAAAATGAAAGGGCACTTAGCGCCATTAGAAAATTCATGCCAGAGTCTTCTGTCTAGTCCAATGGAACAATGCCTCGAAATACCCAGCTACAAGTTGTTAATCTATACGCCATGTCGTGAACCATCTAAGGTGATAGCATATTTCGTATGCCCTAGTAGGCACTTAATTGCTTTTTTGTGGTTTTAGGACACAAAGAAGAAAGTGCCTTTCATGGTGGTGGTCCACTGTTACTTCAAGAGTTCAAGCAGGAGGGCAGAGGCAGGGAGGAGAACATCCTTGTTTACATAGATAGTTCCATGCTAAATACAAACAAAAAGATCTTGGATTACAAAATACAAAACTCAAAATGAACATGTCATTGCAGATGTGTGTCCCTTCTGAGTGCACAGGGTAAGACCAAACTTTATCCTGCCAAGAGAACATTCATAAGAAAATTACTGGAGACACGAGGCAGATTAGAATAGAAGTAATGGTGCCGGAGAGGTGGTTCCACAGTTAATACTGGCTACTGTTCCAGAGGTCTGGAGCTCAATTCCCAGTAACCACACAGTGGCTCACAACCATCTATAGTGAGATATGGCGCCCTCTTCTGGTCGGCAAGCATGCAGGCAGGCAGAATGCTGTATACGTCATAAATCTTAAACAAACTAAAAAAAAGTAAATAGGTTTGGAAAGCTCTGTGTGTTTTATGTAAAAAGTGAAACTACATCTACTGCTATCCTGCATAGATATCCAGTGTCCTGCAGTGTCCTTCTATTTCTGATAGTTCACTCACCACTTCAGTATCTGAGACCAGTGTTACTTATGAAATACTTCATTTAAGTTATAAATGTTCCATTGTCATTCAAGCCTGGAAATATTAACTCTTTGAAGGAATGTACAAAGACTTTTAGTCAGTATGTTGTCACAGGATCTGTCAGGGGTTGGAGAGATGGTTCAGGGATTAAGAGTACTGCTCTCCCAGAGATCCTGAGTTCAAATCTCAACAACCACATGGCTATTTACAGCCATCTCTAATGGGACCTGATGCCCTCTTTTGGTGTGTTTGAAGATAGCTACAATGTACTCACACAAGTAAAAATTAAATATTAAAAAAAAGGAAAAACGGGACCTCTCAGTATAATCTGGCAAACCTGACCGTCATGGACTTGCTGGGTGAAGCAGGGTGGCCTTGATCCTACAGGAATCTACCTACTTCTTTATCCCAAATACCGAAATTGGCACTTTGAGTCACTATGCCCAGTTGTGAAGAGTCCTTTCGTGGTTGTGGTGAGCAACTTTGCTTATCCTTTCCCATCAGCCAATTCTTTCTATGTAAATGAGACCATGTCTGTAGTGTCTGGTTTCAGGTGAATTCTGATTGGCTGTGTGATTCTGACATTTTTGTGGCTCCAGTTGACTAAAGAGGAACCCATCCATGGTTTTCTCGGTCTCTGAGTGTTTTTACCTCTTTTAAAAATATTAATCAATCATGCTTACTTAAACTATTCTTTATCAGAAATTTTTAATAGGAATTTTTAAAAAATCAGTAAACAACCAAATCGATTTTCCTATTCTAGCCATATAAGCCAGCTGGACTTTGTAAGAAAAATGATCTAAAGCATCAGTGTCAAGGACTACAGAAAACTGCCACCCACAGGTAAACTGCCACAGAAAAGTGACTACAGCACGGCTCTGTCACTCATACCAGACAACCCAGAATAAATACCTGGGCCTTCAGCACTTTGTCTGAGTCACTGTCATTGCCCACTTCACTATTGTTCTTCCCGTCACGGTGCACATTGTTCCTGCTGCTTCCATTTGAAGAAATTGCCTCATTTTACCTGATGAAGAAGAAAGAGAAAATCCTGGGACTCTTCATACTGGACGTCCAGAAAGAGTTCTATTTCCTGAGCATTCACTGTACTGGGTTATATTAACCAAGTAGGCATGTTCTCCTTCTGTCGTTCCTTCCTTTCTTCTTTCTTCCTTCCTTTTGCTAAAGCATCGAATTAAAAAGACAGGGAAATATCTACTGAGTATGTACCAGTGTGCACTATTCAGGAAGACACTTTAGACCTCGCTTGCCTTTAGAAGTCCTTAGGTAGACATTATGTTCAGTGCCTCTGTGAAAGTAGAGTTTCAAGGATCAACTCTGGCTTTGCCTTCTAAGGTCAAATCTGTGCTCTCTCGTGATGGGGAAAGTTAATGACAGAAATTGTCTTATGGGAGGTGAAGACTGATACAAACATTATCCCTACGGAGTTAGCAGGAAAGTTTGGTTGGTGCTGTAAGTCTGTTATTTCATCTACTCTTCCACCTAGGCCTGTGCACAAAGGATGGTTTGACACACAACTGACAAAAGAACCGAGTCAGTGGAAGAATTTACCATTTCACATTTCTGAAGGGTTGTTTGACTGAGTAGGAATTAGGCATTTTATTCATTTCTTTATTTCGTAGTCGGTGAGTAGAACAGGAACCAAAAGAGGAGAGGGGTATATGTTCCCTCGAAAATGTGCATCAATAATTCAGTAGGCAGACCTAAGAGTTAATGAGACCTTGACTCAAGAAATATTCAGCAAAAGATTGCCCTGTGTGGGCCAGTGAGATATCTCCATGGGTAAAGTGCTCGTCAGGCACACATAGAACCTCAGTTCAGTGTGTACAACCCATGTCAAAACCTAGGTACACATACACATGGCCCATATCAGAGAAGGAGTGATAAAGACATTTTGGTGCCAAGTCTTCTTATCAACTTCCAAGCCAGTAAAAGACTTCATCTCATAAAGCACTGTGGACAATAGCTACTATGAAAAAAATACCATAAGTTGATAGTCTCCATTTTCACATAAATATATAGACACATAAATACACAAACATACCCAAAGAAACAAAGAGACACACATAAACACACACACAGAATGCACAAAGACACACACACACACACACACACACACACACACACACACACACACAGCCCAAGTCATCATATTCTTTAGTAATTCTGTCCAGAGCAGAGTGGTTATAGGGATAGAAGAAAGTACTATTCCGAGCAATTCCAACTGAATATCATGGAATGCATATTTATGAAATACATATTTCACAGTATTTTAGGATTAGAGTACATTATACTATCTATCCTTTATTTTCAAAAATATCGAAAGTTAGGAAGAGAATTCCAGCCTAGTATCAGACTTGTGTCCATCAGAATCAGAACAGGTTGCTGTTTGAAACTTTCTTTTATTACAACTGTTTCCTAATGTCACATAGGAAAACCGGCTTCAGGCAGAAATGCCTTTAGCTACCACATGCATCTGAATCTCACCCTGGGAAAACCATGAGAATCCATGAGAGAATGTGTGTGGCTCTTTGATGTCGAGCTTTCCTGTAGGTCTCTTCTGGCTTGCACGGACACCACTCCTTGATTCCTCCCTCTAAATGGCCGTGCAACCTTCTTGTCTTTGCTCTGCTGCTGGTCACTGACAACTTGAGGAAGGTAAAAAGTGCCTAGTGTGTTAGTGAAGCAGGCCTTTGAATGTCACTCTGAGGGGTTTGGGGGAGAGAATCGACGTAAAACTCACTCTGAATGGTGGTAACACCAAAACTCTCAGGCTAGGAGCCTGCACTAAATGGCACAGAGAGGAAGCTAAGAGCTAGAATTTCCCTATTTCTGCTCCCTGCTCCATCCACATGGAAAGAGTCTCATTCACATCCTGCCAGCCAGTCCACTTCTACCAACTGCACCTCTCACGGCTACACTCACCCCTTCTAGGACGGAGTCTGTGCTTCCCGACTCTGAGCCAATGGAACCTCCTTTCTTAAAATGCTTCTGTGACAGAATGGGACACAGGACCAGTGCAGTCACTGCTTCATTCTGCCTTTTGCAGTCTCCTCCCGCCTGGCTCCCTCATAGCCTTTCCAGTCCAATGTGTCTCCAAGAAAACAGGCTAAAGATTGCACCTTAATTCTCCTTTGACTTGTCTCTGGAAAGAGCCTTTTGCTACATCAGCCCAGGTAGAAGAGTGAAAGAGGAAAAAGAGAAGAGAAGACAGTAGATGGCCTAGGCAAGGGATAACTGAAGTTCTCCTTGTAACACAAGCTACTTCCCAAGATATTACCATTAATCTAGTTTCTGTGTCAATATGGCCCCCAAAACCTAATCACCTATCATTAGAGCACATTTGCTGACACACTTTTATTGCAGTTCAATTTCTAATACATGACTTTTGAAAACACATCTAAAAGTGGGGTGGACTTTTCCAGCTGGATTCATGACCTCCTCTCTCCCACTCAGCACCCATACTCAAATCACCTGCGGACATCTTGTTTCCTAAACACAGGTGTGGCTGTCTCTTTTACTTTTCCCCATGGGATAGTTTAGTTCGAATGACCTTACCGCACCAGCCCATCAATTACTGGCCTTCTAGCTTTAATGACTTAGGAAAATTTTTGTTTGTTGATAATGGAAATCGCCCGCTGTATAAAGTCATTTGCTCCTGCTCTCAAACAGAGGAAAAGAAAGAGAGAGAAGGTCTGCCTGCTAGGCATAGTCAAGGAAGGTCAAGGCCCGTGGGCAGATTTTTCAGCCTGCTGAGGTATGGAACCTTAAGAGAAGGTGTACCTGAGGCTTAAAATTCTATTGACCTTGGTGGAAAAAATGGAGAAGTTCAGGGAATGGGAATGAATGCATTGTTTATTTTAACAATTTGTTCCTGTTAGCTTGTGGTTATGCTTCCTACAGTGCTATAGTAAAACAGGGCTTTGAGAATTACGCTTGTTGTTGCCTTGTACCCACCAGCAGCCCTTTCATAACTGTGTCTTTCCTCTTCTTTTGGCCTTTCATATTCTGATCCTCATCTGCCCCTCTGAGGACCTTTCCACTTCCTACCACTCAGTCCACCAAAGTAGGGCCATGCCATTTCAGGAAACTGGAATTTCTGAAAAGCCCATTGAATATGGAAAGCAATATACCCCAGGATATGTCCTGCAGCTCAGAGTAAGTTGTTGCAAAAAGAGGAAAACTGACTGATCTCCCACTTTGTGCTTTCAAACAGAACAAATACTTAAAAACTTAGTTTCTCCCTCCGCCCCATTACAGAATCTGATTTCAGCCCTGCATACTGTGCTCTCTTGGATCCGTGGATGCTAAGCTGCAGGTTCTGGAGATGCCAACCCCTCAGATGAATTCAATGTCTGCTTAACTCAGTCCATTCATTCACAGTTCCTGGAGTCATTGTGCCCACGGACCCAGACACCCATCGCCAATCGAGAGTATTCCACGCAGGGGATCGAGTTCCAGCAAGCAGAAGGATCTTCAGTCACAGAGCACATTGGGGAACTTACCTGACACGCTGGACAGAACTAAGAGGTTAGTGAGAAACAAGTGTGTGTGAATACCATCCTATGTCGCCATCTGCTGGGCAAATTCAGAATTACATCCTATTATCTTTGGAGTCAGAGGCTTCCTTCTAGCCTCTCATGTGCCTCTGTTCAAGTCACAGATGCAGATATTCACAGCCAACCATTGGACTAAGCCTGGGGACCACAATGAAACAGTTAGGGGAAAGCCTGAAGGATATGAAGGGGATTGGAACCCAATATGAAGAACAACAATATCAATTAACTGGAGCCTTCAGAGTTCCTCGGGACTAAACTACCAACTAAAGAGGATATATGGTCCTGGCCATGGCTCCTGATACATATAGTGTAGAGCATGTGTAGCAACAACTGGCTCATCTGACATCTCTGGGAAGGGAGGCAACTGGCCCTGTAGAAACTTGATGTCCCAGAGAAGGGGGATGCTAGAGGGGTGAAGTGGAAGTGGGTGGGTAGATGGAGGAGTGCCTGCTTAGAAACAAAGAGGATTGGGAGGGTATGGGGGTTCAAAGTGGAGAGATCAATGTTGGGGATGACATTTGAAATGTAAACAAATAAAATGACTAGTGTATAATAGATGGTAACAGATGTCTCCATAAGGACCAGATGTTCATTATGTGTAACAGGTTCATTGAAAGTCAAAATCCATAACTGTTGTGACTTACTTATTATTGAAATTTCGCATAGATGAACCCAAGCAACATTTTAACTTCTCTCCCTGAACCTATAATAAATCATTAGTTACCTTTATAAAACAATTTAAAAAGCAGTTAGGGTTTCTACTCTCTTAGGCTTCGATACAGTGCCTCATTTTAGCTGTCCCTCTCTATGTTCCCTCCATTGCTGCCCTCTCCCTGTCTCTTCACATTTCACATTCCTATCCCTGACAGTGTCCCTCAGCAATCCATGAGTGAACTTGTACTTCCCTAAATGAGGACAGTCTGGCCCACGTCCCTAGACCCTCACACTAAACTGATCATACAGTTACACAGATTGAAGAATTAACAGCTAACATCCACATTTAAGTGAATATGTATCCCATTTGTCTTTTTCAGCCTGGATTACCTCATCCTGAATGACTTTTACTAGATCCATTCATTGTCCTGCATAGTGCATGCTTCCTTTTGCCTTTTGTAATTGTTAAGCAGCAATGCAATCTGTAAATGCACCACGTTTTCTTTATGCATTCATCCGTTAAGGGACAACTTAAATATTTCCAAATTCTAAGTATTATAAACGAGCTCACTGAACATGTTTGAGCAAAGGTCTCTATTCTAGGATGAATCAACATCTGGACATGAGACCTGGAGTTGTATCTTAAGGTATAACAATTTTCACCTTCCTGAAGAACCATCGTACTGATTTCAGAAGTTGTTGTAGAAGTTTGCCTTTCCACCAGGAGAATATGAATGTTCCCCTTGCTCCATAACCCAGTCAACTTGAGTTGTCACACGTGTTATTAACCTTAGTCATACTTACAAGTGTGAAAAGTGATTCAGAGTAATTTTAATTTGCATTTTGTGATGTACAAGAATGATGGATATTTCTTATGAATTTCCCAGTCATTTGAGTTTCTTCTATTATGAATGTTATGCTTAGATATGTAGCACATTTTAATTATTTTTCTTGATATATAGTGTTTTCATTTTTCAAATATATTTTTATATTAGCCTGTTGGGCCCTACCTTGGAGTGTTTCCCTTCCCCCTCGCTGTGCCTTTCAGCCTACTATGGCCAGAAGTTGTTTACACCTTTGGCAGCTGCTCTCAGCCCCTGATTTGGGGCCAGGACCTTCCATGGCACCCATTCCTCTTGCTGAGCCTTTCAGCTTATTGTTGTTAAGAAGTTGTTTACGCCCCTGTGTTGGGGCCAGGACTTGTCACAATGCAGATTTCTCCTGTTTTCCTATTTTCCTGGTTGGGAATTTTCACCTGCTTTATTGTTTTTCCACGGCTTTTGCCTCTGGTATATAAGAAGATCTCAGTAAAGCCCGGACAGCATTCTTTTAACACGAATGACCCCAGTGTGTGTTTCTTCTTAACTCTTATAGGCCTATGCCTGGTTCTCAGTGTCCTGATGACACAGGCATCATCAAATGGAGGTCCCACGAAGATCGGGAAAGAGAGGACAACCTGACGAGATGGTCCCAGGAAGCCGGCCAGTGAAGGAGGGACACATTGGGGAAAATGGGCCAGGAAAGGTCCCAGTGAACAGGATACAGAAGCACCGTGGGAATTGAAAGCACATGCAAAGAAAAATAAAGATTTGGGGTACTGGTGAGTAAACCTTGTAAAAAGGGACAAGGTAATAATGGTAAAATGTTTCTTTGTGTGTGTTCTTTTAGAGTTATGCTACAATCTAGAGAAGCAAAGTCAATTCTCATAGATGCTTTTAGTCTTTGGACCCTGATTAGAGACAGTTTACACCCTAGATAAGAGAGAAAATGCTTTGAGAAAAGCATTCCTCCCAGACGCTCCACAGATGCTTTGGCAAAAGAAGGAAAATGAGATTAAGCTTTTTAAGAGCTCTCCTAGGGACATCCTGCCGCCTTGCTGGTTCCTATTGGAGAAGTGTTTATTTCTGGTTCTGGGTCCTTCAAGTAGGGTATCTGGGTCCTTTTAGTGGGACACCATCTAGCTCCTTCCCTCTATGTCTATTGTCTGTCCTTGGTGTACCAAGCTGTCCATGGATGTCAATTTATGTCTGGGTTTTGCTTCTCGTTGCTTGAATGTTTTATGTTTCATGTTTAAAAGAAAAAATGGTGAAAACTTTAAATGCTGGTTGATTCCCACCTTGATTTAGTTTTAAGTCCTTTCAAGAAAGGAACAAATAAACAAAAACAGTTTCAATTGACCTTTGGAGCCCTGCATCCTAGATAACTGGTTATCTCTGGTGTTAACTGTCATGTGTGTCTCTGACTGGATCCGGCCTCAAAAGAGGAATGTAGCTAGGAGCCTAGGTCTGTCCACTGGGGAAGCTCCCCAGGGGGCTGGCTAAATGTCTACACTAGCTGATCTTAAAGGTGCCAGCAGCTTCAAAGCTTCTATGGTAAGGGAGCTGATGTCTGATTCTCTTAGAGAAATCTGTGACTGTGATTATTGGAATCAACAGGTAACTAGGTGCTTCTTTTAAAATGACAGCTAAAAAAGTAAGAATGGTGTTTGATCTAAATACTAAAGATATGTGTACTCACTTCATTTTTTTTGTTTTAAATGTATAATACGCTTTACATGTCTTGGCTATAGGTGATTGGCTTTTAAGTTATTGGTTATGGTTGAAAATTTGTAACATTGGTAATAGAAAGTTGGCTTAAAAAAGGAGTCATTCTAGACAACACGTGGCATGAGCCAACCCAGGGAAACAGGTCTAGATTGGGATAATATTTTAATATATTTCTTATCATGGAAACTGGACTAATAAAAGAATTTAGGGCAATGTCTCTTTGGTGAGGTATTAGAGCCTGCACCATCGTTCCTTCATATGCAAGGCTTGGCCGCCATACTTTATAGCATGAGGAATGGACTTGGTGTTTTGGAGAGACTGGATTTTGGAGGATAGATAGTTTGGTGGAGGGTACGCTTTGCTTTCCAAAGTTATGGCTGTGCTCTGGGGTTAGGAGGGAAACTTAAAGATTGTGGCTAATGATTGCCAGTGTTACATTGACTACAGTTTACAGTCTGATCCCAGACAGACTCGGGATTCTAACTCACACATATTTGTGCTTAAGAAAAAGTCAAACAGGTGGAGACTGTGACAAGGGATGATGGGGCTATGGAACTTATAAGAGCATTACAGCCCGGTTGCTTACTGCAACTGCTATTTCAAGAAATACATATAGAATGATTATAGATTTAAGAGATTGTTTTTATGCTGTTTCTTGCACTCTTGGGTTGTTGTGAAATATTTCATTTCTTGTGTTTCCTTGGGTTTTGTTTGACTTGCCCATACATTTGTATGTCTTTTTGAAAGAAAAATGTATTTATTTTTATTTATTTTGGTGAATTGTTCTTTGTATGACTTTTGTCTGTGGTTCCTCTGAATGCAGTTCCCTCGGTGGCCAGAGGAGGGCACCAGATACCGAGTTATAAATGATAGTTAAGCACCCTGTAGGTCCTCTGAGTGAAGCCAGCTGGTTGTCCAGGTCCAACTACAGTTGTAGCTCCCTGTGCACCATGATGTGCTACAGCTTCTCTGCTTCCTCCTGCTCTTCCTTGGCCAGCAGCACCTCTGCATTCTGCCCCTCCATGGCTCTCGCTTGGGTCTCAGTTCCCTCACTTTTGGGGATTTTAATTTTTAAGAATGGACAGAAAGATTACAATTTGATGTTTGCTCTATACCTGAGAAGCTTTTTTGCCAGGAAAAGGGAGTTTCCATTGCACAAAATGGGATGGTAAGGCCAAGATTTCAGGAAAAACATGGGTGAATATATTGAAACCATTCCTCATCCCAAGGCACACTCCATGAAACAACATTCTCCAACTTGCATACATTTAAAGGTGTAGGAAAAAAATATTGGCCTCTGGAGAACAGTAAAAATTGTGGGAATTGGATTATATGTCACATGCATGGACCCTGGATTTATACATTTCAGGAAGAAGAATATCCATCATTAATGGTCTTTAGGTCTTTTGCTGTTAACAAAGATGTTCTATCCATTTCAAGGCCTGATACAACTCTCCCTCTCCTCAGCAACTGAGTTGTAATGAAGCAGTGAGAACTCTGAAGCTCTGGAAGGAGAGTGAGCGAATGGGTGTTCCTGGCTCAAAAGTGAGTCTCTGGAAAAGCCACTGCAGAAACTGGTCAGTCTGGGTGGAGGTAGTTAGCAAGTAAGCTATGGCATTTCCCAGTGACATCGCCGGTAGTATCTTCCCTGGAAATTCTCTTGTATCCAGGAGACACTAGAATGTTCTGTGATGTCAGCAGTGTTGTGGTGACACCAACTGCCTCAGCGATTTCCCTTCAGTTTCTAATGGATTTTCGAGGAGGCATGTTCTCCAGGATCCTGTCTCTTTCGGAGGGACAATCATATCCATGCAGGCACCAGACCAAGGCAGAGGGAGGCCAGCCTTCCATCACGTTGGAGAACAAGACGAATGGAAAGATCCTTGAGGAGGTCAAGTGAGTACTGGGCAGGGCAAGGGGAGCTTCCTGGAGGAGGTTGGCTTGAGGTGGTCCTTCCAGGAGTAGGACGTATGATTTAGAGCCCCAGTCTTCCTAAATGGCTGACCCAGACTCAACAATTTCTGATCATTAGTTTGACAGAGAACCAAGACTGTTATATGTCAAGGGGCTTTCCTTGGATCTCTTTACTGTCATGGGCGGTGTCAAAGAATACCAGGATGAGCCCCTGTAAGAATAACAAAGTGTCTCTCCCAGGATCGGCTGTTGAAACACTTCATTCTCAGCAGTGTCCTGTAGATTACGTGGGTAATTGATGCCAAGAGGGATACTCTCCTGGTCATTATCAAGGTCTCAGTTATTTTGTCCTTAACACACATGATTAGGGATTCAAGATGTTAAGCAGTTTGAACTCAAGGACTTACCTGCCTCACATCAGACATTAGCTGAGAAGGTCCTCCAATTCTTCTTGTTTAGGCCAGCTTTAGAATTTCAGTGCCAGAGGAATGGCTTTAGGAGGTGTGGTCTATATCTATGATGGCATATGTCATCCTATGGCTATGATGGTGGGAACAGGGACCTAGCTGAGTTCAGCTTAAAGATAGCTTTCTTGCTCTGTCAGGGATTCACTGTATCTGTAGAACTGTTCATCCTCAGACTTCTGTTTTAGACTAAGCATAGTTTTCCTTGACACTGTGTCCACATATATGCCTGTTCACTGGTGTTTATCTACCTACAGAGTCTGATCAGAAGGCATCGTCCCAACCCTCCATGACACCTGTTGAGGAGGAGAGAATGAAGCGTCTGGAGAACCTCAAAATTGCTCTCCACAAGATGCAAAAGGAGAGAGATGAACTCAGGAGAATCCTGGCGGATTACCCGGGAAAGAATTTAAATGACAGGTAGTCACAATGCAAGTTCTGTTAATTCCACATTTCCTCACATCACAGTAGGCTACAACTCCAGGGTGTCCTCATGGTCAAAATCACTTTCCTGATTGGATGAGAATGTGAAGTCCAGATGGGAATGGGATGGTGGCACAGGCTATTTTAATTCCTACAAACGTAAATCATAGCCTGTGGCCTGAATCACAGTCTGGGAATGAGGGTAGTAGTGTGTGAGCTCTCATTGTGTGATTTAAGGAGCCTGGACAGGTGTTGGCTTGTGGGAATTTCTAGGTGCTCTGATTATGAGCAATCATTGTTGTAATTGACGTGGAGGTGCTTTGGGTTCAATAGGTCCTGTGAAGAGCTGGAGGGGCCTAACCCCACTTGGTGCCTCACAGTGTGTGACTGGACTGACAACAGGGGATCATTGGTTTTCTCTGATTTTATTCATTGTATTTGGAGATAATGCCACATCCTTGTATTTATTTGGCATTCTAATTGTATTAGAGAGAGAGAGAGAGAGAGAGAGAGAGAGAGAGAGAGAGAGAGTTTTGTGTGAGTTTGTGTGTGTGTGTGTGTCTCCATGTGTGAGTGCGTTTGTGTGTATCACTTAAGATCTGGGTATTCTATGTTATTCTATGTTCTGATTGGGACTGAGAATTATCCTGTGTCAATTTTCATGGCATGATAATGATGAGGGTGAGAGCCTCACTGTGAGCAGTACAACATTTCACATCTGCTCAGGTGGACGCACATGGGAATCTCCTGGTGTGTGTTATAAATTCTTTTCCCTGTAAATACTGTTCATGTTCCTTTGGGTTTTCATGTAGCAATAGATTCTATGATGGAGAATTGTTACCTAAGAACAGGAGAATAGTCTTCATGGGTTTAAGTTGGAGCCTGGATTGTGGCACAGGGTCCTCGAATGTTCTTCGCAAGCTTGTCAATTCCTTCAAACCCCCTCAGGGAGCTCAAGCAAATCAGCTCCCTCCTTTTGTTTGCTGGGACTGCTGTCCCAGTGTCCATAATAATAAACTTAGTAAATACCAAATAGATCCAGTACCAAGGAGCAAGTGTGTGGCATTCCTAGGCTGGGGTAGTTCAGGATTCAGTCTGAATTCATGTAATTCTTGAATCCTTCATTCATAATGTTATTTCATCTTTGGACCATGCCCTACCACAGGAACAACTTTGAGTCTGAGATGCTCACGATGCAGCATGAGGAAGTGATGACCGACATGAAGAAAATGAGCGAGCAGGTCAATAGAGCTTTGGTCAAATGTACACACCTCACACTGGAAAATGACTGGTACTGGTGAGTAACTTACAAGGTTGGGACCCAGCACTAGGCACAGCATGTGTCAGCCCATTCTTATCTGTGAAGTAAAGTGAGGATCAGGCTTTATAGTGTTTGAAACATACCAGGAAGCCTGTCTCTAAGGAAGGCTGTAGGACACACAGGACACAGAAAGATTGGCCTCCAAGCGACATTCTAATAAAATAGACAAATAAGCACACATAGGGATTAAGTCCTCTTCTGGGAAAAACTTGAATCAATGATGTCAGGTTTTTGAGAAGTGCCCTGAGTCTTCTGGAATGTGGCTCTTTTCTCCATTTGACCTGTCTCTAGGTCATGCTCCATGGCTACTGTGGACTTGGACTATAATCTGGGGCTCTCTTTGGATCAGGACCCTAGAGGGAGTAATGGACTTGGAGACGTGGGAGGAAGTTGGAGACTGGCTGGGATTAAACATTTTTACTTTGTGTCTCAGCCGCAGCTTCTGCCCCCTCCTAACTGAGTTTTTTGAGCTGAAGAACAATGCCCAGAGAGCACGGCATGAGAACAGGGAGCTTCTATGGGAACAGATTGCACTGGAAGAGTCCATTAAGGAAACAACAAGGATCTGTGGGGAAGCCAGTATGAAAATCCGCGTAACAAGCAGCCTCAGGTAGGATGAATGACGCATCAAGGGCAGGTTTTCCTGATATCTAAGCATAAACCAAGTCAAACCAGTTTAACCTTCTCCACCTTATCCAGACACTCTCCTAGGTCTCATCCAGTTGTTCATTTCTTTGACCATTTACTAACCTTTCTGTGATGTTAGCTTCATGCAAGAAACTGGAGGATTGACAACCAAATCCTCCTGCTCAACTAGAAAATGCATTTCCTTAAGGGGGATCTGTTGATCACACACTGCACACTTACATGCCATTATGCTAGAGGGATGCCATGAGGTAGCCGTCTTTGTAGTGCACAGAACTGATTAGAGTTCAGTTCAATTGCCAAAAGAATGGCTCTCATTGTCAATTATGATGGGGCTTGTGGACTTTCTCTCCTTTTCCCCGTACATTGAAAATGGTCCCTTCTGCCTGTCCAAATCGTGGTTTCTAGTGACAGAGCTTGAGAAGCAGTTTGTCCGTCCTGTTCTATGTCAGTGTTTTAGTGTTCTTTCCTGTGGCTTATGTCCTGGAGCTGACTGGATGAACAGGGATGTAGGAAAGACTTCTCTCACGGTGAGGGTTTGTGTGATATATGTATGGATTAGAGGGAAATTTTTCTCCAACTCTCTCAACCTAGTGTGCCCAAGAAGTGCATTCCCTACACAGGTTTACTCTATAAGGGATGGATAGCAGTGTCTACGCTCTCACTTGACACATTTCCTTTGCCTCATCTGTATTCAACAACTGTTCTTCCAGCATAATGGCCTCCCCATTCTTTTCTGCTTCTCACTTATGATTTCTGTTCTCTCTCTCTCTCTCTCTCTCTCTCTCTCTCTCTCTCTCTCTCTCTCTCTCCCTTCCCCTCTCCATCTCTCTCTGACTCTGTGTGTTTGGGGGGGGTGTTTTTTTGTGTGTTTGTGTCTGTGGGCACATATATGTGTGATCATTTTTATGGCTATGATGCATATTGTACTTTGGAAGTTGTTTGTTTTAATTATTTGTGATATGGGGGTCTTATATATAGAAGTGTGTGTATATGTGTGTTTTTTCGCATGTGTGTGTGTGAACTCATCAAGTTTCTGAACACAGACACATATACATGTATTTATATATATTGTATAAGTCTATATGTGCATATTTAGAAACATGTAAAAGTATACACACACACACACACACACACACACACACACACACTCTGAGAGAGAGAGAAGAGAAAACATAATCTTTCCAATTATATTTTAAACTGTTCTTAATGGGGTCTTGATCACTATTCAAACTATTTACACTGGGAAAACTATTCATCAACATTGACATTACTTGGAGAAAAACTCAGGAATAGGGTACAGGGATGTGAGGACAGGCTGCTGTGTGAAATCCATGTACCTGAGTGTCGAAACTGATGACTGAGGGCTCTTCTGCCTTCTTTGCTCTCGGTGTACAGTAACACTGGAAGGTCATGTGGCTTGTTGTGTCTTCTCAACATCCTGGTTATGTTAATCATTTCCTGCCACCAGTCTCTTTCCAGATTGGCCTAAACTTGGTTGAATATACCTTGGCTTTGGAGTTTGGCCTGGAATTTGTTATTTGAAAGATTAATTTGCTTAGAGTTGAATCTGCAGGCAGAAGATGTCCAGGAGTTATGCTGAGGTGGAATCACATCTTTGCCTCAGACAGAAACTTAGGCTCAAAATAGTCCAAAGCACTCACCCTGTGTTGTGTTGTGGCACTCTTAACCATTGTTATTCAAAATCATTTGATCTGAGTGAAAATCATCTGTAAGGAGGGTTTAGAAAAGTGATGACCCTCAGACATTGCTGGAGGTGTCAAATGGGTAGCCCTGTGAGAAGCCATGTACAACTCTTGTGAAAGTTCAACCTTTTGACACAGTGATTCCAGAACAAGAAGTAGGTGTCAGCAGAGAAACTGTGGCACATTAGTGTTTAGTGGTTCACCTCAGAGCAGCCATGAAGCAAAATTATCCAGATGTCCATCAGTCAGAAAGTGAAAAGGTACAATGTTGTCCAGCCCTTCCATGGACTGTGGCTGAGTTTGATTATACCTGCCAGCATTTGGCTTTGAATTAGCCTTCTCTTACTCGAATTATATCTGATAGCATCCCAGTACAAGTTTTACCTTGGATTGTGGTTATGGAGATTTCCTAGCTGTTTGTGCTGGTAGTTTGTTTCCCCTGTCAGGTACTGTATGGTAAAGGGACCTCATATTGAAAAATGCAGCTCACTTTGCATGCACTGGGAAACAGTGAGCAGAGGACTGAAGAGGCTCACACGCCCCCCCCAACACCCCCAGTGCTCTGTTTCCTGAAATCAGCCTCCTGTGCACAGCCTTGTGACCTTGCTAAGCAGGCTTGGCTAACAGGCCTAGATGTCACATTCCTAATTTCTGAATTTCAGGGGAATACACATTATTGGCTGAGCTGTCTTTAGGCTATGCTCACTGTGTACTTACCCCATTCCAGGTTTTTTTTTTTTTCTTATGCCACAATAGTAGACTGGGTGATCTCTTCTATTACCATTAACTGGGAAACTAACCACATTCTGCAAAATACTCTGCTTGTATGTGTGAAAAAAATATATTTGGGTGAGTTCAAAAGTGTGTATGTCTGGGTGTCTGTCTGTCTGTGTCTGTATACATGTATGGCTCCATGGACAATATAATCTTCTAATGACCAGGATGAGGAGAGCATGGAGGAAAGTCTGCAGGACCCCCTGAATCAGCAAAAACTGGTCACTGAGCAAAAAGCCTTGTCTGAGACGATGCAGCATCATTTCGGTGTCACTGAGATGGTTTGAAAGCACAGGATGAGAGGACCCAAGTAGATTCCCTGTACTTATAAACTGTCTTATTGGGTGTGTGACTTTCTCCATAGTTCTCAGCATCTGTCAGCTAGGAGCAGCTCAGAATATTATTCTTGTCCATTTTAAAAGAAATTCCGTCCATGAAGTGTATGTGATCCATAGAGATTCTGGCTCTTGTGTACCGATCCCCCCAGTCTGAGCTCTCTTGTATTATCTGAGCCCAGTGCCTTTATGTCTCCCCACAAATAGTTTTACGATACTCATAAACAAAGGAGTGGTATAGTTTATTTTCTGCATGAGTATCTCCTTTAGAGTTCAATGCTTAGTCTTGGCAAGATTTCCATGCAGCATATTCTTGCCAAGTATAATATCACTTCGGTGTGCATGTACTTCTTGAGATATTGTTTCTCTGGGTCTTTACAGATATTGAGGTTGTCATGTGGACACCAGGCATATTCCTGCACTTGAGGAATAATAATAGCCTTCATTTCAGTGATGGCCAGGCTTCCAAGGCCTTCCTATTGTTTTCTAGGTTGTTCAAATCTCTCCTCACCTGACATTAAGGCATTGCTACATGATATTAAAATATAATATATATGTACCATTGGATTTATCTGCTGTTCACAGTTCAATTTTTAGCATTTTTTTAAAAGCTGTGAAAATATGCAGGCCTGTGGGATCTCTTACCCTTCTCTCTTGGGCATGAGTGAATGACATCAGATGAAAGATCATCCTGGATTGTCCTGCTGAATTGTGCTGCTGTCTATGGGATAAGTGACATGGCAGGTCCTCACCAGGTCTTTTCCACCCCTAGGTCTGAACACTGCAGCAGAAGCTTCCCCAGGGCACAGACCAGGACTACAGCTCTCAGAGACAGAACTGTCCACCAGGAGCACTGAGGGTGCAAAGATTGACACCACCTCCCACATCTCAGTCCTTGTAACTGTACAAATCTTGGGCTGAATTTGAAAGACCTTGAGATGTGGCCTGGAACACGCCTCACGTTTAACCTTTTGACGACTTGTCCATCAACAACCAACCACCCCGAGTGAGGCAGGTCTACATTCCTCTTGAAGAGATTTTCACCATCTTCCTTGCCGTTCTGCTGTGTTTGCAAGGCCAGCAACAGGCTGGAGTTATATGTTGAAGAATCAGCAGGAATTGAATGCTGACTAATTTACTTGTTATATTTGTTTTTAGTTTGAAGTTTGGTTTTATGCATTTGGTTTTATTTGTTTACGTTTGAAGTTTTGTTATTTATTTGTTAACTTTAGTTTTTTAATTAATATTCTATATTCTTAAGGCTATATACATTGAACTCATTGACTCCCCACTTTAAAATTTTCTTGAATAAATTAATGTTTGTCTATAAATAAAAATGTGACCTTTAACCCCTCACTGACAAGACCGTCCTGAGTCACATGTGGTTCTTCCTCCTGTAACAGCACAAGTGTAAGGCAACAGTGGTTTTCTGCAAGTCTCATGCAGCTTAGGCTTCACCATCAGTTCACAGCCAGCCAGAGCTGCACAGTAAACTGTGCTCTTGATGTAGACAGTGTGTCGTGCTCTGTGGATCCCACATACATGACGAAAATTATCCTTGCTTTATCCTTGTGCTCACAAATTTAGCTTCCTTTATAATGACAAACAAAGGGAAACTCAGAATTATTTCTCTAATACATTAGAGGAAATAAAACCATTCAGTATGGGAATATAAAAAGCGATCAGGACACACTGAGCTGTATGCTTCTGCATTCCTTGTAATATAGCATTGGTTATAACTGCAGATTTATTGAATTCCAGCAATTTTGGAGGAACAATATGTTTAAATTTTTTATTAGATATATTTCTTTACTTACATTTCAAACTTTATTCCCCATCCTTGTTTCCTTCCTTAAGCCCCCATTCCCTTCCCTCTCCCTTCCCCATATGTGTATCCCCTATACATCCCCCTTATTGTTCACCCATATTCCCATGCACTGCCCCTGGAACATTTTCTTTATTGCTTTGTTGGTTTGTTTGTTGTTATTCTTTTTCTCCCATTATTATTAAATTGGGCATTTCTTATTTACATTTCAAATGTTATTCCTTTTCCCGGTTTCCTGTCCATCAGCCACCTAACCCTTCCTCTTCCCGTTCTAAATGGGTGTCCCCTCCCCATCCAACCCCCATTACTGCCCTCTCCAAAATTCCCAACACCAAGGGCTTCCCCTTCCACTGTTGCCCCAACAATGCTATTTACTGCTACCTACGCAGGGTCAGTCCATGTGTAGTCTTTGGGTGGTGGTTTGGTCCCTGGAAGCTCTGGTTGGTTCTTAAGGGGTTGCAAGCCCCTTCAGCTCCTTCAGTCCTTTCCCTAATTCCTCCAATGGGTGTCCCATTCTCAGTTCAGTGGTTCGCTTCTGGCGTTTGACTCTGTATTTTACATGTTCTGGCTGTGTCTTTCAGGAGAGATCTATATCCAGTTCATGTCAGCCTGCACTTCTTAGCTTCATCTATTTTATCTAGTTTTGGTGGAGATATATATATATCACATGTGGGGCAGGCTCTGAATGACCGTTCCTTCATTCTCTGCTCTAAAATTTGCCTCGCTATCCCCTCCTATGGATATTTTTGTTCCTCCTTTAAAGAAGGAGTGAAGCATCCACATTTTGGTCATCCTTCTTGAGTTTTATGTGGTCTGTGCCTTAGATCGTGTGTATTTCGAGTATAACTAAGAGGTGAGGATGCAAAAGAATCAAATGGATAGCTTGACGCCAGAGGTTGGTGGTGAACACCAGAGGGAAAGATCATTCTTCCAGAAACAATTGGCAGGTTTCTGGTAACTCAGCTTTACCAGACTACTTGTCTTGGGTCCACAGAACTGTCTGAGATGCCAACACCAAGGTATGTTATACCTAATATACTAGACAGTGTAGAAGGAGATGTCAAAGCCAGATTTCACATTTACACCTATGTAAATAAAAAACAGAGATCATTTACCCAGAAAGGATTGCATACAGGTAGCCAACGCTATGATAAATCATGGGAACCTGAATTAACTGACACATGGCCTCCTAGAGTAAGATAAAAGTACCTGCTTGTTTTTATTGATTCCTTTTCTGGGTGAGTAGAAGCTCACTACATCAGACTGAAACTGATCATAGAACAACTAGAAAGCTCTGCTAGGAACTTTCCTCCTAATTTTGCCACTTACTAGGAATGCTGTCCTATAATAGCCCAGCTCTCACGGCCAAAGCCTTTGAATAACAGTCAAAGATGTATGAATAGTTTGGAGTCTTTATTGTGCAGAATTCTGGGTAGGTGGAAATAATTAACAAGACATTAAAGGAAATACTATGGAAACTCTCATTGGAATCCAGAAAGGGTGGAAAGGCTCTTTTCTTCTTTTGGGCCTGCTGTACTCCATACAAGGAGGGATTGAACCCTATAATATTATGTTTAGAATACACCCCCCATTGCTTCTAAGTCTTAGAGATCAGCAGTTGGCAGAATTCTTCAACTATTTTATTCTTGAAATCCTGTCTGTCCAGTTCTCCGTAAAGTCTTTTACTTTGACTATCAGAGAGACCCAGTGAACCTCTAAATCTATCAACAATATCCCCTAATTTGGACCTAGCGGTAGTGAACCTACATGAGCCAACTGGGCATCAAAAAGGACAAAGCAATTTGCAAAGGACCTACGTGGTGATGTTTTACACTCTTACAGCTATGAGGTTAGGTGGAATTTTAACATGGATTCCTCACAACTAGGTCAAGAACGTAGAAGCCACAGATGACAATGCCAAATAGACTCCCTCCAGAACTTCTGGACCTATTAAAGTTGAGCTTTCACCTGACCTCAAGCCCTTCCACTCCCTGCCCAACCTCCTGGATCTTATGTCTGGCATGAATACAGGATCATGGTCCAAACTCTAACACCCTCAGGCCTGTCCCTGGGAACTCAGGAAGGTGGACACTAGAGAAGTGACGTCTAATGGAACTGCAGAGGACCAATCTCCGTCCACGTTGTCCTTTGCTCACTGATATCTGGTTATTTTTTGGAGAAAGGATTTGGAAGTTTATCATTTGAAGTAGGTGCACAACATTTAAAGTTGTATATTCACTGTGTAACTGGATTAACTATGTTACCAAGATCATTGCAACAGAGGGATGCAAAACAGAGACTTTGTGAGTACACATCCATGAATATATGTAAAGAAAGACACCTTGGAAGGAATGCACAATAAGAAAATGAAATCCAATATCCAATAAATTAAAGGTCTGGAGGGAAATACTGCCTTTTGGGAAACAGGAAAACCTAGGAAATTGGAATGTATGTCACAGGAATGGATCTGGGAATAAAATTATTATGCAGAAGAATCTTCCACCCCATGTCCCTTGATCTTTCTCCCCATGCCAAGCCCCTGACACAATCTGCCCTTTCAGAGCATGTAACTACTAATGGAGCAAAGAGAAATCTCTAGCTTTAGAGGGAGGAGATATGGAAAGGGTTCCATTGTGTCACTGGAGAGCCTCCTGGAGATGGCACCTCAGAATCTGGTCACCATAAGGAAAGCTGGTTAGCAGGAGGCCCTGGCAGTTCCCAGTGACGTCATCCAAATGCTCTCCTGCAACCTGGCCTTCTAGACAGAGTAGCGTAAACTGCAATAAAAGGATACACTTGAAAGTAAAACTTGGAGGAAATGCCCTGGCTTATCTACATTGTCACTGTGAACTGTGACATTGCTCTCTTGGCTTCTGTGCCCAGACATGAGGGCTCTGAAGCTATGCTGCCTCCTGTGAACTGTGAATGAGCTTGTGTCACACGAAGAATATGAATGCAGTGAGAAGAGAGTAGGAGGACATTGTGACACTGCCCTCCCAATGGAGACATGGAAGTGTTGACAATCACAGTGGGTGAGTCTCAAGCTGCACTTTGAGACCCAGCCAGGCTACGTTTCACCTGTCAGCTCACTTCCTGCACATTCACCACAGGCCAAGGGCAGGCTCAGATGAAGCTCTGTTGAAGACAGGCGCTGTCCCTTGTGAGCTGCATCCCAGGGTATGCAGAAGACCATTCAGCCTCCTGTGATGTGGGAGATCAGAGTAGTAAGAGGCAGACAGAGGGGACAGTTCTGTGTTTGTTCTTCTGGGCTACCATAACTACATCTTCCAGGCTAAGGATTTGCTCATGGGAGTCTGCTGTCTCACATGTGTAAAGGCCAAGCTGTCGGAAGTCTCAATAACACAACTGGCTCCAGGCTGCTTTCTCAGTCACTGGGATTTTCACGCAGTCCTTCGTACCTTGTCTTCTAGAACCACAAATTCTTTTCTGCCTTCATATGGACAAGGCATATTTTCTCACTCTCTCTTTCTAGAGACCAGTTGGAACACATATATTGGACAGCCATGCTTATTGTCTAAACTGGCAGGCGTCCAGGTAGGGCATTAGTGGGTACAGCATCATATCTCAGCATCTCTTCCTGTAAGGGTTGGAGCAGAACTCCCCCATCTCATCCTGGGTGACGATGTAGATTAGGCCCATCAGATTAAATAAAGAATTGAAAAACTCTCCTGGGGGTGAAGTGGTGAGGAAATCATGTTGCCATCCCATAAATGCACTGCTATGAGCAAGCTTCAGACAGCCTGGGGGGTGCAGCCTGCAGCAGAGACCACAGGCCTTTGGTGGAGAATGATTCAGTTCAGAACTGGGAAGGGAAAAGGATGGTTGATATTGTTCCAGTAGATCTCACTGCCTATAAAAAGAGTTTCTTCTAGATCAATGAATGGTTCTTGTAAAGCAGCTCCTGGACTGGACTACTGAGACCAACCATGAGCCCACCAGACTGGTGCTTTCCAACCAACAGACAAAAGTATCCACTGTACAAATGATACACAGATATATACACAGAATACCAGATGGATACAGAGTTTCTTCAGTTCCATGAATGAGGGATTCAGCAGATGAGATGGCTCAGCAGATAAAGGTAATTGTTGCCAACTCCCTACACCTGAGCTCCTTCCTAGGACCTACATGATTGAAGGAAAGAACAAACCCCTCACAACTTGTCCTCAGATTTTTATGTAGTTGGATTTTTCCGGTCTTGGTCCACAGAAGCAAAGACATCAGGTTTTCCAATTCCATTTGACACGGGTCCAGTACCTTCAACCGAATGTTCCTTCCTGGAAAGCTGCAGCCTGTCAGCGTGGCTCACTGGTTTGTGAACTGCAAGTGTCCGTCTGGGAAGGTGGTCGTGTTCATCCAGCCCACCTGCCCCTATTGCAGAAAAACCCAAGAAATCCTCAGTCAACTGCCTTTCAAACCTGGTCTTCTGGAATTGTGAACATCACAGCCACTAACAACACCAATGAGATTCAAGATTAATTACAACAGCTCACTGGATGGAGAACAGTTCCTCGGGTCTTCATAGGTAAAGAAAGACTGCATTGGCAGACGCAGCGATCTGATCTCCATGCCACACAATGGGGAGCTGATGACCCGGCTGAAGCAGATTTGAGCTCTGCGGTTAGGAAAGGGGTGCAGGCAGAGCCCATGCCGAGAGCCATCATCCAGCTATTCTGATGGCCCGGACCCCTGAGAGATGATGTGCATCACAGAGGATGTCAGTATTTTCTGGTGACCAGACTTTTCAACAAATTGGCTTTTATTTCTTCTTTTCCTCAGTGCTAAAACTTGTTGCTGTTTGCCTTTAACCATGGGGCTGAGAAGCTTAACAGACAACACTGGCTTTTCCACTCTTCCTGAGCTGACATGTCTCTGCCTCTAAGCCCATGTTTCCCATCCAGTTGATCTAAATCCCCATTGAATCTGTTTCTGGTTTCCTGCCATGCTGGTCAGCTGAAGTCATTTTGCAGAAGTCCACTTCCTGAATGGTCATTAAATCAATGGATATTGTGATTTTGTTTATGACCTACACACAGGCCTTTCCCTCCATCCTGCATGCACCGTCCCACTTCTCCATTCACAGCCCTCAGCCAGTGTTCTCAACCTTGCCCTCGCACAACCCACAGAAGGCCACACTTGTATGAGCACGCTGTTTGAAAAATCAGATGAAGAGCTTTAGCATACTTGGTCCTCACTGTAGCCATAATAACATAGACGACAGAGCAGATTGTGCATTCATCTCTATTCATAAAGGAGATTAAGAAAATCCCAAGTTTTATGTTGATCCTCGTCAGAGTACCAGCAAAGTCAAATATGAAATGCAAAATTGCATCAATTGTATCAAGGGGCAACCCCCAATATCCTCATGCCTGGACTTGGAAATTAAGGAAGACAGATATTGGAGAAGTGATGGCTGTGGGGCTACAATGTAGGAACACGCAGTCCAGGTTGACCTTTACTCACTGATGACCAATTTAATTGTCTGGCTATATTTGAGAAAGGAATGATGTCCTACTTAATATGTAAAAGAAGGGACAGAAATTTATGATTTTATATTTGCCCTGTAGTTGATCCCCTATATTCCGAAGAAAAGGGAGTTTTTATTGCAAAAAGTAGGATTATTAACATTGACTTTGTGAACTACATGGACGTGTATGTGGAAATAGTCCTGGCTATCAAGCAATGCACAATAAGCAAATATTATTCAGGTTTTATAAAATTAAAATTACAGGAGGAATATATTGGCCTCTAGGAAACAGAAAAATTTGGGAATTGGACTGTATGTATGTGCATCGTCTCAGGTGTAGATTTATTATTGATAGAAATCGTCCTCATTTGTGGTCCCTAGAGATTTAGATACTAACAAAAATATCTTATGCAATTCAGGGTTGTAACAAACTCTCCCCATCAAAAGCATTGATGACATCCGATGAAGCAGAGAGAAATATCTAACTCTGGAGGAGAAGTTGCCAAAGGATATTCCCTGGGTCACAGGAGAGGCTGCAGAAAAGGGCCCCATAGAAATTGGTTTCTTTTGGGAGAGCTGGGTAGCAGGTAGGCCATAGAACTTCCCAGTGACGTCATCAGTAATCTCTTCCTTGGACAATCTCTTGTATCTAAGAGAGCACTAGAATCTTCTGTGATGTCACCAGTGTTGTGGTGACACCAACTGCCTGTGGGATTCCCTCAGTGCCTTTTAGGTTCACAAACAGGCATGTTTCACCAGCTGCTCAAGCTCGTTCAGAAGGAGAGGGGAGACCAAGGAGAGACCAGACCGAGGCAGAAGAAAGCTGGCCTCCTGTCTTGTAAGTACAGAAGAATGAAATCATTCTGGGGAAGGCACAGTGAGTACTGGGTAGAGTTGGGGAACTTCCTCCAGGAGGCAGGTTTGAGCTGAGCCTTTCAGGAGTCGGCCTTACAAGCAGGAGCCTTGGAATTTGTCAATTGCAGACCAAGAGTCAAGAGTCCTGATGATTAATTTGACAGAGAGCCAGGAATTGGACAGCCTGCAGCTTCTTTTCTATGAGCTTTTTAATTTCTACTGCCAAGGAATGCCAGGAGGAAGCCCTATGAGGATAACAATGTGCCCATTCATGGTTGGGTGCTGAAGCACTTCATCCTCTAGATTCCTGTAGGTTACTAAGTCTCTGATGACAACAACAAGGAAGGATGAACCCCCTAGTCATGAATTGAGGTCGCAGACACTTTAAGCTTGAACACACGATTAGGGTTTGATGGTGCTGTGAACTCCAGGATTGACCTGCTCCACGTCTGTTATCTGCTGACAATGTCCCAAATCTTTATGTCTGAGGTAGATTCTATCTTTCAGTATGAGGGATCCTGTAATAGTGAGTGAGGCTTATGTATGGCAATGGAGGTTGGGAAGAGGGAAATAGCTTAAGAGTCCACATTAAAGATAGCTTTTCTTCTCTTTCAGGGATTCAACAAGTCTCCAGCCTTTCCTCTTCCTCAACCTCCATTTTGAGACTCAGAATGGTCTTTTCTGCCCATGGGCTATCCAATATGTACATTCACTTGTGTTTATCTATCTACAGGGTTTATTCGGAAGGCATCATCAGAAAATTTTATCAGTAACCATGAAAAGCGTATAAAGAAATTGGAGGAACTAAAACTTGAAATCCAGAAGTGTAAAATCGAGCGGGATGAACTTTCTCGAATCCTGGACCTTTATGTCAATGATGGTTTGAACTACAGGTAGTCATTATGCCCTGTAACCTACTGACTGTCTTGTGCTCTCTCTGCTAAGCCAAGATTTCCTCACATCCAGAAAGTGTTTCATCTCTCATCCTGGACTTTAAGGAGCCTTGGCAGGTGCTGGCCTGTGAGAGAAGCTAGGTGCTGTGTATTTAGGGTCAACCTCTCTTGTACTTGACCCTGAGCTCCTTGGAGTTGGATTGGATTTTTTCAACAGCTGGAAGGACCTGGTCACACTTGCTGCATCTAAGTGTGTGAATGAAATGCCTGAATGTCATCACTCTTACTCTGATTTTGGTCGTTATACACTGATTCTATGGCACCTCCATGATAAAGTTGGCATTCTAATTATGTTTGTATATGGGTTGGTATGTACGTATGGATGTGAAAGTATTTGTGTGTGTTTTGCTCAGGATCAGGGAATCTGGGACCTTTGATTGGGTCTGAGGATTTGTTTGATGAACAGTTTGCAGGTCATGATAGTGATGAGTCTGTGGAGGCCGTCATTGATCAACAGAGCACTTTGCTCCTTCTGTTTACCTTGCTGGCACATAGGACTCTCCTGAGGGGAGGAGGTGTTATGAATCCTCTTCCCTGTAAAAAGTAGTTTCGGCCTCTGGGAGTCATGTAACAAGGATTGAGAATCCCTGCATTCAAAACAAGAGAAATGTCATCACATCTTTCTGTTGGACCCAAGGCTATGGCACAGACTAGAGGAAACATCTTATACTTCTTACACAACTATTCAATTCCTTCATGCTTACCTGGCCAGCTCTTCAAAGTCAGCTCCCTCCATTTGGTCCCCTAGCTCTGCTGTCCAAAGGCCAGGATAATTAGTTTAACCAGCACCATTGGAAGGAGCAAGTTTGTGGTATATACTGGGCTTAGGTAGTCCAGAGAACAGTCTGAGTTCATTTATTTATTTATTTATTTATTTATTTATTTATTTATTTATTATTCATTTTCCTGCTTTGAACTTTATTTTCTTTTTTGTAATTATCCAAGGATGGTTTACTGTGACCTAGAAAAGGTCACTGTGGGAATAAATTCTTGGCACTTGTTATTCCCAAACATGCAGCTCTCAGACTTTCCCCCTCCTATACAGAGGGTCTTTGTAGGACCGTATCTCACCAGCCTTTTAAGGAGCCCTTATTTCAAAACAAATGCATGCTGATTTGGAGAGCAATATTTTCTATGGGAGAGTGATGGTTTGAGTCTCCCTGTTGTGTTTTTGCTGTGGTCTTTGAGTTTTCCACTTTCTTCCCTAGCACGCATTCCTTGAATTTGAATTTTTATTGGCTATTTTTTATTTACACTTCACCTAATTCTGAAATCAAGAGTTCAGACAGTTATTTGTTCCTTCGGTCATGTTCTAACACAGGCTGAATGTTGAATTGCCAATGCTTAAATCCCAACATGAGATGAGAACGATGGATATGCCTAAGATGACCAACTGGATAAGTGATGCCATGGAGAAGTACAAGGAGCTCATGCAAGAGAACAATTCCTACCGGTGAGTCACTGACAGAAAGGAGACCCCAGCAAGCACTAGGCAGGGAATACTTCTGTCCAGCTATGACTTTGAAAAAAGATCTGTGATCCATGAGAAACACATGGGAAGATTGTATAGCTGCTGGGTCTTCTATCAGCCCTCAGAGGGGATTGGCCCTCTACCTGCCAATGGCTTTAGAATACCATGAACACATAAGCACCCATATGCACCATTTCCTCTGCTTTGATGTGCATATACCCTCTAGTGTCAGGATTTTCTGAAGTACTTTGATTCCCATGGAGTGCGGACTCGGGATTTGACCTTCCTCTGATTGGTGCAAACATGCAAACTGTGGCTCTAGTCTGGAGATGCCTGGGGATGGGGCCCTTGAAGGGATGATTGTACTTGCAGGAGTGGCAGGCAAATAGAAACTGCCTGGGATTTACCATTATTTGTTTTTGATTCAGCATCAGAAACTTCCACCTCCTGAATGAACGCAATGAATTGAAGAAGAATGTAAGGATTTTGATGAATGAGAACAGAAAACTGCTGGTGGAGCAGACTGAACTGCAAGCATCCTGTGAGGAGGGAAAGAGGTTCTGTGAGGAGGCCAGCAAGACCATGTACACCACAGATATTGAATCCTTGTGTCCTGTTACTTTTGAGTAAATTGAATGTATCCTTGTGAATCAAACAGTGATCTCGAACTCGTCACTCTTAAGAACCTTCTTTATTGAAGTGTGATGTAACCATCTGAAATCCCACCGCTCTCAGGCAGAGATGGATCTCTGCATTCTCACAGGGATTGGGCATCATAATGACTTCCCAGTCAGACTGAGATACAAAGACAATTGTGCTTTCAGTGTAGATTGTGTGTCCAACTCTGAATACCAACTTCATGATGAAAAAATTATCAATGCTGTATCCTTATCAAATATTTAGTGACCACTAAAATATACTCTTTTGTGGATGAGAGTGTTGAACATATTAATGGAATATTCATAAGATTTTCTGTAGTATCTCCCAGGAAATAAAACAATATTATAGGTAGTATAGATGCAGTCATGAAACAGAATTGCTTGCTTTTGGTTTCCTTCAAACATGATATCAATTATAACTGCACAGAAGAGATAATAAATTGCAAGAGCTTTCAGGGGATAGGGTTTTTATGGTTGGTTGTTTTCTTGTTCTTCTTGATTAGGATGATGACTTTTGTTCTTGACAATGTACTATGTTCCATTTGGGATTTCAACTCAAGCAGACCACATAGTTTACAATTCAGTTTCTAGATTTCTTTAAAAGCTGGACAAAATATCCAGACAAAGGTGCCCTATGAGTTTTCTCCTTTGTTTTTCCCTCCTTTGGGTGCTTTTGTTTTTGTTTGTTGTTGTCGTTGATTTATTTTATATTTATGAGTGTTTTGCCTCCTGTAGGTCTGTGCATGCTGTTCCCCAAAGGCCAGAAGAGGTCATTGGGTTTCACCTGGAACTTAAGTGACAGAGGATTGTTAGGTGCCCTGAAGGTCTTTTGAGAAACAAATTCTCAAATGATGAGCCATCTCTCCAGCCCCTACCGTGGACGTTTGTCCTTCATCGTGTTCCTTATTTGTGGCCATGGATCATACCTGAACAAAGTGTTTCTTGAGATATGTAGGGACACATTTATGGGGTCTGCATGCTAATTATCTAGACTTCCAGGCATCTATGTGAAGTTTTAAGTTAGGGTTTCACTGCTCTGAACAGATACCATGACTAAGACAAATGTTATAAAGGACAGCATTTAATTGGAGCTGGCTTAAAGGTTCAGATCTTCAGTTCTTTATCATCAAGGTGGGAGCCTGGCAGCATCTAAGCAGATATGGTGCCGTAGGAGCTGAGAGTTGTACATCTTCATCTGATGTTTGCTAGCAGAATCCTCAGTTTCAGGCAGCTAGGATGAGGGTCTTAAAGCCCAGAACCACAGCTAAACACCTGACCCAACAAGGAAATACCTACTCCAAAGAGCCGTACCGTATAATAGTACCGCTCCCTGGGCCAAGCATATACAAACCTTCACATTCCACCCTGAGGCTTCCAGAGGCTTGTTCAAACATATGAGACGATGGGGGCCACATAGTGGTGTTTCTGAGACTTCCTTTTTCAATTCAATTTATCTGATTTTCTTAATCTAGTTCTCACGCAGAATCTTCAGACAAGTGCAAAAGGTAGCCACATTCTTTACCATAAAATCTCCCCAAAGAGTCTCTAAGCAAATATTGAAATTCTTCACAGTATGCTTGGGACAGAGTCACACAATTTAAACCACTTTCAGTAACAAAGTCTTCCATATTTGTTCTAGGATGGCCCATTAAGCCCTATTTAAAGCATTTCCACAGCTTTCCAGATCCAAAGTCCCCATGAAAGAGTCAGAGTTGGGGCCAATCTGAGGCCAGTGGGAAAATTCCACCACCAACCTCTGAGCACAGAAGGACCCCTCCCTTCCAGGAGGAGTAGAGCTAGTGTAGTTCCTGCAACAGCTGCAAACCAGACTGTTGAAAAAGCCTCCTGTGACTCCCCATCCGACTCCCTCAGAAGGTCCCAGAACAGCCCACTGACTGCCAGTCTATTTGGAGGTTGCATCTCCCCACTGATTGTACCCTATTTAGTTACCTTTGTACAAATTCTGCCCCAATTATTTGAATTCTACCCTAATTGCAAGTATATAGCTCCCTGGTAGACTCTGCTCAGGGACTTCTCTCTCTGAAATGGGATGACCCCGATATTTTGGAATGACTAAACTCTTGCCTTTACATAGATTTCCTCCTCTGTGAGCGACATTTCAGGAGGTTCAGGTAGTGGTTCAATTTGTACCTCATATTTTGTGTATTGGCCAGTAAACTCACCTCTTGGAGGAGACCCACAGGAGAGTGGTGAATTGGGGAAGTGACAGCTTGAGCGATGTACCACAGTTGTCTACGTCTCCTCTATCTAGCTTCCATGTGTTCTGCTTTTGGTTAGATTCATATGTGCAAGCTTAAGGAGGGCTCGGACAGCCTCAGTAACAGGACTTTGATCTGGCCAGTGGCTGGAGCAGAAGGCCTGAGTTATCCTGTCCGTGGCATGGACAGGCTGGTCTGTGTACTTCAGCTGCGAAAGAGGGCACTTTGTGTTAGTTGTTCTTTTGTTTTCTGTGTTCTTGGACTTGGACTGACGAAATTTTTTGACATGGGACAGGTTGTTAGGACTAATGACCACTTAATGTAACTTAGAGTGGCCTGCTTTTGATGTTAAATGGCCACAGGACCTCCCCAAGGTGTCAGCAGTAGAGGATATAGTGTTTCAGAAGTTTCCCTCCTCCTCCCTGCTAACACTTCTTTGTCAACTGGAACAAAACCTGAGTCCAGCCTAGCGGTTAGCTCCATCCGTGTTGACAGTGTTAGCTTTGCGGCTGGAGAGATGGCTCAATGGTTAAGAACACTGACTGCTCTTCCAGATGTCCTGAGTTCAATTCTCAGCAGTCATTTGTTGAGTTTCTTTTTCCCTCAGGACCAGCTCCAGGTTTTACATTTCACACCGGTTTATCCCCTCTTCCCCTCTCCTTCTGCCTAGTGCAGACACAGTGCAGTCTGGCATCCAGGGTCCATGACAGGAGAGGCCCCAAGTGGTCATATGTATCCATTAACAGAGTTTGCAACTGACTCCTGCTCACATCTTTTGTTCAGTAAATGAATATCCTTCTTGCCAAGAGAAATGTATGCTCCCTGTCCGAGTAAATGTGGTCTCTGAGTTTTTAAGATGGAAAAGATTTATTTTATATAAAGAAAGGGGATGCCTCTGGTAGGCTCATGTTGAGGCATCTCTTCCCCTGAGGGACCAGCCACCGGATGGCATAATGTAGAATAAACTGTATTCAGGACATGACACCAACTCCCCCGAAAAGTTCTTACAAGTTCTCTTCACCACAGACATAGGCCAAGAAACTGGCCCTTGGGCCCACAGGGAACCCAACCAGATTGGTTATTTAATGGGTGTAAGGGTTAGGGATCTCCTCCAGATTTGCCACCAGGCTCTGTAAGCAGGTTTAAACAATAATTTGCCAGTGTTTAGATATGATATTAAATAAGAGAAAACAGAGAACTCTAGTACAGGGCTTTCTTCAATTAGTTAGTGCCAAATATTAGATAAAAGTTACAGATACAAGCTAATAAAAGTTCCAGAGATTATAGAAGAGTGCAGATTAGACAAGAAGAATGAATTAGAGCCCCTCTAGCCAACAAAGCCCTGGATCCAGGAGAAAAGACTACCATAGAAATGGCCAATGGCTTATTTATCATAGAAACTGGACTCAGTGACAGCAGGATTGCCTGCTTATTATTGTTGCCACAGCATTGTTGGATAAAGATGCGGATAAGTTAACTTTGCGACTCATCTCACACACACACACACACACACACACACACACACACACATCCTGATTGCTGTTCAGTAATGCCTACAGGCTTCATTATCAGACTTTATTAATCTATCTTGGCTTACATATTTTCCAGCCACCTGTTTCCCCGAACCATGCAATTCTGCTGCCCAACCCTGACTTGGACTGTCCACTCCATCAAAGTGATTCTCCTCTGTCAGAGACAGAACAGATCTGGTTTATTAACAAAAGCAGCTTTACCCATGAGGGTCAGAGGAGAGCAGAGGCAGTGGTGACACTGGAAATGGAGGTAGTCTGGACTCAGTCTGTTCCTCCAGACACTTCAATTCAAAGGGCCAAGCTAATAACATTAACACAAGCCCTCATCATGGGAAAAGAAACCAATGGCTAGAGATAACACATGGGCTAACAAGGCCGCTAAGGACATAGTCTTAAAGAAAACAGTATCTCTAGATTGGATACTGTTCTACCTGAACCACCTAGATCAACTGATATATGCAGAAAAAGAAATTAAATGGGATGGTGATGATCGAGTGAACGTAAGCTAATATTATCCATCTCTTTAACAAGAACTCTTCTCAGAAAGATCCACAGAGTCACTCACTTGGGAGTAAAACGAATGACAAACTTTAAAGCTTATCAGCTGAGCAACACTCCCAGTCACCCTAAATATCCAAACTCCTGACTGAGAGGTAAGAGCTTGGAGGCCTCTACTGGGAAAATTGATTTTATAGAGATTAAGGAAGAAAGACATGGCTCAAAATACCTGCTGGTTTTTGTGGACATTTCCTCCTGGATAGACGGATAGAGATACAAGAAGAGATTTTCCCAGGTTTGGAGCACCTAAGGTAATAGGACCAGATAAGGGCCTGCCTTCATATTTCAGAAATGTCAGTGACTGACTAAGATCTTGGGGACAAATTGGAAGCTTCATTATGCATATCATCCCCACAGTTAAGGGCAGGTAGAAAGGATACATAGAACTCTAAATTAGACTTTAACTAAATCAGCCTTAGAGACTGGTGGGACTGGATGACGCTCCTTCCCTTTGCCCTGCATTAGATGTATATGGCATTCTAGCCCCCATAGTATCCAGCCTACAGTTGGCAGCTATTACAAAACTGAAAAATGATAATTTAATATTTAAGGTCAGCGGTACCCAATAGGATCATGACTATGTTTGCCCTAAATCATGTGCCCTCAACGCCCTGGCAGTCCCCTACATTGGGGAAATGATCCTTCAGAGGACCGTGAAGTTAGGGTTTTACTGCTGAGAACATATAGCATGACCAAAGTAAGTCTTATGAAGGACAACATTTAATTGGGGCTGGGCTTATAGGTTCAGATGTTTAGTTCAATATCTTTAAGGTGGGGGCATGTCACCCTCTAAGCAGGTGTGGTGCAGCAGGAGTTGTGAGTTCTACATCTTCATCAGAAGGCTGCTAGCAGAATACTAACACTCAGGCATTTCTCTGACCCCAGATATCTTAATCAAGCAACTGGCTTTTGAAAATGCTAGTACAGTAGAGAAACACTGTCTCAAAAACCAACCAACCAACCAAAGCAACAAAGACAAATTAAAAACAACAGCAACGGGGTTGGGGATTTAGCTCAGTGGTAGAGCACCTGCCTAACAAGCGTAAGGCCCTGGATATGGTTCTCAGCTCTCAAAAAAAAAAAAAAAAAAAGACAAAATAAAAACAGGAGCAGCAGCAACAATAACAACAGCAAACGAAAGAAAGAAAACACCAATGCATACTCTTATGTGACCTTGCCTCCAAGTTATTTCTGAATTGTAAATTAAAATGCCTATAATCAAAAGCTGTACAGAATTAGACAGGTGTTCCCTGGTGTTCCCAGCTTGGTGGTGGGAGGAGACCATTACAGACAGGGGTAGAAAGAAGAACATAAATAGAGGAGAAGCCACCATGAGGTAAGAATCTTTAAATAATGGCCATGTGAGTGGTCAAATTGGAGTTTAAAGCATCCCAGACAAAACCATGGCAAATTATATAACAGAATTATTGGAAAAATATGCATAATAGTATAGAGGATAGCTATCTGCCCAGCTCTTGTGCTGATTAAGGATTATCATAGATATAAAGCTAGTGTGAATCTTTTATCCAGAAACTAACTGGGCAAAGGATGGGCAGAAATCCATGGTTGGGATCAAATACTTTCTACACACAAAACCAGATTCAGCACCTAGAATTACAATCTTCCCAAGCCCAGATAACTACAGACCAGCATAGAAACACAACCAGTAACAGCCAGGGCATTCAAATCTCTATTAGAGCCCATCAACACTATGACAGAAGGCCCTGAATATGTCAACATGACTGAAGAACAAGAATAAAACAGACTGTAAAACAGCATTTGCACATATGGGAGAGGCCTTTAAAGAGAAAGTAAAGAAATGTGTGAAAACACTAACTGTGGAAGGAAATGAATGAAGGAAACCTAAACAGAGAGATGTGGATGAGTAAAATGTAGGAACTCAAATAGTCTCTCAGAGGCAGACCTTAATAACAGACTCCAACAGATGGAATAGAGAACCTCAGGCATTGAAGAGATGATAGAAGGAATGGATACGTAGATAGAGGAAATCTTAAATCCAAAGGGAGGAAAAGAGTGGAGGGGGAAAGGAATAAAGGAAAAGCAAAGGAAGAAAGGAAGGAAGGAAGTCAATCCTGGAAGAAAACATCCAAGAAATAGACAGGATTTTTCTGCAAAATAACAAATATAATAATGATAAAGACAATAAAGTATATAGGAAGGATGAAAATAAACTTGGGTCAAAGGCAAATAAAACAAAAAAAACAAAAACAAAAACCAACAAACAAACAAACAAACAAAAATTCACAACAAAATCATAGAAGAAAATGTCCTTAACTTAAACAAGAGACTCATCAAAGTAAAAGGAGCACACAGTATGAAATAGACTGGAGTGGAAAAGAAATTCCCCTGGGCATATATTACCTAAGACAGTAAACATGGAGAACAAATAAGTGTAATAAAAGCTGCAAGGGAAAAAGTACTGGTAACATACAAAGTCAGTCCTCCTATCAGAATCACACATTACTTCTCGCTACAGGCCCTAAAAGCCAGAAGAGCCTGGATAGATGCACCGAAGACTAAGAGACCAGACTAATAAAGTTGGATTTTAGTTGACCCAAGGGCCTCACTTCTTTTATCACATACAATATTATTAGATACTTTCTAAAATTGCCTTCAGAGCTTCCTTGAGGAAGCCTGAGGAGCTTAAGACCTCTGATAAAGTATTTTGTACAAAAGTACCTGCTTCCTTTTTCCTTATTTCTACTACAGCAGGATGGAGGCAAAGTTTTTTGCAAACTACTTTTAATAAGTAGCCCACATCATAGTTAATGGAAGAGAAAAGTTATTAGGATGTGGGGAAGAGGACCTGTTCAGCAATAGTTCTTCAGGAACGAGCTTGTTTTTCTTTGGCAGCAGTTCAGGACAACAGCAACCAGCAAACCTGACTCCAGAGGGGATTTCTCAGGGGAGGAAAGCAGGAGTGTGGTGGAAACATTGTGGCAGCGGCTGTGCAGACTCAGGAGCTCCTGCTCAAGCTGCAACAAAGCACCCTGTGCTCTGAAGCACAGCAGCTTAGCCAGTTAGCTGGAGACCTGGCTCTCCCACTGCCTGCCTTACCTGGAATCCGCACAGGATACAAGAGGACAAACAACTGTGCCCAAGCTAAGCAGGCAGCGCAAAAGCGCCTGTGAAGGACCCGCAGGCACCACCTTAGTCAGCTTCATCAGAGCAGAGAGTCTAAAGTCTTTTCCTCCTTCAAGCATGGCACCCCAGCCCATTTTCTTTCATTCCCTGCCTTTATTTTGATGGCTTCTACTTCCCTTCATAAGTTTGTCATTTAGTTTCTTTTCTCTCTTTTTTGTTTCTTTGTTACTTTCTTTCTATCAACTAATATAAAGGACCAGCAATTTGATATTTCTAACCTAATATTTGCTGTGGTTAATGCCGTACATATTTGCACATTAAAATTCTTTTTTCTTGCATTTGCCACACTTTAATTGGACTCATTAGCTTAGCTCAATTTCGGTTCTTGGGTTTTCTGAGGTAAGTGAATGTTGGGGTGACCTCATTCCCAACTCCTGATCCTTGTGCCTCTAAAGTCAAATGCTTATGAATTTTCAAAGTTTTCTTTGCCAGTGGATATGTGTGTGTCTGTGCATATATGTGCCACAATATTCAATCCATGTTTGTACCATGGGTCCCAGGTATTGAACTCAGATAATCATACTAGGGTAGCAAGTTCTTTTACCTGCTAAGGACCTTGCTGCTATTGCCCAAGTGTGTGTGTGTGTGTGTGTGTGTGTGTGTGTGTGTGTGTGTCTGTGTGTGTGTCTAATTTTCATATATGTATACACCATATATTGCGCCTATCTCTTTGATGTCCCAGCTTTCCTGTAGGTCTCTTCCGGCTTGCACGGATACCACTCCTTGATTCCTCCCTCTAAATGGCCGTGCTACCTTTTTGCCTTGCTCTGATGCTGGTCACTGACAACTTGAGGAAGGTAAAAAGTGCCTAGTGTGTTAGTGAAGCAGGCCTTTGAATGTCGCTCTGAGGGGTTTTGGGGAGAGAATCGACGTAAAGCTCACTCTGAATGGTGGTAACACCATAACTCTCAGGCCAGGTGCCTGCACTAAATGGCACAGAGAGGAAGCTAAGAGCTAGAATTTCCCTATTTCTGCTCCCTGCTCCACCCACATGGAAAGAGTCTCATTCACATCCTGCCAGCCAGTCCACTTCTACCAACTGCACCTCTCACGGCTACACTCACCCCTTCTAGGACGGAGTCTGTGCTTCCCGACTCTGAGCCAATGGAACCCTCCTTTCTTAAAATGCTTCTGTGACAGAATGGGAAACACGACCAGTGCAGTCACTGCTTCGTTCTGCCCTTTGCAGTCTCCTCCCGCCTGGTTCCCTCACAGCCTTTCCAGTCCAATGTGTCTCCAAGAAAACAGGCTAAAGATTGCACCTTAATTCTCCTTTGACTTGTCTCTGGGAAGAGCCTTTTGCTACATCAGCCCAGGTAGAAGAGTGAAAGAGGAAAAAGAGAAGAGAAGACAGTAGATGGCCTAGGCAAGGGATAACTGAAGTTCTCCTTGTAACACAAGCTACTTCCCAAGATATTACCATTAATCCAGTTTCTGTGTCAATATGACCCCCAAAACCTAATCACCTATCATTAGAGCACATTTGCTGACACACTTTTATTGTGGTTAAATTTCTAATACATGCCTTTTGGAAACACATCTAAAAGTGGGATGGGCTTTTCCAGCTGGATTCATGACCTCCTCCCTCCCACTCAGCACCCATACTCAAATCTCCTGCGGACATCTTGTTTCCTAAACACAGGTGTGGCTGTCTGTTTTACTTTTCCCCATGGGATAGTTTAGTTAGAATGACCTGACCGCACCCGCCCATCAATGACTGGCTTTCTAGCTTTAATGACTTAGGAAAATTTCTGTTTGTTGATAATGGAAATCGCCCACTGTATAAAGTCATTTGCTCCTGCTCTCAAACAGAGGAAAAGAAAGAGAGAGAAGGTCTGCCTGCTGGGGATAGTCAAGGAAGGTCAAGTCCTGTTGGCAGATTTTTCAGCCTGCTGAGGTATGGAACCTTAAGAGAAGGTGTACCTGAGGCTTAAACTTCTATTGACCTTGGTGGAAAAAACGGAGAAGTTTGGGGAATGGGAATGAATGCATTGTTTATTTTAACAATTTGTTTCTGTCAGCTTGTGGTTATGCTTCCCACAGTGCTATAGTAAAATAGGGCTTTGAGAAATATGCTTCTTGTTGCCTTGTACCCACCAGCAGCCCTTTCATAACTGTGTCTTTCCTCTTCTTTTGGCCTTTCCTATTATGATCCTCATCTGCCCCTCAGAGGACCTTTCCACTTCCTACCTGTCAGTCCACCAAAGTAGGGCCATGCCGTTTCAGGAAACTGGAATTTCTGAAAAGCCCATTGAGTCTGGAAAGCAATATCCCCCAGGATATGTCCTGCAGCTCAGAGTAAGATGTTGCAAAAAGAGGAAAACTGACTGATCTCCCACTTTGTGCTTTCAAAAAGAACAAATACTTCAAAAACTTAGATTCTCCCTCCTCCCCATTACAGAATCTGACTTCAGCCCTGCACACTGTGCTCTCCTGGATCCGTGGATGCTAAGCTGCAGGTTCTGGAGATGCCAGCCCCTCAGATGAATTCAATGTCTGCTCAACTCAGTCCATTCATTCACAATGTCTTTGCGTCCACCAACCCAGATGCCCATCGCCGATCGAGAGGATTCCACGCAGCGGATCGAGTTCCAGCAAGCAGAAGGATCTTCAGTCACAGAGCACATTGCGGACCTTACCTGACACGCTGGACAGAACTAAGAGGTTAGTGAGAAACAAGTGTGTGTGAATACGATCCTATGCGCCATCTTCTGGGCAAATACCGAATTACATCCTATTACCTTCCTTTGGAGTCCGAGGCTTCCTTCTAGCCTCTCATGTGCCTCTGTTCAAGACATAGATGCAGATATTCAGAGCCAACCATTGGACTAAGCCTGGGGACCACAATGAAAGAGTTAGGGGAAAGTCTGAAGGAGATGAAGGGGATTGGAACACAATATGAAGAACAACAATATCAATTAACTGGAGCCTTCAGAGTTCCTTGGGACTAAACTACCAACTAAAGAGGATATGTGGTCCCGGCCACGGCTCCTGATACATAAAGTGTAGAGCATGTGTAGCAACAACTGGCTCATCTGACATCTCGGGGAAGGGAGGCAATTGGCCCTCTAGAAACTTGATGTCCCAGAGAAGGGGGATGCTAGAGGGGTGAAGTGGAAGTGGGTGGGTAGATGGAGGAGTGCCCTCTTAGAAACAAAAAGGACTGGGAGGGTATGGGGGTTCAAAGTGGAGAGATCAATGATGGGGATGACATTTGAAATGTAAACAAATAAAATGACTAGTGTAAAATAGATGGTGACAGATGTCTCCAAAAGGACTAGATATTCATTATCTGTAACAGGTTCATTGAAAGTCAAACTCCATAATTGTTGTGACTTACTTATTATTGAAATTTCACATAGATGAACCCAATCACCATTTTAACTTCTCTCCTTGCATTAGTTACCTTTATAAAACAATTTAAAAAGCAATTAGGGTTTCTACTCTCTTAGGCTTTGATACAGTGCCTCATTTTAGCTGTCCCTCTCTATGTTCCCTCCATTCCTGCCCTCTCCCTGTCTCCTCACATGTGACATTCCTGTTCTGACAGTGTCCCTCAGCAATCCATGAGTGAACTTGTACTTCCCTAAATGAGGACAGTCTGGCCCATGTCCCTAGACCCTTACACTAAACTGATCATACAGTCACACAGATTGAAGAATCAACAGCTAACATCCATATTTAAGTGAATATGTATCCCATTTGTCTTTTTCAGCCTGGATTACCGCATCCAGAATGACTTTTACTAGATCCATTCATTGTCCTGCATAGTGCATGCTTCCTTTTTGCCTTTTGTAATTGTGAAGCAGAAATGCAGTCTGTAAATGCACCATGTTTTCTTTATGCATTCGTCCGTTAAGGGACAACTTAAATATTTCCAAATTCTAAGTATTATAAACGAGCTTCACTGAACATGGGTGAGCCAAGGTCTCTATTCTAGGATGAACCAACATCTGGACATGAGACCTGGAGTTGTATCTTAAGGTATAACAATTTTCACCTTCCTGAAGAACCATCATACTGATATCCGAAGTTGCTGTAGAAGTTTGCCTTTCCACCAGGAGACTATGAATGTTCACCTTGCTCCATAACCCAGTCAGCTTGAGTTGTCACACGTGTTATTAACCTTGGTCATACTGACTAATATGAAAAGTGATCTCAGAGTAATTGTGATTTGCATTTGTGTGAAGTACAAGAATGATGAATATTTCTTATGAATTTCTCAGTCATTTGAGTTTTTTCTATTATGAATGTTGTGCTTAGATATGTAGCACATTTTAATTATTTTTCTTGATATATAGTGTTTTAGTTTTTCAAATACATTTTTATATTAGCCTGTTGGGCCCTACCTTGGAGTGTTTCCCTTCCCCCTCGCTGTGCCTTTCAGCCTGCTGTGGCCAAAAGTTGTTTACACTCTTGGCAGCTGCTCTAGGCCCCTGATTTGGGGCCAGGACCTTCCATGGCACCCATTCCTCTTGCTGAGCCTTTCAGCTTCTTATTGTTAAGAAGTTGTTTACGCCCCTGTGTTGGGGCCCGGACTTGCCACGATGCAGATTTTTCCTGTTTTCCTATTTTCCTGGTTGGGAATTTTCACCTGCTTTATTGTTTTTCCACGGCTTTTGCCTCTGGTATATAAGGAGATCTCAGTAAAGCCCGGACAGCATTCTTTTAACACGAATGACCCGAGTGTGTGTTTCTTCTTAACTCTTATAGGCCTATGCCTGGTCCTCAGTGTCCTGATAACACAGGCATCATCAAATGGAGATTTCACCAAGATCGGGAAAGAGAGGACAACCTGACGAGATGGTCCCAGGAAACCGGCCAGTGAAGGAGGGACATGTTGGGGAAAATGGGCCAGGAAAGGTCCCAGTAAGCAGGATACAGAAGCACCGTGGGCATTGAAAACACATGCAAAGAAAAATAAAGATTTGGGGTAGTGGTGAGTAAACCTTGTAAAAAGGGACAAGGTAATAATGGTCAAATGTTTTTGTGTCTGTGTTCTTTTAGATTTATGCTAAAATCTAGAGAAGCAAAGTCAATTCTCATAGATGCTTTTAGTCTTTGGACCCTGATTAGAGACAGTTTACACCCTAGATAAGAGAGAAAATGCTTTGAGAAAAACATTCCTCCCAGACTCTCCACAGATGCTTTGGCAAAAGAAGGAAAATGAGATTAAGCTTTTTAAGAGCTCTCCTAGGGACATCCTGCCTCCTTGCTGGCTCCTATTGGAGAAGTGCTCATTTCTGGTTCTGGGTCCTTTAGGTAGGATATCTGGGTCCCTTTGGTGGGACACCATCTAGCTCCTTCCCTCTATGTCTATTGTCTGTCCTTGGTGCACCAAGCTGTCCATGGGTGTCAGTTTATGTCTGGGTTTTGCTTCTCGTTGCTTGAATGTTTTGTGTTTCATGTTTAAAAGAAAAAATGGTGAAAACTTTAAATGCTGGTTGATTCTCCCCTTGATTAAGTTTTAAGTCCTTTCAAGAAATAACAAATAAATAAAAACCGTTTCAATTGACCTTTGGAGCCCTACATCCCTAGGATAACTGGTTATCTCTGGTGTTAACTATTATGCATGTCCCTGACTGGATCAGGCCTCAATGGAGGAATGTAGCTAGGAGCCTAGGTCTGTCCCTGGGGAAGCTCCCCAGGGGGCTGGCTAAATAGATTAAATAGACTAAATACACTAGCTGGTCTTAAAGGTGCCAGCAGCTTCAAAGCTTCTATGGTAAGGGAGCTGGTGTCTGTTTCTCTTAGAGAAATCTGTGACTGTGATTATTGGATTCAACAGGTAACAAGGTGCTTCATTTAAAATGATAGCTACAAAAAGTAAAAATGGTATTTGATCTAAATACTAAAGATATGTATAATCACTTCATTTTTTTTCTGTTTGGTTTTAAATGTATAATACGCTCTACATGTCTTGGCTATAGGTCCCTGGCCTTTTTTTTTTTTTTTTTTTGGTTCTTTTTTTCGGAGCTGGGAACCAAACCCAGGGCCTTACACTTCCTAGGCAAGAGCTCTACCACTGAATTAAATCCCCAACCCCAGGTCACTGGCTTTTAAGTTATTGGGTATGGTTAAAATTTTTAACATTGGTAACAGAAAGTTGGCTTAAAACTGGAGTCATTCAAGACAACACGTGGCATGAGCCAACCCAGGGAAACATGTCTAGATTGGGATATATTTTAATATAACTCTTATCATGGAAACTGGACTTATAAAAGAATTTAGGGAAATGTCTCTTTGCTGAGGTATTAGAGCCTGCACCATCGTTTTTTCATATGCAAGGCTTGGCTGCCATACTTTATAGCATGAGGAATGGACTTGGTGTTTTGGAGAGACTGGATTTTGGAGGATAGATAGTTTGGTGGAGGGTGAGTTTTGCTTTCCAAAGTTATGGCTGTGCTCTGGGGTTAGGAGGGAAACTTAAATATTGTGGCTAATGATTGCCAGTGTTACATTGACTACAGTTTACAGTCTGATCACAGACAGACTCGGGATTCTAACTCACACATATTTGTGCTTAAAAAAAAGTCAAACAGGTGGAGACTGTGACAAGGGTTGATGAGGCTATGGAACTCAGAAGAGCATTACAGCCCGGTTGCTTACTGCAACTGCTATTTCAGGAAATACATATAGAATGATTATAGGTTTAAGAGATTGTTTTTATGCTGTTTCTTGCACTCTTGGGTTGATGTGAAATATTTCATTTCTTGTGTTTCCTTGGGTTTTGTTGACTTGACCATACATTTGTATGGCTTTTCGAAAGAAAAATGTATTCATTTTTATTTATTTTGGTGAATTGTTCTTTGTATGACTTTTGTCTGTGGTTCGTCTGAATGCAGTTCCCGCGGTGGCCAGAGGAGGGCACCAGATACAGAGTTATAAATGATGGTTAAGCACCCTGTAGGTCCTCAGAGTGAAGCCAGCAGGTTGCCCAGGTGTGCACCATGATGTGCTACAGTTTCTCTACTTCCTCCTGCTCTTCCTTGGCCTGCAGCACCTCTGCATTCTGCCCCTCCATGGCTCTCGCTTGGGTCTCAGTTCCCTCACTTTTGGGGATTTTAACTTTAAGAATGGACAGAAAGATTACAATTTGATGTTTGCCCTATACCTGAGAAGCTTTTTTGCCAGGAAAAGGGAGTTTCCATTGCACAAAATGGGATGGTAAGGCCAAGATTTCAGGAAAAAACATGGGTGAATATATTGAAACCATGACCCCTCTCAAGGTACACTCCATGAAACAACAGGTCCAGCTTGCATACATTTAAAGGTGTAGGAAAAAAATATTGGCCTCTGGGGAACAGTAACAACTGTAGAAATTGGACTATATGTCACATACACGGACCCTGGGTTTATACATTTCAGGATGAAGAATATCCCTCATCCACGGTCTTTAGATCTTTGGCTGTTAACAAAGATGTTCTATCCATTTCAAGGCCTGATACAACTCTCCCTCTCCTCAGCAACTGAGTTGTAATGAAGGAGTGAGAACTCTAAAGCTCTGGAAGGAGAGTGTGCGAATGTGTGTTCCTGGTTCAAAAGTGAGTCTCTGGAAAAGCCACTGCAGAACCTGGTCAGTCTGGTAGAGGTAGTTAGCAAGTAAGCTATGGCATTTCCCAGTGACATCACTGGTTGTGTCTTCCCTGGAAATTCTCTTGTATCCAGGAGACACTAGAATCTTCTGTGATGTCAGCAGTGTTGTGGTGACACCAACTGCCTGAGCGATTTCCCTTCATTTCCTAATGGGTTCCCGAGGAGGCATGTTCTCCAGGATCCTCAGTCTCTTTCGGAGGGACAATCATATCCATGCAGGCACCAGACCAAGGCAGAGGGAGGCCAGCCTTCTATCATGTTGGAGAAGAAGACGAATGGAAAGGTCCTTGAGGAGGTCAAGTGAGTACTGGGCAGGGCAAGGGGGATTCCTGGAGGAGGTTGGCTTGAGCTGGTCCTTCCAGGAGTAGGATGTATGATTTAGAGCCTCAGTCTTCCTAAATGGCTGACCCAGATTCAACAATTTCTGATCATTAACCAAGAACTGTTATATGTCAAGGGGCTTTCCTTGGATCTCTTTAATATCATGGGCAGTGTCAAAGAATACCAGGATGAGCCTTTATAAGAATAACACAGTGTCTCTCCCAGGATCGGCTGTTGAAACACTTCATTCTCAGCAGTGTCCTGTAGATTACGTGGGTAATTGATGCCAAGAGGGATACTCTCCTGGTCATATATCAAGGTCTCAGTTACTTTGTCCTTGAACACACATGATTAGGGATTCAAGATGTTAAGCAGTTTGAACTCAAGGACTTACCTGCCTCACATCAGACATTAGCTGAGAAGGTCCTCCAATTCTTCTTGTTTAGGCCAGCTTTAGAATTTCAGTGCCAGAGGAATGGCTTTAGGAGGTGTGATCTATATCTATGATGGCATATGTTATCCTATGGGAATAGGGACCTAGCTGAGTTCAGCTTAAAGATAGCTTTCTTGCTCTGTCAGGGATTCACTGTATCTGTAGAACTGTTCATCCTCAGACTTCTGTTTTAGACTAAGCATAGTTTTCCTTGACACTGTGTCCACATACATGCCTGTTCACTGGTGTTTATCTACCTACAGAGTCTGATCAGAAGGCATCGTCCCAACCCTCCATGACACCTGTTGAGGAGGAGAGAATGAAGTGTCTGGAGAACCTCAAAATTGCTCTCCAGAAGATGCAGAAGGAGAGAGATGAACTCAGGAGAATCCTGGCAGATTACCCGGGAAAGAATTTAAATGACAGGTAGTCACAATGCAACTTCTGTTAAATCCACATTTCCTCACATCACAGTAGGCTACAACTCCAGGGTGTCCTCATGGTCAAAATCACTTTCCTGGTTACATCAGAATGTGAAGTTCAGATGGGAATGAGATGGTGGCACAGGATATTTTAATTCCTACAAACGTAAATCATAGCCTGTGGCCTGAATCACAGTCTGGGAATGAGGGTAGTAGTGTGTGAGCTCTCATTGTGTGATTTAAGGAGACTGGACAGGTGTTGGCTTGTGGGAATTTCTAGGTGCTCTGATTATGACCAATCATTGTTGTAATTGACGTGGAGGTGCTTTGGGTTCAATAGGTCCTGTGAAGAGCTGGAGGGACCCAATCCCACTTGCTGCCTCACAGTGTGTGACTAGACTGACAACAGGGTATCATTGGTTTTCTCTGATTTTATTCATTGTATGTGGAAATAATGCCACATCCTTGTATTTATTTGGCATTCTAATTGTATTTGAGAGTGGGAGAGAGAGAGAGAGAGAGAGAGAGAGAGAGAGAGAGAGAGAGAGAGAGAGTGTTTTGTGTGAGTTTGTGTGTGTGTATGCATGTGTGAGTGCGTTTGTGTGTATCACTTAAGATCTGGGTATTCTATGTTCTGATTTGGCCTGAGAATTATCCTGTGTCAATTTCCATGGCATGATGATGATGAGGGTGAGAGCCTCACTGTGAGCAGTAGAACATTTCACATCTGCTCAGGTGGACGCACATGGGAATCTCCTGGTGCGTGTTATAAATTCTTTTCCCTGTAAATGATGTTCATGTACATTTGGGTTTTCTTGTAGCAATAGATTGTATGATTGAGAATTGTTACCTAAGAACAGGAGAATAGTCTTCATGGGTTTAAGTTGGAGCCTGGATTGTGGCACAGGGTCCTCAAATGTTCTTGGCAAGCTAGTCTATTCCTTCAAACACCCTCAGGGAGCTCAAGCAAATCAGCTCCCTCCTTTTGTTTGCTGGCACTGCTGTCCCTGTGTCCATAATAATAAACTTATAAATACCAAATGGACCCAGTACCAAGGGGCAAGAGTGTGGCATTCCTAGGCTGGGGTAGTTCAGGATTCAGTCTGAATTCATGTAATTCTTGAATCCTTCATTCATAATGTTATTTCATCCTTGGACCATGCCTTACCACAGGATCAACTTTGAGTCCGAGATGCTCACGATGCAGCACGAGGAAATGATGACCGACATGAAGAAAATGAGCGAGCAGGTCAATAGAGCTTTGGTCAAATGTACACACCTCACACTGGAAAATGACTGGTACTGGTGAGTAACTTACAAGGCTGTGACCCCAGCACTAGGCACAGCATGTGTCAGCCCATTCTTATCTGTGAAGTAAAGTGAGGATCAGGCTTTATAGTGTTTGAAGCAACCAGGAAGCCTGTGTCTAAGGAAGGCTCTAGGACACACAGGACACAGAAAGATTGGCCTCCAAGCAACATTCTAATAAAATGGACAAATAAGCACACATAGGGATTATGTCCTCCTCTGGGAAAAACTTGAATCAATCGTGTCAGGTTTTTGAGAAGTGCACTGAGTCTTCTGGAATGTGGCTCTTTTCTCCATTTGACCTGACTCTAGGTCATGCTCCATGGCTACTGTGGACTTGGACTATAATCTGGGGCTCTCTTTGGATCAGGACCCTAGAAGGAGTAATGGACTTTGAGACGTGGGAGGAAGTTGGAGACTGTCTGGGAGTCACCATTTTTTCTTTGTGTCTCAGCCGCAGCTTCTGCCCCCTCCTAACTGAGTTGTTTGAGCTGAAGAACAATGGCCAGAGAGCACGGAATGAGAACAGGGAGCTTCTATAGGAACAGATTGCACTGGAAGAGTCCATTAAGGAAACAACAAGGATCTGTGGGGAAGCCAGTATGAAAATCCCTGTATCAAGCAGCCTCAGGTAGGATGAATGACGCATCAAGGTCAGGTTTTCCGGATATCTAAGCATAAACCAAGTCAAACCAGTTTAACCTTCTCCAACTTATCCAGACGCTCTCCTAGGACTCATCCAGTTGTTCAGTAGTTCTGTGGTGTTAGCTTCATGCAAGAAACTGGAGGATTGACAACCAAATCCTCCTGCTCAACTAGAAAATGCATTTCCTTAAGGGGGATCTGTTGATCACACACTGCACACTTACATGCCATTATGCTAGAGGGATGCCATGTGGTAGCCGTCTTTGTAGTGCACAGAACTGATTAGAGTTCAGTTCAATTGCCAAAAGAACGGCTCTCATTGTCAATTATGATGGGGCTTGTGGACTTTCTCTCCTTTTCCCCGTACATTGAAAATCTTCCCTTCTGCCCGTCTAAATCGTGGTTTACAGTGACAGAGCTTGAGAAGCAGTTTGTCCGTCCTGTTTTATGTCAGTGTTTTAGTGTTCTTTCCTGTGGCTTATGTCCTGGAGCTGACTGGATGAACAGGGATGTAAGAAAGACTTCTCTCAGGGTGAGGGTTTGTGTGAGATACGTGAGGATTAGAGGGAAATTTTTCTCCAACTCTTTCAACCTAGTGTGCCCAAGGAGTACATTCCCTACACAGGTTTACTCTATAAGGGATGGATAGCAATGTCTAAGCTCTCACTTGAAACATTTCCTTTGCCTCATCTGTATTCAACAATATATATATATATATATATATATATATATATATATATATATATATATATATATATATCGATAGAGAGGTAGAGAGATAGAGAGAGAGGGAGGGAGAGAGAGAGAGAGAAGAGGAAACACAATTTTTCCAATTAGTTTTAAACTGTTCTTAATGGGGTCTTGATCACTATTGAAATTATTACAGTGGGAAAACTATTCATCAACATTGACATTACTTGGAGAAAACTCAGGAATGTGGTACAGGGATGTTAGGAGAGGCTGCTGTGTGTAATCCATGTACCTCAGTGTCAAAACTGATGACTGAGGGCTCTTCTGCCTTCTTTGCTCTCGGTGTATAGTAACACTGGAAGGTCACGTGCTTGTTGTATCTTCTCAACATCCAGGTTATGTTAATCATTAACCTGCCACCACTTTCTCTCCAGATTGGCCTAAACTTGGTTGAATATACCTTGGCTTTGGAGTTTGGGCTGGAATTTGTTAATTGAAAGATTAATTTGCTTAGAGTTGAATCTTCAGGCAGAAGATGTCCAGGAGTTATGCTGAGGTGGAATCACATCTTTGCCTCAGACAGAAACTCAGGCTCAAAATAGTCCAAAGCACTCAGCCTGTGTTGTGTTGTGGCACTCTTAACCATTGTTATTCAAAATCATTTGATCTGAGTGAAAATCATTTGTAAGGAGGGTTTAGGAAAGTGATGACCCTCAGACATTGCTGGAGGTGTCAAATGGGTAGCCCTGTGAGAAACCATGTACAACTCTTGAGAAAGTTCAACCTTTTGACACAGCGATTCCGGAACAAGTAGTAGGTGTTAGCAGAGAAACTGTGGCACATTAGTGTTTTAGTGGTTCACCTCAGAGCAGCCATGAAACAAAATTATCCAGATGTTCACCAGTCAGAAAGTGAAAAGGTACAATGTTGTCCAGCCCTTCCATGGACTGTGGCTGAGTTTGATTATACCTTCCAGCATTTGGGTTTGAATTAGTCAGCCTTATCTTACTCGAATTATACCTGATAGCATCCCATTACAAGTTTTACCTTGGATTGTGGTTATGGAGATTTCCTAGCTGTTTGTTCTGATAGTTTGGTTCCCCTGTCAGGTACTGTATGGTAAAGGGACCTCATATTGAAAAATGCAGCTCACTTTGCTTGCACTGGGAAACAGTGAGCAGAGGACTGAAGAGGCTCACATGCCCCCACCCAGTGCTCTGTTGCCTGAAATCAGCCTCCTGTGCACAGCCTTGTGACCTTGCTAAGCAGGCTTGGCTAACAGGCCTAGATGTCACATTTCTAATTTCTGATTTTCAGGGGAATACACTTTATTGGCTGAGCTGTCTTTAGGCTATGCTCACTGTGTACTTACCCCATTCCAGGTTTTTTTTTTTTATGCCACAATAGTAGACTGGGTGATCTCTTCTATTACCATTAAGTGGGAAACTAACCACATTCTGCAAAATATTCTGCTTGTGTGTGTGAACAAATATATTTGGGTGAGTTCAAAAGTGTGTATGTCTGGGTGTCTGTCTATCTGAGTCTGTATACATGCCTCTCTCCATGGACAAAATAATCTAATGACCAGGATGAGGAGAGAATGGAAGAAAGTCTGCAGGATCCCCTGAATCAGAAAAAACTGGTCACTGAGCAAAAGGCCTTGTCTGAGAAGATGCAGCACCATTTCGGTGTCACTGAGATGGTTTGAAAGCACAGGATGAGAGGACCCAAGTAGATTAGCTATACTTATAAACTGTCTTATTGGGTGTGTGACTTCCTACATAGTTCTCAGCATCTGTCAGCTAGGAGCAGCTCAGAATATTATTCTTGTCCATTTTAAAAGAAATTTCTTCCATGAAGTGTATGTGATCCATAGAGATTCTGGCTACTGTGTACTGATCCCTCCAGTCTGAGCTCTCTAGTATTATCTGAGCCCAGTGCCTTTAAGTCTCCCCACAAATAGTTTTACGATACCCATAAACAAAGGAGTGGTATAGTTTATTTTCTGCATGAGTATCTCCTTTAGAGTTCAATGCCTACCCTTGGCAAGATTTCCATGCAGCATATTCTTGCCAAATATAATATCACTTCGGTGTGCATGTACTTCTTGAAATATTGTTTCTCTGGGTCTTTGCAGGTATTGAGGTTGTGATGTGGACCCCAGGCATTTCCCTGCATTGGAGGAATAATAATAGTCTTCATTTCAGAGATGGCCAGGCTTCCAAGGCCTTCCTATTGTTTTCTAGGTTGTTCATATCTCTCCTCACCTGACATTTAGACATTGCTACATGATATTAAAATATAATATATATGTACCATTGGATTTATCTGCTGTTCACTGTTCAATTTTTAGCATTTTGAAAAGCTGGGAAAATATGCAGGCCTGTGGGATCTCTTACCCTTCTCTCTTGGGCATGAGAGAATGACCTCAGATGAAAGATCATCCTGCATTATCCTGCTGAATTGTGCTGCTGTGTATGGGATAAGTGACATGGCAGGTCCTCACCAGGTCTTTTCCACCCCTAGGTCTGAACACTGCAGCAGAAGCTTTCCCAGGGCCCAGACCAGGACTACAGCTCTCAGAGACAGAACTGTCCACCAGGAGCACTGAGGGTGCAAAGATTGACACCACCTCCCACATCTCAGTCCTTGTAACCGTACAAATCTTGGGCTAAATTTGAAAGACCTTGAGATGTGGCCTGGAACACGCCTCACGTTTAACCTTTTGACGACTTGTCCATCAACAACCAACCACTCCGAGTGAGGCAGGTCTACATTCCTCTTGAGGAGATTTTTACCATCTTACCTGCCGTTCTGCTGTGTTTGCAAGGCCAGCAACAGGCTGGAGTTATATGTTGAAGAATCAGCAGGAATTGAATGCTGACTAATTTACTTGTTATATTTGTTTTTAGTTTGAAGTTTGGTTTTATGCATTTGGTTTTATTTGTTTACGTTTGAAGTTTTTTTATTTATTTGTTAACTTTAGATTTTTAATTAATATGCTATATTCTTAAGGCTATATACATTGAACTCATTGACTCCGCACTTTAAAATGTTCTCGAATAAATTAATTTTTGCCAATAAATAAAAATGTGACCTTTAACCCTTCACTGACAATACCGTCCTGAGTCGTGTGTGGTTCTTCCTCCTGTAACAGCATAAGTGTAAGGCAACAGTGGTGTTCTGCAAGTCTCATGCAGCTTAGGCTTCACCATCAGTTCACAGCAGCCAGAACTGCACAGGAAACTGTGATCTTGATGTAGACAGTGTGTCGTGCTCTGTGGATCCCACATACATGACGAAAATTATCCTTGCTTTATCCTTGTGCTCACAAATTTAGCTTCCTTTATAATGACAAACAAAGGAGAAACACAAGTATTTCTCTAATACATTAGAGGAAATAAAAACATTCAGTATAGGAATATAAAAAGCGATCAGGACACACAGAGCTGTATGCCTCTGCATTCCTTATAATAAAGCATCGGTTATAACTGCACATTTATTGAATTCCAGCAATTTTGGAGGAACGATATTTTTAAATTTTTTATTAGATATATTTCTTTACTTACATTTCAAACGTTATTCCCCATCCTTGTTTCCTTCCTTAAGCCCCCATTCCCTTCCCTCTCCCTTCCCCATATGTGTATCCCCTATACATCCCCCTTATTGTTCACCACTATTCCCCTGCACTGCCCCTGGAACATTTTCTTTATTGTTTTTGTTGGTTTGTTTGTTGTTATTCTTTTTCTCCCATTTTTATTAAATTGGGCATTTCTTATTTACATTTCAAATGTTATTCCTTTTCCCGGTTTCCTGTCCATCAGCCCCCTAACAACTCCCCTTCCCGTTCTAAATGAGTGTCCCCTCCCCGTCCAACCCCCATTACTGCCCTCTCCAACATTCCCTACACTGGGGGTTCAACCTTGGTAGTACCAAGGGCTTCCCCTTCCACTGTTGCCCCAACAATGCTATTTACTGCTACCTACGCAGGGTCAGTCCATGTGTAGTCTTTGGGCAGTGGTTTGGTCCCTGGAAGCTCTGGTTGGTTCTTATGGGGTTGCAAGCCCCTTCAGCTCCTTCAATCCTTTCCCTAGTTCCTCCAATGGGTGTCCCGTTCTCAGTTCAGTGGTTCGCTTCAGGCATTTGACTCTGTATTTGACATGTTCTGGCTGTGTCTTTCAGGAGAGATCTATATCCGGTTCATGTCAGCATGCACTTCTTAGCTTCATCTATTTTATCTAGTTTTGGTGGATATATATCCATATCTATATCTATATCTATATCTATATCTATATCTATATCTATATCTATATCTATATCTATATCTATATCTATATATCTATATATCTATATATCTATATCTATATATCTATATCTATATCTATATCTATCTATCTATCATCTATCTATCTATCTATCTATCTATCCATCTATCTATCTATATGGACCACATGTGGGGCAGGCTCTGAATGGCCGTTCCTTCATTCTCTGCCCTAAAATTTTCCTCCCTATCCCCTCCTGTGAATATTTTTGTTCCCCCCTTAAAGAAGGAGTGAAGCATCCACATTTTCGTCATCCTTCTTGAGTTTCATGTGGTTTGTGCCTTAGATCTTGTGTATTTCGAGTATAACTAAGAGGCGAGGATGTAAAAGAATCAAATGAATAGCTTGAGGCCAGAGGTTAGTGGTGAACACCAGAGGGAAAGATCATTCTTCCAGAAAGAATTGGCAGGTTTCTGGTAACTCAGCTTTACCAGACTACTTGTCTTGGGTCCACAGAACTCTCTGAGTTGCCAACACCAAGGTATGTTACGCCTACATACACTGGACAGTGTAGAAGGAGATGTCAAAGCCAGATGTCACATTTACACCTATGTAAATAAAAAATAGAGATCATTTACCAAGAAAGGATTGCATACAGGTAGCCAACGCTATGATAAATTATGGGAACCTGAATTAACTGACACATGGCCTCCTAGAGTCAGATAAAAGTACCTGCTTGTTTTTATTGATACCCTTTCTGGGTGAGTAGAAGCTCACTACATCGGACTGAAACTGATCATAGAGCAACTAGAAAGCTCTGCTAGGAACTTTCCTCCTAATTTTGCCACTTACTAAGAATGCTGTCCTATAATAGCCCAGCTCTCACGGCCAAAGCCTATGAATAACAGTCAAAGATGTATGAATAGTTTGGAGTCTTTGTTGTGCAGAATTCTGGGTAGGTGGAAATAATGAACAAGACATTAAAGAAGACACTAAGAAAACTCTCATTAGAGTCCAGGAAAGGTGGAAAGGCTCTTTTCTTATTTTGGGCCTGCTGTACTCCATACAAGGAGGGATTGAACCCTATAATATTATATTTAGAATACACGCCCCATTGCTTCTAAGTCTTAGAGATCAGCACTTGGCAGAATTCTTCAACTATTTTATTCTTGAAATCCTGTCTGTCCAGTTCTCTGTAAAGTCTATTACTTTGACTATCAGAGAGACCCAGTGAACCTCTAAATCTATCTACAATATCCCCTAATTTGGACCTGGTGGTAGTGGGCAACGAAAAGGACAATGAAAGCAATTTGCAATGAACTTACGTGGCGATGTTTTACACTCTTACAGTTATGAGGTTAGGTGGAATTTTAACATGGATTCCTCACAACTAGGTCAAGAATATAGAAGCCACAGATGACAAGGCCAAATAGACTCCCTCCAGAGCTTCTGGACCTATTAAAGTTGAGCTTTCACCTGACCTCAAGCCCTTCCACTACCTGCCCAACCTCCTGGATCTTATGTTTGGCATGAATACAGGGTCATGGTCCAAACTCTAACACCCTCAGGCCTGGCCCTGGGAACTCAGGAAGGTGGACACTAGAGAAGTGACATCTAATGGAACTGCAGAGGACCAATCTCCGTCCACGTTGTCCTTTGCTCACTAATATCTGGTTATTTTTTGGAGAAAGGATTTGAAAGTTTATCATCTGAAGTAGGTGCACAACATTTACAGTTTTATATTCACTGTATAACTGGGTTCACTATGTTACCAAGATCATTGCAACAGAGGGATGCAAAACAGAGACTTTGTGAGTACACATCCATGAATATATAAAAAGAAAGACACCTTGGAAGGAATGTACAATAAGAAAATGAAATCCAATATCCAATAAATTAAAGGTCTGGAGGGAAATACTGACTTTTGGGAAACCAGGAAAACCTAGGAAATTGGAATGTATGTCACAGGACTGGATCTGGGAATAAAATTATTATGCAGAAGAATGTCTTCCATCACGTGTCCCTTGATGTTTTCTCCCCATGCCAAGCCCCTGACGCAATCTGCCCTTTCAGAGCAGGTAACTACTAATGGAGCAAAGAGAAATCTCTAGCTTTAGAGGGAGGAGACATGGAAAGGGTTCCATTGTGTCACTGGAGAGCCTCCTGGAGATGGCACCTCAGAATCTGGTCACCATAAGGAAAGCTGGTTAGCAGGAGGCCCTGGCAGTTCCCAGTGACGTCATCCAAATGCTCTCCTGCAACCTGGCCTTCTAGAAAGAGTAGCGTAAACTGCAATAAAAGGATATGCTTGAAAGTAAAACTTGGAGGAAAGGCCCTGGCTTATCTACATTGTCACTGTGAACTGTGACATTGCTCTCTTGGCTTCTGTGGCCAGACATGAGGGGTCTGAAGCTATGCTGCCTCCTGTGAACTGTGAATGAGCTTGTGTCACACGAAGCATGTGAATGGAGTGAGAAGACAATAGGAGGACATTGTGACACTGCCCTCCCAATGGAGACATGGAAGTGTTGACAATCACAGTGGGTGAGTCTCAAGCTGCACTTTGAGACCCAGCCAGGCTACGTTTCACCTGTCAGCTCACTTCCTGCACATCCACCACAGGCCAAGGGCAGGCTCAGATGAAGCTCTGTTGAAGACAGGCGCTGTCCCTTGTGAGCTGCATCCCAGGGTATGCGGAAGACCATTCAGCCTCCTGTGATGTGGGAGATCAGAGTAGTAAGAGGCAGACAGAGGGGACAGTTCTGTGTTTGTTCTTCTGGGCTACCATAACTACATCTTCCAGGCTAAGGATTTGCTCATGGGAGTCTGCTGTCTCACATGTGTAAAGGCCAAGCTGTCGGAAGTCTCAATAACACAACTGGCTCCAGGCTGCTTTCTCAGTCACTGGGATTTTCACGCAGTCCTTCGTACCTTGTCTTCTAGAACCACAAATTCTTTTCTGGCTTCATATGTACAAGGCATATTTTCTCACTCTCTCTTTCTAGAGACCAGTAGGAACACATATATTGGACAGCCATGCTTATTGTCTAAACTGGCAGGCGTCCAGGTAGGGCATTAGTGGGTACAGCATCATATCTCAGCATCTCTTCCTGTAAGGGTTGGAGCAGAACTCCCCCATCTCATCCTGGGTGACGATGTAGATTAGACCCATCGATTAAATAAAGAATTGAAAAACTCTCCTGGGGGTGAAGTGGTGAGGAAATCATGTTGCCGTCCCATAAATGCACTGCTATGAGCAAGCTTCAGACAGCCTGGGGGGTGCAGCCTGCAGCAGAGACCACAGGCCTTTGGTGGAGAATGATTCAGTTCAGAACTGGGAAGGGAGAAGGATGGTTGATATTGTTCCAGTAGATCTCACTGCCTATAAAAAGAGTTTCTTCTAGATCAATGAATGGTTCTTGTAAAGCAGCTCCTGGACTGGACTACTGAGACCAACCATGAGCCCTCCAGACTGGTCTTTCCAACCAACAGACAAAAGTATCCACTCTACGAATGATACACAGATATATACACAGAATACCAGGATGGATACAGAGTTTCTTCAGTTCCATGAATGAGGTATTCAGCAGATGAGATGGCTCAGCAGATAAAGGTAATTGTTGCCAACTCCCTACACCTGAGCTCCTTCCTAGGACCTACATGATTGAAGGAAAGAACAAACCCCTCACAACTTGTCCTCAGATTTTTATGTAGTTGGGTTTTTCCGGTCTTGGTCCACAGAAGCAAAGACATCAGGTTTTCCAATTCCATTTGACACGGGACCAGGACCTTCAACCGAATGTTCCTTCCTGGAAAGCTGCAGCCTGTCAGCGTGGCTCAGTGGTTTGTGAACTGCAAGTGTCCGTCTGGGAAGGTGGTCGTGTTCATCCAGCCCACCTGCCCCTATTGCAGAAAGACCCAAGAAATCCTCAGTCAACTGCCTTTCAAACCTGGTCTTCTGGAGTCTGTGAACATCACAGCCACTAACAACACCAATGAGATTCCAGATTAATTACAACAGCTCACTGGATGGAGAACAGTTCCTCAGGCCTTCATAGGTAAAGAAAGACTGCATAGGCAGACGCAGCGATCTGATCTCCATGCCACACAATGGGGAGCTGATGACCCGGCTGAAGCGATTTGAGCTCTGCGGTTAGGAAAGGGGTGCAGGCAGAGCCCATGCCGAGAGCCATCATCCAGCTATTCTGATGGCCCGGACCCCTGAGAGATGATGTGCATCACAGAGGATGTCAGTATTTTCTGGTGACCAGACTTTTCAACAAATTGGCTTTTATTTCTTCTTTTCCTCAGTGCTAAAACTTGTTGCTGTTTGCCTTTAACCATGGGGCTGAGAAGCTTAACAGACAACACTGGCTTTTCCACTCTTCCTGAGCTGACATGTCTCTGCCTCTAAGCCCATGTTTCCCATCCAGTTGATCTAAATCCCCATTGAATCTGTTTCTGGTTTCCTGCCATGCTGGTCAGCTGAAGTCATTTTGCAGAAGTCCTCTTCCTGAATGGTCATTAAATCAATGGATATTGTGATTTTGTTTATGACCTACACACAGGCCTTTCCCTCCATCCTGCATGCACCGTCCCACTTCTCCATTCACAGCCCTCAGCCAGTGTTCTCAACCTTGCCCTCGCACAACCCACAGAAGGCCACACTTGTATGAGCACGCTGTTTGAAAAATCAGATGAAGAGCTTTAGCATACTTGGTCCTCACTGTAGCCATAATAACATAGACGACAGAGCAGATTGTGCATTCATCTCTATTCATAAAGGAGATTAAGAAAATCCCAAGTTTTATGTTGATCCTCGTCAGAGTACCAGCAAAGTCAAATATGAAATGCAAAATTGCATCAATTGTATCAAGGGGCAACCCCCAATATCCTCATGCCTGGACTTGGAAATTAAGGAAGACAGATATTGGAGAAGTGATGGCTGTCGGGCTACAATGTAGGAACACGCAGTCCAGGTTGACCTTTACTCACTGATGACCAATTTAATTGTCTGGCTATATTTGAGAAAGGAATGATGTCCTACTTAATATGTAAAAGAAGGGACAGAAATTTATGATTTTATATTTGCCCTGTAGTTGATCCCCTATATTCCGAAGAAAAGGGAGTTTTTATTGCAAAAAGTAGGATTATTAACATTGACTTTGTGAACTACATGGACATGTATGTGGAAATAGTCCTGGCTATCAAGCAATGCACAATAAGCAAATATTATTCAGGTTTTATAAAATTAAAATTACAGGAGGAATATATTGGCCTCTAGGAAACAGAAAAATTTGGGAATTGGACTGTATGTATGTGCATCGTCTCAGGTGTAGATTTATTATTGATAGAAATCGTCCTCATTTGTGGTCCCTGGAGATTTAGATACTAACAAAAATATCATATGCAATTCAGGGTTGTAACCAACTCTCTCCATCAAAAGCATTGATGACATCCGATGAAGCAGAGAGAAATATCTAACTCTGGAGGAGAAGTTGCCAAAGGATATTCCCTGGGTCACAGGAGAGGCTGCAGAAAAGGGCCTCATAGAAATTGGTTTCTTTTGGGAGAGCTGGTTAGCAGGTAGGCCATAGAACTTTCCAGTGACGTCATCAGTAATCTCTTCCTTGGACAATCTCTTGTATCTAAGAGAGCACTAGAATCTTCTGTGATGTCACCAGTGTTGTGGTGACACCAACTGCCTGTGGGATTCCCTCAGTGCCTTTTGGGTTCACAAACAGGCATGTTTCACCAGCTGCTCAAGCTAGTTCAGAAGGAGAGGGGAGACCAAGGAGAGACCAGACCGAGGCAGAAGAAAGCTGGCCTTCTGTCTTGTAAGTACAGAAGAATGAAATCATTCTGGGGAAGGCACAGTGAGTACTGGGTAGAGTTGGGGAACTTCCTCCAGGAGGGAGGTTTGAGCTGAGCCTTTCAGGAGTCGGCCTTACAAGCAGGAGCCTTGGAATTTGTCAATTGCAGACCAAGAGTCAAGAGTCCTGATGATTAATTTGACAGAGAGCCAGGAATTGGACAGCCTGCAGCTTCTTTTCTATGAGCTTTTTAATTTCTACTGCCAAGGAATGCCAGGAGGAAGCCCTATGAGACTAACAATGTGCCCGTTCATGGTTGGGTGCTGACGCACTTCATCCTCTAGATTCCTGTAGGTTACTAAGTCTGTAGTGACAACAACAAGGAAGGATGAACCCCCTAGTCATGAATTGAGGTCGCAGACACTTTAAGCTTGAACACACGATTAGGGTTTGATGGTGCTGTGAACTCCAGGATTGACCTGCTCCACGTCTGTTATCTGCTGACAATGTCCCAAATCTTTATGTCTGAGGTAGATTCTATCTTTCAGTATGAGGGATCCTGTAATAGTGAGTGAGGCTTATGTATGGCAATGGAGGTTGGGAAGAGGGAAATAGCTTAAGAGTCCACATTAAAGATAGCTTTTCTTCTCTTTCAGGGATTCAACAAGTCTCCAGCCTTTCCTCTTCCTCAACCTCCATTTTGAGACTCAGAATGGTCTTTTCTGCCCATGGGCTATCCAATATGTACATTCACTTGTGTTTATCTATCTACAGGGTTTATTCGGAAGGCATCATCAGAAAATTTCATCAGTAACCATGAAAAGCGTATAAAGAAATTGGAGGAACTAAAACTTGAAATCCAGAAGTGTAAAATCGAGCGGGATGAACTTTCTCGAATCCTGGACCTTTTTGTCAATGATGGTTTGAACTACAGGTAGTCATTATGCCCTGTAACCTATTGACTGTCTTGTGCTCTCTCTGCTAAGCCAAGATTTCCTCACATCAAGAAACTGTTTCGGGTCTGGGGATTTAGCTCAGTGGTAGAGCACTTACCTAGGAAGCACAAGGCCCTGGGTTCGGTCTCCAGCTCCGAAAAAAGGAACCAAAAAAAAAAAGAAAGTGTTTCACCTCTCATTCTGGATTTTAAGGAGCCTTGACAGGTGCTGGCCTGTGAGAGAAGCTAGGTGCTGTGTGTTTAGGGTCAACCTCTCTTGTACTTGACCCTGAGCTCCTTGGAGTTGAATTGGATTTTTTCAACAGCTGGAAGGACCTGGTCACACTTGCTGCATCTAAGTGTGTGAAATGAAATGCCTGAATGTCATCACTCTTACTCTGATTTTGGTCGTTATACACTGATTCTATGGCACCTCCACGATAAAGTTGGCATTCTAATTATGTTTGTATATGGGTTGGTATGAACGTATGGATGTGAAAGTATTTGTGTTTGTTTTGCTTAGGATCAGGAAGTCTGGGACCTTTGATTGGGTCTGAGAATTTGTTTGATGAACAGTTTGCAGGTCATGATAGTGATGAGTCCGTGAGTCCGTCATTGATCAACAGAGCACTTTGCTCCTTCTGTTTACCTTGCTGGCAAATAGGACTCTCCTGAGGGGAGGAGGTGTTATGAATCCTCTTCCCTGTAAAAAGTAGTTTCGGCCTCTGGGAGTCATGTAACAAGGATTGAGAATCCCTGCATTCAAAACAAGAGAAATGTCATCACATCTTTCTGTTGGACCCAAGGCTATGGCACAGACTGGAGGAAACATCTTATACTTCTTACACAACTATTCAATTCCTTCATGCTTACATGGCCAGCTCTTCAAGGTCAGCTCCCTCCATTTGGTCCCCTAGCTCTGCTGTCCAAAGGCCAGGATAATTAATTTAACCAGCACCATTGGAAGTAGCAAGTTTGTGGTATATACTGGGCTTAGGTAGTCCAGAGAACAGTCTGAGTTCATTTATTTATTTATTTATTTATTTATTTATTTATTTATTATTCATTTTCCTGCTTTGAACTTTATTTTCTTTTTTTTAATTATCCAAGGATGGTTTACTGTGACCTAGAAAAGGTCACTGTGGGAATAAATTCTTGGCACTTGTTATTCCCAAACATGCAGCTCTCAGACTTTCTCCCCTCCTATACAGAGAGTCTTTATAGGACCATATCTCACCAGCCTTTTAAGGATTACTTATTTCAAAACAAATGCATGCTGATTTGCAGAGAAATATTTTCTATGGGAGAGTGATGGTTTGAATCTCACTGTTGTGTTTTTGCTGTGGTCTTTGAGTTTTCCACTTTCTTCCCTAGCCCCCATTCCTTGAATTTGAATTTTTTATTGGCTATTTTTTATTTACACTTCACCTAATTCTGAAATCATGGGGTCAGACAGTTATTTGTTCCTTGGGTCATGTTCTAACACAGGCTGAGTGTTGAATTGCCAATGCTTAAATCCCAACATGAGATGAGAACGATGGACATGCATAAGATGACCAACTGGATAAGTGATGCCATGGCGAAGTACAAGGAGCTCATACAAGAGAACAATTCCTACCGGTGAGTCACTGACAGAAAGGAGACCCCAGCACTAGGCAGGGAATACTTCTGTCCAGCTATGACTTTGAAAAAAGATCTGGGATCCATGAGAAACACATGGGAAGATTGTATAGCTGCTGGGTCTTCTATCAGCCCTCAGAGGGGATTGGCCCTCCACCTGCCAATGATTTTAGAATACCATGAACACATAAGCACCCATATGCACCATTTCCTCTGCTTTGATGTATATATACCCTCTAGTGTCAAGATTTTCTGAAGTACTTTGATTCCCATGGAGTGCGGACTCGGGATTTGACCTGCCTCTAATTGGTGCTAACATGCAAACTGTGGCTCTAGTCTGGAGATGCCTGGGGATGGGGCCCTTGAAGGGATGATTGTACTTGCAGGAGTGGCAGGCAAACAGAAACTGCCTGGGATTTACCATTATTTGTTTTTGATTCAGCATCAGAAACTTCCACCTCCTGAATGAATGCAATGAATTGAAGAAGAATGTAAGGATTTTGATGAATGAGAACAGAAAACTGCTGGTGGAGCAGACTGAACTGCAAGCATCCTGTGAGGAGGGAAAGAGGTTCTGTGAGGAGGCCAGCAAGACCATCTACACCGCAGATATTGAATCCTTGTGTCCTGTTACTTTTGAGTAAATCGAATGTATCCTTGTGAATCAAACAGTGATCTCGAACTCGTCACTCTTAAGAACCTTCTTTATTGAGGTGTGATGTAACCATCTGAAATCCCACAGCTCTCAGGCAGAGATGGATCTCTGCATTCTCACAGGGATTGGGCATCATAATTACTTCCCAGTCAGACTGAGATACAAAGAAAATTGTACTTTCAGTGTAGATTGTGTGTCCAACTCTGAATACCAACTTCATGATGAAAAAATTATCAATGCTGTATCCTTATCAAATATTTAGTGACCACTAAAATATACTCTTTTGTGGATGAGAGTGTTGAACATATTAATGGAATATTCATCAGGTGTTCTGTAGTATCTCCCAGGAAATAAAACAATATTATAGGGAGTATAGAAGCAGTCATGAAACAGAATTGCTTGCTTTTGGTTTCCTTCAAACATGATATCAATTGTAACTGCACAGAAGAGATAATAAATTGCAAGACCTTTCAGGGGATAGGGTTTTTATGGTTGGTTGTTTTCTTGTTCTTCTTGATTAGGATGATGACTTTTGTTCTTGACAATGTACTATGTTCCATTTGGGATTTCAACTCAAGCAGACCACATAGTTTACAATTCAGTTTCTAGATTTCTTTAAAAGCTGGACAAAATATCCAGGCAAAGGTGCCCTATGAGTTTTCTCCTTTGGTTTTCCCATCTTTGGGTGCTTTTGTTTTTGTTTGTTGTTGTCGTTGATTTATTTTATATTTATGAGTGTTTTGCCTTCTGTAGGTCTGTGCGTGCTATTCCCCAAAGGCCAGAAGAGGTCATTGGGTTTCACCTGGAACTTAAGTGACAGAGGATTGTTAGGTGCCCTGCAGGTCTTTTGAGAAACAAATTCTCAAATGATGAGCCATCTCTCCAGCCCCTACCCTGGACGTTTGTCCTTCATCGTGTTCCTTATTTGTGGCAATGGATCATACCTGAACAAAGTGTTTCTTGAGATATGTAGGGACACATTTATGGGGTACGCATGCTAATTATCTAAACTTCCAGGCATCTATGTGAAGTTTTTAGTTAGGGTTTCACTGCCGAGAACAGATACCATGACTAAGACAAATGTTATAAAGGACAGCATTTAATTGGAGCTGGCTTAAAGGTTCAGATTTTCAGTTCTTTATCATCAAGGTGGGAGCCTGGCAGCAACTAAGCAGATATGGTGCTGTAGGAGCTGAGAGTTCTACATCTTCATCTGATGTTTGCTAGCAGAATACTCAGTTTCAGGCAGCTAGGATGAGGGTCTTAAAGGCCAGACCCACAGCTAAACACCTGACCCAACAAGGAAATACCTACTCCAAAGAGCCGTACCGTATAATAGTACCACTCCCTGGGCCAAGCATATACAAACCTGCACATTTCACTCTGAGGCTTCCAGAGGCTTCTTCAAACATATAAGACTATGGGGGCCACATAGTGGTGTTTCTGAGACTTCCTTTTTCAATTCAATTTATCTGATTTTCTTAATCTAGTTCTCACGCAGAATCTTCAGACAAGTGCAAAAGGTAGCCACATTCTTTACCATAAAATCTCCCCAAAGAGTCTCTAAGCAAATATTGAAATTCTTCACAGTATGCTTGGGACAGAGTCACACAATTTAAACCACTTTCAGTAATAAAGTCTTCCATATTTGTTCTAGGATGGCCCATTAAGCCCTATTTAAAGCATTTCCACAGCTTTCCAGATCCAAAGTCCCCATGAAAGAGCCCGAGTTGGAACAAATCTGAGGCCGGTGGGAAAATTCCACCACCAACCTCTGAGCAAAGAATGACCCCTCCCTTCCAGGAGGAGTAGAGCTAGTGTAGTTCCTGCAACAGCTGCAAACCAGACTGTTGAAAAAGCCTCCTGTGACTCCCCATCCGACTCCCTCAGAAGGTCCCAGAACAGCCCACTGACTGCAAGTCAATTTGGAGGTTGCCTCTCCCCACTGATAGTACCCTATATAGTTACCTTTCTCCAAATTCTGCCCCAATTGTTTGAATTCTACCTTAATTGCAAGTATATAACTCCCTGGTAGACTCTACTCAGGGACTTCTCTCTCTGAAATGGGATGACCCTGATATTTTGGAATTTCTAACTCTTGTTTTTGCATAGATTTCCTCCTCTGTGAGTAACATTTCAGGAGGTCCAGGTAGTGGTTCAATTTGCACCTCACATTTTGTGTATTGGCCAGTAAACTCCCCTCTTGTGGGGGACCCACAGGAGAGTGGTGAATCGGGGAAGTGACAGCTTGAGCGATGTACCACAGTTGTCTATGTTGCCTCTATCTAGCTTCCATGTGTTCTGCTTTTGGTTAGATTCATATGTGCAAGCTTAAGGAGGGCTCGGACAGCCTCAGTAACAGGACTTTGATCTGGCCAGTGGCTGGAGCAGATAGCCTGAGTTATCCTGTCCGTGGCATGGACAGGCTGGTCTGTGTACTTCAGCTGTGAAAGAGGGCGCTTTGTGTTAGTTGTTCTTTTGTTTTCTGTGTTCTTGGACTTGGACTGACGAAATTTTTTGACATGGGACAGGTTGTTAGGACTAATGACCACTTAATGTAACTTAGAGTGGCCTGCGTTTGATGTTAAATGGCCACAGGACCCCCCCCCCCAAGGTGTCAGCAGTAGAGGATATAGTGTTTCAGAAGTTTTCCCTCCTCCTCCCTGCTAACACTTCTTTGTCAACGGGAACAAAATCTGAGTCCAGCCTAGCGGTTAGCTCCATCCGTGTTGACAGTGTTAGCTTAAGGGCTGGAGAGATGGCTCAGTGGTTAAGAACACTGACTGCTCTTCCAGATGTCCTGAGTTCAATTCTCAGCAGTCATTTGTTGAGTTTCTTTTTCCCTCAGGACCAGCTCCAGGTTTTACATTTCTCACTGGTTTATCCCCTCTTCCCCTCTCCTTCTGCCTAGGGCAGACACAGTGCAGTCTGGCATCCAGGGTCCATGACAGGAGAGGCCCCAAGTGGTCATATGTATCCATTAACAGAGTTTGCAACTGACTCTTGGTCACATCTTTTGTTCAGTAAATGAATATCCTTCTTGCCAAGAGAAATGCTTGCTCCCTGTCCGAGTAAATGTGGTCTCTGAGTTTTTAAGATGAAAAAGATTTATTTTATATAAAGAAAGGGGATGCCTCTGGTAGGCTCATGTTGAGGCATCTCTTCCCCTGAGGAACCAGCCACAGGATGGCATAATGTAGAATAAACTGTATTCAGGACATGACACCAACTCCCCCGAAAAGTTCTTACAGATTCTCTTCACCACAGACATAGGCCAAGAAACTGGCCCTTGGGCCCACAGGGAACCCACCCAGATTGGTTATTTAATGGGTGTAAGGGTTAGGGATCTCCTCCAGATTTGCCACCAGGCTCTGTAAGCAGGTTTAAACAATAATTTGCCAGTGTTTAGATATGATATTAAATAAGAGAAAACAGAGAACTCTAGCACAGGGCTTTCTTCAATTAGTTAGTGCCAAATATTAGATAAAAGTTACAGATACAAGCTAATAAAAGTTGCAGAGATTATAGAAGAGTGCAGATTAGACAAGAAGAATTAATTAGAGCCCCTCTAGCCAACAAAGCCCTGGATCCAGGAGAAAAGACTACCATAGAAATGGCCAATGGCTTATTTATCATAGAAACTGGACTCAGTGACAGCAGGATTGCCTGCTTATTATTGTTGCCACAGCACTGTTGGATAAAGATGCGGATAAGTTAACTTTGGGACTCATCACACACACACACACACACACACACACACACACACACACACACACACACAGATTGCTGTTCAGTAATGTCTACAGGCTTCATTATCAGACTTTCTCAATCTACTATGGCTTACATATTTTCCAGCCACCTGTTACCCCGAACCGTGCAATTCTGCTGCCCGACCCTGACTTGGACTGTCCACTCCATCAAAGTGATTCTCCTCTGTCAGAGACAGAACAGATCTGGTTTATTAACAAAAGCAGCTTTACCCATGAGGGTCAGAGGAGAGCAGGGGCAGTAGTGACACTGGAAATGGAGGTAGTCTGGACTCAGTCTGTTCCTCCAGACACTTCAATTCAAAGGGCCAAGCTAATAACATTAACACAGGCCCTCATCATGGGAAAAGAACCCAATGGCTAGAGATAACAGACGGGCTAACAAGGCCGCTAAGGACATAGTCTTAAAGAAAACAGCATCTCTAGATTGGATACTGTTCTACCTGAACCACCTAGATCAACTGATACATGCAGAAAAAGAAACTAAATGGGACGGTGATTATCGAGCGTAAGCTAATATTATCCATCTCTTTAACAAGAACTCTTCTCAGAAAGATCCACAGAGTCACTCACTTGGGAGTAAAACGAATGACAAACTTTAAAGCTTATCAGCTGAGCAACACTCCCAGTCACCCCAAATATCCAAACTCCTGACTGAGAGGTAAGAGCTTGGAGGCCTCTACTGGGAAAATTGATTTTATAGAGATTAAGGAAGAAAGACATGGCTCAAAATACCTGCTGGTTTTTGTGGACATTTCCTCCTGGATAGACGGATAGAGATACTAGAAGAGATTTTCCCAGGTTTGGAGCACCTAAGGTAATAGGACCAGATAAGGGCCTGCCTTCATATTTCAGAAATGTCAGGGACTGACTAAGATCTTGGGGACTAATTGGAAGCTTCATTATGCATATCATCCCCACAGTTAAGGGCAGGTAGAAAGGATACATAGAACTCTAAATTAGACCTTAACTGAATTAGCCTTAGAGACTGGTGGGACTGGATGACGCTCCTTCCCTTTGCCCTGCATTAGATGTATATGGCATTCTAGCCCCCATTGTATCCAGCCTACAGTTGGCAGCTATTACAGAACTGAAAAATGATAATTTAATATTTAAGGTCAGCGCTACCCAATAGGCTCATGACTATGTTTGCCCTAAATTATGTGCCCTCAACGCCCTGGCAGTCCCCTACATTGGGGAAATGATCCTTCAGAGGACCGTGAAGTTAGGGTTTTACTGCTGAGAACATATAGCATGACCAAAGTAAGTCTTATGAAGGACAACATTTAATTGGGGCTGGGCTTATAGGTTCAGATGTTTAGTTCAATATCTTTAAGGTGGGGGCATGTCACCCTCTAAGCAGGTGTGGTGCAGCGGTGCAGCAGGAGTTGTGAGTTCTACATCTTCATCAGAAGGCTGCTAGCAGAATACTAACACTCAGGCATTTCTCTGACCCCAGATATCTTAATCAAGCAACTGGCTTTTGAAAATGCTAGTGCAGTAGAAAAACACTGTCTCAAAAACCAACCAACCAACCAAACCAACAAAGACAAATTAAAAACAACAACAACGGGGTTGGGGATTTAGCTCAGTGGTAGAGCACTTGCCGAACAAGCATAAGGCCCTGGATATGGTTCTCAGCTGTGAAAAAAAAAAAAAAGACAAAATAAAAACAGGGGCAACAGCAACAATAACAACAGCAAACGAAAGAAAGAAAACACCAATGCATACTCTTATGTGACCTTGACTCCAAGTTATTTCTGAATTGTAAATTAAAAGGCCTATAGTCACAAGCTGTACAGAATTAAGACAGGTGTTCCCTGGTGATCCCAGCGTGGGGGTGGGAGGAGACCATTACAGACAGGGGTAGAAAGAAGAACATAAATAGAGGAGAAGCCACCATGAGGTAAAAATCTTTAAATAATGGCCGTGTGAGTGGTCTAATTGGAGTTTAAAGCATCCCAGACAAAACCATGGCAAATTATATAACGGAATTATTGGAAAAATATGCATAATAGTATAGAGGATAGCTATCTGCCCAACTCTTGTGCTGATTAAGGATTATCATAGATATAAAGCTAGTGTGAATCTTTTATCCAGAAACTAACTGGGCAAAGGATGGGCAGAAATCCATGGTTGGGATCAAATACTTTCTACACACAAAAGCAGTATCAGCACCTAGAATTACAATCTTCCCAAGCCCAGATAACTACAGACCAGCATAGAAACACAACCAGTAACAGCCAGGGCATTCAAATCTCTATTAGAGCCCATCAACACTATGACAGAAGGCCCTGAACATGTCAACATGACTGAAGAACAAGAATAAAAAAAGACTGTAAAACAGCATTTGCACATATGGGAGAGGCCTTTAAAGAGAAAGTAAAGAAATGTGTGAAAACAATAACTGTGGAAGGAAATGAATAAAGAAATCCTAAACAGAGAGATGTGGATGAGTAAAATGTAGGAACTCAAATAGTCTCTCAGAGGCAGACCTTAATAACAGACTCCAACAGATGGAATAGAGAACCTCAGGCATTGAAGAGATGATAGAAGGAATGGATACGTAGATAGAGGAAATCTTAAATCCAAAGGGAGGAAAAGAGTGGAGGGGGAAAGGAATAAAGGAAAAGCAAAGGAAGAAAGGAAGGAAGGAAGGAGGAAGGGAGGGTAGGAAGGAAGGAAGTCAATCCTGGAAGAAAACATCCAAGAAATAGACAGGATTTTTCTGCAAAATAACAAATATAATAATGATAAACACAATAAAGTATATAGGAAGGATGAAAATAAACTTGGGTCAAAGGCAAATAAAACAGAAAACAAAAACAAAAACCAACGAACAAACAAACAAACAAAAATTCTCAACAAAATCATAAAAGAAAATGTCCTTAACTTAAACAAGAGACTCATCAAAGTAAAAGGAGCACACAGTATGAAATAGACTGGAGTGGAAAAGAAATTCCCCTGGGCATATATTACCTAAGACAGTAACATGGAGAACAAATAAGTATAATAAAAGCTGCAAGGGAAAAAGTACTGGTAACATACAAAGTCAGTCCTCCTATGAGAATCACACATTACTTCTCGCTAGAGACTCTAAAAGCCAGAAGAGCCTGGATAGATGCACCGAAGACTAAGAGACCAGACTAATAAAGTTGGATTTTAGTTGACCCAAGGGCCTCTCTTCTTTTATCATATACAATATTATTAGATACTTCCTAAAATTGCCTTCAGAGCTTCCTTGAGGAAGCCTGAGGAGCTTAAGACCTCTGATAAAGTATTTTGTACACAAGAACCTGCTTCCTTTTTCCTTATTTCTACTACAGCAGGATGGAGGCAAAGTTTTTTGCAAACTACTTTTAATAAGTAGCCCACATCATAGTTAATGGAAGAGAAAAGTTATTAGGATATGGGGAAGAGGACCTGTTCAGCAATAGTTCTTCAGGAAGGAGCTTGTTTTTCTTTGGCAGCAGTTCAGGACAACAGCAAGCAGCAAACCTGACTCCAGAGGGGATTTCACAGGGGAGGAAAGCAGGAGTGTGGTGGAAAAATTGTGGCAGCGGCTGTGCAGACTCAGGAGCTCCTGCTCAAGCTGCAACAAAGCACCCTGTGCTCTGAAGCACAGCAGCTTAGCCAGTTAGCTGGAGACCTGGCTCTCCCACTGCCTGCCTTACCTGGAATCCGCACAGGATACAAGAGGACAAACAACTGTGCCCAAGCTGAGCAAGCAGCACAAAAGCGCCTGTGAAGGACCCGCAGGCACCACCTTAGTCAGCTTCATCGGAGCAGAGAGTCTAAAGTGTTTTCCTCCTTCAAGCATGGCACCCCAGCCCATTTTCTTTCATTCCCCGCCTTTATTTTGATGGCTTCTACTTCCCTTCATAAGTTTGTCGTTTAGTTTCTTTTCTCTCTTTTTTGTTTCTTTGTTACTTTCTTTCTATCAACTAATATAAAGGACCAGCAATTTGATATTTCTAACCTAATATTTGTTGTGGTTTATGCCGTACATATTTGCACATTAAAATTTTTTTTCTTGCATTTGCCACACTTTAATCGGACTCATTAGCTTAGCTCAATTTCGGTTCTTGGGTTTTCTGAGGTAAGTGAATGTTGGGGTGACCTCATTCCCAACTCCTGATCCTTGTGCCTCTAAAGTCAAATGCTTATGAATTTTCAAAGTTTTCTTTGCCAGTGGATACGTGTGTGTCTGTGCATATATGTGCCACAATATTCAGTCCATGTTTGTACCATGGGTCCCAGGTATTGAACTCAGATAATCATACTAGTGTAGCAAGTTCTTTTACCTGCTAAGGACCTTGCTGCTATTGCACAAGTGTGTGTGTGTCTAATTTTCATATATGTATACACCATATATTGCGCCAATCTCTGCCTCTCAATACCATTGTCCTTCCTTTCCTCACCTCTTCTATCATTTCTTTTTATCCCTCTGGACAGTTTCTCTTTGTTCACATCAGTTTAAAATGTAGGAACACACACACACCGTTTGAAACCAAATTAAAATGAAAAAATAAAAACATGCAGTCTTTTTTATCAGTACTCCTTAGCAATAGCTTTTCTTTGATTTTTTATACATTTGATATATAATAATTAATGGGCAATCAGCTTGAAAATTTTCCTTAATGATTATATCCTTGGAATTTTCATAAATGTTTTATAAATGTTATTATACTATCTGCAGATAAAAATGTCAACTTTTAATTCCTACTAGTGACAGGCCTTAAATTATCACCTTCCTCCATTCTGACCACCGCAGTCTGCTGTCTATAAGGGTGATCACCACTTAGTGCTCAATGAAAGGGGAACAGAAGAGTGGACTTGTTCTGACCCCTTCTGGCCAGTAGCCCTTAGGTGTTTGTCCTGAAGAAATGAGGATATAGATTGCTAGGTATGGGGTGCCACCTTGTGGAAGTGAGAATTTAGTGCACCTGAGTGAGGTCTTCTCACAATTGCCTTGGCTGGAGGAGAGGTGAATCATCCCAGTCACAAGCACTCCTCTCTCAAAAGAAACCCAACCTCAGCTTCAAAGGAAACGGACACTTAATTTCCAGTGAGATTCGTGCACATCCCTCACTCTGGCATAAGTCCAAAGGACTTTCAGAAAAATGAAAGGGCACTTAGCGCCATTAGAAAATTCATGCCAGAGTCTTCTGTCTAGTCCAATTGAACAATGCCTCGAAATACCCAGCTACAAGTTGTTAATCTATACGCCATGCCGTGAACCATCTAAGGTGATAGCATATTCATAACGCCCTAGTAGGCACTTAATTGCTTTTTTGTGGATTTAGGACACAAAGAAGAAAGTGCCTTTCATGGTGGTGGTCCACTGTTAGTTCAAGAGTTCAAGCAGGAGGGCAGAGGCAGGGAGTAGAACATCCTTGTTTACATAGATAGTTCCATGCTAAATACAAACAAAAAGATCTTCGATTACAAAATACAAAACTCAAAATGAACATGTCATTGCAGATGTGTGTCCCTTCTGAGCGCATAGGTTAAGATCAAACTTTATCATGCCAAGAGAACACTCATGAGAAAATTACTGGAGACACCAGGCAGATTAGAATAGAAGTAATGGTTCTGGAGAGGTGGTTCCACAGTTAATACTGGCTACTGTTCCAGAGGTCGGAGTTCAATTCCCAGTAACCACACAGTGGCTCACAACCATCTATAGTGAGATCTGGCGCCCTCTTCTGGCCTGCAAGCATGCATGCAGGCAGAATGCGGTATATGTCATAAATCTTAAACAAACTAAAATAAAAGTAAATAGGTTTGGAAAGCTCTGTGTGTTTTATGTAAAAAGTGCAACTACATCTACTGCTATCCTGCATAGATATCCAGTGGCCTGCGGTGTCCTTCTATTTCTGATCGTTTACTCACCACTTCAATATCTGAGACCAGTGTCACTTATGATATACTTCATCTAAGTTATAATGCACCATTGTCACTCAAGCCTGGAAATATTAACCCTTTGAAGGAATGTATAAAGAGTTTTAGTCAGTATGTTGTCACAGGATCTGTCAGGGGTTGGAGAGATGGTTCAGAGATTAAGAGTACCAACTGCTCTCCCAGAGATCCTGAGTTCAAATCTCAACAACCACATGGCTACCTACAGCCATCTGCAATGGGACCTGACGCCCTCTTCTGGTGTGTTTGAAGATAGCTACAATATACTCACACAAGTAAAAAGTATGAAAAAAAAAAAAAGGAAAAACGGGACCTCTCAGTATAATCTGGCAGAACTAAACATCATGGACTTGCTGGGTGAAACAGGGTGGCCTTGATCCTACAGGAATCTACCTACTTCTTTATCCCAAGTACTGAAATTGGCACTTTGAGTCACTATGCCCAGTTGTGAAGAGTCCTTTCATGGTCGTGCTGAGCAACTTTGCTTATCATTTCCCAACAGCCACTTCTTTCTATGTAAATGAGACCATTTCTGTAGTGTCTGGTTTCAGGTGAATTCTGATTGGCTGTGTGATTCTGACATTTTTGTGGCTCCAGTTGACTAAAGAGGAACCCATCCATGGTTTTCTAGGTCTCTGAGTGTTTTACCTCTTTTAAAAATATTAATCAATCATGTTTATTTAAAGTATTACCATCAGAAATTTTTAATGGTAATTAAAAAAAAATCAGTAAACAACCAAATCGATTTTCCTATTCTAGCCATATAAGCCAGCTGGACTTTGTAAGGAAAATGATCTAAAGTATCAGTGCCAAGGACTACAGAAAACTGCCACCCATAGGTAAACTGCCACAGTAAAGTGACTACGGCATGGCTCTGTCACTCATACCAGACAACCAGAATATACCTTATGAAAAGAATTAAAATCTATCCAAACCACTTAAAATACTTAAATGCAGAAACCTTAATTTTCCTTCAGTTGGGCCAGAAACCACCACAGACGCTATGGTCAGGGTTCCAGGGAGAACGAGTGGAAAGTTTAAGCTTAGGCCAACCAACACAGCCCTCGATTTTTCAAAGAAATCATTTACTGGGGTATACTGTAAACAAGGACTGTGGCAACACAGGAAACAAAGGCAGTTGGCAAGTGAAACTTCTAGAAGCTCATGAAAACAATACCATCCACACTGCAGACGGAAAAGGAGAGACAGGTAATGCCATGTTCTCTTCAGTCGTTCGGTCGTGCAGGGCATCAAACAATCGCTGTTTCCCACACCAGGATGTTAGCCCACAGGAGGGGCTGGCGGGACCTGTCCACTGTGAGGACTGGAGGGCTTTCCAGGAAGGCTGAAGCCTCTCAGGTTAGGAGGCCTCAGTAGAAAGAGGAGCACAGTGATCACCATCCAGGCCATCAAGATCACAGTGATGCTGATGCCACTGTCGCCTGAGGGCCCTGGCAATTCCCGAAGGCATTCTGTGTTGGTGCAATAGGACTGGGACTGCCGGAGCAGATTGATGAATTTTCTCATAGCGCGTTCATGAGAGCAAATACATTCACAGGGATCAAATCCCCCTTCAACCATGGTTGGTTACCAGCTTGTTTTTACTCAACTCTTTAAAGCCACCCATACAAGTGGTGGTGGGGACGGTGGTGGCCTGGAGTGTTCTGGATGCCCCTGTCGCTGCCACTGCTGCTGCTGGCTGCCACCCTCCTCCCCTCCAGATTAGATAGACCATGTCACTATTAGCCACTAGACCCAGATCTGTGTTTTGCCTTTTGTATGGGTGGATGCATCACGAGGTTGTCAAGTGTGGGCAGAATCTGGGAGACAGCTTTGCCTATCGAGGTTGGTGTTAGTCTTTGTATGGTTACCAGGGACCAATTCCAGATCCTCTGGAAGAACAATAAGTGATTTCAACTGCTGTGATATCTTCCCTGCCCCTTCCTCCATACCTTGATCTTTCTTTTTCTCCCCCCCCCTACCCCCGGAGCTGGGGACCGAACCCAGGGCTTTGCGGTTGCCAGGCAACCGCTCTTCCACTGAGCTAAATCCCCAGCCCCATACTTTGATCTTTCTGTAGTCTCTCTGACTCCATCTGCCATAATGAACACTTCATCTCATAAAGCACGGTGGACAATAGCTACTGTGAAAAATACCATAAGTTGACAGAGCCTCCATTTTCACATAAATATATAAACACATAAATACACATACCTACCTAAAGAAACACAGAGACACACATAAACACACGCACAGAACACACAAAGACACACACAGCCCAAGTCATCATATTCTTTAGTAATTCTGTCCAGAGCAGAGCAGTTATAGATAGAAGAAAGTACAATTCCCAGCAATTTCAACTGAATATCATGTAATGCATATTTATGAAATACATATTTCACAGTATTTTAGGATTAGAGTACATTATACTATCTATCCTTTATTTTCAAAAGTATCGAAAGTTAGGAAGAGAATTCCAGCCTAGTATCAGACTTGTGTCCATCAGAGTCAGAACAGGTTGCTGTTTGAAACTTTCTTTTATTACAACTGTTTCCTAATGTCACATAGGAAAACCGGCTTCAGCCAGAAATGCCTTTAGCTACCACATGCATCTGAATCTCACCCTGGGAAAACCATGAGAAGCCATGAGAGAATGTGTGTGGCTCTTTGATGTCCAGCTTTCCTGTAGGTCTCTTCTGGCTTGCACGGACACCACTCCTTGATTCCTCCCTCTAAATGGCCGTGCAACCTTCTTGCCTTGCTCTGCTGCTGGTCACTGACAATTTGAGGAAGGTAAAAATTGCCTAGTGTGTTAGTGAAGCAGGCCTTTGAATGTCGCTCTGAGGGGTTTTGGGGAGAGAATCGACATAAAACTCACTCTGAATGGTGGTAACACCATAACTCACAGGCCAGGTGCCTGCACTAAATGGCACAGAGAGGAAGCTAAGAGCTAGAATTTCCCTATTTCTGCTCCCTGCTCCATCCACATGGAAAGAGTCTCATTCACATCCTGCCAGCCAGTCCACTTCTACCAACTGCACCTCTCACGGCTACACTCACCCCTTCTAGGATGGAGTCTGTGCTTCCCGACTCTGAGCCAATGGAACCCTCCTTTCTTAAAATGCTTCTGTGACAGAATGGGAAACAGGACCAGTGCAGTCACTGCTTCGTTCTGCCCTTTGCAGTCTCCTCCCGACTGGCTCCCTCACAGCCTTTCCAGTCCAATGTGTCTATAAGAAAACAGGCTAAAGATGTCACCTTAATTCTCCTTTGACTTGTCTCCGGTAAGAGCCTTTTGCTACATCAGCCCAGGTAGACAAGTGAAAGAGGAAAAAGAGAAGAGAAGACAGTAGATGGTCTAGGCAAGGGATAACTGAAGTTCTCCTTGTAACACAAGCTACTTCCCAAGATATTACCACTAATCCAGTTTCTGTGTCAATATGGCCCCCAAAATCTAATCACCTATCATTAGAGCACATTTGCTGACACACTTTTATTGCAGTTCAATTTCTATTGCATGCCTTTTGAAAACACATCTAGGGGCTGGGGATTTGGCTCAGTGGTAGAGCGCTTGCCTAGGAAGCGCAAGGCCCTGGGTTCGGTCCCCAGCTCCGAAAAAAAGAAAAGTAAAAAAAAAAAAAAAAAGAAAGAAAAGAAAGAAAACACATCTAAAAGTGGGGTGGGCTTTTCCAGCTAGATTCATGACCTTTTCTCTCCCACTCAGCACCCATACTCAAATCACCTGCGGACATCTCGTTTCCTAAACACAGGTGTGGCTGTCTCTTTTACTTTTCCCCATGGGATAGTTTAGTTAGAATGATCTTACCGCACCAGCCCATCAATGACTGGCTTTCTAGCTTTAATGACTTAGGAAAATTTCTGTTTGTTGATAATGGAAATCGCCCACTGTATAAAGTCATTTGCTCCTGCTCTCAAACAGAGGAAAAGAAAGAGAGAAAAGGTCTGCCTGCTGGGCATACTCAAGGTAGGTCAAGGCCTGTTGGCAGATTTTTCAGCCTGAGGTATGGAACCATAAGAGAAGGTGTACTTGAGGCTTAAATTTCTATTGACCTTGGTGGAAAAAAACGGAGAAGTTTGGGGAACGGGAACGAATGCATTGTTTATTTTAACAATTTGTTTCTGTTAGCTTGTGGTTATGCTTCCCACAGTACTACAGTAAAACAGGGCTTTGAGAAATATGCTTGTTGTTGCCTTGTACCCACCAGCATTCCTTTCATAACTGTGTCTTTCCTCTTCTTTTGGCCTTTCATATTCTGATCCTCATCTGCCCCTCAGAGGACCTTTCCACTTCCTACCACTCAGTCCACCAAAGTAGGGCCATGCCGTTTCAGGAAACTGGAATTTCTGAAAAGCCCATTGAATCTGGAAAGCAATATACCCCAGGATATGTCCTGTAGGTCAGAGTAAGATGTTGCAAAAAGAGGAAAACTGACTGACCTCCCACTTTGTGCTTTCAAAAAGAACAAATACTTCAAAAACTTAGTTTCTCCCTCCTCCCCATTACAGAATCTGATTTCAGCCCTGCACACTGTGCTCTCCTGGATCCATGGATGCTAAGCTGCAGGTTCTGGAGATGCCAACCCCTCAATGTCTGCTCAACTCAGTCCATTCATTCTCAGTTCCTGGAGTGATTGCGTCCACCGACCCATACGCCCATCGCCAATCGAGAGTATTCCACGCAGCAGATCGAGTTCCAGCAAGCAGAAGGAATCTTCACTCACAGAACACATTGCGGACCTTACCTGACACGCTGGACAGAACTAAGAGGTTAGTGAGAAACAAGTGTGTGTGAATACCATCCTATGTCGCCATCTTCTGGGCACATACAGAATTACATCCTATTACCTTACTTGGGAGTCCGAGGCTTCCTTCTACCCTCTCAAGTTCAAGTCACAGATGCAGATATTCACAGCCAACCACTGGACTAAGCCTGGGGACCACAATGAAAGAGTTAGGGGAAAGCCTGAAGGAGATGAAGGGTTTGGAACTCAATATGAAGAACAACAATATCAATTAACTGGAGCCTTCAGAGCTCCTCGGGACTAAACTACCAACTAAAGAGGATACATGGTCCTGGCCATGGCTCCTGATACATAAAGTGTAGAGCATGTGTAGCAACAACTGGCTCATCTGACATCTATGGGAAGGGAGACAACTGGCCCTGTAGAAACTTGATGTCCCAGAGAAGGGGGATGCTAGAGGGGTGAAGTGGAAGTGGATGGGTAGATGGAGGAGTGCCCTCTTAGAAACAAAGAGGACTGGGAGGGTATGGGGGTTCAAAGTGGAGAGATCAATGATGGGGATGACATTTGAAATGTAAACAAATAAAATGACTAGTGTATAATAGATGGTAACAGACGTCTCCATAAGGACTAGATATTCATTATCTGTAGCAGGTTCATTGAAAGTCAAACTCCATAATTGTTGTGACTTACTTATTATTGAAATTTCACATAGATGAACCCAAGCAACATTTTAACTTTTCTCCTTGAACCTATAATAAATCATTAGTTACCTTTATAAAACAATTTAAAAAGCAATTAGGGTTTCTACTCTCTTAGGCTTCGATACAGTGCCTCATTTTAGCTGTCCCTCTCTATGTTCCCTCCATTGCTGCCTCGCCCTGTCTCTTCACATTTCACATTCCTATCCCTGACAGTGTCCCTCAGCAATCCATGAGTGAACTTGTACTTCCCTAAATGAGGACAGTCTGGCCCACGTCCCTAGACCCTCACACTAAACTGATCATACAGTCACACAGATTGAAGAATCAACAGCTAACATCCACATTTAAGTGAATATGTATCCCATTTGTCTTTTTCAGCCTGGATTACCGCATCCAGAATGACTTTTACTAGATCCATTCATTGTCCTGCATAGTGCATGCTTCCTTTTTGCCTTTTGTAATTGTTAAGCAGCAATGCAGTCTGTAAATGCACCACGTTTTCTTTATGCATTCATCCGTTAAGGGACAACTTAAATATTTCCAAATTCTAAGTATTACAAACGAGCTTCACTGAACATGGTTGAGCAAAGGTCTGTATTCTACGATGAACCAACATCTGGACATGAGACCTGGAGTTGTATCTTAAGGAACAACAATTTTCACCTTCCTGAAGAACCATCATACTGATCTCCGAAGTTGCTGTAGAAGTTTGCCTTTCCACCAGGAGAATATGAATGTTCCCCTTGCTCCATAACCCAGTCAGCTTGAGTTGTCACACGTGTTATTAACCTTAGTCATACTGACAAGTGTGAAAAGTGATTCAGAGTAATTTTGATTTGCATTTGTGTGATGTACAAGGATGACGAATATTTCTTATGAATTTCTCAGTCATTTGAGTTTCTTCTCTTATGAATGTTATGCTTAGATATGTAGCACATTTTAATTATTTTTCTTGATAGTGTTTTAGTTTTTCAAATATACTTTTATATTAGCCTGTTGGGCCCTACCTTGGGGTGTTTCCCTTCCCCCTCACCGAGCCTTTCAGTCTGCTATGGCAAGAAGTTGTTTACACCCTTGGCAGCTGCTCTCAGTCTCTGATTTGGGGCCAGGACCTTCCATGGCACCCATTCCCCTTACTGAGCCTTTCAGATTATTGTTGTTAAGAAGTTGTTTACGCCCCTGTATTGGGGTCGGGACTTGCCACGATGCAGATTTTTCCTGTTTTCCTATTTTCCTGGTTGGGAATTTTCACCTACTTTATTGTTTTTCCATGGCTTTTGCCTGTGGTATATAAGGAGATCTCAGTAAAGCGCGGACAGCCTTCTTTTAACACGAATGACCCGAGTGTGTGTTTCTTCTTAACTCTTACAGGCCTATGCCTGGTTCTGTGTTGTGACGACAGAGGTCCCACTGAGATCGGGAAAGAGGGGACAACGTGACTAGATCGTACCAGGAAGCCGGAAGGTGAAGAAGGAGGAGCGAATGGGGGAAAGTGGGCCAGGAAAGGCCTCAGAAAGCAGGTTTCAGAAGGACCACTAGAATTGAAAGCACGTGCAAAGAAAAATAAAGATTTGGGGTAGTGGTGAGTAAACCTTGTAAAAAGGGACAAGGTAACAATGGTAAAATGTTTCTGTGTATGTGTTCTTTTAGAGTTATGCTAAAATCTAGAGAAGCAAAGTCAATTCTCACAGATGATTTTAGTCTTTGGACCCTGATTAGGGACAGTTTACACCCTAGACAAGAGAGAAAGTGGTTTGAGAAAAACATTCCTCCCAGACTCTCCACAGATGCTTTGGAAAAAGAAGGAAAATGAGATTAAGCTTTTTAAGAGCTCTCCTAGGGACATCCTGCCTCCTTGCTGGCTGCTATTGGAGAAGTGTTTATTTCTGGTTCTGGGTCCTTTAGGATATCTGGGTCCCTTTGGTGGGACACCATCTAGCTCCTTCCCTCTATGTCTATTGTCTGTCCTTGGTGCACTAAGCTGTCCATGTATGTCAATTTATGTCTGGGTTTTGCTTCTTGTTGCTTGAATATTTTGTTTCATGTTTAATAGAAAAAAATGGTGAAAACTTTAAATGCTGGTTGATTCCCCCCTTGATTTAGTTTTAAGTCCTTTCAAGAAAGGAACAAATAAATAAAAACAGTTTCAATTGACCTTTGGAGCCCTGCATCCTAGATAACTGGTTGTGTCTGGTGTTAACTGTCATGTGTGTCTCTGACTGGATCCGGCCTCAATGGAGGAATGTAGCTAGGAACCAAGGTCTGTCCACTGGGGAAGCTCCAAAGGGGGCTGGCTAAATGTCTACACTAGCTGCCCTTAAAGGTGCCAGCAGCTTCAAAGCTTCTATGGTAAGGGAGCTGATGTCTGATTCTCTTAGAGAAATCTGTGACTGTGATTATTGGAATCAACAGGTAACAAGGTGCTTCTTTTAAAATGACAGCTAAAAAAGTAAGAATGGTGTTTGATCTAAATACTAAAGATATGTGCACTCACTTCATTTTTTTTTGGTTTTAAATGTATAATACGCTTTACATGTCTTGGCTACAGGTGACTGGCTTTTATGTTATTTTGTAAGGTTGAAAATTTGTAACATTGGTAATAGAAAGTTGGCTTTAAAAAGGAGTCATTCTAGACAACATGTGGCATGAGCCAACCCAGGGGAACAGGTCTAGATTGGGATAATATTTTAATATAACTCTTATCATGGAAACCGGACTTATAAAAGAATTTAAGGCAATGTCTCTTTGGTGAGGTATTAGAGCCTGCACCATCGTTCCTTCATATGCAAAGCTTGGCCGTCATACTTTATAGCACGAGGAATGGACTTGGTGTTTTGGAGAGACAGGATTTTGGAGGATAGATAGTTTGGTGGAGGGTGCGCTTTGCTTTCCAAAGTTATGGCTATGCTCTGGGGTTAGGAGGGAAACTTGAAGATTGTGGCTAATGATTGCCAGTGTTACATTGACTACAGTTTACAGTCTGATCCCAGACAGACTCAGGATTCTAACTCACACATATTTGTGCTTAAGAAAAAGTCAAACAGGTGGAGACTGTGACAAGGGTTGATGAGGCTATGGAACTTATAAGAGCATTATAGCCCGGTTGCTTACTCCAACTACTATTTCAAGAAATACATATAGAATTATTATAGGTTTAAGAGATTGTTTTTATGCTGTTTCTTGCACTCTTGGGTTGTTGTGAAATATTTCACTTCTTGTGTTTCCTTGGGTTTTGTTTGACTTGACCATATATTTGTATGCTTTTTCACAGAAAAATGTGTTCATTTTTATTTATTTTGGTGAATTGTTCTTGGCTGACTTTTGTCTGTGGTTCCTCTGAATGCAGTTCCCTCGGTAGCCAGAGGAGGGAACCAGACACCGAGTTATAAATGATGGTTAAGCACCCTGTAGGTCCTCTGAGTGAAGACAGCAGGTTGCCCAGGTGTGCACCATGATGTGCTACAGCTTCTCTGCTTCCTCCTGCTCTTCCTTGGCCAGCAGCACTTATGCATTCTGCCCCTCCATGGCTCTCGGTTGGGTCTCAGTTCCCTCACTTTTGGGGATTTTAACTTTAAGAATGGACATAAAGTTTACAATTTGATGTTTGCCCTATACCTGAGAACCTATGTTGCCAGGAAAAGGGAGTTTCCATTGCACAAAATGGGATGGTAAGACAGAGATTTCAGGAAAGAACATGGGTGGATATATTGAAACCAGGACCCCTCTCAAGGCACAGTCCATGAAACAATGTACTCCAACTTGCATATATTTAAAGGTGTAGGAAAAAAATATTGGCCTCTAGGGAACAGTAAAACTGTGGAAATTGGACTATATGTCACATGCATGGACCCTGGGTTTATACATTTCAGGAAGAAGAATATCCATCATCCATGGTCTTTAGATCTTTGGCTGTTAACAAAGATGTTCTATCCATTTCAAGGCCTGATACAACTCTCCCTGTCCTCAGCAACTGAGTTGTAATGAAGGAGTGAGAACTCTGAAGCTCTGGAAGGAGAGTGAGCGAATGGGTGTTCCTGGCTCAAAAGTGAGTCTCTGGAAAAGCCACTGCAGAAACTGGTCAGTCTGGGTGGAGGTAGTTAGCAAGTAAGCTATGGCATTTCCCAGTGACATCACTGGTTGTGTCTTCCCTGGAAATTCTCTTGTATCCAGGAGACACTAGAATGTTCTAAAATTTGCCTCCCTATCCCCTCCTGTGGATATTTTTGTTCCCCCTTTAAAGAAGGAGTGAAGCCTCCTTCTTTAAAAGGGGAAAAAGAATACCCTTGGAAGGGAAGAGAGAGGCAAAGATTAAAACAGAGACTGAAGGAACACCCATTCAGAGCCTGCCCCACATGTGGCCCATATATATATACAGCCACCCAATTAGACAAGATGGATGAAGCAAAGAAGTGCAGACCGACAGGAGCCAGATGTAGATCGCTCCTGAGAGACACAGCCAGAATATAGCAAATACAGAGGCGAATGCCAGCAGCAAACCACTGAACTGAGAATAGGACCCACGTTGAAGGAATCAGAGAAAGAACTGGAAGAGCTTGAAGGGGCTCGAGACCCCATATGTACAACAATGTCAAGCAACCAGAGCTTCCAGGGACTAAGCCACTACCTAAAGAGTATACATGGACTGACCCTGGACTCTGACCTCATAGGTAGCAATGAATATCCTAGTAAGAGCACCAGTGGAAGGGGAAGCCCTGGGTCCTGCTAAGACTGAACCCCCAGTGAACTAGACTGTTGGGGTGAGGGCGGCAATGGGGGGAGGGTTGGGAGGGGAACACCCATAAGGAAGGGGAGGGGGGAGGGGGATGTTTGCCCGGAAACCGGGAAAGGGAATAACACTCGAAATGTATATAAGAAATACTCAAGTTAATAAAAAAAAAAGGAGTGAAGCATCCACATTTTCGTTATCCTTCTTGAGTTTTATGTGGTTTGTGCCTTAGATCTTGTGTATTTCGAGTATAACCAAGAGGTGAAGATGCAAAAGAATCAAATGGATAGCTTGACGCCAGAGGTTGGTGGTGAACACCAGAGGGAAAGATCATTCTTCCAGAGACAATTGGCAGATTTCTGGTAACTCAGCTTTACCAGACTACTTGTCTTGGGTCCACAGAACTCTCTGAGTTGCCAACACCAAGGTATGTTCTACCTAATACACTGGACAGTGTAGAAGGAGATGTCAAAGCCAGATGTCACATTTGCACCTATGTAAATAAAAAACAGAGATCATTTACCCAGAGAAGATTGCATACAGGTAGCCAATGCTCTGATAAATTATGGGATCCTGAGTTTACTGACACATGGTCTCCTAGAGTAAGACAAAAGTGCCTGCTTTTTTTTATTGATTCCTTTTCTGGGTGAGTAGAAGCTCACTACATCAGACTGAAACTGATCATAGAGCAACTAGAAAGCTCTGCTAGGAACTTTCCCCCAATTTTGCCACTCACTAGGAATGCTGTCATATAATAGCCCAGCTCTCACTGCCAAAGCCTGTGAATAACAGTCAAAGATGTATGCATAGTTTGGAGTCTTTGTTGTGCAGAATTCTGGGCAGGTGGAAATAATGAACAAGACATTAAAGGAAACACTATGGAAACTCTCATTAGAGTCCGGTAAGGGTGGAAAGGCACTTTCCTTACTTTGGGCTTGCTGTACTCCATACAAGGAGGGATTGAACCATAGAATATTATGTTTAGAATATACCCCCCATTGCTTCTGACTCTTAGAGATCAGCAGTTGGCAGAATTCTTCAGCTATTTTATTCTTGAAATCCTATTCGTCCAGTTCTCCGTAAAGTCTATTACTTTCACTATTGGAGAGACCCAGTGAACCTCTAAATCTACCAACAATATCCCCTAATTTGGACCTAGTGGTAGCGAACCTGCATGAGCCAATTGGGCATCGAAAAGGACAAAGCAATTTGCGATGAACTTACGTGGCGATGTTTTACACTCTTACAGTTATGAGGTTAGGTGGAATTTTAACATGGATTCCTCACAACTAGGTCAAGAACGTAGAAGCCACAGATGACAAGGCCAAATAGACTCCCTCCAGAACTTCTGGACCTATTAAAGTTGAGCTTTCACCTGACCTCAAGCCCTTCCACTCCCTGCCCAACCTCCTGAATCTTATGTTTGGCATGAATACAGGATCATGGTCCAAACTCTAACACCCTCAGGCCTGTCCCTGGGAACTCAGGAAGGTGGACACTAGAGAAGTGACGTCTAATGGAACTGCAGAGGACCAATCTCCGTCCACGTTGTCCTTTGCTCACTGATATCTGGTTATTTTTTGGAGAAAGGATTTGGAAGTTTATCATCTGAAGTAGGTGCACAACACTTAAAGTTTTATATTCACTGTGTAACTGGATTAACTATGTTACCAAGATCATTGCAACAGAGTCTCTGCAAAACAGAGACTTTGTGAGTAGACATCCATGAATATATATAAAGAAAGCCCCCTTTGAAGGAATGCACAATAAGAAAATGAAATCCAATATCCAATAAATTAAAGGTCTGGAGGGAAATACTGACTTTTGGGAAACAGGAAAACCTAGGAAATTGGAATGTATGTCACAGGACTGGATCTGGGAATAAAATTATTATGCAGAAGAATGTCTTCCACCCCATGTCCCGTGATGTTTTCTCCCCATGCCAAGCCCCTGACGCAATCTGCCCTTTCAGAGCATGAAACTACTAATGGAGCAAAGAGAAATCTCTAGCTTTAGAGGGAGGAGATATGGAAAGGGTTCCATTGTGTCACTGGAGAGCCTCCTGGAGATGGCACCTCAGAATCTGGTCACCATAAGGAAAGCTGGTTAGCAGGAGGCCCTGGTAGTTCCCAGTGACGTCGTCAGCAGACCCTTCCCTGAACAATCTCTTGTATCCAGGAGAGCCCTAGCATCTTCTATGATGCCACAAGTGTTGTGGTGGCACCAACTGCTTGTGGGATATTTCTTCAGTGCCTCCAGATTTCACTAATCAACCTGTTGTCCAGGCTAAGCAGGCCGTTTGGGAGAAAGAGCAAAGAGCATGAATCGGTGAGAGTTGGGGAGAAGGAAGCTGGCCTTCTGTCTTGTTGTAAAAAAGGAAGAAATAAATGGTCCTTGGGAAAGCTCAGTGAGCTCTGGGCTAAGGGTGAGAAGGTTCCTTGAGGAGATGGCCTTGAGCTGAGCCTTCTGGAAACCCAGAGCCGGGAGCCTATAAGAAGCAGCTGGACTTCCCTGCTTGATATGGTTCCTGGAAGTCAGAGACTTTACATCATTATTTTCTCTGTTTCAGTGCCAGTTGTTGGGAAGGGCACCACTGTTTTCCTGAGAGATTAGGGCTTTTACTCCTTTTACTTAGAAGACAAAGGTCCTTAGGAAGAAGGGAGAGACTAGTGTGGTATCCTCAGGGCTGACTGTTTCACCTTTGGATTGGTTCAGTTTGTGTCTGACACTAATATCTGGGAGAGAGAAGAACTTCTAGATGAGACCTCATCATCTCAGGCTTTCCACTAGAGTTATTCTGACTACCATTCCCTGATAGTGGTCCCCTTAGATTTCTGAGTCAACACGTGTGAGTGTCATGCAGTTTTCTAGTGCAGTGAAGAACTGTTAGTCAGTGAACCAGAACCGGGACTGGCTCCTTCCTGACTTCTCTGGGTGTCCTGAGCAGTAAGTAGGGGAACTAAACGACCATGTTCTACCAATACAAGGCATCTATTACTACAGTCCTGGGATCTAGAGAGATCTATCCATGATTCTGGGCATCTCCATAGCAACTGGGTGCTGATGGAGTTTTCATCCTGGCTTCTATACCTCAGACTAGGGTGTTCTGAAGCCAAGTTCCATCCTGTGCAGCTGTGAATATGCCTGAGGAGGCTGTCTCCTTGGTTTTCTGAAACATTGCTAAGGGAGCCAGAGGAAATCAGCACCTGCTGCTCAACAGAGCTCTGGGAATGTTGACATTCTCAGCTTCAGCTACATATTAAACTGGGTCAAAAGATCACCTATCAGGTCCATTCTTAAATATCCTACAGGGTGCTAGGGGTGGACTGTAATGAAGTAGTATGCAGGAGAGGTGCTGGCCCTCAGCTGCTACATATCAGTGTGTGTGTGGGAAACACCTGAACTCTTCTATTACAGATCAGAGAGATGAGCTGCAATCAAATTCAATAGACTGTGTATATTCCTGGGGTTTGGCTTTGACCATGCAGGTCTGTAGTCTCATACTTCATTGTTCATGTGGCCAAGTTGTGGGAAAGCACCACTCACAATTGTTTCCTATCCTCCGTCCTAGGGTCTTAGATTTTAGCACAACACTTCACATCTTACCTTCTAGATCCACTGTCCTAACTTTACTTCAACATGCACATCTCTATTATCCTTGCACCGTGTGTGTGTGTGTGTGTGTGTGTGTGTGTGTGTGTGTGTGTGTGTGTATGGGTGCATACAACTTTAGGGAAACCTTGCCACTGAAATCCTCTAGGAGTCTATGTAAGTAATCTGTAAACTGTGGAGGGGCAAAATCCAAATGCTCTCCCGCAACCTGGCCTTCTAGAAAGAGCAGCGTAAACTGCAATAAAAGGATACACTTGAGAGTAAAACTTGGACGAAATGCCCTGGCTTATCTACATTATCACTGTGAACTGTGACATTGCTCTCTTGGCTTCTGTGGCCAGACATGAGGGCTCTGAAGTTGTGCTGCCTCCTGTGGAACTGTGAATGAGCTTGTGTCACACGAAGCATGTGAATGGAGTGAGAAGACAGTAGGAGGACATTGTGACATTGTGCTCCCAATGGAGACATGGAAATGTTGACAATCACAGTGGGTGAGTCTCAAGCTGCACTTTGAGACCCAGCCAGGCTATGTTTCACCTGTCAGCTCACTTCCTGCACATCCACCACAGGCCAAGGGCAGGCTCAGATGAAGCTCTGTTGAAGACAGGTGCTGTCCCTTGTGAGCTGTGTCTCAGGGTATGCGGAAGACCATTCAGCCTCCTGTGATGTGAGAGATCAGAGTAGTAAGAGGCAGGCAAAGGGGACAGTTTTGTGTTAGTTCTTCTTGGCTACCATAACTACATCCTCCAGGTTAGGGATTTGCTCATGGAAGTCTGGTGTCTCACATGTGTAAAGGCCAAGCTGTCTGAAGTCTCAATAACACAACTGGCTCCAGGCTGCTTTCTCAGTCACTGGGATTTACAGGAAGTCCTTCGTACCTTGTCTTCTAGAACCACACATTCTTTTCTGCCTTCATATGGACAAGGCATATTTTCTCACTCTCTCTTACTAGAGACCAGTAGGAACACATATATTGGACAGCCATGCTTATTGTCTAAACTGCTGGCGTCCATGTACGGCAGTAGTGGGTACAGCATCATATCTCAGCATCTCTTACTGTAAGGGTTGGAGCAGAACTCCCACATCTCATCCTCCGTGACGATGTAGATTAGACCCATCAGATTAAATAAAGAATTGAAAAACTCTCCTGGGGGTGAGGTGGTAAGGAAATCATGTTGCCGTCCCATAAATGCACTGCTATGAGCAAGCTTCAGACATTCTGGGGGGATGCAGCCTGCAGCAGAGACCACAGGCCTTTGGTGGAGAATGATTCAGTTCAAAACTGGGGAGGGATAAGGATGGTTGATATTGTTCCAGTAGATCTCACTGCCTATAAAAAGAGTTTCTTCCAGATCAATGAATGGTTCTTGTAAAGCAGCTCCTGGACTGGACTACTGAGACCAACCATGAGCCCACCAGACTGGTGCTTTCCAACCAACAGACAAAAGTATCCACTGTACAAATGATACACAGATATATACACAGAATACCAGATGGATACAGAGTTTCTTCAGTTCCATGAATGAGGGATTCAGCAGGTGAGATGGCAGCAGATAAAGGTGATTGTTGCCAACTCCCTACACCTGAGCTCCTTCCTAGGACCTACATGATTGACGGAAAGAACAAACCTCTCACAACTTGTCCTCAGATTTTTATGTAGTTGGATTTTTCCGGTCTTGGTCCACAGAAGCAAAGACATCAGGTTTTCCAATCCCATTTGACACGGGACCAGTACCTTCAACCGAATGTTCCTTCCTGGAAAGCTGCAGCCTGTCAGCGTGGCTCAGTGGTTTGTGAACTGCAAGTTCCCATCTGGGAAGGTGGTCATGTTCATCCAGCCCACCTGCCCCTATTGCAGAAAGACCCAAGAAATCCTCAGTCAACTGCCTTTCAAACCTGGTCTTATGGATTCGTGAACATCACAGCCACTAACAACACCAATGAGATTCAAGATTAATTACAACAGCTCACTGGATGGAGAACAGTTCCTCAGGTCTTCATAGGTAAAGAAAGACTGCATAGGCAGACACAGCGATCTGATCTACATGCAACAGAATGGGGAGCTGATGACCCAGCTGAAGCAGATTTGAGCTCTGCAGTTAGGAAAGGGGTGCAGGCAGAGCCCATGCCGAGAGCCATCATCCAGCCATTCCGACGGCCAGTGCCCCTGAGAGATGATGTGCATCACAGAGGATGTCACTACTTTTTGGTGATGGGGATTTTCAACAAATTGGCTTTTATTTCTTCTTTTCCTCAGTGCTAAAACCTGTTGCCGTTTGCCTTTAACCATGGGGCTGAGAAGCTTAACAGACAACACTGGCTTGATTTTCCACTCTTCATGTGCTGACACATCTCTGCCTCTAAGCCCATGTTTCCCATCCAGTTGATCTAAATCCCCATTGAATCTGTCTCTGGTTTCCTGCCATGCTGGTCAGCTCAAGTCATTTTGCAGAAGTCCACTTCCTGAATGGTTATTAAATCAATGGATATTGTGAATTTGTTTATGACCCACACTCAGGCCTTTCCCTCCCTCCTGCAAGCACCGTCCCACTTCTCCATTCACAGCTCTCAGCCAGTGTTCTCAACCTTGCCCTCCCACAACCCACAGAACTTCACACTTGTATGAGCACGCTGTTTGAAAAATCAGATCAAGAGCTTTAGCATACTTGGTCCTCACTGTAGCCATAATAACATAGACGACAGAGCTGATGGTTCATTCATCTCTATTCGTAAAGGAGATTAAGAAAATCCCAAGAAGTTTTATGTTGATCCTAGTCAGAGTACCAGCAAAGTCAAATATGAAATGCAAAATTGCAGAGCTCTCCTACCAAGAATATCTGTATCAAAACTTGTTTGCAAAACACTGTCCTAAAGAATTTCCTCCATTCACACTTTGACATTTTGTTTTGATGTCTTGCTATGACACTTAAGTATCATGGAACTGTAGGTCTCTTCTCTGGTCTCCAGTGAGAAGGACACATTCCTAATAATGATGTATCTGTAGATGACTAAAAAAGAAAAAAGAAGATCAGGATTAAAGTTCTGGGTTAAAGGTGTGACTTCCTACCTCAAACATCCAGACTAGAAGTAAATTTGAATTTACATTAAATGGAAATCCCTCACAGATTTCCCCTCTACTTTTGTGGTTTGGTTAATCTCAGATGAAGACAATTCAACAACCAAGAATAACCTTTAGAATCATATTCTCCTCCTCACTAAAATACTTGAACAAATGGCACACTAAAAGATCAAAAGGAAGGAATGGTTAGAATCAAAAGCTACATCTGGGTCAGCTCTAACTCTCTTAGTCAAGGTGACTTTGGATACGCCCCTTAATGCCCATGGATTGCTCACATAGGACTCTGTAGAGTGTTGTTTCTACTTCCTCACTTTAAGCTCTAGGCAGACCAAGCTATCAAACCTGCCCAGGTCTCTTTGGATTGCACATAAAAGACACATACATTAAGATACTTTTGATGAGATGGCTCAGTGGCCAGGTTCTTCTAAGCCTCCTCCAAATAGGATGCCCTCCTTTTTACTCCCAGCTCAGCACCTCTAAGTCTGCCCTCAGCGCAGTTGCTCAGTTGCCTTTAGTCATAGCTCAGAGCCCAAATCTGCTCTCAACTTATTGTGTTATAGCCTCCTGCCTGCTACGCCAAGCCCAGTCTGGGAGGCCACCAATGGCCACTCAGCCCTAGATCTCAAATGGCTGGTAGCTCTTACTCCCTCTGAAGTATTAAATCCCTTCTCCTCTCCTGTGTCTCCTAGCCTGCCTGGAGGAAAACTAGAAGACCTGCCTATGCCACCCAGCTGGTTGGCCAACAGCATCTTTATTGAACTATCAAGAATCAGTGTTCACAGGAAGATTCCTGATCTAAGCATCAAAACCACACCCTACGGGACTCAACGCCTGTCTCTGGTTTAAAGTGGGAGATAGAGTAGTTAGAATTGGATAATTGAAATTCAGATAATAATGATATATATATGTTACTAATTATGCCTTGATAAAAGGCTCCTAGAGAGTGGAAATGGGTAACATTTAAGGCAAAAGGGAAAAAGCCCTAATGCAGCAAACACAGTGGACCTGCCAGAAATGCTGGGGTCTTTCTGCACATCTGAATTTGGACTTGAACTTCTTCAGACAACTTCTTGATCACTCCATGCATCCTGAGAAGAATAGAACAAATAGAAAAACAAAACAAAACAAAATAAAATAAAAAATCACCAAATGGAAAAAAAGCAAAAGCAAAAGCAAAAAACAAAACAAAACAAAAAACAAAAAACTTAAAACAGGAGGACTGAGGGAAGATTGCTTGAAGTCTTCATTGTTAACTACAACTACAAGCTACCAATGGCTTTCAATACAAAAATTATTTATTATTTTACTTGAAGCTTCTGACTGGGTCAAAGAAACAGTATTTGGAAGCAGCACCACCAGGAAACTGGAACAAATAATACTATAGAGCTCACCACTGATTATTACCGTGGTGACTGAGGGCACAGCAGAGAATACTGGTGTGAGACAATGGGTCTTTTGGTGTTCTAGATGCTTGCAATATCTATGACTCTGAAATGAGTTAGAGCCATCCTGAAATCATGACTAAATGGACTCTTCCATTTCTTTGGAGCACAAGATCTGTCATCCAATTGACTGACTATGATTAGTACTTGGGACCTACCCTCTGTAGTAAGGCTAAGGCTTCTGATGGAAAATCCTTCACCAAAACAGTGAATGGGCCATGGCGGTGCCAGCCAACAACCATGCCCTGAGTCCACCCTGCAGCCTCCAGAAGAGGTTTGAAGAGGTCAATGTTACCAACATTTTATCTGTGGCTTTGACTTGTTGTCACTTTTTATTTTAAATAAAGTTCGATTTCTGTCATAATTCCTTCTAATTTCTTCCTCACATGAAACTTCACTTGTGACCTCAAATTCTATTCATGAAGTGTTACTTTTCTCTGGAGTAGACTAAGGTTTGTATTTTCCTTTTATACCTTGCTGTGATGGCTAAGTGTAGCTGTCTAAATGGTGCATTCTTGAGCAATTGACGCCATCAGAATGGCTGGCAGGCTGTGTCTTTGGCATTTTCTTGATGGCAATTGATGTATGGGGACTTAGCCCACTGTGGGTGGTACCAGCCCTAGTAAGGGGAGGAGAGGTCATAGAGAAAGGTAGCTGAGCAGATGAATAATCAGAGTTCCTATCTGTTGTCAAGCTGCTGCCTTGTGTTCTTATCTCATATTCCATTGATGATGAACTGTAATTTATGGGGTGAATAAAACCTTCACTTTCCCACATTGGCATTTTTATGTTTCCTATAACAATAGGAAACTAATTTGAACATTTGGAATTTTCTTGAGATCTGCTCTGATAATCCCTCCTCCTGAAGGTTTTTAAATCAATAAACACAGTTCCTGGACACTCTAATCTGTTGAAATATTCGCTCTGCCAACCGCATGACACTGCTTAAGTATCTATCACATTTTTTTCTCATGACAATTTTTCCTTCCTCTTTTTTTCTCTTTAAAATTATATTTCTAAACATGTTAGCTCTTTGTACTTTAAAAGTTGTCCTTTTTCCCATAGTAGAATATTTATATTCAAATTCATGCGTTTCATAAAAGTGGGTGATTTATTGTAGTAAAATTTTCTAATCACTATTTATTGTATTAATTTTATTAATTCATCAAAAACTGACCTTATTATATTATCTACTTATCCATAAAGATATAAAAGCTTTGATTTATTCAAGTCTTTAAGGTCTTTCAGAACATCAGCTGGAAAGTTCTTATATGTGTTCAGGATGGATCATGGGTACTTCCTATGTCTTCTTACTAATAGTATGCTTTATAAGTGTGCTTATCCAGGGTGTTTTGTTATATATTTTAAGACTATTTTGAGTAGAATATTTCCCTGATTTCTTTCCCATGGTTTGTTTTTGGTATACAGGAAAGATAATGAGTTTTGTGTGTTATTTTGCATTCTACTACTTTAATGAATGTATTTTCAGCTTTAAGAAACTTAATTTTTTAGAGACAACTTGTCTGTTTAGCATCACCTCTAGCTAGTTCATAGTTGTCTTTGCATTAAATATTTTAATCCACATCATTTTATTTTATATTTTCAAATTATTATGAGGGGAATTTTTCCCAGATTTTCTCATGGTATGAATTGGATTGGCATAAAGGATGGCTAAGAAATTTTGTGTGTTCACATTGTATTGTGTTTTTATGAATGTATTTATCAGTCTTAAAAGACGGTGATACATTTTTAGAGTTTTTAAAATAGAATCAGGTCATCTGTAAATGAGGACATTTTGACTTCTTCATTTTTCATTTGGGTTACCCAAGTTCACCACCCACCACTGATGCTTATTGTTATTTATTCCACTTTTCCTCTGGGTTTCTCTCGTGTCTCTTTTCATTGTTGCTACTCCCCCCACCCTTGTCCATCCTTCCCTGCCTCTACCTAGGTCCCTCCATCCCTCTGCCTCCCATGATTATGTTGTCCCCCCTTCTAAGTGGGTCTCAAGCATCCACAATTTGGCCTTCTGACATGTTACCCTTCATGTGATCAATGATTTGTATAGTGGGTCTTCTGAACTTTTGGGCTAACATCCATTTGTCACTAAATACATCCCATGTTATGTCCTTTTCGATCTCTGTTACTTCACTATTTTCCAGTTCCATCCCTTTGCCTACAAAGGTCCTGGTATTCATTTTTGATACCCGAGTACTGTTCCTCTGTTTGAATAGAGCGCACTTTCTATATTCATTCCTCAGTTGAGTTGAGGTCTATCGTAGTTCTTTCCAGCATTTGACTAATATGAGTAAGGCTGCTATGAACATATTCAACCACACGTCCTTGTCATATGTGGATCAGGTTTGAGTATATGCGCTGAAGTGAGTGGTAAAGCTGGGTCTTCAGGTAAAGCTATTTGCAATGTTCCCTGATCCTCCACATTGATATCCAGAGTGGCTATACAGCGAGTAATCGCACCAACAATGGAGGAGTGTTCCACTTTCTCTGCATCCTAGCCCACTCTGCTACTGCCTCAGTTTTCTATCTTAGCCATTCTGATTGGTGTAATGAAGGATCTCAGGTTCATTTTGATTTGCCTTTTTCTGATAACTAAGGATGTCGAACGTTTCTTGATGAGTTTCTCAGGCATTGAGATACCTCAGGTGAGAATTCTTAGTTTAGCTCTCTGTCCCAGTTTAAAAGTCGGGTTATTTGGTTGTCTGGGAGTTTACCTATTTGAGTACTTTGTATATTTGGAATTTTGGCACTCTCTCAGATGTAGGGTTGGTAAAATTCTTTTCTGAATCTGTAGCTTGCTGATTTGTCCTACTGGCAGTGTCCTTTGCTTCAAAGAAAGTTTTCAGATTGTTGAGATTTCATACATTTACTGTTGATCTTAGAGCCTGACCCTTTGGTATTCTGTTCTGACAACTTTCTCCTGTGCAAATGTGTTCTAGGCAATTTGTGACACTTTCCCTTCTATTAGCTTCTGCATGTTTGGTTTTATGTGGATTTCCTTGATTCACTTGGATTTGAACTGTGTAGAAAGAGATAGAAATGGATCCATTGGCACTCAACTACATGCAGACCACCAGTTAGGGTAGCATCATTTCTTAAAATGCCTTCTGTTATGTTCAAAGTCCTCAGTCATCAGGGAAATGCAAATCAAAACAACCCTGAGATTCCACATCACACCAATCAGAATGGCTAACACCAAAAACTCAGGTGTTAGCAGATGCTGGCGAGAATGCGGAGAAAGAGGAACACTCCTCCACTGTTGGTAGGATTGCAAACTGGATTACCTCTCTGGAAATCAGTCTGGAGTTTCTTCAAAAATTGAACATTGCACTGCCTGAGCACCCAGTATACCCCTCCTGGGCATATAACCAAAAGATGCTCAAACATACAATGAAGGCACATGGTCCACTAAGTTCATAGCAGCCGTAATCATAACAGCCAGAAGCTGGGAAAAACGCAGATGCCCTTCAACAGAGGAATGGATACAGAAAATGGGGCACATCTACACAGTGGAGTACTACTCAGCTATTAAGAACAATGACTTCATGGAAATTTTACGTCAATGGAAGGAACTAGAAAATATAATCCTGAGTGAGGAAACCCAATCACAAGAAAACACACATCGTATGCACTCACTGATAAGTGGACATTAGCACAAATCTCAGATTACCCAAGATGCAATCCACAGACCACATGAAGCTCAAGAAGGATGACCAAAGTGTGGAAGCTTCAGTCCTTCTCAGAAGGGGGAACAAAAATATTCACATGAGGAAGTATGGAGATGAAGTTTGGAGCAGAGACTAAAGGAAAGGCTACCCAGGGACTGCCCTAACTGGGGATCCAGCCTATATACATCCACCAACCTCAGACAATATTGGTGATACCAAGAAGTGCGAGCTGACAGGAGCCTGATATAGCTGTCTTCTGAAAGGCACTGCCAGAGCATGACAAATACAGAGGCGGATGTTTGAAGTCAACCATTGAACTGAGAACAATGGAGGAGGCAGAGAAAGGATTGAAGGAGCTGAAAGGGTTAGCAACCCCATAACAACAATAATACCAACCAACTATAGCTCCAAGAGACTAAACCACCATTCAAATGGAACACATGGACAGACCCAGGGCTCCAGCAACATGTGTAGAAAAGGAGTGGCTTGTTGGGCTTCAATGAGAGAAGAAGCCCTTGTTCCTGCGAAGGCTCTATGCCCCAGTGTAGGAGAATGTCAGGGCAGGGTGGCAGGAAGGGTTGGGTGGGTAGAAAAACACCCTCAGAGAAACAGGGTGAGGGGGATGAGGTAGGGGGATATGGGTGTGAAACAGAGAAAGGCTTTAACATTTGAATGTAACTAAGAACAAATAAAGAATAAAAAAATTTAAAAGGCATAAGAAATGCAAAAGATTGGGGTGCCATTCCATACTCGTGATGTGTTTCTTCTGTGAGAGCATAGTGATTAACTCACTTCTCTATGACTGTCTTCTTATTTGAAAGTAAATAATGGGATCATCTGTGGAGTGGTTAGTAAGAATAAAAGCATTGCCTAACATGAATAGGTCCCTCCAGAGCGTGTGCTTAATATTCTAGGTATAGAGCAATTAGCTGGGGGGATTAAAAACAAAAAACAAACAAAAAACAACATCAACGATTAAAATAAATTTTGAATGCTGGGATTAAGGCGTGTGCCAACAAACACAGGTCCTGTCACAATTCTAGCAGTCGCCAGCAGAGAGAGCTGTGAGGTAGTGTGTGCTTCTTCCTTTCCAAGATACCCCATGGCCTCAGGCCTGTATCCAGTGAGCTGGAATGTAGAGCAGCCTAGTTGAAAGTCCTGTTGTGTTGATTACCTGAGACCATATGAGTTAACTCTCTTCTTCATGCCTTTTTTTCTTATTTGAAAGTAAATAATGTGATCATGTGTGGTGTGGGTGGTAAGAGTAAAATCTTTAACATGAAGAATAGTGCCATGAAGAGTGTGGGTAACATTCTAGGTACAGAGCAAATAGAGGGATTACCAAAGAAAGCAATGGGAATTCTAACAATAATTACAAAAAAAGAAGAGAAAAAAAGAGAAAAAAACCCTTATGGGTGCTGGGATTAAAGGCATGTCTCAACTCTGACCAGCATTGTAGGTATTTCCAATAAAATATTTAAAAAAACAAACAATCCTATTATTATTTTAGCAATTGCAGCAGAGAAGACTGAGAGATCGTGTGCTGCTGCCGCCATGCCATGATCCTGTAACAACAACTGCCTTGGTGATAGGAGCCTGTATGCAGCAGGCCTCTTGGTGGGCCTGTCATCTCAAAAACAGATGCTTCAGTCATCTAAAAGAGTGGACTCCAGTATACTTCAGGCCAGGAAAGAAGCCAGCCACCATGAGTGAAAGAACAAAGGAAAAATTACATTGGAAAAATGTGTGCCTTATTTGGAAGAAATGACCCTAAACTTCTGAGGCGTCCACCATCTCCACCCCTCTTTTCTGAGTTTTGCATAGCGATGTTGTACAACTCCAGGTGGGAGTCAAAGGCAGAGCCCTTCCCAGAGAAGACAGACATGATTTTCACTCTTACGTCTGTGAGGTTAGGAGGCATCATAGCACAGATTGAGCGCACCTAGGAGAGAAGAACACAGAAGCCACACATGACAATGCCAAATGGACTTTCCCCTGAACTTAGGGACCCACTAAAATTGAGGTTTAACCTGACCTCAGGCCATTCGACTCCCTCCCCATCCTGCTGATTCTTATATTTGCTAGGAGTAAAGTATCAAGGGGCAACCCCCGATATCCTCGTGCCTGGACTTGGAAATGAAGGAAGACAGATATTGGAGAAGTGATGGCTGTTGGGCTACAATGTAGGAACACGCAGTCCAGGTTGACCTTTGCTCACTGATGACCAATTTAATTGTCTGGCTATATTTGAGAAAGGAAGATGTCCAACTTAATATGTAAAAGAAGGGACAGAAATTTATGATTTTATATTTGCCCTGTAGTTAATCCCCCTATATTCCCAAGAAAAGGAAGTTTTTATTGCAAAAAGTAGGATTGTAAACCATTGACTTTGTGAAATACATGGACGTTTATGTGGAAATACTGCTGGCTATCAAGGAATACACAGTAAGCAAATATTATTCAGGTTTTATAAAATTAAAAGTATAGGAGAAATATATTGGCCTCTAGGAAACAGGGAAACTTTGGGAATTGGACTGTATGTATGTGCATTGTCTCAGGTGTAGATTTATTATTAAGAGAAATCTCCCTCATTTATGGTCCCTAGGGATTTGGGTGCTAACAAAAATCTCTTATCCAATTCAGGGTTGTAACCAACTCTCCCCATCACGAGAATTGATGACACCCGATGAAGCAGAGAGAAATATCTAACTTTGGAGGAGAAGTTGCCAAAGGATATTCCCTGGGTCACAGGAGAGGCTGCAGAAAAGGGCCCCATAGAAATTGGTTGCTTTTGGGAGAGCTGGGTAGCAGGGAGGCCATAGAACTTCCCAGTGACGTCATCAGTAATCTCTTCCTTGGACAATATCTTGTATATAAGAGAGCACTAGAATCTTCTGTGACGTCACCAGTGTTGTGGTGACACCAACTGCCTGTGGGATTCCTTCAGTGCCTTTTGGGTTCACAAACAGGCATGTTTCACCAGCTGCTCAAGCTCTTTCAGAAGGAGAGGGGAGACCAAGGAGAGACCAGACCGAGGCAGAAGAAAGCTGGCCTTCTGTCTTGTAAGTACGGAAGAATGAAATCATTCTGGGGAAGGCACAGTGAGTACTGGGTAGAGTCGGGGAACTTCCTCCAGGAGGCAAGTTTGAGCTGAGCCTTTCAGGAGTCGGCCTTACAAGCAGGAGCCTTGGAATTTGTCAATTGCAGACCAAGAGTCAAGAGTCCTGATGATTAATTTGACAGAGAGCCAGGAATTGGCAGCCCTGCAGTTTCTTTTCTATGAGCCTTTTAATTTCTACTGCCAAGGAATGCCAGGAGGAAGCCCTATGAGGATAACAATGTGCCCATTCATGGTTGGGTGCTGAAGCACTTCATCCTCTAGATTACTGTAGGTTACCTAAGTCTGTGGTGACAACAACAAGGAAGGATGAACCCCCTAGTCATGAATTGAGGTCGCAGACACTTTAAGCTTGAACACACGATTAGGGTTTAATGGTGCTGTGAACTCCAGGATTGACCTGCTCCACGTCTGTTATCTGCTGACAATGTCCCAAATCTTTATGTCTGAGGTAGATTCTATCTTTCAGTATGAGGGATCATGTAATAGTGAGTGAGGCTTATGTATGGCACTGGAGGTTGGGAAGAGGGAAATAGCTTAAGAGTCCACATTAGAGATAGCTTTTCTTCTCTTTCAGGGATTCAACAAGTCTCCAGCCTTTCCTCTTCCTCAACCTCCATTTTGAGACTCAGAATGGTCTTTTCTACCCATGGGCTATCCAATATGTACATTCACTTGTGTTTATCTATCTACAGGGTTTATTAGGAAGGCATCATCAGAAAATTTCATCAGTAACCATGAAAAGCGTATAAAGAAATTGGAGGAACTAAAATCTGAAATCCAGAAGTGTAAAATCGAGCGGGATGAACTTTCTCGAATCCTGGACCTTTATGTCAATGATGGTTTGAACTACAGGTAGTCATTATGCCCTGTAACCTATTGACTGTCTGTGCTCTCTCTGCTAAGCCAAGATTTCCTCACATCCAGAAAGTGTTTCACCTCTCATCCTGGACTTTAAGGAGCCTTGGCAGGTGCTGGCCTGTGAGAGAAGCTCGGTGCTGTGTGTTTAGGGTCAACCTCTCTTGTACTTGACCCTGAGCTCCTTGGAGTTGGATTGGATTTTTTCAACAGCTGGAAGGACCTGGTCACACTTGCTGCATCTAAGTGTGTGAATGAAATGCCTGAATGTCATCACTCTTACTCTGATTTAGGTCGTTATACACTGATTCTATGGCACCTCTATGATAAAGTTGGCATTCTAATTATGTTTGTATATGGGTTGGTATGTATGGATGGATGTGAAAGTATTTGTGTGTGTTTTGCTCAGGATCAGGGAGTCTGGGACCTTTGATTGGGTCTGAGGATTTGTTTGATGAACAGTTTGCAGGTCATGATAGTGATGAGTCTGTGGAGGCCGTCATTGATCAACAGAGTACTTTGCTCCTTCTGTTTACCTTCCAGGCACATAGGACTCTCCTGAGGGGAGGAGGTGTTATGAATCCTCTTCCCTGTAAAAAGTAGTTACGGCCTCTGGGAGTCATGTAACAAGGATTGAGAATCCCTGCTTTCAAAACAAGAGAAATGTCATCACATCTTTCTGTTGGACCCAAGGCTATGGCACAGACTGGAGGAAACATCTTATACTTCTTACACAACTGTTCAATTCCTTCATGCTTACCTGGCTAGATCTTGAAGGTCCACTCCCTCCATTTGGTCCCCTGGCTCTGCCGTCCAATGCCCAGGATAATTAGTTTAACCAGCACCAACAGGAAGGAGAAAGTTTGTGTTATATACTGGGCTTAGGTAGTCCAGAGAGCACTCTGATTTCACTTATTTATTTATTTATTTATTTATTTATTTATTTATTTATTTTTCTGCTTTGAACTTTATTTTCTTTTTTTAATTATCCAAGGATGGTTTACTGTGACTTAGAAAAGGTCACTGTGGGAATAAATTCTTGGCACTTCTTATTCCCAAACATGCAGCTCTCAGACTTTCCCCCCTCCTATACAGAGGGTCTTTATAGGACCATATCTCACCAGCCTTTTAAGGATTACTTATTTCAAAACAAATTTGCAGAGAAATGTTTTCTATGGGAGAGTGATGGTTTGAGTCTCACTGTTGTGTTTTTGCTGTGGTCTTTGAGTTTTCCACTTTCTTCCCTAGCCCCCATTCCTTGAATTTGAATTTTTTATTGGCTATTTTTTATTTACACTTCATCTAATTCTGAAATCATGAGTTCAGACAGTTATTTGTTCCTTGGGTCATGTTCTAACACAGGCTGAGTGTTGAATTGCCAATGCTTAAATCCCAACATGAGATGAGAACGATGGACATGCATAAGATGACCAACTGGATAAGTGATGCCATGGAGAAGTACAAGGAGCTCACACAAGAGAATAATTCCTACCGGTGAGTCACTGACAGAAAGGAGACCCCAGCACTAGGCAGGGAATACTTCTGTCCAGCTATGACTTTGAAAAAAGATCTGGGATCCCTGAGAAACACATGGAAAATTTGTATAGCTGCTGGGTCTTCTATCAGCCCTCAGAGGGGATTGGCCCTCTACCTGCCAATGGCTTTAGAATACCATGACACATAAGCATCCATATGCACCATTTCCTCTGCTTTGATGTATATACAGCCTCTAGTGTCAGGAGTTTCTGAAGTACTTTGATTCCCGTGGAATGCGGACTCAGGATGTGACCTGCATCTAATTGGTGATAACATGTAAACTGTGGCTCTAGTCTGGAGATGCCTGGGGACGAGGACCCTTGAAGGGATGATTGTACTTGCAGGAGTGGCAGGCAAATAGAAACTGCCTGGGATTTACCATTATTTGTTTTTGATTCAGCATCAGAAACTTCCACCTCCTGAATGAATGCAATGAATTGAAGAAGAATGTAAGGATTTTGATGAATGAGAACAGAAAACTGCTGGTGGAGCAGACTGAACTGCAAGCATCCTGTGAGGAGGGAAAGAGGTTCTGTGAGGAGGCCAGCAAGACCATGTACACCGCAGATATTGAATCCTTGTGTCCTGTTACTTTTGAGTACATCGAATGTATCCTTGTGAATCAAACAGTGATCTCGAACTCGTCACTCTTAAGAACCTTCTTTATTGAAGTGTGATGTAACCATCTGAAATCCCACCGCTCTCAGGCAGAGATGGATCTCTGCATTCTCACAGGGATTGGGCATCATAATTACTTCCCAGTCAGACTGAGATACAAAGACAATTGTACTTTCAGTGAGATTGTGTGTCAAACTCTGAATACCAACTTCATGATGAAAAAATTATCAATGCTGTATCCTTATCAAATATTTAGCCACCGCTAAAATATACTCTTTTGTGGATGAGAGTGTTGAACATATTAATGGAATATTCACCAGGTGTTCTGTAGTACCTCACAGGAAATAAAACAATATTATTATAGGGAGTATAGAAGCAGTCATGAAACAGATTTGCTTGCTTTTGGTTTCCTTCCAACATGATATCAATTGTAACTGCACAGAGGAGATAATAAATTGCAAGACCTTTCAGGGGATAGGGTTTTTATGGTTGGTTGTTTTCTTGTTCTTCTTGATTAGGATGATGGCATTTGTTCTTGACAATGTACTATGTTCCATTTGGGATTTCAACTCAAGCAGACCACATAGTTTATAATTCAGTTTCTAGATTTCTTTAAAATTTGGACAAAATATCCAGGCAAAGGTGCCCTATGAGTTTTCTCCTTTGGTTTTCCCTCCTTTGGGTGCTTTTGTTTTTGTGTGTTGCTGTTGTTGATTTATTTTATATTTATGAGTGTTTTGCCTTCTGTAGGTCTGTGCGTGCTATTCCCCAAAGGCCAGAAGAGGTCACTGTGTTTCACCTGGAACTTAAGTGACAGAGGATTGTTAGGTGCCCTGCAGGTCTTTTGAGAAACAAATTCTCAAATGATGAGCCATCTCTCCAGCCCCTACCCTGGACGTTTGTCCTTCATCGTGTTCCTTATTTGTGGCAATGGATCATACCTGAACAAAGTGTTTCTTGAGATATGTAGGGACACATTTATGGGGTCTGCATGCTAATTATCTAGACTTCCAGGCATCTACGTGAAGTTTTTAGTTAGGGTTTCACTGCTCTGAACAGATAACATGACTAAGACAAATGTTACAAAGGCCAGCATTTAATTGGAGCTGGCTTAAAGATTCAGATCTTCAGTTCTTTATCATCAAGGTGGGAGCCTCGCAGCATCTAAGCAGATATGGTGCTGTAGGAGCTGAGAGTTGTACATCTTCATCTGATGTTTGCTAGCAGAATACTCAGTTTCAGGCAGCTAGGATGAGGGTCTTAAAGCCCAGACCCACAGCGAAACACCTGACCCAACAAGGAAATACCTACTCCAAAGGAGCCATACCTTATAATAGTACCACTCCCTGGGCCAAGCGTATACAAACCTGCACATTCCACTCTGAGGCTTCCAGAGGCTTCTTCAAACATATGAGACTGTGGGGGCCACATAGTGGTGTTTCTGAGACTTCCTTTTTCAATTCAATTTATCTGATTCTCATAACCTTGGTCTCAGGCAGATTCTTCAGACAAGTGCAAAAGGTAGCCACATTCTTTACCATAAAACCTCCCCAAAGAGTCTCTAGGCAAATATTGAAATTCTTCACAGAAGGCTTGGGACAGATTCACACAATTTAAACCACTTTCAGTAACAAAGTCTTCCATATTTGTTCTAGGATAGCCCATTAAGCCCTATTTAAAGCATTCCCACAGCTTTCCAGATCCAAAGTCCCCATGAAAGAGTCAGAGTTGGGGCCAAGCTGAGGCCAGTGGGAAAATTCCACCACCAACCTCTGAGCACAGAAGGACCCCTCCCTTCCAGGAGGAGTAGAGCTAGTGTAGTTCCTGCAACAGCTGCAAACCAGACTGTTGAAAAAGCCTCCTGTGACTCCCCATCCGACTCCCTCAGAAAGTCCCAGAACAGCCCACTGACTGCAAGTCAATTTGGAGGTTGCCTCCCCCCCCTGATTGTACCCTATATAGTTACCTTTGTACAAATTCTGCCCCAATTGTTTGAATTCTACCTTAATTGCAAGTATATAACACCCTGGTAGACTCTGCTCAGGGACTTCTCTCTTTGAAATGGGATGACCCCGATATTTTGGAATGACTAAACTCTTGCCTTTACATAGATTTCCTCCTCTGTGAGTCACATTTCAGGAGGTCCACATAGTGGTTCAATTTGCACCTCATATTTTGTGTATTGGCCAGTAAACTCACCTCTTGGAGGAGACCCACAGGAGAGTGGTGAATCGGGGAAGTGACAGCTTGAGCGATGTACCACAGTTGTCTACGTCTCCTCTATCTAGCTTCCATGTGTTCTGCTTTTGGTTAGATTCATATGTGCAAGCTTAAGGAGGGCTCGGACAGCCTCAGTAACAGGACTTTGATCTGGCCAGTGGCTGGAGCAGAAGGCCTGAGTTATCCTGTCCGTGGCATGGACAGGCTGGTCTGTGTACTTCAGCTGCGAAAGAGGGCACTTTGTGTTAGTTGTTCTTTTGTTTTCTGTGTTCTTGGACTTGGACTGACGAAATTTTTTGACATGGGACAGGTTGTTAGGACTAATGACCACTTAATGTAACTTAGAGTGGCCTGCTTTTGATGTTAAATGGCCACAGGACCCCCCCCCCCCCAAGGTGTCAGCAGTAGAGGATATAGTGTTTCAGAAGTTTTCCCTCCTCCTCCCTGCTAACACTTCTTTGTCAACTGGAACAAAATCTGAGTCCAGCCTAGCGGTTAGCTCCATCCTTGTTGACAGTGTTAGCTTTGGGGCTGGAGAGATGGCTCAATGGTTAAGAACACTGACTGCTCTTCCAGATGTCCTGAGTTCAATTCTCAGCAGTCATTTGTTGAGTTTCTTTTTCCCTCAGGACCAGCTCCAGGCTTTACATTTCTCACCGGTTTATCCCCTCTTCCCCTCTCCTTCTGCCTAGGGCAGACACAGTGCAGTCTGGCATCCAGGGTCCATGACAGGAGAGGCCCCAAGTGGTCATATGTATCCATTAACAGAGTTAGCAACTGACTCCTGCTCACATCTTTTGTTCAGTAAATGAATATCCTTCTTGCCAAGAGAAATGCATGCTCCCTGTCCGAGTAAATGTGGTCTCTGAGTTTTTAAGATGAAAAAGATTTATTTTATATAAAGAAAGGGGATGCCTCTGGTAGGCTCATGTTGAGGCATCTCTTCCCCTGAGGGACCAGCCACGGATGGCATAATGTAGAATAAACTGTATTCAGGACATGACACCAACTTCCCCGAAAAGTTCTTACAGGTTCTCTTCACCACAGACATAGGCCAAGAAACTGGCCCTTGGGCCCACAGGGAACCCACCCAGATTGGTTATTTAATGGGTGTAAGGGTTAGCGATCTCCTCCAGATTTGCCACCAGGCTCTGCAAGCAGGTTTAAACAATAATTTGCCAGTGTTTAGATATGATATGAAATAAGAGAAAACAGAGAACTCTAGTAGAGGGCGTTCTTCAATTAGTTAGTGCCAAATATTAGATAAAAGTTACAGATACAAGCTAATAAAAGTTGCAAAGATTATAGAAGAGTGCAGATTAGACAAGAAGAATGAATTAGAGCCCCTCTAGCCAACAAAGCCCTGGATCCAGGAGAAAAGACTACCATAGAAATGGCCAATGGCTTATTTATCATAGAAACTGGACTCAGTGACAGCAGGATTGCCTGCTTATTATTGTTGCCACAGCACTGTTGGATAAAGATGCAGATAAGTTAACTTTGCGACTCATCACACACACACACACACACACACACACACACACACACACACACACAAAATTCTGATTGTTGTTAAGTAATGCCTACAGGCTTCATTTTCAGACTTTCTCAATTTACCATGGCTTACATATTTTCCAGCCACCTGTTTCCCCGAACCGTGCATTTCTGCTGCCCGACCCTGACTTGGACTGTCCACTCCATCAAAGTGGTTCTCCTCTGTCAGAGATAGAACAGATCTGGTTTATTAACAAAAGCAGCTTTTCACATGAGGGTCAGAGGAGAGCAGGGGCAGTGGTGACACTGGAAATGGAGGTAGTCTGGATTCAGTCTGTCCCTCCAGGCACTTCAATTCAAAGGGCCAAGCTAATAACATTAACACAGGCCCTCATCATGGGAAAAGAAACCAATGGCTAGAGATAACAGATGGGCTAACAAGGCCGCTAAGGACATAGTCTTAAAGAAAACAGCATCTCTAGATTGGATACTGTTCTACCTGAACCACCTAGATCAACTGATACATGCAGAAAAAGAAATTAAATGGGATGGTGATGATCGACTGAATGTAAGCTAATATTATCCATCTCTTTAACAAGAACTCTTCCTAGAAAGATCCACAGAGTCACTCACTTGGGGTAAAACGAATGACAAACTTTAAAGCTTATCAGCTGAGCAACACTCCCAGTCACCCCAAATATCCAAACTCCTGACTGATAGGTAAGAGCTTGGAGGCCTCTACTGGGGAAATTGACTTTATAGAGATTAAGGAAGAAAGACATGGCTCAAAATACCTGCTGGTTTTTGTGGACATTTCTTCCTGGATAGACGGATAGAGATACTAGAAGAGATTTTCCCAGGTTTGGAGCACCTAAGGTAATAGGACCAGATAATGGGCCTGCCTTCATATTTCAGAAATGTCAGGGACTAACTAAGATCTTGGGGACTAATTGGAAGCTTCATTATGCATATCATCCCCAGAGTTAAGGGCAGGTAGAAAGGATACATAGAACTCTAAATTAGACCTTAACTAAATTAGCCTTAGAGACTGGTGGGCCTGGATGACGATCCTTCCCTTTGCCCTGCATTAGATGTATATGGCATTCTAGCCCCCATTGTATCCAGCCTACAGTTGGCAGCGATTACAGAACTGAAAAATGATAATTTAATATTTAAGGTCAGCGCTACCCAATAGGCTCATGACTATGTTTGCCCTAAATTATGTGCCCTAAAAACCCTGGCAGTCCCCTACATTGGGGAAATGATCCTTCAGAGGACCGTGAAGTTAGGGTTTTACTGCTGAGAACATATAGCAAACCAAAGTGAGTCTTATGAAGGACAACATTTAATTGGGGCTGGCTTATAGGTTCAGATGTTTAGTCCATTATCATTAAAGTGGGGGCGTGTCAACCTCTAAGCAGGTATGGCACAGCAGGAGTTGTGAGTTCTACATCTCCATCAGAAGGCTGCTAGCAGAATACTAACACTCAGGCCTTTCTCTGACCCCAGATATCTTAATCAAGCAACTGGCTTTTGAAAATGCTAATACAGTAGAGAAACACTGTCTCAAAAACCAACCAACCAACCAAACCAACAAAGACAAATTAAAAACAGCAGCAAAGGGGTTGGGGATTTAGCTCAGTGGTAGAGCACTTGCCTAACAAGCGTAAGGCCCTAGATATGGTTCTCAGCTCTGAAAAAAAAAAAGACAAAATAAAAACAGGAGCAGCAGCAACAATAACAACAGCAAACGAAAGAAAGAAAACACCAATGCATACTCTTATGTGACCTTACCTCCAAGTTATTTCTGAATTGTAAATTAAAATGCCTATAGTCAAAAGCTGTGCAGAATTAAGACAGGTGTTCCCTGGGGTTCCAGCTTGGGGGTGGGAGACCATGACAGACGGGGTAGAAAGAAGAACGTAAATAGAGGAGAAGCCACCAGGAGGTAAAAATCTTTAAATAATGGCCGTGTGAGTGGGCTAATTGGAGTGAAAAGCATCCCAGACAAAACCATGGCAAATTATATAACAGAATTATTGGAAAAATATGCATAATAGTATAGAGGATAGCTATCTGCCCAGCTCTTGTGCTAATTAAGGATTATCATAGATATAAAGCTAGTGTGAATCTTTTATCCAGAAACTAACTGGGCAAAGGATGGGCAGAAATCCATGGTTGGGATCAAATATTTTCTACACACAAAACCAGATTCAGCACCTAGAATTACAATCTTCCCAACCCCAGATAACTACAGACCAGCATAGAAACACAACCAGTAACAGCCAGGGCATTCAAATCTCTATTAGAGCCCATCAACACTATGACAGAAGGCCCTGAATATGTCAACATGACTGAAGAACAATAATAAAAAAAGACTGTAAAACAGCATTTGCACATATGGGAGAGGCCTTTAAAGAGAAAGTAAAGAAATGTGTGAAAACAATAACTGTGGAAGGAAATGAATAAAGAAATCCTAAACAGAGAGATGTGGATGAGTAAAATGTAGGAACTCAAATAGTCTCTCAGAGGCAGACCTTAATAACAGACTCCAACAGATGGAATAGAGAACCTCAGGCATTGAAGAGATGATAGAAGGAATGGATACGTAGATAGAGGAAATCTTAAATCCAAAGGGAGGAAAAGAGTGGAGGGGGAAAGGAATAAAGGAAAAGCAAAGGAAGAAAGGAAGGAAGGAAGGAGGGAGGGAGGGTAGGAAGGAAGGAAGTCAATCCTGGAAGAAAACATCCAAGAAATAGACAGGATTTTTCTGCAAAATAACAAATATAATAATGATAAACACAATAAAGTATATAGGAAGGATGAAAATAAACTTGGGTCAAAGGCAAATAAAACAGAAAACAAAAACAAAAACCAACCAACAAACAAACAAGCAAAAATTCTCAACAAAATCATAAAAGAAAATGTCCTTAACTTAAACAAGAGACTTATCAAAGTAAAAGGAGCACACAGTATGAAATAGACTGGAGTGGAAAAGAAATTCTCCTGGGCATATATTACCTAAGACAGTAAAGATGGAGAACAAATAAGTGTAATAAAAGCTGCAAGGGTAAAAGTACTGGTAACATACAAAGTCAGTCCTCCTATGAGAATCACACATTACTTCTCGCTAGAGACTCTAAAAGCCAGAAGAGCCTGGATAGATGCACCGAAGACTAAGAGACGAGACTAATAAAGTTGGATTTTAGTTGACCCAAGGGCCTCTCTTCTTTTATCACATACAACATTATTAGATACTTCCTAAAATTGCCTTCAGAGCTTCTTTGAGGAAGCCTGAGGAGCTTAAGACCTCTGATAAAGTATTTTGTACAAAAGGACCTGCTTGCTTTTTCCTTATTTCTACTACAGCAGGATGGAGGCAAAGTTTTTTGCAAACTACTTTTAATAAGTAGCCCACATCATAGTTAATGGAAGAGAAAAGTTATTAGGATATGGGGAAGAGGACCTGTTCAGCAATAATTCTTCAGGAACGAGCTTGTTTTTCTTTGGCAGCAGTTCAGGACAACAGCAAGCAGCAAACCTGACTCCGGAGGGGATTTCACAGGGGAGGAAAGCAGGAGTGAGGTGGAAACATTGTGGCAGCGGCTGTGCAGACTCAGGCGCTCCTCCTCAAGCTGCAACAAGGCACCCTGTGCTCTGAAGCACAGCAGCTTAGCCAGTTAGCTGGAGACCTGGCTCTCCCACTGCCTGCCTTACCTGGAATCCGCACAGAATACAAGAGGACAAACAACTGTGCCCAAGCCGAGCAGGCAGCGAAAAAGCGCCTGTGAAGGACCCGCAGGCACCGCCTTAGTCAGCTTCATCGGAGCAGAGAGTCTAAAGGCTTTTCCTCCTTCAAGCATGGCACCCCAGCCCATTTTCTTTCATTCCCTGCCTTTATTTTGATGGCTTCTACTTCCCTTCATAAGTTTGTCGTTTAGTTTCTTTTCTCTCTTTTTTGTTTCTTTGTTACTTTCTTTCTATCAACTAATATAAAGGACCAGCAATTTGATATTTCTAACCTAATATTTGTTGTGGTTTATGCCGTACATATTTGCACATTAAAATTCTTTTTTCTTGCATTTGCCACACTTTAATCGGACTCGTTAGCTTAGCTCAATTTCAGTTCTTGGGTTTTCTGAGGTAAGTGAATGTTGGGTGACCTCATTCCCAACTCCTGATCCTTGTGCCTCTAAAGTCAAATGCTTATGAATTTTCAAAGTTTTCTTTGCCTGTGGATATGTGTGTGTCTGTGCACATATGTGCCACATATTCAGTCCATGTTTGTACCATGGGTCCCAGGTATTGAACTCAGATAATCATACTAGTGTAGCAAGTTCTTTTACCTGCTAAGGACCTTGCTGCTATTGCACAAGTGTGTGTGTGTCTAATTTTCATATATGTATACACCATATATTGCGCCAATCTCTGCCTCTCAATACCATTGTCCTTCCTTTCCTCACCTCTTCTATCATTTCTTTTTATCCCTCTGGACAGTTTCTCTTTGTTCACATCAGTTTAAAATGTAGGAACACACACACACCGTTTGAAACCAAATTAAAATGAAAAAATAAAAACATGCAGTCTTTTTTATCAGTACTCCTTAGCAATAGCTTTTCTTTGATTTTTTATACATTTGATATATAATAATTAATGGGCAATCAGCTTGAAAATTTTCCTTAATGATTATATCCTTGGAATTTTCATAAATGTTTTATAAATGTTATTATACTATCTGCAGATAAAAATGTCAACTTTTAATTCCTACTAGTGACAGGCCTTAAATTATCACCTTCCTCCATTCTGACCACCGCAGTCTGCTGTCTATAAGGGTGATCACCACTTAGTGCTCAATGAAAGGGGAACAGAAGAGTGGACTTGTTCTGACCCCTTCTGGCCAGTAGCCCTTAGGTGTTTGTCCTGAAGAAATGAGGATATAGATTGCTAGGTATGGGGTGCCACCTTGTGGAAGTGAGAATTTAGTGCACCTGAGTGAGGTCTTCTCACAATTGCCTTGGCTGGAGGAGAGGTGAATCATCCCAGTCACAAGCACTCCTCTCTCAAAAGAAACCCAACCTCAGCTTCAAAGGAAACGGACACTTAATTTCCAGTGAGATTCGTGCACATCCCTCACTCTGGCATAAGTCCAAAGGACTTTCAGAAAAATGAAAGGGCACTTAGCGCCATTAGAAAATTCATGCCAGAGTCTTCTGTCTAGTCCAATTGAACAATGCCTCGAAATACCCAGCTACAAGTTGTTAATCTATACGCCATGCCGTGAACCATCTAAGGTGATAGCATATTCATAACGCCCTAGTAGGCACTTAATTGCTTTTTTGTGGATTTAGGACACAAAGAAGAAAGTGCCTTTCATGGTGGTGGTCCACTGTTAGTTCAAGAGTTCAAGCAGGAGGGCAGAGGCAGGGAGTAGAACATCCTTGTTTACATAGATAGTTCCATGCTAAATACAAACAAAAAGATCTTCGATTACAAAATACAAAACTCAAAATGAACATGTCATTGCAGATGTGTGTCCCTTCTGAGCGCATAGGTTAAGATCAAACTTTATCATGCCAAGAGAACACTCATGAGAAAATTACTGGAGACACCAGGCAGATTAGAATAGAAGTAATGGTTCTGGAGAGGTGGTTCCACAGTTAATACTGGCTACTGTTCCAGAGGTCGGAGTTCAATTCCCAGTAACCACACAGTGGCTCACAACCATCTATAGTGAGATCTGGCGCCCTCTTCTGGCCTGCAAGCATGCATGCAGGCAGAATGCGGTATATGTCATAAATCTTAAACAAACTAAAATAAAAGTAAATAGGTTTGGAAAGCTCTGTGTGTTTTATGTAAAAAGTGCAACTACATCTACTGCTATCCTGCATAGATATCCAGTGGCCTGCGGTGTCCTTCTATTTCTGATCGTTTACTCACCACTTCAATATCTGAGACCAGTGTCACTTATGATATACTTCATCTAAGTTATAATGCACCATTGTCACTCAAGCCTGGAAATATTAACCCTTTGAAGGAATGTATAAAGAGTTTTAGTCAGTATGTTGTCACAGGATCTGTCAGGGGTTGGAGAGATGGTTCAGAGATTAAGAGTACCAACTGCTCTCCCAGAGATCCTGAGTTCAAATCTCAACAACCACATGGCTACCTACAGCCATCTGCAATGGGACCTGACGCCCTCTTCTGGTGTGTTTGAAGATAGCTACAATATACTCACACAAGTAAAAAGTATGAAAAAAAAAAAAAAGGAAAAACGGGACCTCTCAGTATAATCTGGCAGAACTAAACATCATGGACTTGCTGGGTGAAACAGGGTGGCCTTGATCCTACAGGAATCTACCTACTTCTTTATCCCAAGTACTGAAATTGGCACTTTGAGTCACTATGCCCAGTTGTGAAGAGTCCTTTCATGGTCGTGCTGAGCAACTTTGCTTATCATTTCCCAACAGCCACTTCTTTCTATGTAAATGAGACCATTTCTGTAGTGTCTGGTTTCAGGTGAATTCTGATTGGCTGTGTGATTCTGACATTTTTGTGGCTCCAGTTGACTAAAGAGGAACCCATCCATGGTTTTCTAGGTCTCTGAGTGTTTTACCTCTTTTAAAAATATTAATCAATCATGTTTATTTAAAGTATTACCATCAGAAATTTTTAATGGTAATTAAAAAAAAATCAGTAAACAACCAAATCGATTTTCCTATTCTAGCCATATAAGCCAGCTGGACTTTGTAAGGAAAATGATCTAAAGTATCAGTGCCAAGGACTACAGAAAACTGCCACCCATAGGTAAACTGCCACAGTAAAGTGACTACGGCATGGCTCTGTCACTCATACCAGACAACCAGAATATACCTTATGAAAAGAATTAAAATCTATCCAAACCACTTAAAATACTTAAATGCAGAAACCTTAATTTTCCTTCAGTTGGGCCAGAAACCACCACAGACGCTATGGTCAGGGTTCCAGGGAGAACGAGTGGAAAGTTTAAGCTTAGGCCAACCAACACAGCCCTCGATTTTTCAAAGAAATCATTTACTGGGGTATACTGTAAACAAGGACTGTGGCAACACAGGAAACAAAGGCAGTTGGCAAGTGAAACTTCTAGAAGCTCATGAAAACAATACCATCCACACTGCAGACGGAAAAGGAGAGACAGGTAATGCCATGTTCTCTTCAGTCGTTCGGTCGTGCAGGGCATCAAACAATCGCTGTTTCCCACACCAGGATGTTAGCCCACAGGAGGGGCTGGCGGGACCTGTCCACTGTGAGGACTGGAGGGCTTTCCAGGAAGGCTGAAGCCTCTCAGGTTAGGAGGCCTCAGTAGAAAGAGGAGCACAGTGATCACCATCCAGGCCATCAAGATCACAGTGATGCTGATGCCACTGTCGCCTGAGGGCCCTGGCAATTCCCGAAGGCATTCTGTGTTGGTGCAATAGGACTGGGACTGCCGGAGCAGATTGATGAATTTTCTCATAGCGCGTTCATGAGAGCAAATACATTCACAGGGATCAAATCCCCCTTCAACCATGGTTGGTTACCAGCTTGTTTTTACTCAACTCTTTAAAGCCACCCATACAAGTGGTGGTGGGGACGGTGGTGGCCTGGAGTGTTCTGGATGCCCCTGTCGCTGCCACTGCTGCTGCTGGCTGCCACCCTCCTCCCCTCCAGATTAGATAGACCATGTCACTATTAGCCACTAGACCCAGATCTGTGTTTTGCCTTTTGTATGGGTGGATGCATCACGAGGTTGTCAAGTGTGGGCAGAATCTGGGAGACAGCTTTGCCTATCGAGGTTGGTGTTAGTCTTTGTATGGTTACCAGGGACCAATTCCAGATCCTCTGGAAGAACAATAAGTGATTTCAACTGCTGTGATATCTTCCCTGCCCCTTCCTCCATACCTTGATCTTTCTTTTTCTCCCCCCCCCTACCCCCGGAGCTGGGGACCGAACCCAGGGCTTTGCGGTTGCCAGGCAACCGCTCTTCCACTGAGCTAAATCCCCAGCCCCATACTTTGATCTTTCTGTAGTCTCTCTGACTCCATCTGCCATAATGAACACTTCATCTCATAAAGCACGGTGGACAATAGCTACTGTGAAAAATACCATAAGTTGACAGAGCCTCCATTTTCACATAAATATATAAACACATAAATACACATACCTACCTAAAGAAACACAGAGACACACATAAACACACGCACAGAACACACAAAGACACACACAGCCCAAGTCATCATATTCTTTAGTAATTCTGTCCAGAGCAGAGCAGTTATAGATAGAAGAAAGTACAATTCCCAGCAATTTCAACTGAATATCATGTAATGCATATTTATGAAATACATATTTCACAGTATTTTAGGATTAGAGTACATTATACTATCTATCCTTTATTTTCAAAAGTATCGAAAGTTAGGAAGAGAATTCCAGCCTAGTATCAGACTTGTGTCCATCAGAGTCAGAACAGGTTGCTGTTTGAAACTTTCTTTTATTACAACTGTTTCCTAATGTCACATAGGAAAACCGGCTTCAGCCAGAAATGCCTTTAGCTACCACATGCATCTGAATCTCACCCTGGGAAAACCATGAGAAGCCATGAGAGAATGTGTGTGGCTCTTTGATGTCCAGCTTTCCTGTAGGTCTCTTCTGGCTTGCACGGACACCACTCCTTGATTCCTCCCTCTAAATGGCCGTGCAACCTTCTTGCCTTGCTCTGCTGCTGGTCACTGACAATTTGAGGAAGGTAAAAATTGCCTAGTGTGTTAGTGAAGCAGGCCTTTGAATGTCGCTCTGAGGGGTTTTGGGGAGAGAATCGACATAAAACTCACTCTGAATGGTGGTAACACCATAACTCACAGGCCAGGTGCCTGCACTAAATGGCACAGAGAGGAAGCTAAGAGCTAAAATTTCCCTATTTCTGCTCCCTGCTCCATCCACATGGAAAGAGTCTCATTCACATCCTGCCAGCCAGTCCACTTCTACCAACTGCACCTCTCACGGCTGCACTCACCCCTTCTAGGATGGAGTCTGTGCTTCCCGACTCTGAGCCAATGGAACCCTCCTTTCTTAAAATGCTTCTGTGACAGAATGGGAAACACGACCAGTGCAGTCACTGCTTCGTTCTGCCCTTTGCAGTCTCCTCCCGACTGGTTCCCTCACAGCCTTTCCAGTCCAATGTGTCTCCAAGAAAACAGGCTAAAGATTTCACCTTAATTCTCCTTTGACTTGTCTCCGGTAAGAGCCTTTTGCTACATCAGCCCAGGTAGACAAGTGAAAGAGGAAAAAGAGAAGAGAAGACAGTAGATGGTCTAGGCAAGGGATAACTGAAGTTCTCCTTGTAACACAAGCTACTTCCCAAGATATTACCACTAATCCAGTTTCTGTGTCAATATGGCCCCCAAAATCTAATCACCTATCATTAGAGCACATTTGCTGACACACTTTTATTGCAGTTCAATTTCTATTGCATGCCTTTTGAAAACACATCTAGGGGCTGGGGATTTGGCTCAGTGGTAGAGCGCTTGCCTAGGAAGCGCAAGGCCCTGGGTTCGGTCCCCAGCTCCGAAAAAAAGAAAAGTAAAAAAAAAAAAAAAAGAAAGAAAAGAAAGAAAACACATCTAAAAGTGGGGTGGGCTTTTCCAGCTAGATTCATGACCTTTTCTCTCCCACTCAGCACCCATACTCAAATCACCTGCGGACATCTCGTTTCCTAAACACAGGTGTGGCTGTCTCTTTTACTTTTCCCCATGGGATAGTTTAGTTAGAATGATCTTACCGCACCAGCCCATCAATGACTGGCTTTCTAGCTTTAATGACTTAGGAAAATTTCTGTTTGTTGATAATGGAAATCGCCCACTGTATAAAGTCATTTGCTCCTGCTCTCAAACAGAGGAAAAGAAAGAGAGAAAAGGTCTGCCTGCTGGGCATACTCAAGGTAGGTCAAGGCCTGTTGGCAGATTTTTCAGCCTGAGGTATGGAACCATAAGAGAAGGTGTACTTGAGGCTTAAATTTCTATTGACCTTGGTGGAAAAAAACGGAGAAGTTTGGGGAACGGGAACGAATGCATTGTTTATTTTAACAATTTGTTTCTGTTAGCTTGTGGTTATGCTTCCCACAGTACTACAGTAAAACAGGGCTTTGAGAAATATGCTCGTTGTTGCCTTGTACCCACCAGCATTCCTTTCATAACTGTGTCTTTCCTCTTCTTTTGGCCTTTCATATTCTGATCCTCATCTGCCCCTCAGAGGACCTTTCCACTTCCTACCACTCAGTCCACCAAAGTAGGGCCATGCCGTTTCAGGAAACTGGAATTTCTGAAAAGCCCATTGAATCTGGAAAGCAATATACCCCAGGATATGTCCTGTAGGTCAGAGTAAGATGTTGCAAAAAGAGGAAAACTGACTGACCTCCCACTTTGTGCTTTCAAAAAGAACAAATACTTCAAAAACTTAGTTTCTCCCTCCTCCCCATTACAGAATCTGATTTCAGCCCTGCACACTGTGCTCTCCTGGATCCATGGATGCTAAGCTGCAGGTTCTGGAGATGCCAACCCCTCAATGTCTGCTCAACTCAGTCCATTCATTCTCAGTTCCTGGAGTGATTGCGTCCACCGACCCATACGCCCATCGCCAATCGAGAGTATTCCACGCAGCAGATCGAGTTCCAGCAAGCAGAAGGAATCTTCACTCACAGAACACATTGCGGACCTTACCTGACACGCTGGACAGAACTAAGAGGTTAGTGAGAAACAAGTGTGTGTGAATACCATCCTATGTCGCCATCTTCTGGGCACATACAGAATTACATCCTATTACCTTACTTGGGAGTCCGAGGCTTCCTTCTACCCTCTCAAGTTCAAGTCACAGATGCAGATATTCACAGCCAACCACTGGACTAAGCCTGGGGACCACAATGAAAGAGTTAGGGGAAAGCCTGAAGGAGATGAAGGGTTTGGAACTCAATATGAAGAACAACAATATCAATTAACTGGAGCCTTCAGAGCTCCTCGGGACTAAACTACCAACTAAAGAGGATACATGGTCCTGGCCATGGCTCCTGATACATAAAGTGTAGAGCATGTGTAGCAACAACTGGCTCATCTGACATCTATGGGAAGGGAGACAACTGGCCCTGTAGAAACTTGATGTCCCAGAGAAGGGGGATGCTAGAGGGGTGAAGTGGAAGTGGATGGGTAGATGGAGGAGTGCCCTCTTAGAAACAAAGAGGACTGGGAGGGTATGGGGGTTCAAAGTGGAGAGATCAATGATGGGGATGACATTTGAAATGTAAACAAATAAAATGACTAGTGTATAATAGATGGTAACAGACGTCTCCATAAGGACTAGATATTCATTATCTGTAGCAGGTTCATTGAAAGTCAAACTCCATAATTGTTGTGACTTACTTATTATTGAAATTTCACATAGATGAACCCAAGCAACATTTTAACTTTTCTCCTTGAACCTATAATAAATCATTAGTTACCTTTATAAAACAATTTAAAAAGCAATTAGGGTTTCTACTCTCTTAGGCTTCGATACAGTGCCTCATTTTAGCTGTCCCTCTCTATGTTCCCTCCATTGCTGCCTCGCCCTGTCTCTTCACATTTCACATTCCTATCCCTGACAGTGTCCCTCAGCAATCCATGAGTGAACTTGTACTTCCCTAAATGAGGACAGTCTGGCCCACGTCCCTAGACCCTCACACTAAACTGATCATACAGTCACACAGATTGAAGAATCAACAGCTAACATCCACATTTAAGTGAATATGTATCCCATTTGTCTTTTTCAGCTTGGATTACCGCATCCAGAATGACTTTTACTAGATCCATTCATTGTCCTGCATAGTGCATGCTTCCTTTTTGCCTTTTGTATTGTTAAGCAGCAATGCAGTCTGTAAATGCACCACGTTTTCTTTATGCATTCATCCGTTAAGGGACAACTTAAATATTTCCAAATTCTAAGTATTACAAACGAGCTTCACTGAACATGGTTGAGCAAAGGTCTGTATTCTACGATGAATCAACATCTGGACATGAGACCTGGAGTTGTATCTTAAGGAACAACAATTTTCACCTTCCTGAAGAACCATCATACTGATCTCCGAAGTTGCTGTAGAAGTTTGCCTTTCCACCAGGAGAATATGAATGTTCCCCTTGCTCCATAACCCAGTCAGCTTGAGTTATCACACGTGTTATTAACCTTAGTCATACTGACAAATATGAAAAGTGATCTCAGAGTAATTTTAATTTGCATTTGTCTGATGTACTAGGATGTTGAATATTTCTTATGAATTTCTCAGTCATTTAAGTTTCTTCTATTATGAATGTTATGCTTAGATAAGTAGCACATTTTAATTATTTTTCTTGAAATATAGTGTTTTAGTTTTTCAAATACATTTTTTTTTATTTTTTTGTATTTTTTTTTATTAACTTGAGTATTTCTTATATACATTTCGAGTGTTATTCCCTTTCCCGGTTTCCGGGCAAACATCCCCTTCCCCCCTCCCCTTCCTTATGGGTGTTCCCCTCCCAACCCTCCCCCCATTGCCGCCATCCCCCCATAGACTAGTTCACTGGGGGTTCAGTCTTAGCAGGACCCAGGGCTTCCCCTTCCACTGGTGCTCTTACTAGGATATTCATTGCTACCTATGGGGTCAGAGTCCAGGGTCAGTCCATGTATAGTCTTTAGGTAGTGGCTTAGTCCCTGGAAGCTCTGGTTGCTTGGCATTGTTGTACTTTTGGGGTCTCGAGCCCCTTCAAGCTCTTCCAGTTCTTTCTCTGATTCCTTCAATAGGGGACCTATTCTCAGTTCAGTGGTTTGCTGCTGGCATTCGCCTCTATATTTGCTGTATTCTGGCTGTGTCTCTCAGGAGCGATCTACATCCGGCTCCTGTCGGTCTGCACTTCTTTTCTTCATCCATCTTGTCTAATTGGGTGGCTGTATATATATGGGCCACATGTGGGGCAGGCTCTGAATGGGTGTTCCTTCAGTCTCTGTTTTAATCTTTGCCTCTCCCTTCCCTGCCAAGGGTATTCTTTTTCCTCATTTAAAGAAGGAGTGAAGCATTCACATTTTGATCATCCGTCTTGAGTTTCGTTTGTTCTAGGGATCTAGGGTAATTCAAGCATTTGGGCTAATAGCCACTTATCAATGAGTGCATACCATGTATGTCTTTCTGTGATTGGGTTAGCTCACTCAGGATGATATTTTCCAGTTCCAACCATTTGCCTACGAATTTCATAAACTCGTTGTTTTTGATAGCTGAGTAATATTCCATTGTGTAGATGTACCACATTTTCTGTATCCATTCCTCTGTTGAAGGGCATCTGGGTTCTTTCCAGTTTCTGGCTATTATAAAGAAGGCTGCGATGAACATAGTGGAGCACGTGTCTCTTTTATATGTTGAGGCATCTTTTGGGTATATGCCCAAGAGAGGTATAGCTGGATCCTCAGGCAGTTCAATGTCCAATTTTCTGAGGAACCTCCAGACTGATTTCCAGAATGGTTTTACCAGTCTGCAATCCCACCAACAATGGAGGAGTGTTCCTCTTTCTCCACATCCTCGCCAGCATCTGCTGTCACCTGAGTTTTTGTTCTTAGCCAATCGCACTGGTGTGAGGTGAAATCTCAGGGTTGTTTTGATTTGCATTTCCCTTATGACTAAAGATGTTGAACATTTCTTTAGGTGTTTCTCAGCCATTCGGCATTCCTCAGCTGTGAATTCTTTGTTTAGCTCTGAACCCCATTTTTTAATAGGGTTATTTGTTTCCCTGCGGTCTAACTTCTTGAGTTCTTTGTATATTTTGGATATAAGGCCTCTATCTGTTGTAGGATTGGTAAAGATCTTTTCCCAATCTGTTGGTTGCCGTTTTGTCCTAACCACAGTGTCCTTTGCCTTACAGAAGCTTTGCAGTTTTATGAGATCCCATTTGTCGATTCTTGATCTTAGAGCATAAGCCATTGGTGTTTTGTTCAGGAAATTTTTTCCAGTGCCCATGTGTTCCAGATGCTGCCCTAGTTTTTCTTCTATTAGTTTGAGTGTGTCTGGTTTGATGTGGAGGTCCTTGATCCACTTGGACTTAAGCTTTGTACAGGGTGATAAGCATGGATCGATCTGCATTCTTCTACATGTTGCCCTCCAGTTGAACCAGCACCATTTGCTGAAAATGCTATCTTTTTTCCATTGGATGGTTTTGGCTCCTTTGTCAAAAATCAAGTGACCATAGGTGTGTGGGTTCATTTCTGGGTCTTCAATTCTATTCCATTGGTCTATCTGTCTGTCTCTGTACCAATACCATGCAGTTTTTATCACTATTGCTCTGAAATACTGCTTGAGTTCAGGGATAGTGATTCCCCCTGAAGTCCTTTTATTGTTGAGGATAGCTTTAGCTATCCTGGGTTTTTTGTTATTCCAGATGAATTTGCAAATTGTTCTGTCTAACTCTTTGAAGAATTGGATTGGTATTTTGATGGGGATTGCATTGAATCTGTAGATTGCTTTTGGTAAAATGGCCATTTTTACTATATTAATCCTGCCAATCCATGAGCATGGGAGATCTTTCCATCTTCTGAGGTCTTCTTCAATTTCTTTCCTCAGTGTCTTGACGTTCTTATTGTACAGATCTTTTACTTGCTTGGTTAAAGTCACACCGAGGTACTTTATATTATTTGGGTCTATTATGAAGGGTGTCGTTTCCCTAATTTCTTTCTCGGCTTGTTTCTCTTTTGTATAGAGGAAGGCAACTGATTTATTTGAGTTAATTTTATACCCAGCCACTTTGCTGAAGTTGTTTATCAGCTTTAGTAGTTCTCTGGTGGAACTTTTGGGATCACTTAAATATACTATCATGTCATCTGCAAATAGTGATATTTTGACCTCTTCTTTTCCGATCTGTATCCCTTTGATCTCCTTTTGTTGTCTGATTGCTCTGGCTAGAACTTCAAGAAATATATTGAATAAGTAGGGAGAGAGTGGGCAGCCTTGTCTAGTCCCTGATTTTAGTGGGATTGCTTCAAGTTTCTCTCCATTTAGTTTAATGTTAGCAACTGGTTTGCTGTATATGGCTTTTACTATGTTTAGGTATGGGCCTTGAATTCCTATTCTTTCCAGGACTTTTATCATGAAGGGGTGTTGAATTTTGTCAAATGCTTTCTCAGCATCTAATGAAATGATCATGTGGTTCTGTTCTTTCAGTTTGTTTATATAATGGATCACGTTGATGGTTTTCCGTATATTAAACCATCCCTGCATGCCTGGGATGAAGCCTACTTGATCATGGTGGATGATTGTTTTGATGTGCTCTTGGATTCGGTTTGCCAGAATTTTATTGAGTATTTTTGCGTCGATATTCATAAGGGAAATTGGTCTGAAGTTCTCTTTCTTTGTTGTGTCTTTGTGTGGTTTAGGTATAAGAGTAATTGTGGCTTCGTAGAAGGAATTCGGTAGGGCTCCATCTGTTTCAATTTTGTGGAATAGTTTGGATAATATTGGTATGAGGTCTTCTATGAAGGTTTGATAGAATTCTGCACTAAACCCGTCTGGACCTGGGCTCTTTTTGGTTGGGAGACCTTTAATGACTGCTTCTATTTCCTTAGGAGTTATGGGGTTGTTTAACTGGTTTATCTGTTCCTGATTTAACTTCGATACCTGGTATCTGTCTAGGAAATTGTCCATTTCCTGAAGATTTTCAAATTTTGTTGAATATAGGTTTTTATAGTAAGATCTGATGATTTTTTGAATTTCCTCCGAATCTGTAGTTATGTCTCCCTTTTCATTTCTGATTTTGTTAATTTGGACACACTTTCTGTGTCCTCTCGTTAGTCTGGCTAAGGGTTTATCTATCTTGTTGATTTTCTCAAAGAACCAACTTTTGGTTCTGTTGATTCTTTCTATGGTCCTTTTTGTTTCTACTTGGTTGATTTCAGCTCTGAGTTTGATTATTTCCTGCCTTCTACTCCTCCTGGGTGTATTTGCTTCTTTTTGTTCTAGAGCTTTTAGGTGTGCTGTCAAGCTGCTGACATATGCTCTTTCCTGTTTCTTTCTGCAGGCACTCAGCGCTATGAGTTTTCCTCTTAGCACAGCTTTCATTGTGTCCCATAAGTTTGGGTATGTTGTATCTTCATTTTCATTAAATTCTAAAAAGTTTTTAATTTCTTTCTTTATTTCTTCCTTGACCAGGTTATCATTGAGTAGAGCATTGTTCAATTTCCACGTATATGTGGGCATTCTTCCCTTATTGTTATTGAAGACCAGTTTTAGGCCGTGGTGGTCCGATAGCACGCATGGGATTATTTCTATCTTTCTGTACCTGTTGAGGCCCGTTTTTTGACCAATTATATGGTCAATTTTGGAGAAAGTACCATGAGGAGCTGAGAAGAAGGTATATCCTTTTGCTTTAGGATAGAATGTTCTATAAATATCCGTTAAGTCCATTTGGCTCATGACTTCTCTTAGTCTGTCGACATCACTGTTTAATTTCTGTTTCAATGATCTGTCCATTGATGAGAGTGGGGTGTTGAAATCTCCCACTATTATTGTGTGAGGTGCAATGTGTGTTTTGAGCTTTAGTAAGGTTTCTTTTACGTATGTAGGTGCCCTTGTATTTGGGGCATAGATATTTAGGATTGAGAGTTCATCTTGGTTGATTTTTCCTTTGATGAATATGAAGTGTCCTTCCTTATCTTTTTTGATGACTTTTAGTTGGAAATTGATTTTATTTGATATTAGAATGGCTACTCCAGCTTGCTTCTTCTGACCATTTGCTTGGAAAGTTGTTTTCCAGCCTTTCACTCTGAGGTAGTGTCTGTCTTTGTCTCTGAGGTGTGTTTCCTGTAGGCAGCAGAATGCAGGGTCCTCGTTGCGTATCCAGTTTGTTAATCTATGTCTTTTTATTGGGGAGTTGAGGCCATTGATATTGAGAGATATTAAGGAATAGTGATTATTGCTTCCCGTTATATTCATATTTGGAAGTGATGTTATGTTTGTGTGCTTTCATTCTCTTTGTTTTGTTGCCAAGACGATTAGTTTCTTGCTTCTTCTAGGGTATAGCTTGCCTCCTTATGTTGGGCTTTACTATTTATTATCCTTTGTAGTGCTGGATTTGTAGAAAGATATTGTGTAAATTTGGTTTTGTCATGGAATATCTTGGTTTCTCCATCAATGTTAATTGAGAGTTTTGCTGGATACAGTAACCTGGGCTGGCATTTGTGTTCTCTTAGGGTCTGTATGACATCAGTCCAGGATCTTCTGGCCTTCATAGTTTCTGGCGAGAAGTCTGGTGTGATTCTGATAGGTCTCCCTTTATATGTTACTTGACATTTTTCCCTTACTGCTTTTAATATTCTTTCTTTATTTTGTGCGTTTGGTGTTTTGACAATTATGTGACGGGAGGTGTTTCTTTTCTGGTCCAATCTATTTGGAGTTCTGTAGGCTTCTTGTATGTCTATGGGTATCTCTTTTTTTAGGTTAGGGAAGTTTTCTTCTATGATTTTGTTGAAGATATTTACTGGTCCTTTGAGCTGGGAGTCTTCACTCTCTTCTATACCTATTATCCTTAGGTTTGATCTTCTCATTGAGTCCTGGATTTCCTGTATGTTTTGGACCAGTAGCTTTTTCCGCTTTACATTATCTTTGACAGTTGAGTCAATGATTTCTATGGAATCTTCTGCTCCTGAGATTCTCTCTTCCATCTCTTGTATTCTGTTGGTGAAGCTTGTATCTACAGCTCCTTGTCTCTTCTTTTGGTTTTCTATATCCAGGGTTGTTTCCATGTGTTCTTTCTTGATTGCTTCTATTTCCATTTTTAATTCCTTCAACTGTTTGATTGTGTTTTCCTGGAATTCTTTCAGGGATTTTTGCGATTCCTCTCTGTAGGCTTTTACTTGTTTATTAATGTTTTCCTGTGCTTCCCTAAGTGTGTTCATGTCTTTCTTGAAGTCCTCTAGCATCATGATCAAATATGATTTTGAAACTAGATCTTGCTTTTCTGGTGTGTTTGGATATTCCATGTTTGTTTTGGTGGGAGAATTGGGCTCCGATGATGGCATGTAGTCTTGGTTTCTGTTGCTTGGGTTCCTGCGCTTGCCTCTCGCCATCAGATTATCTCTAGTGTTACTTTGTTCTGCTATTTCTGACAGTGGCTAGACTGTCCTATAAGCCTGTGTGTCAGGAGTGCTGTAGACCTGTTTTCCTCTCTTTCAGTCAGTTATGGGGACAGAGTGTTCTGCTTTCGGGCGTGTAGTTTTTCCTCTCTACAGGTCTTCAGCTGTTCCTGTGGGCCTGTGTCTTGAGTTCACCAGGCAGCTTTCTTGCAGCAGAAAATTTGGTCTTACCTGTGGTCCCGAGGCTCAGGTTTGCTCGTGGGGTGCTGCCCAGGGGCTCTCTGCAGCGGCAGCAACCAGGAAGACCTGTGCTGCCCCTTCCGGGAGCTTCAGCGCACCAGGGTTCCAGATGGTCTTTGGCTTTTTCCTCTGGCATAAGAGATGTGTGTGCAGGGAGCAGTCTCTTCTGGTTTCCCAGGCTTGTCTGCCTCTCTGAAGGTTTAGCTCTCCCTCCCACGGGATTTGGGTGCAGAGAACTGTTTATCCGGTCTGTTTCCTTCAGGGTCCGGCGGTGTCTCTGGCAGGGGTCCTGCTGCTCCCCCACGGGAGCCCAGAGGCCTTATACAGTTTCCTCTTGGGCCAGGGATGTGGGCAGGGGTGAGCAGTGTTGGTGGTCTCTTCCGCTCTGCAGCCTCAGGAGTGCCCACCTCACCAGGCGGTTGGGTCTCTCTCTCACCGGGTCTGGGAGCAGAGAGCTGCTCAAATACATTTTTATATTAGCCTGTTGGGCCATACCTTGGAGTGTTTCCCTTCCCCCTCGCTGTGACTTTCAGCCTGCTATGGCAAGAAGTTGTTTACACCTTTGGCAGCTGCTCTAGGCCCCTAATTTGGGGCCAGTACCTTCCATGGCACCCAGCCCTCTTGCTGAGCCTTTCAGCTTATTGATGTTAAGAAGTTGTTTAAGCCCCTGTGTTGGGGCCAGAACTTGCCACGATGCAGATTTTTCCCCTTTTCCTATTTTCCTGGTTGGGGATTTTCGCCTGCTTTATTGTTTTTCCACGGCTTTTGCCTCTGGTATATAAGGAGATCTCAGTAAAGCCCGGATAGCATTCTTTTAACACGAATGACCCGAGTGTGTGTTCCTTCTTAACTCTTATAGTCCTATGCCCGAATCTCAGTGTCTGGATGACACAGGCATCATCAAATGGAGGTCCCACCAAGATCGGGAAAGAGAGGACAACCTGACGAGATGGTCCCAGGAAACCAGCCAGTGAAGGAGGGATGCATTGGGGAAAATGGGCCAGGAAAGGTCCCAGTAAGCAGGATACAGAAGCACCGTGGGCATTGAAAACACATGCAAAGAAAAATAAAGATTTGGGGTAGTGGTGAGTAAACCTTGTAAAAAGGGACAAGGTAATAATGGTCAAATGTTTTTGTGTATGTGTTCTTTTAGAGTTATGCTAAAATCTAGAGAAGCAAAGTCAATTCTCATTGATGCTTTTAGGCTTTGGACCCTGATTAGAGACAGTTTACACCCCGGACAAGAGAGAAAATGGTTTGAGAAAAACAGTCCTCCCAGACTCTCCACAGATGCTTTGGCAAAAGAAGGAAAATGAGATTAAGCTTTTTAAGAGCTCTCCTAGGGACATCCTGCCTCCTTGCTGGCTCCTATTGGAGAAGTGCTCATTTCTGGTTCTGGTCCTTTAGGTAGGATATCTGGGTCCCTTTGGTGGGACACCATCTAGCTCCTTCCCTCTATGTCTATTGTCTGTCCTTGGTGCACCAAGCTGTCCACGGGTGTCAGTTTATGTCTGGGTTTTGCTTCTCGTTGCTTGAATGTTTTGTGTTTCATGTTTAAAAGAAAAAATGGTGAAAACTTTAAATGCTGGTTGATTCTCCCCTTGATTAAGTTTTAAGTCCTTTCAAGAAATAACAAATAAATAAAAACCGTTTCAATTGACCTTTGGAGCCCTGCATCCTAGATAACTGGTTATCTCTGGTGTTAACTATTATGCATGTCCCTGACTGGATCAGGCCTCAATGGAGGAATGTAGCTAGGAGCCTAGGTCTGTCCACTGGGGAAGCTCCCCAGGGGGCTGGCTAAATAGATTAAATAGACTAAATACACTAGCTGGTCTTAAAGGTGCCAGCAGCTTCAAAACTTCTATGGTAAGGGAGCTGGTGTCTGTTTCTCTTAGAGAAATCTGTGACTGTGATTATTGGATTCAACACATAACAAGGTGCTTCTTTTAAAATGACAGCTAAAAAAGTAAAAATTGTGTTTGATCTAAATAGTAAAGATATGTGTAGTCACTTCATTTTTTTTCTGTTTGGTTTTAAATGTATAATACGCTTTACGTGTCTTGGCTATAGGTTACTGGCTTTTAAGTTATTGGGTATGGTTAAAAATTTGTAACATTGGTAACAGAAAGTTGGCTTAAAAAAGGAGTCATTCTAGACAACACGTGGCATGAGGCAACCCAGGGAAACAGGTCTAGGTTGGGTAATACTTTACTATAACTCTTATCATGGAAACAGGACTTATAAAAGAATTTAGGGCAGTGTCTCTTTGGTGAGGTATTAGAGCCTGCACTATCGTTCCTTCATATGCCAGGCTTGGCCGTCATACTTTATAGCATGAGGAATGGACTTGGTGTTTTGAAGAGACTGGATTTTGGAGGATAGATAGTTTGCTGGAGGGTGAGTTTTGCTTTCCAAAGTTATGGCTGTGCTCTGGGGTTAGGAGGGAAACTTAAAGATTTTGGCTAATGATTGCCAGTGTTACATTGACTACAGTTTACAGTCTGATCCCAGACAGACTCGGGATTCTAACTCACACATATTTGTAATTAAGAAAAAATCAAACAGGTGGAGATTGTGACAAGGGTTGATGAGGCTATGGAACTCATAAGAGCATTACAGCCCGGTTGCTTACTGCAACTGCTATTTCAAGAAATACATATAGAATTATTATAGATTTAAGAGATTGCTTTTATGCTGTTTCTTGCACTCTTGGGTTGTTGTGAAATATTTCATTTCTTGTGTTTCCTTGGGTTTTGTTTGACTTGACCATACATTTGTATGCCTTTTTGAAAGAAAAATGTATTCATTTTTATTTATTTTGGTGAATTGTTCTTGGCTGACTTTTGTCTGTGGTTCCTCTGAATGCAATTCCCTCGGTGGCCAGAGGAGGCACCAGATACCGAGTTATAAATGATGGTTAAGCACCCTGTAGGTCCTCTGAGTGAAGACAGCAGGTTGCCCAGGTGTGCACCATGATGTGCTACAGCTTCTCTGCTTCCTCCTGCTCTTCCTTGGCCAGCAGCACTTTGCGTTCTGCCCCTCCATGGCTCTCACTTGGGTCTCAGTTCCCTCACTTTTGGGGATTTTAAATTTTCAGAATGTACAGAAAGATTACAATTTGATGTTTGACCTATACCTGAGAAGCTTTTTTGCTAGGAGAAGGGAGTTTCCATTGCATAAAATGGGATGGTAAGGCCAAGATTTCAGGAAAAAACATGGGTGAATATATTGAAACCATGACCCCTCTCAAGGCACAATCCATGAAACAACGTACTCCAACTTGCATACATTTAAAGGTGTAGGAAAAAAAATATTGGACTCTAGGGAACAGTAAAAATTGTGGGAATTGGATTATATGTCACATGCATGGACCCTGGGTTTATACATTTCAGGGAGAAGAATATCCATCATCCACGGTCTTTAGATCTTTGGCTGTTAACAAAGATGTTCTCTCCATTTCAAGCCCGGATACAACTCTCCCTCTCCTCAGCAACTGAGTTGTAATGAAGGAGTGAGAACTCTGAAGCTCTGGAAGGAGAGTGTGCGAATGTGTGTTCCTGGCTCAAAAGTGAGTCTCTGGAAAAGCTACTGCAGAAACTGGCCAGTCTGGTAGAGGTAGTTAGCAAGTAAGCTATGGCATTTCCCAGTGACATCACCGGTAGTGTCTTCCCTGGAAATTCTCTTGTATCCAGGAGACACTAGAATCTTCTGAGATGTCACCAGTGTTGTGGTGACACCAACTGCCTGAGCAATTTCCCTTCAGTTTCTAATGGGTTCCCGAGGAGGCATGTTCTCCAGGATCCTCAGTCTCTTTCGGAGGGACAATCATATCCATGCAGAGACCAGACCAAGGCAGAGGGAGGCCAGCCCTCCATCACGTTGGAGAAGAAGACGAATGGAAAGGTCCTGGAGGAGGTCAAGTGAGTACTGGGCAGGGCAAGGGGGATTCCTGGAGGAGGTTGGCTTGAGCTGGTCCTTCCAGGAGTAGGACATATGATTTAGAGCCCCAGTCTTCCTAATGGCTGACGCAGACACAACAATTTCTGATCATTAGTTTGACAGAAAACCAAGAACTGTTATATGTCAAGGGGCTTTCCTTGGATCTCTTTAACATCATGGGCAGTGTCAAAGAATACCAGGATGAGCCTCTGTAAGAATAACAAAGTGTCTCTCTCAGGATCGGCTGTTGAAGCACTTCATTCTCAGCAGTGTCCTGTATATTACGTGGGTAATCGATGCCAAGAGGGATACTCTCCTGGTCATATATCAAGGTCTCAGTCACTTTGTCCTGGAACACACAGACTAGGGATTCAAGATGTTAAGCAGTTTGAACTCAAGGACTTACCTGCCTCACATCAGACATTAGCTGAGAAGGTCCTCCATTTCTTCTTGTTTAGGCCAGCTTTAGAATTTCAGTGCCAGAGGAATGGTTTTAGGAGGTGTGGTCTATATCTATGATGGCATATGTCATCATATGGCTCTGATGGTGGGAACAGGGAACTAGCTGAGTTCAGCTTAAAGATAGCTTTCTTGCTCTGTCAGGGATTCACTGTATCTGTAGAACTGTTCATCCTCAGACTTCTGTTTAGAGCAAGCATAGTTTTTCTTGACACTGTGTCCACATATATGCCTGTTCACTGTTGTTTATCTACCTACAGAGTTTGATCAGAAGGCATCGTCCCAACCCTCCACAACACCTGTTGAAGAGGAGAGAATGAAGCGTTTGGAGAACCTCAAAATTGCTCTCCACAAGATGCAGAAGGAGAGAGATGAACTCAGGAGAATACTGGCGGATTACCCGGGAAAGAATTTAAATGACAGGTAGTCACAATGCAAGTTCTGTTAAATCCACATGTCCTCACATCGCAGTAGGCTACAACTCCAGGGTGTCCTCATGGTCAAAAGCACTTTCCTGATTGTATCAGAATGTGAAGTTCAGATGGGAATGGGATGGTGGCACAGGCTATTTTAATTCCTACAAACGTAAATCATAGCCTGTAGCCTGATTGAATCACAGTCTGGGAGTGAGGGTAGTAGTGTGTGAGCTCTCATTGTGTGATTTAAGTAGCCTGGACAGGTGTTGGCTTGTGGGAATTTCTAGGTGCTCTGATTATGACCAATCATTGTTGTAATTGACGTGGAGGTGCTTTGGGTTCAATAGGTCCTGTGAGGAGCTGGAGGGGCCTAATCCCACTTGGTGCCGCACAGTGTGTGACTGGACTGACAACAGGGGATCATTGGTGTTCTCTGATTTTATTCATTGTATTTGGAGATAATGCCACATCCTTGTATTTAATTGGCATTCTAATTGTATTTGAGAGAGAGAGAGAGAGAGAGAGAGAGAGAGAGAGAGAGAGAGAGAGTTTTATGTGAGTTTGTGTATATGTGTCTGCATGTGTGAGTGTGTTTGTGTGTATCACTTAAGATCTGGGTATTCTATGTACTGATTTGGCCTGAGAATTATCCTGTGTCAATTTCCATGGCATGATGATGATGAGGGTGAGAGCCTCACTGTGAGCAGTAGAACATTTCACATCTGCTCAGGTGGACGCACATGGGAATCTCCTGGTGCGTGTTATAAATTCTTTTCCCTGTAAATACTGTTCATGTTCCTTTGGGTTTTCATGTAGCAATAGATTCTATGATTGAGAATTGTTACCTAAGAACAGGAGAATAGTCTTCATGGGCTTAAGTTGGAGCCTGGATTGTGACACAGGGTCCTCAAATGTTCTTGGTAAGCTAGTCTATTCCTTCAAACTCCCTCAGGGAGCTCAAGCAAATCAGCTCCCTCCTTTTGTTTGCTGGCACTGCTGTCTCCGTGTTCATAATAATAAACTTAATAAATACCAAATGGACCCCGTACCAAGAAGCAAGGGCGTGGCATGTCCTAGTCTGGGGTAGTTCAGGATTCAGTCTGAATTCATGTAATTCTTGAATCCTTCATTCATAATGTTATTTCATCCTTGGACCATGCCCTACCACAGGAACAACTTTGAGTCCGAGATGCTCACGATGCAGCACCAGGAAGTGATGACCGACATGAAGAAAATGAGCGAGCAGGTCAATAGAGCTTTGGTCAAATGTACACACCTCACACTGGAAAATGACTGGTACTGGTGAGTAACTTACAAGGTTGTGACCCCAGCACAGGGCACAGCATGTGTCAGCCCATTCTTATCTTTGAAGTAAAGTGAGGATCAGGCTTTATAGTGTTTGAAGCAGACCAGGAAGCCTGTGTCTAAGGAAGGCTCTAGGACACACAAGACACAGAAAGATTGGCCTCCAAGCGACATTCTAATAAAATGGACAAATAAGCACACATAGGGATTAAGTCCTCTTCTGGGAAAAACTTGAATCAATGGTGTCAGGTTTTTGAGAAGTGCCCTGAGTCTTCTGGAATGTGGCTCTTTTCTCCATTTGACCTGTCTCTAGGTCATGCTCCATGGCTACTGTGGAATTGGACTATAATCTGGGGCTCTCTTCAGATCAGGACCCTAGAAGGAGTAATGGACTTGGAGACGTGGGAGGAAGTTGGAGAATGGCTGGGAGTCACCATTTTTTCTTTGTGTCTCAGCCGCAGCTTCTGCCCCCTCCTAACTGAGTTGTTTGAGCTGAAGAACAATGCCCAGAGAGCACGGCATGAGAACAGGGAGCTTCTATGGGAACAGATTGCACTGGAAGAGTCCATTAAGGAAACAACAAGGATCTGTGGGGAAGCCAGTATGAAAATCCGTGTATCAAGCAGCCTCAGGTAGGATGAATGAAGCATCAAGGGCAGGTTTTCCTGATATCTAAGCATAAACCAAGTCAAACCAGTTTAACCTTCTCCAACTTATCCAGACACTCTCCTAGGTCTCATCCAGTTGTTCATCTCTTTGAACATTTACAAAACTTTCTGTGATGTTAGCTTCATGCAAGAAACTGGAGGATTGACAACCAAATCCTCCTGCTCAACTAGAAAATGCATTTCCTTAGGGGGATCTGTTGATCACACACTGCACACTTACATGCCATTATGCTAGAGGGATGCCATGTGGTAGCCGTCTTTGTAGTGCACAGAACTGATTAGAGTTCAGTTCAATTGCCAAAAGAATGGCTCTCATTGTCAATTATGATGGGGCTTGTGGACTTTCTCTCCTTTTCCCCGTACATTGAAAATGGTCCCTCCTGCCTGTCCAAATCGTGGTTTCTAGTGACAGAGCTTGAGAAGCAGTTTGTCCGTCCTGTTTTATGTCAGTGTTTTAGTGGTCTTTCCTGTGGCTTATGTCCTGGAGCTGACTGGATGAACAGGGATGTAAGAAAGACTTCTCTCAGGGTGAGGGTTTGTGTGAGATATGTGAGGATTAGAGGGATATTTTTGTCCAGCTCTCCCAACCTAGTGTGCCCAAGAAGTGCATTCCCTACACAGGTTTACTCTATAAGGGATGGATAGCAGTGTCTAAGCTCTCACTTGACACATTTCCTTTGCCTCATCTGCATTCAACAACTGTTCTTCCAGCATGATGGCCTCCCCATTCTTTTCTGCTTCTCACTTATGATTTCTGTTCTCTCTCTCTCTCTCTCTCTCTCTCTCTCTCTCTCTCTCTCTCCCCCTCTCTCCCTCTCTCCCTCTCTCCATCTCTCTCTGACTCTGTGTGTGTGGGGGGGTGTTTTTTGTGTGTTTGTGGGTACATATATGTGTGATCATGTTTATGACTATGGTGCATATTGTACTTTGGAAGTTGTTTGTTTTAATTGTTTGTGATATGGGGGTCTTATATATATAAGTGTGTGTATATGTGTGCTTTTTCACATGTGTGTGTGAAGTCATCAAGTTTCTGAACACAGACACATATATATATTTATATATATTGTATAAGTCTATATGTGCATATTTAGAAACATGTAAAAGTATACACACACACACACACACACACACACACACACACACACACACACACACCACAAACACTCTGAGAGAGAAAGAAGAAGAGAAAACATAATCTTTCCAATTACATTTTAAACTGTTCTTAATGGGGTCTTGATCACTATTCAAACTATTTACACTGGGAAAACTATTCATAAACATTGATATTACTTGGAGAAAACTCAGGAATAGGGTACAGGGATGTGAGGAGAGGCTGCTGTGTGAAATCTATATACCTCAGTGTAGAAACTGATGACTCAGAGCTCTTCTGCCTTCTTTGCTCTCGGTGTATAGTAACACTGGAAGGTCATGTGGCTTGTTGTGTCTTCTCAGCATCCTGGTTATGTTAATCATTACCTGCCACCACTTTCTCTCCAGATTGGCCTAATTGGTTGAATATACCTTGGCTTTGGAGTTTGGCCTGGAATTTGTTAATTGAAAGATTAATTTGCTTAGAGTTGAATCTGCAAGCAGAAGATGTCCAGGAGTTATGCTGAGGTGGAATCACATCTGTGCCTCAGACAGAAACTTAGGCTCAAAATCGTCCAAAGCACTCACCCTGTGTTGTGTTGTGGCACTCTCAACCATTGTTATTCAAAATCATTTGATCTGAGTGAAAATCATCTGTAAGGAGGGTTTAGAACAGTGATGACCCTCAGACATTGCTGGAGGTGTCAAATGGGTAGCCCTGTGAGAAGCTGTGTACAACTCTTGTGAAAGTTCAACCTTTTGACACAGCGATTCCAGAACAAGAAGTAGGTGTGAGCAGAGAAACTGTGGCACATTAGTGTTTAGTGGTTCACCTCAGAGCAGCCATGAAGCAAAATTATCCAGATGTCCACCAGTCAGAAAGTGAAAAGGTACAATGTTGTCCAGCCCTTCCATGGACTGTGGCTGAGTTTGATTATACCTGCCAGCATTTGGCTTTGAATTAGTCAGCCTTATCTTACTGGAATTATATCTGATAGCATCCCAGTCCAAGTTTTACCTTGGATTGTGGTTATAGAGATTTCCTAGCTGTTTGTGCTGGTAGTTTGTTTCCCCTGTCAGGTACTGTATGGTAAAGGGACCTCATATTGAAAAATGCAGCTCACTTTGCATGCACTGGGAAACAGTGGGCCAGAGGACTGAAGAGGCTCACCTGCCCCCCCCAGTGCTCTGTTTCCTGAAATCAGCCTCCTGTGCACAGCCTTGTGACCTTGCTAAGCAGGCTTGGCTAACAGGCCTAGATGTCACATTTCTAATTTCTGATTTTCATGGGAATACACTTTATTGGCTGAGCTGTCTTTAGGCTATGCTCACTGTGTACTTACCCCACTCCAGGTTTTTTTTTTAATGCCACAATAGTAGACTGGGTGAACCCTTCTATTACCATTAACTGGGAAACTAACCACATTCTGCAAAATACTCTGCTTGTATATGTGAACAAATATATTTGGGTGAGTTCAAAAGTGTGTATGTCTGGGTGTCTGTCTGTCTGTGTCTGTATACATGTATGTCTCCATGGACAATATAATCTTCTAATGACCAGGATGAGGAGAGAATGGAGGAAAGTCTGCAGGACCCCCTGAATCAGCAAAAACTGGTCACTGAGCAAAAGGCCTTGTCTGAGAAGATGCAGCATCATTTCAGTGTCACTGAGAGGATTTGAAAGCACAGGATGAGAGGACCCAAGTAGATTCCCTGTACTTATAAACTGTCTTATTGGGTGTGTGACTTTCTCCATAGTTCTCAGCACCTGTCAGCTAGGAGCAGCTCAGAATATTTTTCTTGTCCATTTTAAAAGAAATTCCATCCATGAAGTGTATGTGATCCATAGAGATTCTGGCTATTGTGTACTGATCCCTCCAGTCTGTGCTCTCTTGTATTATCTGAGCCCAGTGCCTTTAAGTCTCCCCACAAATAGTTTTACGATACCCATAAACAAAGGAGTGGTATAGTTTATTTTCTGCATGAGTATCTCCTTTGGACTTCAATGCCTACCCTCGGCAAGATTTCCATGCAGCATATTCTTGCCAAGTATAATATCACTTCAGTGTGCATGTACTTCTTGAGATATTGTTTCTCTGAGTCTTTGCAGATATTGAGGTTGTCATGTGGACCCCAGGCATATTCCTGCACTGGAGGAATAATAATAGTCTTCATTTCAGTGATGGCCAGGCTTCCAAGGCCTTCCTATTGTTTTCTAGTTTGTTCATATCTCTCCTCATCTGACATTGAGACATTGCTACATGATATTAAAATATAATGTATACGTATGATTGGAATTATCTGCTGTTCACTGTTTAATTTTTAGCAGTTTTAAAAGCTGGGAAAATATGCAGGCCTGTGTGATCTCTTACCCTTCTCACTTGGGCATGAGAGAATGACCTCAGATGAAAGATCATCCTGGATTATCCTGCTGAATTGTGCTGCTGTGTATGGGATAAGTGACATGGCAGGTCCTCACCAGGTCTTATCCACCCCTAGGTCTGAACACTGCAGCAGAAGCTTTCCCAGGGCACAGAGCAGGACTACAGCTCTCAGAGACAGAACTGTCCACCAGGAGCACTGAGGGTGCAAAGATTGACACCACCTCCCACATCTCAGTCCTTGTAACCATACCAATCTTGGGCTAATTTTGAAAGACCTTGAGATGTGGCCTGGAACACGCCTCACGTTTAACCTTTTGACGACTTGTCCATCAACAACCAACCACTCCGAGTGAGGCAGGTCTACATTCCTCTTGAAGAGATTTTTACCATCGTACCTGCCGTTCTGCTGTGTTTGCAAGGCCAGCAACAGGCTGGAGTTATATGTTGAAGAATCAGCAGGAATTGAATGCTGACTAATTTACTTGTTATATTTGTTTTTAGTTTGAAGTTTGGTTTTATGCATTTGGTTTTATTTGTTTACATTTGAAGTTTTGTTATTTATTTGTTAACTTTAGTTTTTTAATTAATATGCTATATTCTTAAGGCTATATACATTGAACTCATTGACTCCCCACTTTAAAATGTTCTTGAATAAATTAATTTTTGCCAATAAATAACAATGTGACCTTTAACCCTTCACTCACAAGACCGTCCTGAGTCGTGTGTGGTTTTTCCTCCTGTAACAGCACAAGTGTAAGGCAACAGTGGTTTTCTGCAAGTCTCATGGAGCTTAGGCTTCACCATCAGTTCACAGCCAGCCAGAGCTACGCAGGAAACTGTGCTCTTGATGTAGACACTTTGTCATGCTCTGTGGAACCCACCTTCATGATGAAAAATATCCTTGCTTTATCCTTGTGCTCACAAATTTAGCTTCCTTTATAATGACAAACAAAGGAGAAACAGAGAAGTATTTCTCTAATACATTAGAGGAAATAAAACCATTCAGTATAGGAATATAAAAAGCGATCAGGACACACGGAGCTGTATGCCTCTGCATTCCTTGTAATAAAGCATCGGTTATGACTGCAGATTTATTGAATTCCAGCAATTTTGGAGGAACGATATTTTTAAATTCTTTTATTAGATATATTTCTTTACTTACATTTCAAACTTTATTCCCCTCCCTTGTTTCCTTCCTTAAGCCCCCATTCCCTTCCCTCTCCCTTCCCCATATGTGTATCCCCTATACATCCCCCTTATTGTTCACCACTATTCCCCTGCACTGCCCCTGGAACATTTTCTTTATTGTTTTGTTGGTTTGTTTGTTGTTACTCTTTTTCTCCTATTTTTATTAAATTGGGCATTTCTTATTTACATTTCAAATGTTATCCCTTTTCCCGGTTTCCTGTCCATCAGCCCCCTAACCCCTCCCCTCCCCTTCTATATGGGTTTTCCCCTCCCCATCCAACCCCCATTACTGCCCTCTCCAACATTCCCTACACTGGGGGTTCAACCTTGGTAATACCAAGGGCTTCCCCTTCCACTGCTGCCCCAACAATGCTATTTACTGCTACCTACGCAGGGTCAGTCCATGTGTAGTCTTTGGGTAGTGGTTTGGTCCCTGGAAGCTCTGGTTGGTTCTTATGGGCTTGCAAGCCCCTTCAGCTGGCCTCATATGGACAAGGCATATTTTCTCACTCTCTCCTTCTAGAGACCAGTAGGAACACATATACTGGATAGCCATGCTTATTGTCTAAACTGCCAGGCGTCCAGGTAGGGCATTAGTGAATACAGCATCATATCTCAGCATCTCTTACAGTAAGGGTTGGAGCAGAACTCCCCCATCTCGTCCTGGGTGACGATGTAGATTAGACCCATCAGATTAAATAAAGAATTGAAAAAAAAATATTTCCTGGGGGTGAAGTGGTGAGGAAATCATGTTGCCGTCCCATAAATGCACTGCTATGAGCAAGCTTCAGACAGCCTGGGGGGATGCAGCCTGCAGCAGAGACCACAGGTCTGTGGTGGAGAATGATTCAGTTCAAAACTGGGAAGGGAGAAGGATGGTTGATATTGTTCCAGTAGATCTCACTGCCTATAAAAAGAGTTTCTTCCAGATCAGTGAATGGTTCTTGTAAAGCAGCTCCTGGACTGGACTACTGAGACCAACCATGAGCCCTCCAGACTGGTGCTTTCCAACCAACAGACAAAAGTATCCACTGTAAAAATGATACACAGATATATACACAGAATACCAGGATGGATACAGAGTTTCTTCAGTTCCATGAATGAGGTATTCAGCAGGTGAGATGGCTCAGCATATAAAGGTAATTGTTGCCAACTCCCTACACTTGAGCTCCTTCCTAGGACCTACATGATTGAAGGAAAGAACAAACCTCTCACAACTTGTCCTCAGATTGTTATGTAGTTGGGTTTTTCCGGTCTTGGTCCACAGAAGCAAAGACATCAGGTTTTCCAATTCCATTTGACACGGGACCAGTACCTTCAACCGAATGTTCCTTCCTGGAAAGCTGCAGCCTGTCAGCGTGGCTCAGTGGTTTGTGAACTGCAAGTGTCCGTCTGGGAAGGTGGTTGTGTTAATCCAGCCCACCTGCCCCTATTGCAGAAAGACCCAAGAAATCCTCAGTCAACTGCCTTTCAAACCTGGTCTTCTGGAGTCTGTGAACATCACAGCCACTTACAACACCAATGAGATTCAAGATTAATTACAACAGCTCACTGCATGGAGAACAGTTCCTCAGGTCTTCATAGGTAAAGAAATACTGAAAGACCCCCTCCCAGAAAGGGAATTGTACAAGCCCAAGGCCCTCAACTATAGAAGTAAAAAGTAAGTTTTTAGATATGTGGGACAAGCTGACCCATCATTTAGACGAAACAGACCATAAAAGAAAACAAAATGCAGAAACCAGACTAAATTATGGGCACTGCTTCATGGGCCACCTGGCAGAAAAAAGAAAAAGTCCCTGACCCCCCGGAAGCCCTGACCACCATGTACTTTTTGCTAACTCACTGTTATGATTATAGCCAAAATAGGTAACATACACGTATGCCTCATTTACTCCACCAATCACATCCCTGTAACCATGCATCTGCTTCTGTAAGCCGGCTTCTGCTCCCCAAAATACTATAAAAAGCCCACCCTGGCTCTGCTAGGCGCGCCAGTCTTCCGAATTGACTGGGACACCCACAGATACCTGTGTATCCTGATCAATAAAAATCCTCTTGCAGATTGCAGCCTGTGGACTCGGTCTGGTCATTGGGCTTGAGGATCTCCCTCCTGAGGGAAGATTCTCTCTGAGAGTCTTACATATGGGGGCTCGTCCGGGATCGGAGATCCTCTGCCTAGAGACCACCGACCACCCACCGGGAGGTAAGCTGGCCAGTGTTTGTCTTGTCCTGTCTTGTCTTGCTTTGTGACTTGTTCTGTAAATGCTTAGTTACTTGGCTTGGGTCTAGACCGTTTGTATTTGGGCGGGCCAGAGAAGGAGCTGACGAGCTCGAACTTCTCCCCCGCAGCCCTGGAAGACGTTCCAAGTGTGTTTAGAGCCCGGTTTTTGGGGCCTCAGCCTGTATCGGAAGTTTACGTGGTTTTGGGTTGGAGGAGAGAGGAGAGAGCCGGATCCACTGAAGGATTCAGACCCTCGTCGCCTCTGTCTGAATTTTTGGTTTCAGTTTGACACTGAAGCCGCGCGGTGCGTCTGTCTGTCTGACTGTTGGAATTGTTTGTCTCTTTGTGTCCTAATTTTCTTTGAACACCTGTGGAAATTGGTTATAGGATGCTTTGTCTTGGTCTTGTTTGTCTGGGTTGTTTTCTGTGGTATTGTCCAGTGTCTTTTTGGCTTTTGTTTCGTTTTTGAACTTTGGATAGACGACTGTGTTTAAAATCTTGGAATGACACTGTGTTTGAAATCATGAAACTGTTTGCTTTGTTTGTCAAGGAGTTTTACTTGGTCCTCTTGGTGCTTAACTTGGAAATAATTTGCTTGAGAAAAATTGTTTTATCTTTCTCTCTTAGCCTCCTCCCCAAGGAGAGATGCCCCTCCCTTTGCTCCCCTTGTCCAGTCTAGCTGCTGTTAACAGTTGTGTATGAAGAACTCCAGGTTAGTGAGTGACCCTGTCTGAAGCAGGTATTAACAAGAGCCTGAAAGCTTTACCTTAGATCCTGAAGAAAAATTCTCCCTGTTGCTTAAACATTCACAGCTTCTAAGGAAGGGACAGCACAGAGTAGGACAATATAGGGGCTGAGGGTGACAAGCATGCAGGCCTGCTAGCAAGCTGCAGGCTGCGCGTGGGCAGTGGTGCAGCTCAGGCCAAGTCAGCGTAAGAGGAGTTTCAAGGTGATGAGGCCGGCCCGGGTTGATGCTTTGACAACAAGAAGATAGCGTAGAGTTAGTGGTTGTTTTATGAGACTTTTGGCCCTGAAAAAAAATAATAATTCCAGTTGCTGCCTTCAGTGACCAGACCTTCAACACTTGCTCACAGAAGGAGAGTGTTCATTAAGAGAAGTTCTTTAAGGGAGCCTGCCATATCTGCTGGCCCTATTCCAAGAGAGGAGTTGATCTCCAACATTAAGTAACCTTCCCTGTTAGTCATCATTGACATGGAGAGTGCCTTTGATCCTATCCCCACAGCAGCCAGTTCCTACCCCTGTGGTCAAAATGCCCCAGGTTTGGGGGCAGAGAAGCCCCTAAAATAGTTTCGAAAAGAATCTGCAACAAACTGTGAAGAACTTTGTTTTGCCAGTCAAAATTTAGAATTCAGGCTTTGGCTGTGGCCAAGGTCAGGATTAATGTTTTCTTTTCCATGGGCCTTTAGCCCACTGAGACAGTTTGGTAAAGGGCTGCTACTGAGGTCCTGAAAGTCCCAGGTGAACTGGTTACAATTCTTTTGTCAGCCACTTGGTATCTAGCACCCAGGTCCTAACCATCTCTCCATCCTTTTGTTATTAGTTCTTAAGTCCAGAGAGATGGTCGGTAACAGATCAGCTCCCTCTGCTTGCCGTTCTGTTTCACAGACACAAAGCTTGTGCTTATTTTTACAACAGCCTTTTTGTCCCAAAAAGTCCTCCTGGTTTAGCTGTGTGACTAAATGCTATTTGTCCTCTTCAGTGGACCTCTATTCTCAAGATTCTCTTGTTTTCTCACCATCCCATTTGAGATGCTTGTTAGTAACTGTTACAGGTCTTCTTTACCACTGAGGAAAGACAGAATCCTACTGGAGGCCAGAAAGAATGTTCCAGACATAGATGGAAGACCCTCACTCTTGACTGTTGACTTGAATACCCCTGAAGGTAGGGAGTGCTCCAGGTCTGCCACCAGGCTCCAAGGGTGGGTCTCTGAGGGGCTGGAAAATGCCCCACCAATCTGGCTAAGATAAGAAAAAGATATAAAGAGAGAAAGTTACAAAAATTTAAAGGGTTAAGCTAAGTTGCTGAGAGTTAGTGTAAGTTGCAGAGAAAGTAAAGTTGAAGTGTAGTTACATAAGTGGACAGCATCTAATAGCTGTAGAGGAAGATGCAGAAGATATGAGAGAGAGACTGAGGAAGAGAAAGAGGAAAGAAGGTAAAAAGAGCAGGAAGCTAAGGAAGAAAAGAGACAAAAGGAAAAAGAAGCTAGAGAGCTAAAGAGGGATAAAAGACAGGAGAGGAATATATACTGGCCACAGTAGTTAGGGAACCTAGGAAGACAGTACCTGGCAACAGAAGAGAATTCCTAGCTAAAGATCAGTGTGCCTATCGCAAGGAAAAAGGACACTGGGTCAGGGACTGCCCCAGGAAGAACAAGAAGGGCCTCTCCAGCAACCCGGAAGGCAAGCCTCTTGGTCCTAGAGTGCTGGCTATGCGCTAAGATAGAAGGGAAGCCCGCCCAGCTGTTTTGTGAATATGGGGGCCCAACACTCTGTGCTCCTACGCCCAAATGGGCTAGTGTCCAGCAAAAGACCTTGAGTACAGGGGACTACCGGCAACAAATGATACTCATGGACTACCCGAAGAACAGTGGACCTTGGCGTGGGCCGGGTATCCCACTTGTTCCTTGTGATTCCAGACTGCCCCTACGAGTCTAAACCCTGCAACCCTGCTCCCGGACCCCGACCTAGACACCCCCCTTCATGACTGTCAGCAGGAGCTCACTAAAGAGTGGCATAAAGATCGGACTGATCAGCCAGCAGAGGAGGTAGATGCCATCTGGTTCATAGATGGGAGCAGCTTCTTACAGAAGGAAAAAGATGGGCTGGGGCAGCAGTGGTAGATGGAAACAGAGTCATATGGGCTCAGGCCCTACCAGAAGGCACTTCTACTCAGAGAGTAGAGCTCGCTCCCCTCACCAAAGCCCTTGAACTGAGAAAGAGACTTAACATCTCTGTGGACAGCAGCAGAGGGGCCTGCTGACATCTGAGGGCAAGAAAAAAAGAGATTCTGGCTCTGTTAAGGGCCCTACATGACCCAGCCAGGCCGAGGAAGAGACTCTGGTACACCTCAACGAGAAAGAAGATCCTGCTACAAAAATAGGCAGAGGCCATGATAAAACAAATGCATCAATAGACTCACTTAGGGGTAAGCAAACTCATCCAGACGTTTTCAAAAACTAAATATTATGTCACAGGTCTCAAGTATCTCGTGGAACAGATAGTGCACTGATGTATACCATGCCAAAAGGTAACTGTTTTCAGGAAAGTTGACTGTGGTAGGAGGCTCCGTGGGGAACGGCCTGGATACTACTGAGAAGTGGACTTCACAGAGATAAAACCAGGAAAATATGGTTATAAATGTCTCCTAGTGTTTATAGATATCTTTTCAGGAATAGATAGAAGCTTTCCCCACCAAACAAGAGACGGCCTCTACAATCATCAAGAAGATACTGGAAGAAATCTTCCCCCGATTTGGAATGCCCAAGGTAATCTGGTCAGACAACAGCCCTACTTTCGTTGCCAAGGTAAGCCAGGGTGTGGCCAAGTATTTAGAGGTCAATTGAAAATTACGTTGTATTTACAGACCTCAAAGTTCAGGACAAGTAGAGTAAATAAATAAAATTCTAAAAGAGACCCTGACCAAATTGACCATGGAGACTGGCACAGACTGGGTGACACTCCTTCCCTCTTGTTCTCTTCAGAGCAAGAAATACCCCTTCCAGATTCAGCCTTACCCCTTTGAGATCTTATATGGGGCCTCAGCTCCCCTGACTGTATTAGATGATGTTACTGAACCAACATGTCATAGTAATAATGATTTATATGCCAGGCTAAAAGACCTACAGGTGATACAGAAAGAAATCTGCTCACAGCTGACAGCAGCCTATGCCCCGGAGACCCCTGAGACATGTCATCAGTTCCAGGTTAGAGACTACAGCTACACTGAGCCCAGACACTCGAGCCTCGCTGGAAAGGACCGTACCTGGTGCTGCTGACCACCCTGACATCCGTCAATTCTCAGCCCTCACCAGCAGCGTACTAGCTGTTGGGGCTGAGAGCTGGGACCTAGAGGCACACTCAGATCTTCAAAAAGCTCCCTAGACTTAAGTGACTGGGAGGTTGCTAACAAGAACTTCATGTTTGCCTGTTTGCCCTGGGTTCCCTCGGAATAGGTGTAAGGATAGGCTTGATTTTTATTACAAATGATGTAACATTACATATGTTAGTACTCCTAACACTTCTTGGGACTGTGCCTCAGGGATCACAACCTATATAAGTTTAGAAGTTCTAAAAGACCTTGGTGTATAGGTTCAGATAGTGTCCAGATTAGAATCCTGATGCTAAAGACTTAATAAGACACAAAAGAGAGTTGAGAATTATTTAAGGCTATCCAGGTGCTACAAGGGCAGCACAAGGACATCTGCTGTTGCCTTACAATGCAAGGCTTATAGAGAATTCAGAACTGCCATTGACTCAGATATAAAAAGAGTAAAAAAGACTTTTTAGCTGACCTCCAAGAATACCTAACCTCCCTCTCAGAGGTAGTCCTTCAAAATAGGAAAAGATTAGACCTGATATTCCTTAAAGAAAGAGTCTGTGTGCTACACTAAAAGAAGAATGTTGTTTCTATGCAGATCAGACAGGAATAATAAGAGATACAGACTTTCAGTCATTCAAACTTTTGTGCTGAGACAACAGTATCAGATGGTGAAAAAAAAAAAAAACAGAGGTACCTAAAACAAGTTGAGTGGAAGATTCCACTCAAGGACAAAAAAAGAAAATGGGGGAATGAAAGACCCCCTCCCAGAAAGGGAATTGTACAAGCCCAAGGCCCTCAACTATAGAAGTAAAAAGTAAGTTTTTAGATATGTGGGACAAGCTGACCCATCATTTAGACGAAACAGACCATAAAAGAAAACAAAATGCAGAAACCAGACTAAATTATAGGCACTGCTCCATGGGCCACCTGGCAGAAAAAAGAAAAAGTCCCTGACCCCCCGGAAGCCCTGACCACCATGTACTTTTTGCTAACTCACTGTTATGATTATAGCCAAAATAGGTAACATACACGTATGCCTCATTTACTCCACCAATCACATCCCTGTAACCATGCATCTGCTTCTGTAAGCCTGCTTCTGCTCCCCAAAATACTATAAAAAGCCCACCCTGGCTCTGCTAGGCGCGCCAGTCTTCCGAATTGACTGGGACGCCCACAGATACCTGTGTATCCTGATCAATAAAAATCCTCTTGCAGATTGCAGCCTGTGGACTCGGTCTGGTCATTGGGCTTGAGGATCTCCCTCCTGAGGGAAGATTCTCTCTGAGAGTCTTACAATACTGCATATGCAGACGCAGCGATCTGATCTCCATGCAACAGAATGGGGAGCTGATGACCCGGCTGAAGCAGATTTGAGCTCTGCAGTTAGGAAAGGGGTGCAGGCAGAGCCCATGCCGAGAGCCATCATCCAGCCATTCCGATGGCCCGTGCCCCTGAGAGATGATGTGCATCACAGAGGATGTCACTACTTTTTGGTGATGGGGATTTTCAACAAATTGGCTTTTATTTCTTCTTTTCCTCAGTGCTAAAACTTGTTGCTGTTTGCCTCTAACCATGGGGATGAGAAGCTTAACAGACCACACTGGCTTGATTTTCCACTCTTCATGTGCTGACACGTCTCTGCCTCCTAAGCCCATGTTTACCATCCAGTTGATCTAAATCCCCATTGAATCTGTTTCTGGTTTCCCGCCATGCTGGTCAGCTGAAGTCATTTTGCAGAAGTCCACTTCCTGAATGGTTATTAAATCAATGGATATTGTGAATTTGTTCATGAGCCACACTCAGGCCTTTCCCTCCCTCCTGCATGCACCGTCCCACTTCTCCATTCACAGCTCTCAGCCAGTGTTCTCAACCTTGCCCTCCCACAACCCACAGAAGTTCACACTTGTATGAGCACGCTGTTTGAAAAATCAGATGAAGAGCTTTAGCATACTTGGTCCTCACTGTAGCCATAATAACATAGACGACAGAGCTGATGGTTCATTCATCTCTATTCGTAAAGGAGATTAAGAAAATCCCAAGAAGTTTTATGTTGATCCTAGTCAGAGTACCAGCAAAGTCAAATATGAAATGCAAAATTGCAGAGCTCTCCTACCAAGAATATCTGTATCAAAACTTGTTTGCAAAACACTGTCCTAAATAATTTCCTCCATTCACACTTTGACATTTTGTTTTGATGTCTTGCTATGACATTTAAGTATCATAGAACTGTAGGTCTCTTCTCTGGTCTCCAGTGAGAAGGACACATTCCTAATAATGATGTATCTGTAGATGACTAAAAAAGAAAAAAGAAGATCAGGATTAAAGTTCTGGGTTAAAGGTATGACTTCCTACCTCAAATATCCAGATTACAAGTAAATTTGAATTTACATTAAACGGAAATCCCTCACAGATTTCCCCTCTACTTTTGTGGTTTGGTAATCTCAGATGAAGACAATTTAACAACCAAGAATAACCTTTAGAGTCATATTCTCCTCCTCACTAATATTCTTGAACAAATGGCACACTAAAAGATCAAAAGGAAGGGATGGTTATAGTGAAAAGCTACATCTGGGTCAGCTCTAACTCTCTTAGTCAAGGTGACTTTGGATTCGCTCCTTAATGCCCATGGATTGCTCACATAGGACTCTGTAGAGTGTTGTTTCTACTTCCTCACTTTAAACTCTAGGCAGACCAAGCTATCAACCCTGCCCAGGTTTCTTTGGATTGCACATAAAAGACACACACATTAAGATACTTTTGATGAGATGGCTCAGTGGCCAGGTTCTTCTAAGTCTCCTCCAAATAGGATGCCCTCCTTTTTACTCCCAGCTCAGCACCTCTAAATCTGCCCTCAGCGCAGTTGCTCAGGTGCCTTTAGTCATAGCTCAGCTCCCCAAATCAGCTTATTGTGTTTCTAACCTCCTGCCTGCTACACCAAGCCCAGTCTGGGAGGCCACCAATTGCCACTCAGCCCTAGATCTCAAATGGCTGGTAGTTTTACTCCCTCTGAAGTATTAAATCCTTTCTCCTCCCTTGTGTCTCCTAGCCTGCCTGGAGGAAAACTAGAAGACCTGCCTATGCCACCCAGCTGGTTGGCCAACAGCATCTTTATTGAACTATCAAGAATCAGTGTTCACAGGAAGATTCCTGATCTAAGCATCAAAACCACACCCTACGGGACTCAACGCCTGTCTCTGGTTTAAAGTGGGAGATAGAGTAGTTAGAATTGGATAATTGAAATTCAAATAATAATGATATATATGTTACTAATTATGCCTTGATAAAAGGCTGCTAGAGAGTGGAAATGGGTAACATTTAAGGCAAAAGGGAAAAAGCCCTAATGCAGCAAACACAGTGGACCTGCCAGAAATGCTGGGGTCTTTCTGTGCATCTGAATTTGTACTTGACCTTTTTCCGACCACTTCTTGACCACTCCATGCACCCTAAGAAGAATAGAACAAAAAGAAAAACAAAACGAAATAAAACAAAATAAAATAAAAAACAACCAAAACGAAACAGAAAGCAAAAGAAAAAAAAAAAAAAACCCTTGCTAAAACAGGAGGACTGAGGGAAGATTGCTTGAGGTCTTCATTGTTAACTACAACTAAAAGCTACCAATGGCTTTCAATGCAAAAATTATTTATTATTTTACTTGAAGCTTCTGTCTGGGTCAAAGAAACAGGGTTTGGAGGCAGCACCACCAGGAAACTGGAACAAATAATACTATAGAGCTCACCACTGATTATTACCGTGGTGACTGAGGGCACAGCAAGAGAATACTGGTGTGAGACAATGGGTCTTTTGGTGTTCTAGATGCTTGCAATATAATATCTATGACTCTGAAATGAGTTAGAGCCATCCTGAAATCATGACTAAATGGACTCTTCCATTTCTTTGGAGCACAAGATCTGTCATCCAATTGACTGACTATGATTAGTACTTGGGACCTGGCCTCTGTACTAAGGCTAAGGCTTCTGATGGAAAATCCTTCACCAAAACAGTGAATGGGCCATGGTGGTGCCAGCCAACAGCCATGCCCTGTGTCCACCCTGCAGCCTCCAGAAGAGGTCTGAAGAGGTCAAAGTTACCAACATTTTATTTGTGGCTTTGACTTGTCACTTTTTATTTTAAATAAAGTTCGATTTCTGTCATAATTCCTTCTAATTTTTTCCTCACATGAAACTTCACTTGTGACCTCAAATTCTATTAATGAAGTGTTACTTTTCTCTGGAATAGGCTAAGGTTTGTATTTTCCTTTTATACCTTACTGTGATGGCTAATTGTAGCTGTCTAAATGGTGCATTCTTGAGCAATGGACGCCATCAGAATGGCTGGCAGTCATGTGTCTTTGGCATTTTCTTGATGGCAGTTGATGTATTTGATTTAGCCCACTGTGGGTGGTACCAGCCCTAGTAAGGGGAGGAGAGGTCATAGAGAAAGGTAGCTGAGCAGATGAGTAAGCAGAGTTCCTCTCTGTTGTCAAGCTGCTGCCTTCTGTTCTTATCTCGTATTCCATTAATGATGAACTGTAACTTATGGGGTGAATAAAACCTTCACTTTCCCACATTGGCATTTTTATGTTTCCTATAACAATAGGAAACTAACTTGAACAATCGGAATTTTCTTGAGATCTGCTCTGATAGTCCCTCCTCCTGCAGGTTTTAAAATCAATACACACAGTTCCTGGACACTCTAATCTGTTGAAATACTTGCTCTGCCAACCACATCACACTGCTTAGGTAACTATCACATTTTTTTCTCATGACAATTTTTCCTTCCTCTTTTTTTTCTTTAAAATTATCTTTCTAAACATGTTAGCTCTTTGTACTTTAAAAGTTGTCCTTTTTCCCATAGTAGAATATTTATATTCAAATTCATATGTTTCATAAAAGTGGGTGATTTATTGTAGTAAAATTTTCTAATCACTATTTATTGTATTAATTTTATTAATTCATCAAAAACTGACCTTATTATATTATCTACTTATCCATAAAGATATAAAAGCTTTGATTTATTCAAGTCTTTAAGGTCTTTCAGAACATCAGCTGGAAAGTCTTATATGTATTCAGGATGGATCGTGGGTACTTCATATGTCTTCTTACTAATAGTATGCTTTATAAGTAAGCTAATCCACAGTATTTTGTTATATATTTTAAGAGTATTTTGAGTAGAATATTTCCCTGATTTCTTTCCCATGGTTTTTTATTGGTATACAGGAAAGATAAAGAGTTTTGTGTGTTATTTTGCATTCTACTACTTTTATGAATGTATTTTCAGCTTTAAGAAACTTAATTTTTTTAGAGACAAATTGTCTCTATTTAGCATCACCTCTAGCTAATTCATAGTTGCCTTTGCATTTTAAATGTTTTGATCCACATTATTTTATTTTATATTTTCAGATGATTATGAGGGGAATTTTTCCCAGATTTTCTCACGGTATGATTTGGATTGGCATAAAGGAAGGCTAAGAAATTTTGTGTGTTCACATTGTATTGTGCTTTTATGAATGTATTTATCAGTCTTAAGAGACGGTGATACATTTCTAGAGTTTTTAAAATAGTATCACGCCATCTGCGAATGAGAACATTTTGACTTCTTCATTTTCTTTTTTTTTTTGTTTCTTTTTTTTTTTAATTAACTTGAGTATTTCTTATATACATTTCGAGTGTTATTCCCTTTCCCGGTTTCCGGGCAAACATCCCCCTCCCCCCTCCCCTTCCTTATGGGTGTTCCCCTCCCAACCCTCCCCCCGTTGCCGCCCTCCCCCCAACAGTCTAGTTCACTGGGGGTTCAGTCTTAGCAGGACCCAGGGCTTCCCCTTCCACTGGTTCTTCATTTTCCATTTGGGTTACCCAAGTTCACTACCCACCACTGATGCTTATTGTCATTGATTCCACTTTTCCTCTGGGTTTCTCTCTTGTCTCTTTTCATTGTTGCTACTCCCCCCACCCCTTGTCCATCCTTCCCTGCCTCTACCTAGGTCCCTCCATCCTTCTGCCTCCCATGATTATGTTCTTCCCCTTCTAAGTGGGTTCAAGCATCCACAATTTGGCCTTCTGACATGTTACCCTTCATATGATCAATGAATTGTATAGTGGGTCTTCTGAACTTTTGGGCTAACATACATTTGTCACTAAATGCATCCCATGTTATGTCCTTTTCGATCTCTGTTACTTCACTATTTTCCAGTTCCATCCCTTTGCCTACAAAGTTCTCGGTGTATTCATCTTTGATACCCGAGTACTGTTCCTCTGTTTGAATAGAGCGCACTTCTTATACTCATTCCTCAGTTGAGTTGAGGTCTATCGTGGTTGTTCCCAGCATTTGACTAATATAAGTAAGGCTGCCATGAACATATTCATCCACACGTCCTTGTCATATGTGGATCATGTTTGAGTATATGCACTGAAGTGAGTGGTAAAGCTGGGTCTTCAGGTACAGCTATTTGCATTGTTCCCATTATCCTCCACATTGATATCCAGAGTGGTTATACAGCTAGTAATCGCACCAACAATGGAGGAGTGTTCCACTTTCTCTACATCCCACTCTCTCAGATGTAGGGTTGGTAAAACTCTTCTCCGAATCTGTAGCTTGCTGTTTTGTCCTATTGGCAGTGTCCTTTGCTTTAAAGAAAGTTTCAGATTGTTGAGATTTCATACATTTACTGTTGATCTTAGAGCCTGACCCTTTGGTATTGTGTTCTGAAAACTTTGTCCTGTGCATATGTGTTCTAGGAACTTTGCGACACTTTCCCTTCTATTAGCTTCTGCATGTTTGGTTTTATGTGGATTTCCTTGATTCACTTGGACTTCAACTGTGTAGAGAGAGAAATGGATCCATTGGCACTCAACTACATGCAGACCACCAGTTAGGGTAGCATCATTTCTTAAAATGCCTTCTGTTATGTACAAAATCCTCAGTCATTAGGGAAACACAAATCAAAATAACCCTGAGATTCCACCTCACACCAGTCAGAATAGCTAAAATCAAAAACTCAGGTGTCAGCAGATGCTGGTGAGAATGCGGAGAAAGAGGAACACTCCTCCACTGTTGGTAGGATTGCAAACTGGACAACCTCTCTGGAAATCAGTCTGGAGTTTCCTCAAATATTGAACATTGCACGGCCTGAGGACCCAGCTATACCTCTCCTGGGCATATACCCAAAAGATGCTCCAACATACAATGAAGGCACATGCTCCACTATGTTCATAACAGCCACATTCATAACAGCCAAAAGCTGGGAAAAACCCAGATGCCCTTCAACAGAGGAGTGGATACAGAAAATGGGGTACATCTACACAGTGAATACTACTCAGCTATTAAGAACAATGACTTCATGAAAATCTTACGGCAATGGAAGGAACCAGATAATTATCATCCTGAGTGAGGAAACCCAATCACAAGAAAACACACATGGTATGCACTCACTGATAAGTGGACATTAGCCCAAAATCTCAGATTACCCAAGATGCAATCCACAGACCACATGAAGGTGAAGAAGGATGACCAAAGTGTGGAAGCTTCAGTCCCTCTCAGAAGGGGGAACAAAAATACTCACAGGAGGAAGTGTGGAGATGAAGTCTGGAGCAGAGACTGAGGAAAGGCTACCCAGGGACTGCCCTAACTGGGGATCCAGTCTATATACATCCACCAACCTCAGACAATATTGGTGATGCCAAGAAGTGCAAGCTGACAGAAGCCTGATATAGCTGTCTTCTGAAAGGCACTGCCAGAGCATGACAAATACAGAGGCGGATGTTTGGAGTTAACCATTGAACTGAGAACAATGGAGAAGGCAGAGAAAGGATTGAAGGAGCTGAAGGGGTTTGCAACCCCATAACAACAATAATACCAACCAACTACAGCTCCAAGAGACTAAACCACCATTCAAATGGTACACATGGACAGACCCAGGGCTCCAGCAGCATGTGTAGAAAAGGATTGACTTGTTGGGCGTCAATGAGAGAAGAAGCCCTTGGTCCTGCGAAGGCTCTATGCCCCAGTGTAGGAGAATGTCAGGGCAGGGTGGCAGGAAGGGTTGGGTGGGGGGCAGAACACCCTCAGAGAAACAGGGTGAGTGGGATGGGGTAGGGGGATATGGGTGTGAAACAGAGAAAGTCTATAAAATCTGAATGTAACTAAAAACAAATAAAGAATAAAAAATTTAAAAGGGCATAACAAATGCAAAAGGTTGGGGTGCCATTCCATAGTTGTGATGTGTTTCTTCTGTGAGAGCATACTGGTTAACTCACTTCTCTATGACTGTTTTCTTATTTGAAAGTAAATAATGGGATCATCTGTGGAGTGGTTGGAAAGAATAAAAGCATTGCCTAACATGAATAGGTCCCTCCAGAGCATGTGCTTAATATTGTAGGAATAGAACAATTAGCTGGAGAGGGGGGATTAAAAACAAAAACCAAACAAAAAACAAGAACATCAACGATTAACATAAATTTTGAATGCTGGGATTAATGCGTGTGCTGACTTTGATCAGCTTTGTAGCTGCTTCTCATAAACACACACATGTCCTATCACAGTTCTAGCAGTCGCCAGCAGAGAGAGCAGTGAGGTAGTGTGTGCTTCTTCCTTTCCAAGACACCCCAAGGCCTCAGGCCTGCATCCAGTGAGCTGGAAGGAAGAGCAGCCTGGTTGAAACTCCTGCTGCCATGGCAGATTCTGCAGGAACATTTTCCTTTGCCCACAAGGAGCCTGTGTGGAGGGGACCTTTTGGCGGGGTCCTCAAGGACTCTGCATGTCCTATTCTACAGGGAGAAGCCCAGATAGGTCTTTGAGAAAGGTCAGTGAGTTGTTCGGGAAGTCTCTGTGTGGCATAGGGCCTGGTATGGGTGAAAGAATGGCTGCTTCCCTGAGGGCAAAGGATAGACCTTCTAGGGCTATGTCCTCCTACTTTATATTTTCACCTGGTGGCTTATTATTCATATTTTCTTCATGGGATACGACTATGGTCTTGGTGAGCATCTTGTCTCTCTGATTCTCAATCAGTTCTTTGTTGTCACAGAGCTTTTGAGCTTACTCCAGCCCCTGGGACTTATTCATACCTCCAAATTTCTCTGACTCTTGGCATTCCTAATATTTGTGGCATACTGAGTGACAAAAGCAATGAATTAGCCTGGTGCCCAGTGCATATGGATCTGAGGGTGTATAGATATCATAAGCCTCTAGGATACACTCTAGGAAAGCAGCAGTGTGCTCTTAGGTCCCCTGTGTGACCTCACTTAACTTTGCCTGCTTTGTGGGCTTCTTCTATTCTGCTGCTCTCAGAAATGGAAACTCCTGGAATAGATGTATAGTGTCCCATTACCTTTGTCATTGTTAGGATATTAGTGGGGGTAAGTTTGATTGAAATATACTCTCAAGAACATTATCCAAACCAGTGCGTCTTGTGTACCATCTATATGAAGTACCAAGTTCACAGACAGTTCTGCATGAACTTCCCAAAGCCAGCAAATTGGAGCATGAAGAAAGCCCAAGGCATCCATTACCAGCATCCTTAGCACCTGCCCCAGGATGGGTAAATTGGCTTTGGTGGAAGAAGGGATCTACTGTGATAGCTGGCCCTCATACACCCAGAGAAGAATATACTAGGAGAGTTGGGGAAGGATTGTGGGAGAGATTAACTGGGTGACAGGGGGCAGTGAGCAGCATGCAATGTGAATAAGTAAAATATGTATAAATAAAGTTCTTTAACAAAATGGGACACAGTGTATTGTTGTACTAACTCTACTATGTTTACACTAGTGAACACTTTAACAACTAGAGAGACTAGACATGATAAAGTAGGATGCCTTTGTCATTTACAAATACTATTTACACAGCAAAGATAAATGAAATGGAGGACTTGCAGCCTAAAGATTGGTTGTTTCCAGCACATCTATGTGACCCTCCTTCCCTTTATCAGGACTCTGGAGGCCTCTGTTCATCCAGGTCTCACAGATCACCCAAAAGGCTGTCCTTACCAGCTCTGGTCAAGTGCCCTTGTGCTCTTGGCAGACCTCTGCTCAGGCTGCAGAGGCACTGAAGGGCCAGCCTTCTCCTTGCAGGGGTAGCCATTATGTCAGCCATTCCAGACTCTCTGCTACCCAACTGGAGACTTCTGCAGAGGCCTGTCGATCTCAAAAACAGGAGCTTGGGTAATCCAAAACCCTAGGATGCCATCCTGCACTCATGATGTGTTGATTACCTGAGACCATACACGTTAACTCTCTTCTTCATGCCTGTTTTTCTTATTTGAAAGTAAATAATGTGATCATGTGTGGTGTGGGTGGTAAGAGTAAAATCTTTAACATGAAGGATAGGGCCATGAAGAGTGTGGGTAACATTCTAGGTACAGAGCAAATAGAGGGAATTACCAAAGAAAACAATGGGAATTCTAACAAAAATTGCAAAAAAAGAAGAGAAAAAAACCCTTATGGGTGCTGGGATTAAAGGCATGTATCAACTCTGACCAGCATTGTAGGTATTTCCAATAAAATATTTAAAAAACCAAACAACCCTATTATTCTTTTAGCAATTGCAGCAGAGAAGACTGTGAGAGATCGTGTGCTGCTGCCGCCATGCCATGATCCTGTAACAACAACTGCCTTGGTGATAGGAGCCTGTATGCCGCAGGCCTCTTGGTGGGCCTGTCATCTCAAAAAAAGATGCTTCAGTCATCTAAAAGATTGGACTCCAGTATACTTCAGGCCAGGAAAGAAGACAGCCACCATGAGTAAAAGAACAAGGAAAAATTACATTGGAAAAATATGTGCCTTATTTGGAAGAAATGACCCTAAACTTCTGAGGCGTCCATCATCTCCACACCTCTGTTTTGAGCTTTGTATAGTGATGTTGTCCAACTCCAGGTGGGAGTCAGAGGCAAAGCCCTTCCCAGAAAAGACAGACGTGTTTTAGACTCTTATGACTGTGAGGTTAGGAGGCGTCATAGCACAGATTGAGCGCACCTAGGATAAGAACACAGAAGCCACACATGACAATGCCAAATGGACTTTCCCCTGAACTTATGGACCCACTAAAATTGAGGTTTAACCTGACCTCAGGCCCTTCAACTCCCTGCCCATCCTGCTGATTCTTATGTTTGCTAGGAGTAAAGTATCAAGGGGCAACCCCCGATATCCTCGTGCCTGGACTTGGAAATGAAGGAAGACAGATATTGGAGAAGTGATGGCTATCGGGCTACAATGTAGGAACACGCAGTCCAGATTGACCTTTACTCACTGATGACCAATTTAATTGTCTGGCTATATTTGAGAAAGGGATGATGTCCTACTTAATATGTAAAAGAATGGACAGAAATTTATGATTTTATATTTGCCCTGTAGTTGATCCCCTATATTCACAAGAAAAGGGAGTTTTTATTGCAAAAAGGAGGATTATCAACCATTGACTTTGTGAAATACATGGACGTTTATGTGGAAATAGTGCCGGCTATTAAGGAATGCACAGTAAGCAAATATTATTCAGGTTTTATAAAATTAAAAGTATAGGAGAAATATATTGGCCTCTAGGACAGGAAAACCTTGGGAATTGGACTGTGTATATGTGCATTGTCTCAGGTGTAGATTTATTATTGAGAGAAATCTCCCTCATTTATGGTCCCTAGGGATTTGGGTGTTAACAAAAATCTCTTCTCCAATTCAGGGTTGTAACCAACTCTCCCCATCTAGAGCATTGATGACATCCAATGAAGCTGAGAGAAATATCTAACTTTGGAGGAGAAGTTGCCAAAGGATATTCCCTGGGTCACAGGAGAGGCTGCAGGAAAGGGTCCCATAGAAATCGGTTGCTTTTGGGAGAGCTGGGTAGCAGGGAGGCCATAAAACTTCCCAGTGACATCAGTAATATGTTATTAGTAATGTCTTCCTTGGACAATCTCTTGTATCTAAGAGAGCACTAGAATCTTCTGTGATGTCACAGTGTTGTGGTGACACCAACTGCCTGTGGAATTCCTTCAGTACCTTTTGGGTTCACAAACAGGCATGTTTCACCAGCTGCTCAAGCTCATTCAGAAGGAGAGGGGAGACCAAGGAGAGACCAGACCGAGGCAGAAGAAAGCTGGCCTTCTGTCTTGTAAGTACAGAAGAATGAAATCGTTCTGGGGAAGGTACAGTGAGTACTGGGTAGAGTCGGGGAACTTCCTCCAGGAGGCAGGTTTGAGCTGAGCCTTTCAGGAGTTGGCCTTACAGGCAGGAGCCTTGGAATTTGTCAATTGCAGACCAAGAGTCAAGAGTCCTGATGATTAATTTGACAGAGAGCCAGGAATTGGCAGGCCTGCAGCTTCTTTTCTATGAGCTTTTTAATTTCTACTGCCAAGGAATGCCAGGAGGAAGCCTTATGAGGATAACAATGTGCCCGTTCATGGTTGGGTGCTGAAGCACTTCATCCTCTAGATTCCTGTAGGTTACTAAGTCTGTGATGACAACAACAAGGAAGGATGAACCCTCTAGTCATGAATTGAGGTCGCAGACACTTTAAGCTTGAGCACACGATTAGGATTTGATGGTGCTGTGAACTCCAGGATTTACCTGCTCCACGTCTGATATCTGCTGACAATGTCCCAAATCTTTATGTCTGAGGTAGAGTCTATCTTTCAGTATGAGGGATCCTTTAATAGTGAGTGAGGCTTATGTATGGCAATGGAGGTTGGGAAGAGGGAAATAGCTTAAGAGTCCACATTAGAGGTAGCTTTTCTTCTCTTTCAGGGATTCAACAAGTCTCCATCCTTTCCTCTTCCTCAACCTCCATTTTGAGATTCAGAATGGTCTTTTCTACCCATGGGCTATCCAATATGTACATTCACTTGTGTTTATCTACCTACAGGGTTTATTCGGAAGGCATCATCAGAAAATTTCATCAGTAACCATGAAAAGCGTATAAAGAAATTGGAGGAACTAAAATCTGAAATCCAGAAGTGTAAATTCGAGCGGGATGAACTTTCTCAAATCCTGGACCTTTATGTCAGGATGGTTTGAACTACAGGTAGTCATTATGCCCTGTAACCTACTGACTGTCTTGTGCTCTCTCTGCTAAGCCAAGATTTCCTCACATCCAGAAAGTGTTTCACCTTTCATCCTGGACTTTAAGGAGCCTTGGCAGGTGCTGGCCTGTGAGAGAAGCTAGGTGCTGTGTGTTTAGGGTCAACCTCTCTTGTACTTGACCCTGAGCTCCTTGGAGTTGGATTGGATTTTTTTTCAACAGCTGGAAGGACCTGGTCACACTTGCTGCATCTAAGTGTGTGAATGAAATGCCTGAATGTCATCACTCTTACTCTGATTTTGGTCGTTATACACTGATTCTATGGCACCTCCACGATAAAGTTGGCATTCTAATTATGTTTGTATATGGGTTGGTATGTATGGATGGATGTGAAAGTATTTGTGTGTGTTTTGCTCAGGATCAGGGAATCTGGGACCTTTGATTGGGTCTGAGGATTTGTTTGATGAACAGTTTGCAGGTCATGATAGTGATGAGTCCGTGAGGCCGTCATTGATCAACAGAGCACTTTGCTCCTTCTGTTTACCTTGCTGGCAAATAGGACTCTCCTGAGGGGAGGAGGTGTTATGAATCCTCTTCCCTGTAAAAAGTAGTTTCGGCCTCTGGGAGTCATGTAACAAGGATTGAGAATCCCTGCATTCAAAACAAGAGAAATGTCATCACATCTTTCTGTTGGACCCAAGGCTATGGCACAGACTGGAGGAAACATCTTATACTTCTTACACAACTATTCAATTCCTTCATGCTTACCTGGCCAGCTCTTCAAGGTCAGCTCCCTCCATTTGGTCCCCTAGCTCTGCTGTCCAAAGGCCAGGATAATTAGTTTAACCAGCACCATTGGAAGGAGCAAGTTTGTGGTATATACTGGGCTTAGGTAGTCCAGAGAACAGTCTGAGTTCATTTATTTATTTATTTATTTATTATTCATTTTCCTGCTTTGAACTTTATTTTCTTTTTTGTAATTATCCAAGGATGGTTTACTGTGACCTAGAAAAGGTCACTGTGGGAATAAATTCTTGGCACTTGTTATTCCCAAACATGCAGCTCTCAGACTTTCCCCCTCCTATACAGAGGGTCTTTGTAGGACCGTATCTCACCAGCCTTTTAAGGAGCCCTTATTTCAAAACAAATGCATGCTGATTTAGAGAGCAATATTTTCTATGGGAGAGTGATGGTTTGAGTCTCCCTGTTGTGTTTTTGCTGTGGTCTTTGAGTTTTCCACTTTCTTCCCTAGCCCGCATTCCTTGAATTTGAATTTTTATTGGCTATTTTTTATTTACACTTCACCTAATTCTGAAATCAAGAGTTCAGACAGTTATTTGTTCCTTCGGTCATTTTCTAACACAGGCTGAATGTTGAATTGCCAATGCTTAAATCCCAACATGAGATGAGAACGATGGATATGCCTAAGATGACCAACTGGATAAGTGATGCCATGGAGAAGTACAAGGAGCTCATACAAGAGAACAATTCCTACCGGTGAGTCACTGACAGAAAGGAGACCCCAGCAAGCACTAGGCAGGGAATACTTCTGTCCAGCTATGACTTTGAAAAAAGATCTGTGATCCATGAGAAACACATGGGAAGATTGTATAGCTGCTGGGTCTTCTATCAGCCCTCAGAGGGGATTGGCCCTCTACCTGCCAATGGTTTTAGAATACCATGAACACATAAGCACCCATATGCACCATTTCCTCTGCTTTGATGTGCATATACCCTCTAATGTCAGGATTTTCTGAAGTACTTTGATTCCCGTGGAGTGCGGCCTCGGGATTTGACCTGCCTCTAATTGGTGCTAACATGCAAACTGTGGCTGTAGTCTGGAGATGCCTGGGGATGGGGCCCTTGAAGGGATGATTGTACTTGCAGGAGTGGCAGGCAAATAGAAACTGCCTGGGATTTACCATTATTTGTTTTTGATTCAGCATCAGAAACTTCCACCTCCTGAATGAATGCAATGAATTGAAGAAGAATGTAAGGATTTTGATGAATGAGAACAGAAAACTGCTGGTGGAGCAGACTGAACTGCAAGCATCCTGTGAGGAGGGAAAGAGGTTCTGTGAGGAGGCCAGCAAGACCATGTACACCGCAGATATTGAATCCTTGTGTCCTGTTACTTTTGAGTAAATCGAATGTATCCTTGTGAATCAAACAGTGATCTCGAACTCGTCACTCTTAAGAACCTTCTTTATTGAGGTGTGACGTAACCATCTGAAATCCCACAGCTCTCAGGCAGAGATGGATCTCTGCATTCTCACAGGGATTGGGCATCATAATGACTTCCCAGTCAGACTGAGATACAAAGACAATTGTGCTTTCAGTGTAGATTGTGTGTCCAACTCTGAATACCAACTTCATGATGAAAAAATTATCAATGCTGTATCCTTATCAAATATTTAGCCACCGCTAAAATATACTCTTTTGTGGATGAGAGTGTTGAACATATTAATGGAATATTCATAAGATTTTCTGTAGTATCTCCCAGGAAATAAAACAATATTATAGGGAGTATAGAAGCAGTCATGAAACAGAATTGCTTGCTTTTGGTTTCCTTCAAACATGATATCAATTATAACTGCACAGAAGAGATAATAAATTGCAAGAGCTTTCAGGGGATAGGGTTTTTATGGTTGGTTGTTTTCTTGTTCTTCTTGATTAGGATGATGACTTTTGTTCTTGACAATGTACTATGTTCCATTTGGGATTTCAACACAAGCAGACCACATAGTTTACAATTCAGTTTCTAGATTTCTTTAAAAGCTGGACAAAATATCCAGGCAAAGGTGCCCTATGAGTTTTCTCCTTTGTTTTTCCCTCCTTTGGGTGCTTTTGTTTTTGTTTGTTGTTGTCGTTGATTTATTTTATATTTATGAGTGTTTTGCCTTCTGTAGGTCTGTGCATGCTGTTCCCCAAAGGCCAGAAGAGGTCATTGGGTTTCACCTGGAACTTAAGTGACAGAGGATTGTTAGGTGCCCTGAAGGTCTTTTGAGAAACAAATTCTCAAATGATGAGCCATCTCTCCAGCCCCTACCGTGGACGTTTGTCCTTCATCGTGTTCCTTATTTGTGGCCATGGATCATACCTGAACAAAGTGTTTCTTGAGATATGTAGGGACACATTTATGGGGTCTGCATGCTAATTATCTAGACTTCCAGGCATCTATGTGAAGTTTTAAGTTAGGGTTTCACTGCTCTGAACAGATACCATGACTAAGACAAATGTTATAAAGGACAGCATTTAATTGGAGCTGGATTAAAGGTTCGGATCTTCAGTTCTTTATCATCAAGGTGGGAGCCTGGCAGCATCTAAGCAGATATGGTGCCGTAGGAGCTGAGAGTTGTACATCTTCATCTGATGTTTGCTAGCAGAATCCTCAGTTTCAGGCAGCTAGGATGAGGGTCTTAAAGCCCAGAACCACAGCTAAACACCTGACCCAACAAGGAAATACCTACTCCAAAGAGCCGTACCGTATTAGTACCGCTCCCTGGGCCAAGCATATACAAACCTTCACATTCCACTCTGAGGCTTCCAGAGGCTTGTTCAAACATATGAGACGATGGGGGCCACATAGTGGTGTTTCTGAGACTTCCTTTTTCAATTCAATTTATCTGATTTTCTTAATCTAGGTCTCACGCAGAATCTTCAGACAAGTGCAAAAGGTAGCCAGATTCTTTACCATAAAATCTCCCCAAAGAGTCTCTAAGCAAATATTGAAATTCTTCACAGTATGCTTGGGACAGAGTCACACAATTTAAACCACTTTCAGTAACAAAGTCTTCCATATTTGTTCTAGGATAGCCCATTAAGCCCTATTTAAAGCATTTCCACAGCTTTCCAGATCCAAAGTCCCCATGAAAGAGTCAGAGTTGGGGCCAATCTGAGGCCAGTGGGAAAATTCCACCACCAACCTCTGAGCACAGAAGGACCCCTCCCTTCCAGGAGGAGTAGAGCTAGTGTAGTTCCTGCAACAGCTGCAAACCAGACTGTTGAAAAAGCCTCCTGTGACTCCCCATCCGACTCCCTCAGAAGGTCCCAGAACAGCCCACTGACTGCCAGTCTATTTGGAGGTTGCCTCTCCCCCCTGATTGTACCCTGTCTAGTTACCTTTGTACAAATTCTGCCCCAATTATTTGAATTCTACCCTAATTGCAAGTATATAGCTCCCTGGTAGACTCTGCTCAGGGACTTCTCTCTCTGAAATGGGATGACCCCGATATTTTGGAATGACTAAACTCTTGCCTTTACATAGATTTCCTCCTCTGTGAGCGACATTTCAGGAGGTTCAGGTAGTGGTTCAATTTGTACCTCATATTTTGTGTATTGGCCAGTAAACTCACCTCTTGGAGGAGACCCACAGGAGAGTGGTGAATCGGGGAAGTGACAGCTTGAGCGATGTACCACAGTTGTCTACGTCTCCTCTATCTAGCTTCTTTGTGTTCTGCTTTTGGTCAGATTCATATGTGCAAGCTTAAGGAGGGCTCGGACAGCCTCAGTAACAGGACTTTGATCTGGCCAGTGGCTGGAGCAGAAGGCCTGAGTTATCCTGTCCGTGGCATGGACAGGCTGGTCTGTGTACTTCAGCTGCCAAGGAGGGCACTTTGTGTTAGTTGTTCTTTTGTTTTCTGTGTTCTTGGACTTGGACTGACGAAATTTTTTGACATGGGACAGGTTGTTAGGACTAAAGCCCACTTAATGTAACTTAGAGTGGCCTGCGTTTGATGTTAAATGGCCACAGGACCCCCCCCCAAGGTGTCAGCAGTAGAGGATATAGTGTTTCAGAAGTTTTCCCTCCTCCTCCCTGCTAACACTTCTTTGTCAACGGGAACAAAATCTGAGTCCAGCCTAGCAGTTAGCTCCATCCGTGTTGACAGTGTTAGCTTTGGGGCTGGAGAGATGGCTCAGTGGTTAAGAACACTGACTGCTCTTCCAGATGTCCTGAGTTCAATTCTCAGCAGTCATTTGTTGAGTTTCTTTTTCCCTCAGGACCAGCTCCAGGTTTTACATTTCTCACCGGTTTATCCCCTCTTCCCCTCTCCTTCTGCCTAGGGCAGACACAGTGCAGTCTGGCATCCAGGGTCCATGACAGGAGAGGCCCCAAGTGGTCATATGTATCCATTAACAGAGTTTGCAACTGACTCCTGCTCACATCTTTTGTTCAGTAAATGAATATCCTTCTTGCTAAGAGAAATGCATGCTCCCTGTCCGAGTAAATGTGGTCTCTGAGTTTTTAAGATGAAAAAGATTTATTTTATATAAAGAAAGGGGATGCCTCTGGTAGGCTCATGTTGAGGCATCTCTTCCCCTGAGGGACCAGCCACAGGATGGCATAATGTAGAATAAACTGTATTCAGGACATGACACCAACTCCCCCGAAAAGTTCTTACAAGTTCTCTTCACCACAGACATAGGCCAAGAAACTGGCCCTTGGGCCCACAGGGAACCCACCCAGATTGGTTATTTAATGGGTGTAAGGGTTAGGGATCTCCTCCAGATTTGCCACCAGGCTCTGTAAGCAGGTTTAAACAATAATTGGCCAGTGTTTAGATATGATATTAAATAAGAGAAAACAGAGAACTCTAGTACAGGGCGTTCTTCAATTAGTTAGTGCCAAATATTAGATAAAAGTTACAGATACAAGCTAATAAAAGTTGCAAAGATTATAGAAGAGTGCAGATTAGACAAGAAGAATGAATTAGAGCCCCTCTAGCGAACAAAGCCATGGATCCAGGAGAAAAGACTACCATAGAAATGGCCAATGGCTTATTTATCATAGAAACTGGACTCAGTGACAGCAGGATTGCCTGCTTATTATTGTTGCCGCAGCACTGTTGGATAAAGATGCAGATAAGTTAACTTTGCGACTCATCACACACACACACACACACACACACACACACACAAAATTCTGATTGTTGTTCAGTAATGCCTACAGGCTTCATTTTCAGACTTTCTCAATTTACCATGGCTTACATATTTTCCAGCCACCTGTTTCCCCGAACCGTGCATTTCTGCTGCCCGACCCTGACTTGGACTGTCCACTCCATCAAAGTGATTCTTCTCTGCCAGAGACAGAACAGATCTGGTTTATTAACAAAAGCAGCTTTACCCATGAGGGTCAGAGGAGATCAGGGGCAGTGGTGACACTGGAAATGGAGGTAGTCTGGACTCAGTCTGTTCCTCCAGACACTTGAATTCAAAGGGCCAAGCTAATAACATTAACACAAGCCCTCATCATGGAAAAAGAAACCAATGGCTAGAGATAACACATGGGCTAACAAGGCCGCTAAGGACATAGTCTTAAAGAAAACAGCATCCATAGATTGGATACTGTTCTATCTGAACCACCTAGATCAACTGATATATGGAGAAAAAGAAATTAAATGGGATGGTGATGATCGACTGAATGTAAGCTAATATTATCCATCTCTTTAACAAGAACTCTTCTCAGAAAGATCCACAGAGTCACTCACTTGGGAGTAAAACGAATGACAAACTTTAAAGCTTATCAGCTGAGCAACACTCCCAGTCACCCCAAATATCCAAACTCCTGACTGAGAGGTAAGAGCCTGGAGGCCTCTACTGGGAAAATTGATTTTATAGAGATTAAGGAAGAAAGACATGGCTCAAAATACCTGCTGGTTTTTGTGGACATTTCCTCCTGGATAGACGGATAGAGATACTAGAAGAGATTTTCCCAGATTTGAAGCACCTAAAGTAATAGGACCAGATAATGGGCCTGCCTTCATATTTCAGAAATGTCAGTGACTAACTAAGATCTTGGGGACAAATTGGAAGCTTCATTATGCATATCATCCCCACAGTTAAGGGCAGGTAGAAAGGATAAATAGAACTCTAAATTAGACCTTAACTAAATTAGCCTTAGAGACTGGTGGGACTGGATGATGCACCTTCCCTTTGCCCTATACTAGATGTATATGGCATTCTAGCCCCCATTGTATCCAGCCTACAGTTGGCAGCTATTACAGAACTGAAAATGATAATTTAATACTTAAGGTCAGCGCTACTCAATAGGCTCATGACTATGTTTGCCCTAAATTATGTGCCCTCAACACCCTGGCAGTCCCCTACATTGGGGAAATTATCCTTCACAGGACCATGAACTTAGGGTTTTACTGCTGAGAACATATAGCATGACCAAAGTAAGTTTTATAAAGGACAACATTTAATTGGGGCTGGCTTATAGGTTCAGATGTTTAGTTCAATATCTTTAAGGTGGGGACGTGTCACCCTCTAAGCAGGTGTGGTGCTGTAGGAGTTGTGAGTTCTCCATCAGAAGGCTGCTAGCAGAATACTAACACTCAGGCCTTTCTCTGACCCCAGATATCTTAATCAAGCAACTGGCTTTTGAAAATGCTAGTACAGTAGAAAAACACTGTCTCAAAAACCAACCAACCAACCAAACCAACAAAGACAAATTAAAAACAGCAGCAATGGGGTTGGTGATTTAGCTCAGTGGTAGAGCACTTGCCTAACAAGCGTAAGGCCCTGGATATGGTTCTCAGCTCTGAAAAAAAAAGACAAAATAAAAACAGGAGCAGCAGCAACAATAACAACAACAAACGAAAGAAAGAAAACACCAATGCATACTCTTATGTGACCTTACCTCCAAGTTATTTCTGAATTGTAAATTAAAATGCCTATAGTCAAAAGCTGTGCAGAATTAAGATAGGTGTTCCCTGGTGGTTCCAATTGGGGGTGGGAGACCATGACAGACGGGGTAGAAAGAAGAACATAAATAGAGGAGAAGCCACCATGAGGTAAGAATCTTTAAATAATGGCCATGTGAGTGGGCTAATTGGAGTGAAAAGCATCCCAGACAAAACCATGGCAAATTATATAACAGAATTATTGGAAAAATATGCATAATAGTATAGAGGATAGCTATCTGCCCAGTTCTTGTGCTAATTAAGGATTATCATAGATATAAAGCTAGTGTGAATCTTTTATCCAGAAACTAACTGGGCAAAGGATGGGCAGAAATCCATGGTTGGGATCAAATACTTTCTACACACAAAACCAGATTCAGCACCTAGAATTACAATCTTCCCAACCCCAGATAACTACACACCAGCATAGAAACACAACCAGTAACAGCCAGGGCATTCAAATCTCTATTAGAGCCCATCAACACTATGACAGAAGGCCCTGAATATGTCAACATGATTGAAGAAGAAGAATAAAACAGACTGTAAAACAGCATTTGCACATATGGGAGAGGCCTTTAAAGAGAAAGTAAAGAAATGTGTGAAAACAATAACTGTGGAAGGAAATGAATAAAGAAATCCTAAACAGAGAGATGTGGATGAGTAAAATGTAGGAACTCAAATAGTCTCTCAGAGGCAGACCTTAATAACAGACTCCAACAGATGGAATAGAGAACCTCAGGCATTGAAGAGATGATAGAAGGAATGGATACGTAGATAGAGGAAATCTTAAATCCAAAGGGAGGAAAAGAGTGGAGGGGGAAAGGAATAAAGGAAAAGCAAAGGAAGGAAGGAAGGAAGGAAGGAAGGAAGGATGGAAGGAAGGAAGGAAGGAAGGAAGTAAATCCTGGAAGAAAACATCCAAGAAATAGACAGGATTTTTCTGCAAAATAACAAATATAATAAAGACAATAAAGTATATAGGAAGGATGAAAATAAACTCTTCAAAGGCAAATAAAACAAAAAACAAAAACAAAAACCAACAAATAAACAAACAAACAAACAAAAATTCTCAACAAAATCATAGAAGAAAATGTCCTTAACTTAAACAAGAGACTCATCAAAGTAAAAGGAGCACACAGTATGAAATAGACTGGAGTGGAAAAGAAATTCCCCTGGGCATATATTTCCTAAGACAGTGAAGATGGAGAACAAATAAGTGTAATAAAAGCTGCAAGGGAAAAAGTACTGGTAACATACAAAGTCAGTCCTCCTATGAGAATCACACATTACTTCTCCCAGAGACTCTAAAAGCCAGAAGAGCCTGGATAGATTCAACGAAGACTAAGAGACCAGACTAATAAAGTTGGATTTTTGTTGACCCAAGGGCCTCCCTTCTTTTATCACATACAATATTATTAGATACTTCCTAAAATTGCCTTCAGAGCTTCTTTGAGGAAGCCTGAGGAGCTTAAGACCTCTGATAAAGTATTTTGTACAAAAGGACCTGCTTGCTTTTTCCTTATTTCTACTACAGCAGGATGGAGGCAAAGTTTTTTGCAAACTACTTTTAATAAGTAGCCCACATCATAGGTAATGGAAGAGAAAAGTTATTAGGATATGGGGGAAGAGGACCTGTTCAGCAATAGTTCTTCTGGAACGAGCTTGTTTTCCTTTGGCAGCAGTTCAGGACAACAGCAAGCAGCAAACATGACTCCGGAGGGGATTTCTCAGGGGAGGAAAGCAGGAGTGTGGTGGAAACATTGTGGCAGCGGCTGTGCAGACTCAGCAGCTCCTGCTCAAGCTGCAACAAAGCACCCTGTGCTCTGAAGCAGAGCAGCTTAGCCAGTTAGCTGGAGACCTGGCTCTCCCACTGCCCGCCTTACCTGGAAACCACACAGAATACACGAGGACAAACAACTGTGCCCAAGCTGAGCAGGCAGCGCAAAAGCGCCTGTGAAGGACCAGCAGGCACCACCTTAGTCAGCTTCATCAGAGCAGAGAGTCTAAAGTCTTTTCCTCCTTCAAGCATGGCACCCCAGCCCATTTTCTTTCATTCCCTGCCTTTATTTTGATGGCTTCTACTTCCCTTCATAAGTTTGTCGTTTAGTTTCTTTTCTCTCTTTTTTGTTTCTTTGTTACTTTCTTTCTAATAACTAATATAAAGGACCAGCAATTTGATATTTCTAACCTAATATTTGTTGTGGTTTATGCCATGCATATTTGCACATTAAAACTCTTTTTTCTTGCATTTGCCACACTTTAATCGGACTCATTAGCTTAGCTCAATTTCAGTTCTTGGGTTTTCTGAGGTAAGTGAATGTTGGGGTGACCTCATTCCCAACTCCTGATCCTTGTGCCTCTAAAGTCAAATGCTTATGAATTTTCAAAGTTTTCTTTGCCAGTGGATATGTGTGTGTCTGTGCACATATGTGCCACATATTCAGTCCATGTTTGTACCATGGGTCCCAGGTATTGAACTCAGATAATCATACTAGGGTAGCAAGTTCTTTTACCTGCTAAGGACCTTGCTGCTATTGCACAAGTGTGTGTGTGAGTGTGTGTGTCTGTGTGTTTGTGTGTGTGTCTAATTTTCATATATGTATACACCATATATTGCGCCAATCTCTGCCTCTCAATACCATTGTCCTTCCTTTCCTCACCTCTTCTATCATTTCTTTTTATCCCTCTGGACAGTTTCTCGTTGTTGACATCAATTTAAAATGTAGGAACACACACACGCCATTTGAAACCAAGTTAAAATGAAAAAATAAAAATATGCAGTCTTTTTGATCAGTACTCCTTAGCAATAGCTTTTCTTTGATTTTTTTATACAATTGATATATAATAATTAATGGGCAATCAGCTTGCAAATTTTCCTTAATGATTATATCCTTGGAATTTTCATAAATGTTAGTATACTATCTGTGGATAAAAATGTCAACTTTTAATTCCTACTAGTGACGGGCCTTAAATTATCACCTTCCTCCATTCTGACCACAGCAGTCTGCTGTCTATAAGGGTGATCACCACTTAATAAATAAAAGGGAAACAGAAGAGTGGTCTTGTTCTGACCCCTTCTACCCAAATGGTGTTACATGTTTGTCCTGAAGAAATGAGGATATATTTTGCTAGGTATGGGGTGCCAGCTTGTGGAAGTGAGAATTTAGTGCACCTGAGTGATGTCTTCTCCCACAGTTGCCTTGGCTGGAGGAGACCTGAATCATCCCAGTCACAAGCACTCCTCTCTCGAAAGAAACCCAACCTCAGCTTTAAAGGAAATGGACACTTAATATCCAGTGAGATTCGTGCACATCCCTCACTCTGGCATAAGTCCAAAAGACTTTCAGAAAAATGAAAGGGCACTTAGCGCCATTAGAAAATTCATGCCAGAGTCTTCTGTCTAGTCCAATGGAACAATGCCTCGAAATACCCAGCTACAAGTTGTTAATCTATACGCCATGCCGTGAATCATCTAAGGTGATAGTATATTTCATAACGCCCTAGTAGGTACTTAATTGCTTTTTTGTGGATTTTTTGTGATTTTTCATGGTGGTGGTCCACTGTTACTTCAAGAGTTCAAGCAGGAGGGCAGAGGCAGGGAGTAGAACATCCTTGTTTACATAGATAGTTCCATGCTAAATACAAACAAAAAGATCTTGGATTACAAATACAAAACCCCAAATGAACATGTCATTGCAGATGTGTGTCCCTTCGGAGCGCACAGGTTAAAATCAAACTTTATCATGCCAAGAGAACATCCACAAGAAAATTGCTGGAGACACCAGGCAGATTAGAATAGAAGTAATGGTGCCGGAGAGGTGGTTCCACACTTAATACTGGCTACTGTTCCAGAGGTCCTGAGTTCAATTCCCAGCAACCACATAGTGGCTCACAACCATCTACAGTGAGATCTGGCGCCCTCTTCTGGTCTGCAAGCATGCATGCAGGCAGAATGCTCTATACGTCATAAATCTTAAACAAACTAAAATAAAAATAAATAGGTTTGGAAAGCTATGTGTATTATATATAAAAAGTGCAATTACATCTACTGCTATCCTGCATAGATATACAGGGGCCTGCAGCATCCTTCTATTTCTGATAGTTCACCCACCACTTCAATATCTGAGACCAGTGTCACTTATGAAATACTTCATTTAAGTTATAAATGTACCATTGTCATTCAAGCCTGGAAATATTAACTCTTTGAATGAATGTACAGAGAATTTTAGTCAGTATGTTGCCACAGGATCTGTCAGGGGTTGGAGAGATGCTTCACGGATTAAGAGTACCAATTGCTCTCCCAGAGATCCTGAGTTCAAATCCCAACAACCACATGGGTACTTACAGAACTCTGCAATGTGATCTGATACACTCTTCTGGTGTGTTTGAAGATAACTACAATGTACTCACAAGTAGATATTATATAGTAAAAAAAAGGAAAAATAGGACTTCTCAGTTTAATCTGGCAGACCTAAATGTCATGGACTTACTGGATGGAGCAGGGTGGACTTGATCCTGTAGGAATGTACCCAGGCACTGAAATTGGCACTTTGAGTCACTATGCCCAGTTGTGAAGAGTCCTTTCATGGTTGTGGTGAGCAACTTTGCTTATCCTTTCCCATCAGCCAATTCTTTCTATATAAATGAGATCATTTCTGTAGTGTCTGGTTTCAGGTGAATTCTGATTGGCTCTGTGATTCTGACATTTTTGTGGCTCCAGTTGACTAAAGAGGAAGCCATCCATGGTTTTCTAGGTCTCTGAGTGTTTTACCTCTTTTAAAAATATTAATCAATCATGTTTTTTTTTCTTTTTTTTTTTTATTAACTTGAGTATTTCTTATATACATTTCGAGTGTTATTCCCTTTCCCGGTTTCCGGGCAAACATCCCCCTCCCCCCTCCCCTTCCTTATGGGTGTTCCCCTCCCAACCCTCCCACCATTGCCGCCCTCCCCCCATAGACTAGTTCACTGGGGGTTCAGTCTTAGCAGGACCCAGGGCTTCCCCTTCCACTGGTGCTCTTACTAGGATATTCATTGCTACCTATGGGGTCAGAGTCCAGGGTCAGTCCATGTATAGTCTTTAGGTAGTGGCTTAGTCCCTGGAAGCTCTGGTTGCTTGGCATTGTTGTACTTTTGGGGTCTCGAGCCCCTTCAAGCTCTTCCAGTTCTTTCTCTGATTCCTTCAGTAGGGGACCTATTCTCAGTTCAGTGGTTTGCTGCTGGCATTCGCCTCTGTATTTGCTGTATTCTGGCTGTGTCTCTCAGGAGCGATCTACATCCGGCTCCTGTCGGTCTGCACTTCTTTGCTTCATCCATCTAGTCCAATTGGGTGGCTGTATATGTATGGGCCAAATGTGGGACAGGCTCTGAATGGGTGTTCCTTCAGTCTCTGTTTTAATCTTTGCCTCTCCCTTCCCTGCCAAGGGTATTCTTTTTCCTCATTTAAAGAAGGAGTGAAGCATTCACATTTTGATCATCCGTCTTGAGTTTCGTTTGTTCTAGGGATCTAGGGTAATTCAAGCATTTGGGCTAATAGCCACTTATCAATGAGTGCATACCATGTATGTCTTTCTGTGATTGGGTTAGTTCACTCAGGATGATATTTTCCAGTTCCAACCATTTGCCTACGAATTTCATAAACTCGTTGTTTTTGATAGCTGAGTAGTATTCCATTGTGTAGATGTACCACAATTTCTGTATCCATTCCTCTGTTGAAGGGCATCTGGGTTCTTTCCATTTTCTGGCTATTATAAATAAGGCTGCGATGAACATAGTGGAGCACGTGTCTCTTTTATATGTTGAGGCATCTTTTGGGTATATGCCCAAGAGAGGTATAGCTGGATCCTCAGGCAGTTCAATGTCCAATTTTCTGAGGAACCTCCAGACTGATTTCCAGAATGGTTTTACCAGTCTGCAATCCCACCAACAATGGAGGAGTGTTCCTCTTTCTCCACATCCTCGCCAGCATCTGCTGTCACCTGAGTTTTTGATCTTAGCCATTCTCACTGGTGTGAGGTGAAATCTCAGGGTTGTTTTGATTTGCATTTCCCTTATGACTAAAGATGTTGAACATTTCTTTAGGTGTTTCTCAGCCATTCGGCATTCCTCAGCTGTGAATTCTTTGTTTAGCTCTGAACCCCATTTTTTAATAGGGTTATTTGTTTCCCTGCGGTCTAACTTCTTGAGTTCTTTGTATATTTTGGATATAAGGCCTCTATCTGTTGTAGGGTTGGTAAAGATCTTTTCCCAATCTGTTGGTTGCCGTTTTGTCCTAACCACAGTGTCCTTTGCCTTACAGAAGCTTTGCAGTTTTATGAGATCCCATTTGTCAATTCTTGATCTTAGAGCATAAGCCATTGGTGTTTTGTTCAGGAAATTTTTTCCAGTGCCCATGTGTTCCAGATGTTTCCCTAGTTTTTCTTCTATTAGTTTGAGTGTGTCTGGTTTGATGTGGAGGTCCTTGATCCACTTGGACTTAAGCTTTGTACAGGGTGATAAGCATGGATCGATCTGCATTCTTCTACATGTTGCCCTCCAGTTGAACCAGCACCATTTGCTGAAAATGCTATCTTTTTTCCATTGGATGGTTTTGGCTCCTTTGTCAAAAATCAAGTGACCATAGGTGTGTGGGTTCATTTCTGGGTCTTCAATTCTATTCCATTGGTCTATCTGTCTGTCTCTGTACCAATACCATGCAGTTTTTATCACTATTGCTCTGTAATACTGCTTGAGTTCAGGGATAGTGATTCCCCCTGAAGTCCTTTTATTGTTGAGGATAGCTTTAGCTATCCTGGGTTTTTTGTTATTCCAGATGAATTTGCAAATTGTTCTGTCTAACTCTTTGAAGAATTGGATTGGTATTTTGATGGGGATTGCATTGAATCTGTAGATTGCTTTTGGTAAAATGGCCATTTTTACTATATTAATCCTGCCAATCCATGAGCATGGGAGATCTTTCCATCTTCTGAGGTCTTCTTCAATTTCTTTCTTCAGTGTCTTGAAGTTCTTATTGTACAGATCTTTTACTTGCTTGGTTAAAGTCACACCGAGGTACTTTATATTATTTGGGTCTATTATGAAGGGTGTCGTTTCCCTAATTTCTATCTCGGCTTGTTTCTCTTTTGTATAGAGGAAGGCAACTGATTTATTTGAGTTAATTTTATACCCAGCCACTTTGCTGAAGTTGTTTATCAGCTTTAGTAGTTCTCTGGTGGAACTTTTGGGATCACTTAAATATACTATCATATCATCTGCAAATAGTGATATTTTGACCTCTTCTTTTCCGATCTGTATCCCTTTGATCTCCTTTTGTTGTCTGATTGCTCTAGCTAGAACTTCAAGAACTATATTGAATAAGTAGGGAGAGAGTGGGCAGCCTTGTCTAGTCCCTGATTTTAGTGGGATTGCTTCAAGTTTCTCTCCATTTAGTTTAATGTTAGCAACTGGTTTGCTGTATATGGCTTTTACTATGTTTAGGTATGGGCCTTGAATTCCTATTCTTTCCAGGACTTTTATCATGAAGGGGTGTTGAATTTTGTCAAATGCTTTCTCAGCATCTAATGAAATGATCATGTGGTTCTGTTCTTTCAGTTTGTTTATATAATGGATCACGTTGATGGTTTTCCGTATATTAAACCATCCCTGCATGTCTGGGATGAAGCCTACTTGATCATGGTGGATGATTGTTTTGATGTGCTCTTGAATTCGGTTTGCCAGAATTTTATTGAGTATTTTTGCGTCGATATTCATAAGGGAAATTGGTCTGAAGTTCTCTTTCTTTGTTGTGTCTTTGTGTGGTTTAGGTATAAGAGTAATTGTAGATTCGTAGAAGGAATTCGGTAGGGCTCCATCTGTTTCAATTTTGTGGAATAGTTTGGATAATATTGGTATGAGGTCTTCTATGAAGGTTTGATAGAATTCTGCACTAAACCCATCTGGACCTGGGCTCTTTTTGGTTGGGAGACCTTTAATGACTGCTTCTATTTCCTTAGGAGTTATGGGGTTGTTTAACTGGTTTATCTGTTCCTGATTTAACTTTGATACCTGGTATCTGTCTAGGAAATTGTCCATTTCCTGAAGATTTTCAAATTTTGTTGAATATAGGTTTTTATAGTAAGATCTGATGGTTTTTTGAATTTCCTCTGAATCTGTAGTTATGTCTCCCTTTTCATTTCTGATTTTGTTAATTTGGACGCACTCTCTGTGTCCTCTCGTTAGTCTGGCTAAGGGTTTATCTATCTTGTTGATTTTCTCAAAGAACCAACTTTTGGTCCTGTTGATTCTTTCTATGGTTCTTTTTGTTTCTACTTGGTTGATTTCAGCTCTGAGTTTGATTATTTCCTGCCTTCTACTCCTCCTGGGTGTATTTGCTTCTTTTTGTTCTAGAGCTTTTAGGTGTGCTGTCAAGCTGCTGACATATGCTCTTTCCTGTTTCTTTCTGCAGGCACTCAGCGCTATGAGTTTTCCTCTTAGCACAGCTTTCATTGTGTCCCATAAGTTTGAGTATGTTGTATCTTCATTTTCATTAAATTCTAAAAAGTTTTTAATTTCTTTCTTTATTTCTTCCTTGACCAGGTTATCATTGAGTAGAGCATTGTTCAATTTCCACGTATATGTGGGCATTCTTCCCTTATTGTTATTGAAGACCAGTTTTAGGCCGTGGTGGTCCGATAGCACGCATGGGATTATTTCTATCTTTCTGTACCTGTTGAGGCCCGTTTTTTGACCAATTATATGGTCAATTTTGGAGAAAGTACCATGAGGAGCTGAGAAGAAGGTATATCCTTTTGCTTTAAGATAGAATGTTCTATAAATATCCGTTAAGTCCATTTGGCTCATGACTTCTCTTAGTCTGTCGACATCACTGTTTAATTTCTGTTTCCATGATCTGTCCATTGATGAGAGTGGGGTGTTGAAATCTCCCACTATTATTGTGTGAGGTGCAATGTGTGTTTTGAGCTTTAGTAAGGTTTCTTTTACGTATGTAGGTGCCCTTGTATTTGGGGCATAGATATTTAGGATTGAGAGTTCATCTTGGTGGATTTTTCCTTTGATGAATATGAAGTGTCCTTCCTTATCTTTTTTGATGACTTTTAGTTGGAAATTGATTTTATTTGATATTAGAATGGCTACTCCAGCTTGCTTCTTCTGACCATTTGCTTGGAAAGTTGATTTCCAGCCTTTCACTCTGAGGTAGTGTCTGTCTTTGTCTCTGAGGTGTGTTTCCTGTAGGCAGCAGAATGCAGGGTCCTCGTTGCGTATCCAGTTTGTTAATCTATGTCTTTTTATTGGGGAGTTGAGGCCATTGATATTGAGAGATATTAAGGAATAGTGATTATTGTTTCCCTTTATATTCATATTTGGATGTGAGGTTATGTTTGTGTGCTTTCATTCTCTTTGTTTTGTTGCCAAGACGATTAGTTTCTTGCTTCTTCTAGGGTATAGCTTGCCTCCTTATGTTGGGCTTTACCATTTATTATCCTTTGTAGTGCTGGATTTGTAGAAAGATATTGTGTAAATTTGGTTTTGTCATGGAATATCTTGGTTTCTCCATCAATGTTAATTGAGAGTTTTGCTGGATACAGTAACCTGGGCTGGCATTTGTGTTCTCTTAGGGTCTGTATGACATCAGTCCAGGATCTTCTGGCCTTCATAGTTTCTGGCGAGAAGTCTGGTGTGATTCTGATAGGTCTCCCTTTATATGTTACTTGACCTTTTTCCCTTACTGCTTTTAATATTCTTTCTTTATTTTGTGCGTTTGGTGTTTTGACAATTATGTGACGGGAGGTGTTTCTTTTCTGGTCCAATCTATTTGGAGTTCTGTAGGCTTCTTGTATGCCTATGGGTATCTCTTTTTTTAGGTTAGGGAAGTTTTCTTCTATGATTTTGTTGAAGATATTTACTGGTCCTTTGAGCTGGGAGTCTTCACTCTCTTCTATACCTATTATCCTTAGGTTTGATCTTCTCATTGAGTCCTGGATTTCCTTATGTTTTGGACCAGTAGCTTTTTCCGCTTTACATTATCTTTGACAGTTGAGTCAATGATTTCTATGGAATCTTCTGCTTCTGAGATTCTCTCTTCCATCTCTTGTATTCTGTTGGTGAAGCTTGTATCTACAGCTCCTTGTATCTTCTTTTGGTTTTCTATATCCAGGGTTGTTTCCATGTGTTCTTTCTTGATTGCTTCTATTTCCATTTTTAATTCCTTCATCTGTTTGATTGTGTTTTCCTGGAATTCTTTCAGGGATTTTTGCCATTCCTCTCTGTAGGCCTCTACTTGTTTATTAATGATTTCCTGTGTTTCCCTAAGTGTGTTCATGTCTTTCTTGAAGTCCTCCAGCATCATGATCAAATATGATTTTGAAACTAGATCTTGCTTTTCTGGTGTGTTTGGATATTCCATGTTTGTTTTGGCGTGAGAATTGGGCTCCGATGATGGCATGCAGTCTTGGTTTCTGTTGCTTGGGTTCCTGCGCTTGCCTCTCGCCATCAGATTATCTCTAGTGTTACTTTGTTCTGCTATTTCTGACAGTGGCTAGACTGACCTATAAGCCTGTGTGTCAGGAGTGCTGTAGACCTGTTTTCCTCTCTTTCAGTCAGTTATGGGGACAGTGTGTTCTGCTTTCCGGCGTGTAGTTTTTCCTCTCTACAGGTCTTCAGCTGTTCCTGTGGGCCTGTGTCTTGAGTTCACCAGGCAGCTTTCTTGCAGCAGAAAATTTGGTCTTACCTGTGGTCCCGAGGCTCAGGTTCGCTCGTGGGGTGCTGCCCAGGGGCTCTCTGCAGCGGCAGCAACCAGGAAGACCTGTGCCGCCCCTTCCGGGAGCTTCAGTGCACCAGGGTTCCAGATGGTCTTTGGCTTTTTCCTCTGGCGTCCGAGATGTGTGTGCAGGGAGCAGTCTCTTCTGGTTTCCCAGGCTTGTCTGCCTCTCTGAAGGTTTAGCTCTCCCTCCCACGGGATTTGGGTGCAGAGAAGTGTTTATCCGGTCTGTTTCTTTCAGGTTCCGGTGGTGTCTCAGGCGCAGAAGTCCTGCCACTCCTGGGCCCTCCCCCACGGGAGCCCAGAGGCCTTATACAGTTTCCTCTTGGGCCAGGGATGTGGGCAGGGGTGAGCAGTGTTGGTGGTCTCTTCCGCTCTGCAGCCTCAGGAGTGCCCACCTGACCAGGCGGTTGGGTCTCTCTCTCACCGGGTCTGGGAGCAGAGAGCTGCTGCGGGCCGGGATCCGCGGGTGTGGGACTTCCGGTAAACACAGACCGTGCCTCCTAGAGAAATTCTGCTTCCCTGTCCCAAGCTCACCAGGCAGCTTTCTTGCAGCAGAAAATTTGGTCTTACCTGTGGTCCCGAGGCTCAGGTTCGCTCGTGGGGTGCTGCCCAGGGGCTCTCTGCAGCGGCAGCAACCAGGGAGACCTGTGCCGCCCCTTCCGGGAGCTTCAGTGCACCAGGGTTCCAGATGGTCTTTGGCTTTTTCCTCTGGCGTCCGAGATGTGTGTGCAGGGAGCAGTCTCTTCTGGTTTCCCAGGCTTGTCTGCCTCTCTGAAGGTTTAGCTCTCCCTCCCACGGGATTTGGGTGCAGAGAACTGTTTATCCGGTCTGTTTCTTTCAGGTTCCGGTGGTGTCTCAGGCGCAGAAGTCCTGCCACTCCTGGGCCCTCCCCCACGGGAGCCCAGAGGCCTTATACAGTTTCCTCTTGGGCCAGGGATGTGGGCAGGGGTGAGCAGTGTTGGTGGTCTCTTCCGCTCTGCAGCATCAGGAGTGCCCACCTGACCAGGCGGTTGGGTCTCCTCAATCATGTTTATTTAAAGTATTAACATCAGAAATTTTTAATGGGAATTATTTTAAAAAATCATTAAACAACCAAATCGATTTTCCTATTCTAGCCATATAAGCCAGCTGGACTTTGTAAGGAAAATGATCTAAAGCATCAGTGTCAAGGACTACAGAAAACTGCCACCCACAGGTAAACTGCCACAGTAAAGTGACTACAGCATGGTTCTGTCATTCATACCAGACAACCCAGAATAAATACCTTATAAAAAGAATTAAAATCTATCCAAACAACTTAAAATACTTAAATGCAGAAACCTTAATTTTCCTTCAGTTGGGCCAGAAACCACCACAGACGCTATGGTCAGTGTTCCAGGGAGAACGAGTGGAATGTTTAAGCCTAGGCCAACCAACATAGCCCTCGACTTTTCAAAGAAATCGTTTACTCAGGTATACTGTAAACAAGGACTGTGGCAACACAGGAAACAAAGGCAGTTGGCAAGTGAAACTTCTAGAAGCTCATGAAAACAATACCATCCAAACTGCAGATGGAAAAGGAGAGACAGGTAGTGCCAGGTTCTCTGCAGTCGTTCGGTCCTGCAGGGTGTCAAACAATCGCTGCTTCCCACACCAGGATGTTAGCCCACAGGAGGGGCTGGCGGGACCTGTCCACTGTGAGGACTGGAGGGCTTTCCAGGAAGGCTGAAGCCTCTCAGGTTAGGAGGCCTCAGTAGAAAGAGGAGCACAGCGATCACCATCCAGGCCATCAAGATCACAGTGATGCTGATGCCACTGTCACCGGAGGGCCCTGGCAATTCCCGAAGGCATTCTGTGTCGGTACAATAGGCCCGGGACTGCCGGAGCAGATTGATGAGTCTTCTCATGGCGCGTTCACGAGAGCAAATACATTCACAGGGATCAAATCCTCCTTCAGTCATGGTTGGTTACCAGCTTGATTTTACTCAACTCTTTAAAGCCACCCAAACAAGTGGTGGGTGGGGAGGGAGGTGGCCTGGAGTATTCTGGACGCCCCTGTCGCTGCGGCTGCTGCTGGCCGCCACCCTCCTCCCCTCCGGATTAGATAGTCAATGTCACTCTTAGCCACTAGACCCGGATCTGCGTTTTGCCTTTTGTATGGGTGGATCACGAGGTTGTCAAGTGTGGGCAGAATCTGGGAGACAGCTTTGCCTATCGAGGTTGGTGTTAGTCTTTGTATGGTTGCCAGGAACCAATTCCAGATCCTCTGGAAGAACAGTAAGTGATTTCAACTGCTGTGATATCTTCCCTGCCCCTTCCTCTATACTTTGATCTTTCTTTCTTTTTTTTTTTTCTTTTCCGGAGCTGGGGACCGAATCCAGGGCCTTGCGGTTTCTAGGCAAGCGTCTACAACTAAGCTAAATCCCCAACCCCATACTTTGATCTTTCTGTAGTCTCTCTGACTCCATCTGCCATAATGAAAACTTCATCTCATAAAACACTGTGGACAATAGCTACTGTGAAAAATACCATAAGTTGACAGAGCCTCCATTTTCACATAAATATATAAACACATAAATACCTAAAGAAACACAGAGACACACATAAACACAAGCACAGAACACACAAAGACACACAGAGACACACACAGCCCAAGTCATCATATTCTTTAGTAATTCTGTCCAGAGCCAAGTGGTTATAGGGATAGAAGAAAGTACAATTCCCAGCAATTTCAACTGAATATCATGTAATGCATATTTATGAAATGCATACTTCACAGTATTTTAGGATTCGAGTACATTATACTATCTATCCTTTATTTTCAAAAGTATCGAAAGTTATGAAGAGAATTCCAGCCTAGTATCAGACTTGTGTCCATCAGAATCAGAACAGTTTGCTGTTTGAAACTTTCTTTTATTACAACTGTTTCCTAATGTCACATAGGAAAACCGGCTTCAGCCAGAAATGCCTTTAGCTACCACATGCATCTGAATCTCACCCTGGGAAAACCATGAGAATCCATGAGAGAATGTGTGTGGCTCTTTGATGTCCAGCTTTCCTGTAGGTCTCTTCTGGCTTGCACGAACACCACTCCTTGATTCCTCCCTCTAAATGGCCGTGCAACCTTCTTGCCTTGCTCTGCTGCTGGTCACTGACAACTTGAGGAAGGTAAAAATTGCCTAGTGTGTTAGTGAAGCAGGCCTTTGAATGTCGCTCTGAGGGGTTTTGGGGAGAGAATCGACGTAGAGCAAACTCTGAATGGTGGTAACACCATAACTCTCAGGCCAGGTGCCTGCACTGAATGGCACAGAGAGGAAGCTAAGAGCTAGAATTTCCCTATTTCTGCTCCCTGCTCCACCCACATGGTAAGAGTCTCATTCACATCCTGCCAGCCAGTCCACTTCTACCAACTGCACCTCTCACGGCTACACTCACCCCTTCTAGGATGGAGTCTGTGCTTCCCGACTCTGAGCCAATGGAACCCTCCTTTCTTAAAATGCTTCTGTGACAGAATGGGAAACACGACCAGTGCAGTCACTGCTTCCTTCTGCCTTTTGCAGTCTCCTCCCGCCTGGTTCCCTCACAGCCTTCGCAGTCCAATGTGTCTATAAGAAAACAGGCTAAAGATGTCACCTTAATTCTCCTTTGACTTGTCTCTGGGAAGAGCCTTTTGCTACATCAGCCCAGATAGAAGAGTGAACGAGGAAAAAGAGAAGAGAAGACAGTAGATGGCCTAGGCAAGGGATAACTGAAGTTCTCCTTGTAACACAAGCTACTTCCCAAGATATTACCACTAATCCAGTTTCTGTGTCAATATGACCCACAAAACCTAACCACCTATCATTAGAGCACATTTGCTGACAAAATTTTGTTGCAGTTAAATTTCTATTATATGTCTTTCAAAACACATCTAAAAGTGGAGTGGGCTTTTCCAGCTAGATTCATGACCTCCTCTCTCCCACACAGCACCCATATTCAAATCACCTGTGACATCTTGTTTCCTAAACACAGGTATGGCTGTCACTTTTACTTTTCTCCATGGGATAGTTTAGGTAGAATGACCTGACCACACCTGTCCATCAATGATTGGCCTTCTAGCTTTAATGACTTCGAAAAATTTATGTTTGTTGATAATGGAAATCCTCCCACAGTATAAAGTCATTTGCTCCTGCTCTCAAACAGAGGAAAAGAAAGAGAGAGAAGGTCTGCCTGCTAGGCATAGTCAAGGTAGGTCAAGGCCTGTTGGCAGATTTTTCAGCCTGCTGAGGTATGGAACCTTAAGAGAAGGTGTACTTGAGGCTTAAATTTCTATTGACCTTGGTGGATAAAAACGAGGTAGTTTGGGGGATGGGAATGAATGCATTGTTTATTTTAACAATTTGTTTCTGTCAGCTTGTGGTTATGCTTCCCACAGTGCTATAGTAAAATAGGGCTTTGAGAAATGTGCTTGTTGTTTCCTTGTACCCACCAGCAGCCCTTTCATAGCTGTCTCTTTCCTCTTTTTTTGGCCTTTCCTCATCTGCCCCTCAGAGAACCTTTCCACTTCCTACCAGTCAGTCCACCAAAGTAGGGCCATGCCGTTTCAGGAAACTGGAATTTCTGAAAAGCCCATTGAATATGGAAAGCAATATCCCCCAGGATATGTCCTGCAGCTCAGAGTAAGATGTTGCAAAAAGAGGATAACTAACTGATCTCCCACTTTGTGCTTTCAAAAAGAACAAATACTTCAAAACCATAGTTTCTTCCGCCTCTCCATTACAGAATCTGATTTCAGCCCTGCACACTGTGCTCTCCTGGATCCATGGATGCTAAGCTGCAGGTTCTGGAGATGCCAACCACTCAGATGAATTCAATGTCTGCTCAACTCAGTCCATTCATTCTCAGTTCCTGGAGTCAATCCGTCCACCGACCCAGACGCCCATCGCCGATCGAGAGTATTCCACGCAGCGGATCGAGTTCCAGCAAGCAGAAGGATCTTCAGTCACAGAGCACATTGCGGAACTTTCCTGACATGCTGGACAGAACTAAGAGGATAGTGAGAAACAAGTTTGTGAAAAGGATCCTATGTCGCCATCTTCTGGGAAAATACAGAATTACATCCTATTACCTTACTTTGGAGTCTGAGGCTTCCTTCTAGTCTCCCATGTGCCTCTGTTCAAGACATAGATGCAGATATTCACAGCCAACCATTGGACTAAGCCTGGGGACCACAATGAAAGAGTTAGGGAAAAGCCTGAAGGAGATGAAGGGGATTGGAACCCAATATGAAGAACAACAATATCAATTAACTGGAGCCTTCAGAGTTCCTCGGGACTAAACTACCAACTAAAGAGGATATGTGGTCCCGGCCATGGCTCCTGATACATATAGTGTAGAGCATGTGTAGCAACAACTGGCTCATCTGACATCTCTGGGATGGGAGGCAACTGGCCCTGTAGAAACTTGATGTCCCAGAGCAGGGGGATGCTAGAGGGGTGAAGTGGAAGTGGGTAGGTAGGTGGAGGAGTGGCCTCTTAGAAACAAAGAGGATTGGGAGGGTATGGGGGTTCAAAGTGGAGAGACCAATGATGGGGATGACATTTGAAATGTAAACAAATAAAATGACTAGTGTATAATAGATGGTGACAGATGTCTCCATAAGGACTAGATATTCATTATCTGTAACAGGTTCATTGAAAGTCAAAATCCATAACTGTTGTGACTTACTTATTATTGAAATTTCACATAGATGAACACAATCAACATTTTAACTTCTCTCCTTGCACCCATAATAAATCATTAGTTACCTTTATAAAACAATTTAAAAAGCAATTAGTGTTTCTACTCTCTTAGGCTTCGATACAACGCCTCATTTTACTGTCCCTCTCTATGTTCCCTCCATTGCTGCCCTCTCCCTGTCTCTTCACATTTCACATTCCTATCCCTGACAGTGTCCCTCAGCAATCCATGAGTGAACTTGTACTTCCCTAAATGAGGACAGTCTGGCCCACGTCCCTAGACCCTCACACTAAACTGATCATACAGTCACACAGATTGAAGAATCAACAGCTAACACCCACACCCACATTTCAGTGAATATGTATCCCATTTGTCTCTTTCAGTCTGGATTGTCTCATCCAGAATGACTTTTACTAGATCCATTCATTGTCCTGCATAGTGCATGCTTCCTTTTTGCCTTTTGTAATTGTTAAGCAGCAATGCAGTGTGTAAATGCACCATGTTTTCTTTATGCAGTCATCCGTTAAGGGACAACTTAAATATTTCCAAATTCTAAGCATTATAAATGAGCTTCACTGAACATGGTTGAGCAAGGGTCTGTATTCTAGGATGAATCAACATCTGGACATGAGACCTGGAGTTGTATCTTAAGGTACAACAATTTTCACCTTCCTGAAGAACCATCATACTGATCTCCGAAGTTGCTGTAGAAGTTTGCCTTTCCACCAGGAGAGTATGAATGTTCCCCTTGCTCCATAACCCAATCAGCTTGAGTTGTCACATGTGTTATTAACCTTAGTCATACTGACAAGTGTGAAAAGTGATCTCAGAGTAATTTTAATTTGCATTTGCGTGATGTAGAAGGATGATGAATATTTCTTATGAATTTCTGTCATTTGAGTTTCTTTTATTATGAATGTTATGCTTAGATATGTAGCACTTTTTAATTATTTTTCTTCATATACAGTGTTTTAGTTTTTCCAATATATATTTATATTAGCCTGTTGGGCCCTACCTTGGAGTGTTTCCCTTCCCCCTCGCTGTGCCTTTCAGCCTACTATGGCCAGAAGTTGTTTACACCCTTGGCAGCTTCTCTCGGTCCCTGATTTGGGGCCAGGACCTTCCATGGCACCCATTCCTCTTGCTGAGCCTTTCAGCTTCTTATTGTTAAGAAGTTGTTTACGCCCCTGTGTTGGGGCCGGGACTTGCCACGATGCAGATTTTTCCTGTTTTCCTATTTTCCTGGTTGGGGTTTTCACCTGCTTTATTGTTTTTCCACGGCTTTTGCCTCTGGTATATAAGGAGATCTCAGTAAAGCGTGGACAGCCTTCTTTTAACATGAATGACCCGAGTGTGTGTTTCTTCTTAACTCTTATAGGCCTATGCCCGGTTCTGAGTGTCCTGATGACACAGGCATCATCAAATGGAGGTCCCACCAAGATTGGAAAAGAGAGGACAACCTGACGAGATGGTCCCAGGAAGCCGGCCAGTGAAGGAGGGACGTATTGGGGAAAATGGGCCAGGAAAGGTCCCAGTAAGCAGGATACAGAAGCACCGTGGGCATTGAAAGCACGTGCAAAGAAAAATAAAGATTTGGGGTACTGGTGAGTAAACCTTGTAAAAAGGGACAAGGTAATAATGGTCAAATGTTTTTGTGTACGTGTTCTTTTAGAGTTATGCTAAAATCTAGAGAAGCAAAGTTAATTCTCATCGATGCTTTTAGTCTTTGGACCCTGATTAGAGACAGTTTACACCCTAGACAAGAGAGAAAATGGTTTGAGAAAAACATTCCTCCCAGACTCTCCACAGATGCTTTGGCAAAAGAAGGAAAGTGAGATTAAGCTTTTTAAGAGCTCTCCTGGGGACATCCTGCCTCCTTGCTGGCTCCTATTGGAGAAGTGCTTATTTCTGGTTCTGTGTCCTTTAGGTAGGGTATCTGCGTCCTTTTGGTGGGACACCATCTAGCTCCTTCCCTCTATGTCTATTGTCTGTCCTTGTTGCACCAAGCTGTCCATGGATGTCAATGTATGTCTGGGTTGTGCTTCTTGTTGCTTGAATGTTTTGTGTTTCATGTTTAAAAGAAAAAATGGTGAAAACTTTAAATGCTGGTTGATTTCCCCCTTGATTTAGTTTTAAGTCCTTTCAAGAAAGGAACAAATAAATAAAACAGTTTCAATTGACCTTTGGAGCCCAGCATCCTAGATAACTGGTTATCTCTGGTGTTAACTGCCATGTGTGTCTCTGACTGAATCCTGCCTCAATGGAGGAATGTAGCTAGGAGCCTAGGTCTATCCACTGGGGAAGCTCCCCAGGGGGCTGGCTCAATGTCTACACTAGCTGGCCTTAAAGGTGCCAGCAGCTTCAAAGCTTCTATGGTAATGGAGCTGTTAGCTGTTTCTCTTAGAGAAATCTTTGACTGTGATATTTGGAATCAACAGGTAACAAGGTGCTTCTTTTAAAATGACAG